>NC_057394.1:33133071-33733071 GCF_019320065.1 Cervus canadensis | reverse complement strand
AAGGTGTTATGAAAGATCCAGGGCTGAACATCCCACTCAGGAGGAAATTGGGAAGAAGACGCCAGGACTTCCTAAGTTTAATGCCCTAGAGGAATGGCAAAAAGAAGCTGGAAAGGAGAGGCCAGACAAGAAGGCTGAGAAGGAGTTCCTCCTACTTTGCTAAGTAAAGGGCTTCCCAAGTAGCTCTGGTGGCAAAGAACCCGCTGGCCAATACAGGAGACCTAAGAGACTTGGATTCGATCCCCGGGTCGGGAAGGTCTCCCGGAGAAGGAAATGGCAACCCACTCCAGTATTCTTACCTGGAGATTCCCTTGGACTGAAGAGCCTGACGGGCTACAGTTCATAGGGTCACAAAGAGTCAGACATGACTGAAGTGACTTAACATATAAACACAGGAGAAACACTAGGTGGGACAGTGCCAGGTACGGTTAGCCAAGAGGATAGGAGCCACAGATGGTTTGGATTCTGTGGCAACTCAGTGTAAGGAAAGCCTCAAAGTTTCTCAAGCAGGGTTGAGATTTCTTAAAGATTATTTTCTAAGCAGAGTATTTTGGCCACTTTGTGGAGGATTGCTAATGTGGAAGGAGGTGAATTAAGAGTGGGCATAATGATCTCCATTTAGGAGATCATTGCAATCATCTGGACACTATACTCTTTGTAGCTTGATCTAGGGTAGAAGTGATAAAGGTGAAAAGAAATGTAGGGGTTTAGGATATACTTTAGCTGTAGAATTGAAAGGACTTGCTTGGGTTTTAGATGTGGACGTGGGAGAAAAAAAACAAGAAGTTGGTTATGATTTGTCTTTAAAACTTGTAAATAGTTCTCTGAAACAAAAGGAAGAGGAACTTGGGGTGTGAATCTTGTGCTCTTTAGGGCCACACTGAGTTTAAGTTGCCTCTTAGATGTGCTCATGAAGAAGTCAGGTAATAAATTGAATATACGGTGCTGGAATTCAGGAGAAAGAATAGGGTTGGGAACAGACTTGGGGCTTTAAAAATTTAGAAGAGAAGAAATCCTAGGACCAAATTATCTCCATCCCTAAGCCCCCTGCCCCCATAACTAAGCTGCCAGACTATCTCTAGTACTTAATCACATTGCTGTCTTCTCTATTAGTCTATAAGTTCCCTTTAAAATTCTGTTTTAGCTTGTATCTCTTGTGGCTAGAATAGTACTTGAAATAAAGTATCATGAAGGACACAAAATAAGGAAATTATTACACAAGGTTAGAATTTAGTAAATATCATCAAAATGAGAAATGAAGCAATGTAAAGGATACTTTTTAACTGCCCCAAGAAAAATATATGGATTAAATTATGCCATCAAGAACCACCTTTACAAAATTCTCTTTGAAAGTGAAAGTTGCTCAGTTGTGCCTGACTCATTGTGACCCCATGGACTATACAGCCCACCAGGCTCCTCTGTCCATGGAATTCTCCAGGCATGGATACTGGAATGAGCAGCCATTCCCTTCTCCAGGGTATCTTTCCAACCCAGGGATTGAACCTGGGTGTCCTACAATGCAGGCAAACTCTTCACCATCTGAGCCACCAGGGAAGCCCTGATACTCTCTTTACTAGTCTGGTAAAACGGTTTTTAAAAATCTGTAATAAAGTATGTTGATCACTTTTTATGTCTAAGATGTTACCAAATACAAGAGATTACAGCTCAAAGGGTAGGATGTGTACACAATTCATCACTACACAGGGATCATGTTATAAATATTCTTTAAGGGCTAGGAAAGTTCTGAGGACGTAAACGGAAAGGGCTTTATCCTAGATGAACCATGGAAGATTCAGAACAAAGGTGGCTTCTGAGCTTGACTTGGAAAGAACAGTGGGATGCTAAGGAAATTCAGTTCAGTTCAGTTCAATCGCTCAATCGTGTCTGACTCTTTGCGACCCCCTGGACTGCAGCATACCAGGCCTCCATGTCCATCACCAACTCCCAGAGTTTACTCAAGCTCATGTCAATCAAGTTGGTGATGCCATCCAACCATCTCATCCTCTGTCATCCCCTTCTCCTCCCACCCTCAATCTTTCCCAGCATCAGGGTCTTTTCAAATGAGTCAGTTATTTGCATCAGGTGGCCAAAGTATTGGAGTTTCAGCTTCAGCATCAGTCCTTCCAATGAATATTCAGGGCTTATTTCGTTTAGGATGTACTGGTTCGATCTCCTTGCAGTCCAAGGGACTCTCAAGAGTCTTCTCCAACACCACAGTTCAAAAACATCAATTCTTCAGCACTCAGCTTTCTTTATAGTCCAAATCTCACATCCATACATGACTACTGGAAAAACCATAGCTTTGACTAGACGGACCTTTGTTGGTAAAGTAATGTCTCTGCTTTTAAATATGCTGTCTCGGTTAGCCATAAGCATCTTTTAATTTCATGGCTGCAGTCACCATCTGCAGTGATTTTGGAGCCCAGAAAAATAAAGTCAGCCACTGTTTCCACTGTTTCCCCATCTATTTGCCATGAAGTGATGGGACCAGATGCCATCATCTCAGTTTTCTGAATCTTGAGCTTTAAGCCACCTTTTTCACTCTCCTCTTTCACTTTCATCAAGAGGCTCTTTAGTTCTTCTTTGCTTTCTGCCATAAGGGTGGTGTCATCTGCATATCTGAGGTTATTGATATTTCTCCCTGAAATCTTGATTGCAGCTTGTGCTTCATCCTGCCCGGTGTTTCTCATGATATACTCTGCATACAAGTTAAATAAGCAGGGTGACAATATTCAGCCTTGACGTAATCCTTTTCCTACTTGGAAACAGTCTGTTGTTCCATGTCCAGTTCTAACTGTTGCTTCTTGACCTGCATAAAGATTTCTCAAGAGGCAGGTCAGGTGGTCTGGTATTCCCATCTCTTTAAGAATTTTCCACAGTTTGTGGTGATTCATACAGTCAAATGCTTTGGCATAGTCAATAAAGCAGAAATAGATGTTTTTCTGGAACTCTATTGCTATTTCTATGATCCAGCAGATGTTGGCAATTTGATCTCTGGTTCCTCTTTTCTAAAACCTTTTCTAAAACCAGCTTGAACATCATGGTTCATGTATTGTTGAAGCCTGACTTGGAGAATTTTGAGCATTACTTTACCAGTGTGTGAGATGAGTGCAATTGCACAGTAGTTTGAACATTCTTTGGCATTGCTTTTTTTGGGATTGGAATGAAAACTGATCTTTTCCAGTCCTGTGGCCACTGCTGAGTTTTCCAAATTTGCTGACATATTGAGTGCAGCACTTTCAAAGCATCATCTTTTAGGATTTGAAATAGCTCAACCTGAATTCCATCACTTCCACTGGCTTTGTTCATAGTGATGCTTCCTAAGGCCCACTTGACTTCACATTCCAGGATGTTTGGCTCTAGGTCAGTGATCACACCATCGTGATTATCTGGGTCATGAAGATCTTTTTTTGTATAGCTCTTCTGTGTATTCTTGCCACCTCTTCTTAATATCTTCTGCTTCTGTTAGGTCCATACCATTTCTGTCCTTTATTGAGCCCACCTTCGCATGAAATGTTCCCATGGTATCTCTAATTTCCTTGAAGTGATCTCTAGTCTTTCCCATTCTATTTTTCCCTCTATCTCTTTGCACTGATCACTGAGGAAGGCTTTCTTATCTCACCTTGCTATTCTTTGGAACTCTGCATTCAGATGGGCATTCAGAGGAGAGCTTATTAGTTAGGGCAGATTTAATGAGAAGGTCATGACTGAGCCCTGAAACAGTGTTTGGGAAGGCAGATGCTTGGCTGTGCCTGAATCACAACTCCTTCCAGCCCACGTTAGGTAGGCATGGCAAGCTTTCTCACAGAGCCCAGACCGAGCCTCAGAATTTTTCTCAACAAAGCACTAACCCAATCCAACTGGTCAGAGTTGGCCTGCATATAAAATTCTTGGCCAGCACTGTCATAAACATTAAGAAAGGAATGGAGAAAGCATTTCAGGCAGGAGCAAGAAATGCAAGTCAGAGGAGAGACAATAAAGTTCATAGCATCTTTTCAGGCTGGAAAGTAGAAATCACATAGAAAAGTAGGAGAAAAGCCTAAAATGGTAGATACAGCTCGGATTCTTAAAAGCTGTAACATTGCCTCCAACGTACTGACTTTTGATTTCTAGAGCACTATTATCCAATTGCACATTTGTATAATGTTCCATGGGTGTACTCATTTATATTCTTTATTTTCTGTACCAAAATTGAATCCGTGTGTAAAGAAAAAACATACAGTATTTTAGAGCCTTCAGCCTCTTATTTCTGCATCTATCTCTTCCTATAATGATAGCATGCCTGCATGCAATGACTAAAAATCTCCTCCCTCACATGAAGCCCAGCCCCCATTCATCACAGAGTGCTTTGGTAAAAGGTGTGGGTAAACTCACACTAAAATGTAAATGACTGATATGATTTAAAACATTCATATTCTCTGTTTCAAGCGTACTGACCTTTTCAAATAGAGAGCCAAAGGCCTTAAGCTACACAGAGTTTCTCAACTATGGCACTATTATATTTGAACCACATAAGTCATTGTTCGGGGAGGGGGCTATCCCATACATTGTAGAATGGTTGGCAGCATCCTTGGCCATCTACCAATTAGAGACCAGTACCCCTCCTAGTCGTGACAATCAAAAATGCCTCCAGACATTGCCAGATACCCCGCGGGGAACAAAATCATCCCCAGTAGAGAACCACTGAACTAAATAAATGAATCATCATAATATGAAACTTCTCACATCTAGATAGTCCTGAAATCTCTTCACTGGGCAAACAACAAACCCCAACTATATAAACCACGCCTGTGTGCTTAGTCACTCAGTCGTGTCTGACTCTTTGCAACCCAGTGGACTGCAGCCTGCCAGGCTCCTCTGTCCATGGAATTCTCCAGGCCAGAATACTGGAGTGGGTTGCCATGCCCTCCTCCAGGAGATCTTCCCAACCCAAGGAACAAACCTAGGTCTCCTGCATTGCAGGTGGATTCTTTACCATCTGAGCCACCAGGGAAGCCCAACTATATAAACCAAAAGTCTAATTGGCTATGGAAGTACCAGTAGCCAAGGAAGCTTTAAAAACGAAATAGTTTCCTGTTGAAAGGGTTTCTTGGTATCGATTCAAATAGAAACAAACGTAAACTGATGTTTGTACTGACATTCCATGCATTATCATTGGGTTAACGTCTGGGAAGACAAGTTTTGCAAAACATTGTGGTAAAAGGTGCTTTGTGTAAATAAAGACAAATAGAGGGTTTCACGCAAAACACAAGGACTTTGTCAGTATCTCCCATGAGCCATAAATGGTCTTACATTCTGATATGACAAAGGTGAGCCTAGTATCATATATTTCAATGTGTTTGGGAAGAAGTTCCCATGATTTTGAACTTTCAGTAATATATTGGCTATTTTTTCAAAAAGTTCTAATACATACACTAAGAAGCTCTTTTTTACTTGTTATCATTCTATTTTTATATTTTTAAGAGCTTGACACACATTCCCAATGGTTAATTAGTAGAATGAGACATATCAGAAGGAAAAACAGTTTCACTTGTGGCACTAGAATTTCATGCTGGTGAATACCTAAATTTCCACACATCAAATATCTCTAAAAACCAATGTAGGTATATTTAAATTTTAGTTTCTGAATTATACTTAACATTATCTTAATTCTACCTCATATTGTCTAGGTATTGTAATAGAAATATTTGACAGCCCTAAATGAACACATACAAGCAAGTCACTTTTATAAGTTAGTTTATGAGTGTTCCATGACAGCTGTTGACTAGTGAATATAATGTACCCTAAGCTCAGGGTTTTCTGCTGCTGCTGCTGCTGCTAAGTTGCTTCAGTCGTGTCTGACTCTGTGGGACCCCATAGACGGCAGCCCACCAGGCTCCCCCATCCCTGGGATTCTCCAGGCAAGAACACTGGAGTGGGTTGCCATTTCCTCCTCCAATGCATGAAAGTGAAAAGTGAAAGTGAAGTCACTCAGTCGTGTCCGACTCTTCACGACCCCATAGACTGCAGCCTACCAGGCTCCTCTGTCCATGGGATTTTCCAGGCATGAGTACCGGAGTGGGGTGCCATTGCCTTCTCGGCAGGGTTTTCTAGCCATGCCCAAACAAGAAGTGGAATTATAGCAGATGTCTATGCTTAAACTAAAGATTTAAAACTGGTAGCCATCTTTCCTCCGGAAGCTTCAAATCTTGTTAGAGAGATTGGATACTATAAGAAAAACATTACCACACTTTGAGGTCAGTACTATAATAAGTGAAAGACATTGACTATGTGTACTAACGAATTCTAAGTATTCCTTAGACTAGGCTCAGTATTATGGATTACTATGTTACATATTACACATATTACACATATGTTACATATTACACATATTCCTTAGTATGGGCTAAGTATTACAGGTAAAAGGAAAACTTGACTACTATCCAAACCTCATCAGGAGACAGTATTCCATGGTGATTAAAAGCATTGAGTCTAGGACCAGAGAGCCTGGATTCATAATGTAGACTTACCCTCACTCACTATGTGATTTGAGGCATATTGCTTACATTCTCTGGGCCTCCTTTTTTTTTTTTTTTTTAAATCAGCACAAGTGTAATGAAGTTAGATGTGAGGCGATATGAAGATTGAACGAATTGATCCATGCAGCATGCCTTTAACAATGGCTGGCCCATAGAAAGCACTACATAGGTGTTTGCTACTATCACTCATTAAAAAGAAAACCATATGGATGCCTGAGATGCCATCTAGTAAAGAATGCTCACCTTGGAATCTTATCTGGGTCGGAACACTAGCTTCACCACCTACTAGCAAGACTCTGGACAATTCGTATGATCTTTATGAGCCTCAGTTTCCTCATCTATAAAATGGTATAATAATTACTTCTTAGAGTTATTTGAGAAACAAAAATAATAACACATGCTTGGCAATCTGCCTGTTTCAAAACAGTACTCAATAAATGTTACTTGTTAATGCTTACATGTATATTAAAAACAGTAAAAAAAAAAAAAAAGGCAGAAGGAATTTGCCTTCAACAGTCATTTCAAAAAGTCCTTATTTAGTGCCTGCTTTATTCTAGGACACTGGGAATACAAAAGTGAACAAGACATGGTTACTATCCCAAGGAAGTCCAGGTTCTAGTTAACTTTCCCAAACTTCTAATGAAAATGTTAGTTGCTCAGTCATGTCCAACTCTTTGTGACACCATGGCCGTCCATGGAATTCTCCAGGCAAGAATACTGGAATGGGTTGCCATTCCCTTCTCCAGGGGATCTTCCCGACTTGGGAATTGAACCCAAGTGTCCTGCATTGCAGGCAGATTCTTTATCATCTGAAGCCCAGAACTTCTAATAAAGTTCCTTAAAATTGACAGAGACCATTTTCACACATCTATTCTTTTAATTTATAGGGAGTTCCATCAGTAACATCTAGACTGTTTACAGTTCTCCTTCGGGCTTCTAGTGCTTCTATCAGTCATTTGTTCCTTTATTCCTGCTACTGATACTTACTGAACACTTCCTTAGTGTTCAGCAGGGTCAGTCATGGTGCTGGGTCAGGAAGTAGACAGGGACTAGGGCAAACACAGCCTTGAAACATAGGGAGATTGAGATCCAGGGGAAAGTGTGGTTGGGCAGATGCGTGCAGGCAAAATCAGAGACTACCGGAAGAAAAGGGGAACGTTAGCGGTAGGAATATAAGTGTGGTTAGTCAGCAATTAATAGTAAAAAGAGACTGCAGAAATACTGGTTTTTTTCCTTGATAACTTAGAGCCAATACAATACAATGATTGCTGAAATGCACTCTTAAAATATAGCAGTTCTACAATAAGGCTACTGACACAACTTTCAGTCATGACTCTGCAGAAGTATCATTTGGGAGTCAGAATGGCTTTATTCTAGAATGGCTTCTTTCTAGTTCTGTGATAAGAAAACCAGATTAGAAATCAGAATGCCTGAGTTCTAATCCTGCCTCTGCTAATAATTCACTGTGTGACCTTGGACAAGCTTGTGGTCTTTGGCATACATCTTTGTTTCAGCAACTTCACTTAAGGATAATGACACTTGGACTTTCTATTTCACAGGACTGTAGGAAAGGCTCCAGGTAGCTGATTCATAACACTGCCTGAAAAACACAGTAACTATCCCTTCCCCCTGGCAACCGTGAGTTCGTTTTCTAAGTCTATGAATCTCTTTCTGTTTTGTATGTTCATTTGTGTCATTTCTTTTTAGAGTCCACATATCAGGGATGTCATACGATATTTCCCCTACTCTGTCTGACTTACTTCACTCAGTATGACACTTTTTAGGTCCATCCCTGTTGCTGCACATGGCCTTATTTAAGGACTTTGGGAAGGTCATGTACACACTGCTATATTTAGAATGGATAACCAACTAGGACCAACTGTACAGCACATGGAACTCTGCTCAATGTTCTGTGCCAGCCTGGATGGGAGGGGGCTTGGGGAAGGATGGATACCTGGATATGTACGGCTGAGTCCCTTCACGGTTCTCCTGAAACTATCGCAACAGTGTTAACCAGCTATACTCCAATACACAATGTTTATGGTGTTAAAAAATAAATAAACAAAAATCAAGTTAAAAAAAAAAACACAATAGACACGAAAGGTACCAAGATATTTTTTTTTTCAATTTCAAAAGTTATAATAAGGGATTCTCTGAGAGAATTGCAAAGGTATTCCTTTTTTTAAACAAGTAATTTTTCAACTTTCAATTAAAAGTCATGAATCAGCTGTTCAAGATCAAAGTGGTACTTTAATTGGTGATGGTTCTGGGTATTGTGGCAGGGCCAGCATTGTGGGAAGGGACACTTTCCACGCCAGGTAGGGGTTGCGTTTTCTTTTAAGGGGAAGAAGGCAGCAGTAGCTTCATCATACAAACTCAAGGCTGGCTTTCACGATGCCCAGCAATATTAGCAATCTCCTTTTCTTCCCTCCTCTGAATGTTGAGTGTTCTGAGATGAAAAACTAACAAGCGCCTGTCAAATCTGAAGCCTCAGCTTTTCTGACAGAAGGTCCAGTGGACTTTCTTATCAAGAGAGCCTTTATCAGGAAACTGGAATTCTCTCTCTCTCAGAAAAGAAACAGCACTCATCAGAATCTCCGGACCCTTGACTTAGAGGGCATGCTGTCTCCGATGAAGGTCTTTTGATCATGGGGCTTTTTTATTCAGATTTGACTTCACATTATGGTTAATCAATACCTCACAACTGTCCAAGCCCCCAGTCAGACACACGTCTCTCCATCAGGCAGGGAGGCCTCCTAATTGAAGAAAAGTCGGAGACCTGGGTACCAAGCCCTCAGGCCATAGTCCGGCGCCCACTCTCTCTTTTCATAGCATTCCAGAGATGGTGGAAATAAAATTTAGAGACATGACAGGCACAGCCAAGGAGGATCAATTCCTGTCACTTGCCACCAGTGTTTTCTGCTTCCCTAGGTCTTCAGAGGGTGTTTTTCTTTCATAGCTTAGGGGAACTTAACCTTTTAAAAAATGGGAAGATGGTTTCTTCATGAATTTTAAATTACTTTTTATCTCCTATGTCTAGTATTGTTGATTAAATTAAAATGATTATTTGCTTTCTTCCCCCAATACCAGATTTTGTTGAGTCATAGCTGGGGGAAATGTGAATCAGAGTCCTGGTATTTGTGGCTACAGACTGAAGAAGGCATATAGTAATGACTTGTCCAATAATGCATCTAAGAAAAATAGTGCATATTCACGACCTCAGTATTGAACAGGAAGTAGAGACAAATTTCTCTTCCTAAATTTGTCACTTATATTAACCAAGCTAGTTACTTATCCAGAGTTGATTAAATGAGGTAAAATATCTTGGTGGAAATTTAAAATATCTGGCCATTATTTCCAGTTCTTTATTCATATCTACATGCTATGGATACAGAAAATACCTGCAGAAGTGAGGTTTTGTTTTTTATTTTTTTATTGATTGTGGAGTAACCTTCAAACATGGCAAATTTTAAAATAATTTAACCAGAAGATGAATATGATTTTGAAAGTTTTGTAAGACATTTACATAAACATTCCTGGATTGTCAATAAAAGTCTTTGATTTTATTGCATTTTTTTCATGACCAGTAAACAAAATATTTTTGAATACTGATATTCTTCATGAATGCCTTTACACATACATGAGGGTCTTTTTTCTCTTCAACCTTAAAACTACAAGAGTAAAAAATTTAGTCATCCTGCCAATTAATATATGGTATGGGTTCAGTTGAAATGTTTTAGCTATTTACCATCCCCTCTGCAATATACTGACGTACATATGAAATTGACTAAGTTGTTTGAGTATTGGGTAAGTATAGAGCCCATTCTTTAATATTATCACATATTAGTATGTGAAATTTTACTCGCACAAAGCAACCTGTCCTCTAAAAGACAGATCTGCACCTGAAACTATCATATCAATGTTAATCAGCTATGCTCCAACACAAAATAAAAAGTTTAAAAAAATGCAAAAAAAAAAAGTAGCCTAGAAAAAAAGAGAGAAAAAGATTTAGGGGGCCGAATGAAATTAGCCAGAATATTTAAGGAATTAAATATCTAGATTTAGAGGTTCTGTGATTATGCAGAGTTATCCTTACCCCAAAATTTTGAGCTCTGAAATCTTTCTAAACCACTCCACACATCTTTGCTTTAGTTAGAACAGTGTGCTGAATGAAATCTTTCTTTCTTTGATGAATCATGAAAGACTTCAGCATCCTTTGAGCCTAGGGATCATTATTTTTAACATCAGTTCTCCCTGAACAAAAATGTGGGTATAAAGTTCTGGAAAATTTAGTAGCATGGGTATCAGTTCACAGGACATATTTCAAAAATTTTTAAAAATTAAACCCCTGTTGTCCACTTTTGTAGTCCACTTATTTTCCTTTGCCTCTTTTTCCTAAATTGAGTGCAAAAATGTCAGCTGAGTGAGGTTTCTGGTTAACTCGGTGTTTATCAATCTAGAGCTTCCCTGTGCTATGTGTCTACATTTTAGCCAGCATTTGTATGAGCTGAGCAATTTTTATAAGCTGAAAAAACTGTATGGAACCCAACTAACTTCAAAGAAACCTGACTGTATGTTGAACAAAACACCTTCTGGGGAATGGAGCGCTCACTGGCATAAGATACCTGACCTGTGTGCCCTGTTCCAATGATTCACAGAAGATATCCATACTTAATAGGAACTCTTCTTCTTGAAGTCTTGGAATAGGTCATCTGCCTCCTCTGGGTTTAGAAAAGATCAGTATATTCTAACTCAAGTACCTGGCATTCCTCTCTTACAGAAACTTCTGTGTGTTCTTTAATTTTGGGAATTGTGCCTCCGAAAAGAGTTCAAGGCCTTTGATAATGAAGTGTTAACACTCGTCCCTTCACTGTGGTGTGATGTGGATAGTCTCCCAGTTAGCTCTAGAATTTGGAAGATTGGGGGCACAGTATTGGGAACTCTGATTATACCTGTCTATCTTTTCAATAAGATTCCATTAATTGCATTCCATTTTTTCTGCTTTGATATCTCATTAAAATCTTATAAATGATCATGCAGTGACCTTGAAGACTATGCATAATACATGAAAGTAAACCTGCAGTAAAATGTATTCTTTCACTCCTGACTGGCTACATCCCACGCTTCTTTTCTTCCCCCAAGTGACTCCAACTGGGAGAGCTTGGCTAACTGAGCCAAGGTATGCAGGGATGTGCATGTCTCCCAGCCCAGCATCTTTCTTAGTCATGACAGCTGCAATATGTTAATGGCTGCTGTTTGGATGAGATGGCCCGGTTACTACTTAGGGCACGAGGCTAATTAACATAGGATGGCAACAACAGGTGCAAATGTCATTTTATATCAGCTTCGTGTACATGCAAAGACAGCTAGCAGTCCAGAAGCAAGCCGAGAAATGTTAACTTGAGTCAGCAACCTTGCAATCTCTCCCAACAGATCTTCTTTAATGCCTGTGATTAAAGGATTCACAGGCTACTGTTGCTTTTTTTTTGCCCTTCAAGGATGGTATTTCTGAATATATGGGGATGTCTTCATAAGCTTTTAAAAGTTGTGTTTCAACAAAATGCACTTCTATGGCAAATCAAGTAAAATGCACAAGGTCTGTATTTATGAAGCTTTCCTTATTGAATAAAAGTTCCACTGAGCCACATTTACTGCACTGAGCACCTTCTGAAATGGACATGGTTTTGCACAGAGTGAAATTCTATCATTTGGCATGGGATGATTTTCCCAGTGGATGTATTGCATTTTAAAAATGCGTATGCTTATTTAGAGGTTGGTTCTTTTGAGCCATATTTTTCTTACATTTCTTACATAAGAAAGAGCCATATCTTTCTTAAAGAAGGAACTGTAAGAAGTCCCTTTCAGTTAAGGCAATACTGCCTATGTTCAATTTAATGATGAAATGGGTCTTTCTTTACCCCATAAAAGGGGACACTCACATACTGACATTTTAAATAGGTAACAAAATAATCATTAATTCTCTAAAACATAATTTATACCAAAAATTTAGCTTACTTTTAATAAGGATCACTAATATACTGCACAAATTGTCCCCAAAGAGGAGGTTTGTTAATTTTCTTTAACAATAGGAGTTCTATAAGATTGATACTTACTATGCAATTTCTAGGGCTTTGATATTTAATATGCAATCTTAGGGCTTCCCTGGTGGCTCAGAGGGTAAAGAATCTGCCTACAAGGCAGGAGATTGGCAAGATCCTCTGGAGGAGTAAATGGCAACCCAGTCCAGTATTCTGGCCTGGAGAATTCCATGGACAGAGGAGCCTGGTAGGCTATAGTCCATGGGGTCACAAAGACTCAGACGTGACTGAGTAACTAACACACACATATACACACATGCAATCCTAGAACACTGGTGATTTTTTTAAAAGGTGACGAACTCCTAATAATAACACAAAAACATCCTGTGGATTGAATTGGCTGCCTTAGCCCACCACTCCCTAGCTGTGGAATCTTGGCCACAGTACCTCCTCCCTGAGCCTCAGTCTCCATATCAATAAAATAGGGGTGTTGGAAATACTTCAGGTGTTGTCAAATCGCAATTTGCATTTTGTTTGTAACCTTTAGCAGTACTAAATATCTTGCAATTATCTTTACAATGCAAACTTTGGAGCTACTCGGAGGCTTGGCTTATGTCAGATTTATCTTTTCATTTTCAATACTTAGCACAGTGCAACAGCATAATAGGTTTAAAAAATACATTGTGCATGGATCTGTAATTAACTATGTCATGCACGCATGCTAAGTCACTTCAGTCATGTCCAACTCTTTGTGACCTCATGGGATGATTTAAGAGGAGACTGAAAGACTTATTCTACACTTCAAACCATAAAGTGTGAAAGTGTTAGTTGCTCAGTCGTGTCTGACTCTTTGCGACCCCATGGACTGTACCCTGCCAGGGTCCTCTGTCCATGGGATTCCCCAGGCAAGAATATTGGAGTAGGCAGCCATTCCTGTCTCTGGAAAATCTTCCCAACCCAAGGATCAAACCCAGGTCCCCTGTATTGCAGGCAGATTCTTCACTGTCTGAGTCACCTTGCATTGCAGTAAACTTTTGAATAAATACTTCAGAGCCAAAAGTTAGCTTATACCATATCCTACACAACGTTGTCCTTTAAAGCATTCTGCAACACCAGATCCTAAATGTGTACATATATATAGATAATTATATTTCCTATATTTTATAACTATATACAATTCATGAGCCTTGGCAAGGAGTTATAATTCCATTAACTAAATATCCCTCCTCTGCTGAGTGAAGCTTTCTCAGAAATCCATGCAGCATTCACAGGGCTTTTAACACCAAAAAGCCAAAAACCCTGGCTGGCCTACTAATACAGAACACATATTATTTTCATGCACTTCCATTTGCATGTGCAAATACCCATATTTGCTCATGGAAATTGCACAGGCAAGCAGATGATAATTTAGGAAAAGGACGACCCTATTCAGCATGCACCAGTACGTGAAGAAACACATACTTTCAGCGCATGAAGCTGGCCCAATCTGTGGGCGGTTCACAATGGAAAAATAAAAAAAATTAATGTTCTTGTCCGGATGGCGAGTGACTTGACAAATAATGAAGATGCACTTAAAGGAGATTGCTAGAAGTTAGCATTATTTCACAGTAATTTTATACTCATTTTGCTCCTATAATCCACTGTCATGTTTCAGGCTGAAAAAAAAATGAGGCTGAATATAAGAATAAATCACTCTGTTGCCTTCTCTTTAATTTCCAGTGTCAGTTTTCGTGGTTGTTTTTTCTCTGTTGCTGCCTCTTGTGAGTACATGTGTGTGAATAACTCTCTTTGTGACTCAGTTGAAATATATCTGGCCATGTGAAAACAGCTTGTCTTGCTTTTATCGTCTTAATTACCTTTGCTAATTCTGCCTGCTTTTTTCCCCTCGTACTTCACCATCCACTTTCTTCCTTATCAAAACGGTGACCTATTTTTCTCATTGTAACGTTCAATAAGGACACTCAATAAGTACTAATAACCCAAAGAGCACTGCCCTTTCCTGCCAGTAGCTCAGGTCTCTGCAAAGCCCCTCACCTCCATGTATTTCAGGGCATCTTCAGTTGGCTCACGAACTGTGGGGACAATCATACAGTACCTGCTGGTTTCACCTTTTCAGCATGCAGAAATGCAATAACAGTGCATGTATCTCTGTCCACCAAGCACCGTGCTCTCTGGACACCACCGCTCTCTCTGGGCACTGCTGGACCCACACACACACCCCAGCCTCCTGCCAGAGCTAACACTTCATTCTTTGTTGGTTACAAAACATGTTAAAAATTAGTCTCTTGTCAAACTTGTTTTGTAGTTAATATGTTACAATATAGCAGCTTAATACCTAATTACTGTGTGAATGACTTCAGCCTGTTTTACTGGTAAACATTTAAAAATGTAACAGGATAATTTGTGCTGTATAATCTTTATTTCTTTTCACCTGAAGCATGTTCAGCATGGGTCAGAGGTTAATGAGAGCCTAGATGAACGTATGCAGTGAGGCTAATGTCAGCTGTGGAATCTGACCATATGCCCTTTTGTAGCTTATTTCTCCTACTTGTGCAGTGGGGTTGTAGAGAATCCTAACTTTAATCCATCACAAAACTGATTATGATAAAAATCTGTCCCATCTTTAGTTTGTTCTCTAAAATCCCACAAAATATTTAGTTTAGTGTAGCCAAACTATTTCCCTTGCATTCACCAGAGTTGATAATAGACAATCTTCCTTAATATATCACTAAGATATAGTAGATGCTAACTTAATATTGAATGAATAAATGAATGGAAATGTCCTATTTCAAGATCAGACCATTTCTTCATGAAATCTAGTCCAAATTCATTTAACCAAATCCCCTAGCCTTTTTATTTCTCTTGAGTGATTTCTTTGGTACCTGAGTCATGTGTTAATATTGACTGTGAAAATAACATATAATGACTTCTTTGTTATTTTTCTGTAAGTTTTCTAAAGGGATTTCTTATATAATTTTTCCAACAGCCCTCTTTGCAGGCCCCTTCATTCATCTGTCAATCCTCTCAGCATCATCCTTAGCTAGAAGCCCAGTCACTGTCCTATCTCTTCTCACATGTTGAAGAAATCCTTGTTCAAAAAAAAATGCCCTATGTTTCCATTTATCCTCATAGCTTCATGTCATAACCATGTCATGTTCAAAATATCAGCTAATATATAGATTTTCTTGAAAGAGAGGAATATAAAAAAGATTAAATCATTTTATTAATACACTTAGCATTCCCTGATCCTTTTTTCTAACATTAGAAAAGTCACATAAAAATTTTCCAAAAGTATTGTTTTAATCTTCTTTAATTATAACCGGCATAAACCAAAATAATTAATTTTAAATCATTTTTTAATATTTACCATGTAAGTTTGGTTGTCTATCCTTCAAAGTGAATGTGAAATGTCACACTTTTTCCCCCCAGGAATTTTCCAACAATAATTACAATCTCAGAAGAAAAAGCATGTTTCTGACCAGTAAGAGTTACTTTGCTGCCCACAAAATTGCTTACCTTACAGCTACTCAACACTCTGCTTAATCAGCTTAATATTTATTTAGAGTCATAGGCATCACACCTAGTTTGCTAGAAAAAGAACCATTCCCAACATATCTTACTTAGTATAAATTATGATAAACCATTGTTAAAAATAAGAAAAAGAAGATGAAGCAATTCAGTATCCACAAATCCTAGGAAACAGTCTCCCTTTCCTCATCCCCACCCCCAAATGCACATTCACACATATACCCCAGCCTTGGCCTGCAAGCTCACAACACATGCTCTGAAGCTTATCTTTGAGCCATAGATTTAAAATTTTTGCTTTCTTTCAGTGGTGCAAAATATGTGACTGGTGAGCTATGTCAGAGATATGGAGATTTTTAGAAACTTCTGTTTGTCTAAATTGACTCATTCTCTGAACAAAAACTTATTGAATGATTACTATGGTTGAGATGATAGGGATACAGCAATGAACAAAATAATCATCCACTCTCATGGAGTGCAATTTTAAAGGAAAGGGACTAGGAGGAAGGTATCTGAGATAGAGATGTTTAAAGAATTAAAAAAACATGCCAAGAAGCACAGGTGCGGGGTTGGCAAAGAAATAGACTAAGCAATTTGACTGGTCAAATTCATGGCTCCCTTCATGGTGAAGGAGATAAGGTTGAAACACCTCTGAGGAGTGAGTTCACAAACAATACAGCATTTAACGTGTATATAGGCTTAGGAACTGACTACTTCTGCAGAGGAGTGGAAGGATATTAGAGACTCTGCCTTCACCCAGCTTTCTTCTTTCAGGTCTGAAAAGCACCAAATTTGCAGTCAACTCTTAGGATGCAGAGTAAAAGTTTTAGCTGCTCAGTTGTGTCCAACTCTTTGTGACCCATGGATGGTAGCCAACCAGGCTTCTCTGTACATGGAATTCTCCAGGCAAGAATACTAAAGTGAGTAGCCTTTCCCTTCTCCAGGGGATCTTCCTGATCCAGGGTCTCCTGGATTGCAGGCAAATTCTTTGCTGTCAGAACCATAATACTGCCTCTAAAGCCTTCTTGTTTAAATAGGGTGCAGGAGTTCTTCATTCTACCATAACAATGTAAAATCATTGAATAGTAAAGGACTGTTTGGACATATTTATCAAAAGTCTTAAAAGACTACTGCTGAGTTCACCAGGACTCATGTATCTGCAAAAATCCAGATGTATAAGAATGTTTGCCATTGCTGTGTTTGTCTCAGCAAAGGAGAGAAAACAGCCAAATCCCACCAACAGAACACTGACCATATCAAATTGATACTATGATTACATTTTCATGTGGCCATGAAAAAACATGAGTTGAATCTATGTATTCTAAACTTTAAGAAATTCCAAGATACCTTTTTATTTAATTTTCCAGAATAAAAGTACAGAATAGTGTGTATACATCTATGTATAAAAAGAGAAGAATATGTTGCTTGTATAGACTATTTCCAGAGGATGACAGAAGAAATTTTTAACTGTGGTTACCTACAGGGAGAACTAAGAGTATCAGTGGAAGGGGAACTTATCTTTCATTATGTATTATTTGAGGTTTTACAATGGGTATTCACTTCTTCTTTTTAATAATAAAAAATAAGCTAGGTCAAAAAGTGTCTAAATCAATCATAATCTATTCATAAAATGGAATACTTTTCCAGCCACAAAGAATAATGTTATGGAAATATATATATATATTGACATGAAAACTCTTTAAGTATTATTTAAATGGAAGAAAGCAAGAAATATATGTACAAATGTATATGTGTGGCAATTATTGGGTGGAAAGATTATGAATACGTATATTCTCCTAGGCATGATTACTGTTTTCTCCACTTTATATAAAAAGGTATTTTCATAGACATTTGATTAATGAAGGTAAAAAAATGGAGAGTGTGGTATAATAGCATCTCCCATTAGTGAGACTGAATCAGTGAATACATCTGATCAATTTGATTCTGGGATCAAGTAATATTTGGATAACAGACATCTCGGGATTCCAAGGAAGGGGGGCTGAAAATAGACAAGGGGTAATCAAGCATTGTTGAAGAACACAGGCACAACCCGAGGCGGGAACTTCGAGTGAGACAGCCTGGACCACAGAGCCATTCCCGGTCACCAGCAGCCCTAGTTGGAAGAAGAGAAACTTCAGTACAAAGGTCACCAGGAGGAAGGGGGGCCCTCGGAGGGTTTTGTTTGTTCTGGGGCTTTGTTTAATTGAGTTAAATTTGGCAGACCACATTCTGTAAGTTTGAGGTGTTCAGGAAATTAACTTTTTCAAATTAATTTTTGTTGGCATGCAGTTGCTTTACAATGTTGTGTTAGCTTTTACTGAACAGCAAAGTGAATCAGCTGTATGTATACACACGTCCCTTCTTTTTCACATTTCCTTCTCCTCAGTGCACCACAGAACAGTGAGTAGAGTTCTCTGTAATATACAGGAGGTCCTCATTAGTTATCCAGACATAGTATTAATGTCAACAGTGTATACATGTCAATCCCAATCTCCCAAGTCCTCCCGCCACCCCCTCTCCCCCTTGGTATCCATACATTTGTTCTCTATATCTGTGTCTCTACTGCATTGCAAATAAGATCGTTTTTCTATATGCATTAATATACAGTATACAATATTGTATATTATATAATATTTAATACATATAATATTAGTTGTATGCTATTATACAATATATATTATATATTAATGGGCAATATTATTTGTATTATTAATATACAATAATATACAGTATTGATTGTATATTAATATGTCACTGTGTGTATTGACATACAATATTTTTTTTCTCTTTCTGACTTACTTCCCTTGATCTGACACTCTCTAGGTCCATCCACATCTCTACAAATAACCCAATTTTGTTCCTTTTTATGGCTGAGTAATATTCCACTGTATGTATGTACCACATCTTCTTTATCCACTCCTCTACTGATGGACATTTAGGTCACTTCCATGTCCTGGCTATTGTAAACAGTGCTGCAATGAACACCGGGGTGCATGGTGTCTTAGAGTTATGATTTTCTCTGGGTGTACAGCCAGGAATGCCATTGCTGGGTCATATAGATCTTTTTTTTTTTTTAAAGAAAGCTCCATACTGTTCTCCACAGTGGTTGTATCAATTTACATTCCCACCAACAATGCCTGAGGGTTCCCTTTCCTCCACACCCTCTCTAGTATTTATTGTTTGTAGCTTTTTGATGATGGTCATTCTGATGAGAGTGAGGTGATACCTCATTGTAGTTTTGATAGCATATTGATTTGACTCACATATATTTCAATATGATTGCTGTAGTAGTGGCTAACATCTCTACCAAGTCACATAATTATCGTTCCTTATAGTGTTGGGAACACTTAAAATCTAGTCTTATAGCCAAGTTTAGTGTTTATAAAACAGTTTTGTTGTAGGGTTTTTAAAGAACTAAGTTAGTTTGTGCCTTCCTAGCTCCTAGTGTTAGTCACTGACTCTGCGACCCCATGGACTATAGTCCACCAGACTCCTTTGTCCATGGAATTCTCCAGGCAAGAATTTTGGAGTGGGTAGCCATTTCCTTCTCCAGGGGATCTTCCTGACCCAGGGATCAAAACCGGGTCTCCTGAATTGCAGGCAGACTCTTCACTCTCTGAGCCACCAGGACAGTCCCAAGTTTGTGCTTTGGTGGCGGTGAAGTAGTTAAGTCATGTCCAACTCTTGTGAGCCCATAGACTGTAACAGGCCACGTTCCTCTGTTCATGGGGCTTTCCAGGCAAGGATACTGGAGTGGGTTGCCATTTTCTTCTCCAAGTGGTCTTCCCAACCCACGGATCAAACCTGTTTCTCCTACATTGCAGGCAGATTCTTTACTGACTGAGCTACCAGGGAATTCCTAAGTTTGTGACTTGGCTGGCTTCAAATATCATCTAGCCTGAGAAACAGGGAAAGAATCCAGCCTTAGCTTTCCTTACCTGGAGCTTCAGCTGACCTGTGAGTAGCTTTACCTAAAATTAGATGTCTCACTGAAGTTATTCTACAATCACCACATAAATGACATTTTATTTTCTTTTTCATCTGATATTTTCTAAGGGCAAAAGTGAAGTAAGAAACTTAGTTTTGGGCCTGAGAAAATGCAAAGAACTATTTTCCTTAAAAGTCATATTGCTGAGAGGGAAGGGGGGAAGGAATAGTCAGGAAGTTTGGGATGGACATGTTCACACTGCTATATTTAAAATGGATAACCAACAAGGACCTACTGTATAGCACAGGGAATTCTGCTCAATGTTATGTGGCAGCCTGGATGGGAGGGGAGTTTGGGGGAGAAGAGATACATGTATATGGCTGAGTCCCTTTACTGGTTATCTGAACTGTAACAACATAGTTAATCAGCTATACTCCAATACAAAATAAAAACATTTTTTTAAAAAAGTTATCTTGCTTGGAAGATTCTTACATCCAAGCTCCAGCAAGTCTACTCAAACCTGCTGTTTGGAGAATCATAAAACTTAAAAAAGTTGAATTTGTTCTGTGTGTGTTTTATCCCTCAATCAACTTTCAAAATTATTTTATTTCTTCTCCCTCTTTTAATCTGTTTAAGGGGTAAGAAAGATATAAGATCCCTTAAGTGTACTATTTAGGTCTTTCTCCTCTCTCTTATAAAAAGCTCATAAGTCAAAATAGAAACAAAGCTGTTCCATATTTTTCCATACTCGTCCCCTCTCAGCAATATCTACTGAGTATTCAGACTGTGTATAGAGCTCACTCATCCAGTCACAGTAAGAAAAATAGTAGAATTATCCCCTTCCACAACACACTCAAAGAAAAAAACAAGCAAAATCACCTGCTCCACAATTTCAGGCAAATGAAACCTCTGAAACACTATCAGACACTATCAAATGCACCCTGTGTGTGTTTTCATGTGTTATCAATCTAAGTAGATTAATGGATAAAGAAATTGTGATATATGAAATACTATTCAACCATTAAAAAAAAAGGAAATACTCTCTGTGATAACATGAATGGACCTTGAGAACATTATGCTAAATGAACTAAATCAGAGACACCAAAAACCTTATAATCTCTTTTACATGTGGAATATTAAAATAGAAATAAAAACAAAACCAAACCAAGTTCACAGATATACAGAACAGGTTGACAGTTACAAGAAGCAGGAGGAGTAGGAGTAGGAGAAATGGGTAAAAATTTTTGTGTTTGTTTTTAGTTTAAATACATTGAATAAAAAATTTGAAAAAAGATAAACAAGTAATAATACAAAGGGTTAGCAAAGATGTAAAGCAATAAGAATTCCCATATACTGCTAATGGGAATGTCAATTCATAAACTAACTTTAGTGAATAATTTGCCATTATCTACTAGAGATGAGGATATGCCTGTTATTTAAACTATTGGTTTCATTTCTACATATTTTCCTAACAGAAATGTATGCCATGTTCACCAAGAGACATATAAAGGAATGATTATAGTAGTATTATTCATAATAAATCCTAATTGAAAAAATGTTTATTAACATTAGAATGGATAATTAAAATGAAATATATCAATACAACTGGATAATATGCAGTAATAAAAATTAATGGACTACAGCTCTCAGCAATAAGATATAATTATCTCACAAACATAACGTTGAGTGAAAGAAACAAGATGCAATATATATATATATATATATACTATGATTCCAATTATGTAAACTTCAAAAACAAATCTACATGGTGGTGACAGAATTCAGAATACTGTTTATCTTTGCGGAAAAGGAAGAGTATACCCAAGGAAACCAGACTTGAGAGAGACACATGGGCCCAATGTTCATCACAGCACTATTTACAATAGCTAGGACATGGAAGCAACCTAGATGTCAGTCGGCAGATTAATGGATAAGGAAGTTGTGGTACGTATACACAATGGAATATTACTTGGCTATAAAAAAGAACACATTTGAGTCCATTCTAATGAGGTGGATGAACCTAGAGCCTATTATACAGAGTGAAGTAAGTCAGAAAGAGAAAGACAAATACTGTATATTAACACTGCTGCTGCTGCTGCTAAGTCGCTTCAGTCGTGTCCGACTCTGTGCGACCCCATAGACAGCAGCCCACCAGGCTCCCCTGTCCCTGGGATTCTCCAGGCAAGAACACTGGGGTGGGTTGCCATTTCCTTCTCCAGTATATTAACACATACATATGGAATTTAGAAAGATGGTATGGATGATCCTACATGCAGGGCGGCAAAGGAGACACAGACATAAAGAACAGACTTTTGGACTCAGTGGGAGAAGGAGAGGGTGGGATGATTTGAGAGAACAACATTGAAACACATACATTACCATATCTAAAATAGACTACCAGTGCGAGTTTGATGCATGAAGCAAGGCACCCAAAGCCGGTGCTCTGGGATAACCCAGAGGGATAGGGTGGGAAGGGAGGTGGGGGGGGGTTCAGGATCAGGGGAGATGTGTATCCCTACGGCCGATTCATGCTGAGGTACGGCAAAAAACGATCACAGTATCGTAAAGTAATTATCCTCCAAATGAAACAAATAAATTAAGTTGAAAAAGAAAAAGACAAGGAAGAGTATAGTGATTAGGAAGAGGCCTGAAAGGAGGTTCTGGATGCTGGCAATGTTTAATTTCTTGATCTGAAAAGTTGTAAAGGTGATTGCCTTAGGATAACATGTATAGGTTTGTGCATTATGAACTTTAAAACAGTTTAGAAACAAAAAGGAAAATATAAAATAAAGTCAAGCAGAAATGAAAAAATAGAACAAACTAATATAATCTTAGAATTTTTAAAAATTCTCATTGAAATTTGTTTTAAAATGCAAAAGATGAGATGACATCTAGACAGAACATAATTGACTGAGAGATATTACGAAAATTACTTTTAATACACCACAGACCAAAAAAACAACCCTCAAACACTCAAAGAGAATAGAGAGACTTCAACATATGTCTAATAAGCATATGTCTAAAGAGCAACATATGTCTAATACAAAGAATAAAATGGTAGAAAAAAACATTGAGGAAATATAATCAAGAATCTTTTGAAATTGAAGAAATATCTGACTCCTAGGGTGAATAAAAATCACCCCATAACTAAGTATATGATAGGAAAATCATAGAATATCAAGATAAGGATAAAATCTTAAAATTTACCAGATAGAAAAAGACAACCTACCAATAAAAGAACAATTATACAGTAGATTTCCCTTTAGCAACAATGTATGCTAGAATACAATATATGCATGCTAAGTCACTTCAGTCCTGCCTGACTCTTCCTGACCCCGTGAACTGTAGCCATCCAGACTCTTCTGTCCATGGAATTCTCCAGGCAAGAATACTGGTGTAGGTTGCCATTTCCTTCCCCATAGAATACTATGGCATTTCTCAAATTTCCAGGAGAAAATAAGTCAACCTGCAGTTTTAAATCCAGATAAGTTATCACAGCCAACACAATAAAAACATCTTCAGATATCAAAGACTGAGTTCACCACTCACAGACTCTCAGAAACAAAATCATTAAAGAATATATATATATATATATATATTTCCAAAACGATCAGTCTCCCATAGACCTTCACTCCCCATCCTTTCCTATTATTTTTGAATCATGTTGTTTACCAAGCAAAGAATTCTCTTCCCAAAACTCTCAATATGTTTACCTTTTTCTTCTCCTGAATCCCTCCAAATAATTACCAAATCTGAATGAATACCTTTTTTGTCTCTTTGTTATTGCACCTAAGGGCTTTCCCAGTGGTTCAGATGGTAAAGAATCCACATGCAATGCAGACAACCTGGGTTTTATCCCTGCTTCAGGAAGATCCCCTGGAGGAGGGACTGACAGCCCCCTCCAGTATTCTTGCCTGGAGAATTCCATGGACAGAGGAGCCAGGCGGGCTTGAGTCCCTGGGGTTGCAGAGTTGGACACAACTGAGCAATTAACACACACACACACACACTGCCTAAACTAGGGGTCTGTTGAAAAAAAAATTATAATAGAAGAGAGGAAACAAAAGAAAAAGAAAAGAAATCCACTAATTTTGAGCCACCTAAATTTACACTCAACCAGGGTCTCTAGTATGCCAAACATTTCGTTTACTTACATCCAATCATCTCCACTTTACATTCATCATGTTAGTTATTCCAACCTTCTTGTTCTTTCCTCAAGCCCTTCATTTTTATTCTCTATTGTTAGTAAAATTGCTTTCACTTCTCAAGGGGAAAAATATACATATACCACCTCAAACTTGGACTCCCCTGATGGCTCAGCAGTAAAGAATC
The DNA here is from genome assembly GCF_019320065.1 of Cervus canadensis. Lineage (NCBI taxonomy): Eukaryota > Metazoa > Chordata > Mammalia > Artiodactyla > Cervidae > Cervus > Cervus canadensis. The sequence goes on along the minus strand of NC_057394.1, from coordinate 33,708,730 downwards.
TGCCTGCAGTGCAGGAAACACAGGAGATATGGGTTCAATCCCTGGGTTGGGAAGAATCCCCTGGAGTAGGAAATGGCAACCCAGTCCGGTATTCTTGCCTGGAGAATCCCATGGACAAAGGAGTCTGGCAGACTATATAGTCCATGGAATTTCAAAGAGCTGGACACAACTGAGTGACCTCAAATTTATCTTTTACTCTGAGGCCAAAATCAAAATGAATGCAGTTGAAAGTGTGTCTCTCTCTGTTATGGAAGTCACATACTAAGCTCTTTAAGCCCTTGGTAGAAAAGTGTTTATAAGTGTTTATAGCAGTGATGCTCTATACATCACCATCATCAAATAACTGTAGCAATAATACAATAATTTTATTTAGAAACAAAGAATTTCCACAAATATTCTCATTCTTGTTAGTTCAGGTTTATTATCTCGAGTCATCATACAGGGCATGATTTGCCTAAAGTCACACAGTTATCTATATGCCGAACTGAGCCCAGAACCCATGTCCTCCATTTCCAGATCCAGTCCTTTGTTCCATACTGACAGCATATGCCAAGATACCATTGTTTTATCCAATTCCTTCAGAATAGAATAATCTTGCAGGTAGTGTATTTAAATTGTAATGTTAAAAATATTATCAGAAAAATTTTACATTACTATACTAAACGTTTGTCTTAATAAAGCTATCAGTCAGATGAAAAAATGGGGGCAAAGAGCTACTTATCAGCTATACAGGTAAAAAATTTGCCTGCCAGTACAGGAGATGTGGGCTTGATCCCTGGGTAGCAAAGACTCCCTAGAGAAGGAAATGTCAATCCACTCCAGTATTCTTGCCTGGAGAATACCATGGACAGAGAAGCCTGGTGGGCTACAGTCCATGGGGTCACAAAAGAGTCGGACACAACTTAGTGACTAAATGAAAACAACAACTGTATATTTGGCTATCCTTTTTCTCCCCAGTGAAACCCTTCCTCCTATTTAATGTCACTTGTTATCATTGATGTCAAAAGCTATGTTTGCTCATTTACAAGAATATAATTTCAGGTCTGCTAGTGAAACGCAGAACTCTTTTTCCCTAAAATTCAGCCATAATGCTATATCAACCCTGCCAGCAAGAATACTTAAATGCTGGTACACTCCAAGAAAACACTTCATTTTTTATCATCTTCTGCTTTAAATAAACAAAAAATTAAAATTCTTCAAACTAGATTCCATTGCTGGGTTCTTGACTCCCACTGAAATCAATGAGAGACTGTATGTGCATTTATAAAAGATATTTAGCCTTTTTAATTTAAAAGGAATAGAGAGAATTTTAAAAAGGACTTTTGGAGCAAAATCAAAAGAAATAATTTGTTCAATTAGTTATAGTTTATCAGCAAAATAAAAAGCTTATATGGCTCATAAAGTTGTTGGTCTGCTTCTATTTTGATAAACTGGAAAACTGGAGTTAGGAACAAAACCAAACACTGGATTATGAGAAAGGACTGCACTGGGAGAAAGGGATGCAGCTTTGTAGCTATAAAGACCTGGTGACAAATCCTGAGCTTTGCACAGTTGACATTGCTCAAATAACACAGAATGTGGTAGAGTTAGGATTCAGACTCAACCAGCTCACCTCACCTGCTGTGGTCTGAACTCAGAGTTCAAGGACTGGTTGCCCAGATGCCAAAACTGACTCATAGCATATTTCATTATGCCTTTATAGCATTCTAAAATTAAAACATTTTATTGAAGGGCTGGTTTGTGAAACATTTCTATTTGGTGAAAAATGGGAAATTCAAGCAATAGTGAGCTGACATAATGTGGAGGCGCATGCCTGGGGTGGAATAGTGGCTGTCTCTTTAGACAAAGCGTGTGCTCCCGGACGCCCAGGACTCCACACTGCATGACACCCATTTGCTTCATTGACCATCATCACCTGCCAAGCTCCCAAAGGTATCGGTGACCAAGACTCTGAACACTCCTTCTTAGCAAGGTCTGTCATCTCTCTGAGTCTCATTGACACGTTCAGAAAACTAAGATCATGGCATCCGGCCCCATCACTTCATGGCAAATAGATGGGGAAACAGTGGAAACAGTGGCTGACTTTATTTTTCTGGGCTCCAAAATCACTGCAGATGGTGATTGAAGCCAGGAAATTAAAAGACGCTTACTCCTTGGAAGGAAAGTTATGACCAACCTAGATAGCATATTAAAAAGCAGAGACATTACTTTGCCAACAAAGGTCCATCTAGTCAAGGCTATGGTTTTTCCAGTGGTCATGTATGGATGTGAGAGTTGGACTACAAAGAAAGCTGAGTGCTGAAGAATTGATGCTTTTGAACTGTGGTGTTGGAGAAGACTCTTGAGAGTCCCTTGGACTGCAAGGAGATCCAACCAGTCCATCCTAAAGGAGATCAGTCCTGGCTGTTCATTGGAAGGACTGATGTTGAAGCTGAAACTCCAATACTTTGGCCACCTGATGTGAAGAACTGACTCATTTGAAAAGACCCTGATGCTGGGAAAGATTGAGGGTGGGAGGAGAAGGGGACGACAGAGGATGAGATGGTTGGATGGCAACACTGACTCGATGGACATGGGTTTGGGTGGACTCCAGGATTTGGCGATGGACAGGGAGGCCTGGCATGCTGCAGTTCATGGGGTCACAAGAAGTCGGACATGACTGAGTGACTGAAGTGAACTGAACTGAACATGAGATGGGAATATCAAGGCTACCATATGCTGCCATGAGGAACAGGCCCAAAAGTGTACGTAAAGCATCAGGTAAATAAACCATAACAATAATCATCATATTTTTATTAGTAAAAGCATGAAAACTAAGTTAAAGGAATCAACTTTAGGCATCTTGAAAAAAATTTGTTTATGCTGATAGCAGCCAATTAGTGTAAGTTGAAAATGTGTTGATCTAAAACTAACATTCTACCAGATAAACAAATAAAATCCAAGCAAACAAAAAATCTCAAACGTTTTTTGAGCAGGTTCTATGTGTAAAGCATCTTATCACACAGCCTCCTAAAGAAATTTTAAACTAGGAGGCAGAGGCAGATATGCAAATAGCTAATTCTAGATAACCGGCTACAGAAGTGCAAAGAAAACATATTATTTATGCTTTTATTTATACCTAACCTTTCTATAAAAAGTATATACATAGAAGGCCATCAGGTTGAAGTAAATAGCTAGGATATCAGAGAAAGTAGTTGAAACTAGAAGTGGGTGTCACCTACAGCCATTTGATTCAGGATGATCAGGTACCCAAAGCTGAAAGAGAAGCAAAATCCATTATAAGTTCCAAAGTGTCCGTAAGAATAGGAACTCACTAGTAGCTCAGGAAGAAGCATAACTTTTCTGATACTAAGCTCCAAGAAAAATATACTCTCACAATCACACTTTTAATAAGAACTGGATATTGGAGAGGCTGCATTTATGATTTCCAGCAAAACCTCAGATTGCTATCTCAGGGGTCAGTTAACTTTTTTTACAAGGACCAGGTAGTAAATATTTCAGTCTTTGTGGGCCATATGGCTTTTCTTGCTACTATTCAAGTCCGACGTTATAATGAGAAAGCAGTCAAGGACAATATGTAAACAAACGTGAGGGCTGTGTTTCAATAAAACATCATTTACAAAAACAAGCAGCGAGATGGGTTTGGCTCATAAGCTGTAGTTTACCAGCCTATGGTCTATGTTGTTAATTAAAAGCAGAGTTGTCAATTTCAAAGATATTGTTTGAGAGTTATATTAATGAAAAAAAGAAGCTGTTTTTTAGATTGTTGACTGCTTTGTAGAGCTGAACACTGACTCTCCTTGGCTTGGAGCAGAGTAGAAGTGAATCAAAATTTGTTTAAGCATGAAATCTGGTCCTTCCTGCCTCATGCAGATATGTTGGCTGTCTACAACGTTGCAAGGAGTGAATGAGATCTCTTGGTTCAGAAATGATAATGCCAGTTCCAAAGAAAACTATGAAACCAATTATCAACACGTGTCCTGGAGTGGCAGAGCATCACTGGAAGAGTTATTCTCAGTTTCGTGACAGTGAAAGTCGCTCAGTCGTGTCTGACTCTTTGCAACCCCATGGATTATACAGCCCATGGAATTCTCCAGGCTAGAATACTGGAGTGGGTAGCATTTCCCTTCTCCAGGGGATCTTCCCAACCCAGAGATTGAACACAGGTCTCCCACATTGCAGGTGGATTCTTTATCAGCTAAGCCAACAGGGAAGCCAGAACAGTTTTCCAGAACATTTTCCAAAAAGTTCTGAGGAAATTGGAGACCTTAAAAAGCAAGGATTTTGTTGGTATTGTTTTGTTCCTATATTGGGCAGTGACTAAAAATGCTCTTCACTTCTATGCTCATTCGCTGCATATTTAGAGTCAAGAGTTTGGTAATTTCAGAATGCCATGCTAGGCCATCTCAATCAGAAAGCATCATCTTCTTTGCTAGTCTTTTCGCCAAATGAAAATTCCAGAAATTCTATATATGAAAGTGATCATTCCAGCACCAGGCACTTAGTAGAAAGTTTGTTGAATTTGAATCTGTGTCTTCAGAGAGAGGCAAAATTAATTTCAGCTCAACAATGACTGAAATAAGAAAAGAATGGAGTAATCCATAGAGTTTAGAGAAGTCAGGGAAGGCTTCATTGAGGAGGTTCCATTTGACTGAAGTCTTAATGGAATCAGACACGTACCAAGTAGGCAAAGCTGTCTGTCCACCCTGACAGACAGGTCCCTGTCAACGACACACATGAGAAAGCTTAAAGCCTAAGTTATGATGGAAAAAGTGAACACTGTTAGTAGGCACTCCACTGACTGTGGAGTCAGTGAGGGGCAGCGGGTACAAGCAAAGGCATGTGGTATAAGGGAGCGTGGAAGGTTCTAAAACAGAAGGCTCTCTATTTTGATGTGAAGAGGCTCTGGGGGACAAGGCTGGAGAGGTAAGCAGATGCTATGGAATTAAAAGAAATGTCGAGGCAGAGTCACACCACTAGTAAGGGCCTCCATCTCAGAGCTAAGATTCTGTACTGCTTATCTGTGAAAATGGATCAGACGATCCCCAAGGTGCCTGCCCTTGTTTGGAGTCCTGAGAAACAGAGAGAATGGATCAGCAGCAGAAGTCTGTACATCATCTTGTCCCACCCTCAAGGTCAGGGCCACAGATCCGAGAAGGATGAGTAAGTGCTAGGTGTCTGATTCTTTGCGACCGCATGGACTGTAGCCCACCAGGCTCCTCTTTCCATGGGATTCTCCAGCCAAGAATACTGGAGTGGGTTGCCATGCCGTCCTGCAATGGATTTTCCTGACCTAGGGATTGAACCTGCGTGTCTTTCGTCTCCTGCATTGGCAGGTGTGTTCTTTACCACTAGCGCCACCGAGAAGGATAAAGATTCCTTAATCATAGAAAGGATGCCCCACAATGTAGAGAGGGAGATGAGTCAGTGTTCTCCTGGCACCAAAGACCACAGACCCAGCATCTTTTAAGAAGCCTTTCAGTGCAAGTCCTCAGGCTTCCGGTCTTCTTGAACCTTCGCCAGGTTTTAAAACGAACTGCAGTAACTTGTTCTTTGGCCTGAATGAAAAGGGTTGGGGTAAAAAATTAATAAGTCTCCCTTTGTTTTCTTCACTTCCCCACTGGGTTCTCCTTTTGTTCACTGGAATCGGTTACAGCTGCTTCCCTGAGGCTGGCTACCCTCGTTTTGGCTGCTGGCCTCAGAGGTAAAGCATGCAGCCTGTAGCCTCGCTCTGTACTCAGCCTTTACTCACGTGAGGAAGGCTGTCTCGCCTTCGGAAAAGTCACTCACACCACTGCCTGCTCCAAATGAAAAAGCTGTCTCTTAAATAATGCTGTGATGTTCAGACATAATCACTCTAGCACTTGAAAACGTAATGCTCTTGTTTCATTGTGATCTCTTCGTGGGTTCCTAGACCTCAAACTCCACAGGGAATGTCACAAACTCACATGTTATCTCTGAAAATCAGATTCAGTACCTGCAGCTCTGATTTACCTAAAAAGGGCCGTTAGAGGGGAAAGAAAAGAAAAACAACATATTCATGTAACCAGACAGCTAACTGTCAGACACATATGAGAAAGCTTAAAGTCTAAGTTACCATGGAAAAAGAGTGAACGTTGTATATTAGCAACATCTTCCATACCTTTTTTCCCTTTGTCAGGGATCTTTATGATAATTTTTACCTGTCCCCACTTTTACCACAGGACTTGTCAATAGGCAAAGTAGCACATAAAGTGGTAGTGGGTACAATAAGAGATACTAGACAATGTGGTGCAGTGAGAAGAGTCAACAGTCATGGGAGCAGACTGTTTCCAGGCAGAGCTGGGTTTGAAGCCTGCCATTATTAGCTAGGTGACCTGTGTATCAGTACTTCAAAGTTACTGAGGCTCTATTTCCTTTTTATTTTCTTTAAACTGAAGTGTAGTCAGTTTACAATGTTGTATTCGTTTCCGCTATACAGCAAAGTGATTTTGTTTTACATGTATGTGCATATTCTTTTCCATTATAATTTACTACAAGATATTGAATATAGTTTTCCCTGTGATACACAGTAGGTTCTTACTGCTATCTATTTTATATATATAGTAGTTTGTATCTGCTCATCCCAAACTCCTAATTTATCCCTCCCTCCCCCTTCTCCTATGGCAATCATAAACTTGTTTTCTATGTCTGGGAATCTGTTTTTGTTTCGTAAATAAGTTCATTTGTATCCTTTTTTTTAGACTCTACATATAAGTGATATTGTATGATATTTGTCTTTGTCGGTCTGATTACTTCATAATATCTAGGTCCATCATCAACTCAATGGATGTGAGTTTGAGCAAACTCCAGGAGATAGTGAAGGACTGGGAAGCCTGTTATGCTGCAGTCCATGGGGTCACAAAGTGTCAGACACAACTGAGTGACTGAACAACAACAATCCATGTTGCTGCAAATGACATTATTTCATTTGTTTTTTTATGGCTGAGTAATATTCCAATGTGTGTGTGTGTTGGCACATGATATGTATACATATATGTGTGTGTGTGTGTGTGTGTATATATATATATATACACACACACCTATCTTCTTTATCCATTCATTTAGTGATGGACATTTAGGTTGCTTCCGTGTCTCGGCTATTGGCTATTGTAAATAGTGCTGTCTATAAACATCAGAGTACATATACCTTTTCGATTAGAGTTTTCTCCAAATATGTACCCAGAAGTTGGATTGCAAGATCTTAGGGCAAATCTACTTTTTACTTTTTTAAGGAATCTCCATACTGTTCTTCATAATGGCTACTTCAACTTACATTCCCACCAACAGGATAGCAGGGTTCCCTTTTCTCTACATCCTCTCCAGTATTTATTATTTGTAGACTTTTTGACAATGGTTTGAGGCTCTATTTCTTACCATAATATATAGCTCATAAGATTGTAAAGACTGATGCAGATCCTCCAAGAAGCAGGAATCAAGAAAGTTCATTAAGGGAAACATCTAGGGGTAACTTGAAGAGGAAATCGGAGGAGGTAGGAAGAGCCTTCAGACCACAGTGCTTTCTGGCATTTGAGAAGAGAGGCAAGAGAAGGAAGATTGGGTGGAAGCATCCGGATTGTAGATCTAAGAAAGTAGAAAGTTCAGCAAGGCCAGTGGAGAGTACTCAAGATTCAGAGGCTCCTCAGAGAACACTCCTTCTTTCAGATACTGCTGCTTCCCTCAGCCATGACTGGGAACAGCCCATGGAAGTGTAGCTTTGTGATATTGTGATCTATGAGAAGAAATATGTACTTGGTCCTTGTTTCATTTCTGACATGTGTGTTCATGTCCCTTCAGTTCTGTCTGACTCTGTGACCTGCATGGACTTTAGCCTGCCAGCCTCCTCCGTCCCTGGGATTCCCCAGGCAGGAATACTACTGGAGTGGGCTGCCAGGATCTCTTCCATTGGATGCAGAGCTCCTAAAAGCCTTGGAATTTTCTAAGATGAGAGCCTAAAGGTGTCTTTTGTTATGTTAATGAGGTGACATTTGCAATGCCCCTAGGTCACCTAAGGACAGGGTGACCAATCCCATCAATCCTTCAAACCAACCTTGTGATTTGTTGTTGTTGTTTAGTCGCTAAAAGTCATATCCAAAACTTTTGCAACACCATGGACTGTAGCCCTTCAGGCTCCTCTGCTCGTGGAATTTTCCGGGCAAGAATACTGGATCAGGTTGCCATTTCCTACTCTAAGGGATCTTCTCAATCCAGGGATTAAACCCGTATCTCGTGTGTCTCCTGCACTGGCAGGCAGATTCTTTACCACTGCGTCACCTGGGAAGCAGCCTTGTGATTACAGGGTTGGAAACTTCAGTTTAGAGCATTGGAAATTTCAATTCTACAACAGTTAAGAATCACCTGCCAATGCAGGAGATGAGGGTTCAGTCCCTGGTTCTGGAAGACCTCCTGGAGAAGGAAATGGCAACCCACCACAGCACCAACCCATTTCTTGCCTGGGAAATGGACAGAGGAGTCTGGCAGGCTACAGTCCATGGGGTAGCAAAGAGTCAGATACTTTGCCACCCAAGTCCCTCAGACTTAGGGACTAGACAACAACAATAACACCCAGGAGGAGAAAGGGGCTGGAAATTGAGATCAATTGCCAATGGCTGATAATTTAATCAACCGTGCCCATGTGATGAAGCCTCCATAAAAACCCCAATGAGGTGAGGATTCAAAGATTTTCTGAGCTGGTGAACACACAGAAGTGCCAGGAGAGTGGTACACTGGGAGAAGGCATGGAAGCTCCACACTCTTTCCCCATATTTGCCCTGTGCATCTCTTCCTTCTGCCTGTTTCTGAGTTACATCCTTTTATGATAAACCAATAATGGGTAATCTAGTAAGTAAAATGTATCTCTGAGATCTCTGAGCCACTCGAGTAAATTAATCAGACCAAAGGAGAGAGTCATTGGAGCTTCTGATTTATAGCCAGTTGGCCGCAGTAAGGTTAACAATTTGGGCTTTCAACTGGCATCTGAAGGCAGTTCTGAAGGGCTACACCCTCAATCTGTGGGATCTGACACTATATCCAAGTAGACTGGAGTGTCTAATTGTCCAAATGTCAGAGCTGAGTTGAGTTATGAGACACTCAGCTGGTCTTTGAGAACTGTTTTGTGGCTTGGGAAACCCCCACCACTACACACACACACACACACACACACACACACACACACACATATTAGAATTGATGATTAGAGCCCCTTAGGCCTCCATGCAGACTTAGTGATGGACTTCAGAGCCCAGCAACTGGAGCCAGATAATTATACTCTTTGTTAAAAAAAAATCAGAAAGGAGTACCTTCATAGCCACCACCAAATGCATATGGAAGCACTTTGCTCTATAACTGGCATATAGAAGTCAATCAATAAATGTATCTTTCCCTCTTAGATGTCAGACATTTGTTCATAGATTGAATGAAGAGGATAGTCTTTCTGGTTTCGATCAAATTTGAGAGGTAAGTTGAACTTTGATGAATTGCACTGTACAAACTGATAATGTCTCATTCAAATTTGAAATAAAGTGTTTTTTCATTATAAACATTGAGGAAAGAAGAGGATGAAAGGTGAGCACCCTTAAAGCAAATACAAATTCCCCATCCCCACTCATCATCAAGAGCAGAGTTCCAAAATCACAATGTCATGCCCACATTTATAGGTTAGGGGTCAAAATGTCTCCAGCCAGTATACACCAGCTTACATCCTGAGCCAGCATGTTTTCAAGTAATAAATTCCTACTCTTCTGGCTTCCATATGTTGATAAAACATTTCATTTCCTGATATCCAGTGAAACCATCTGCTGTGCTGAATCTTGATCCTCTAAGCTACTGTACCTTTCAACATGGGAGACCTTGAAATATATGCAAATCACTGCATAAAGTGTTAAATTCATAAGAGGTGCTCAATAAGTTATGACTAATATCTTTCCTAGATATTAGCCATAGGAATATATGTAGAAAAGGTAGGTTTATATGCAATGTGTATCACTTACTACCCCAAAAAACTGCAACTGTAAACCTCTACAATAATTAATGCTATTACAGTTGCTTAGAAAATATATGATTATGAGTTTATAAATAGCTTAAAATAGTAAAATTTTAAAATAATGATAAATAGACTTCTTAAAGCTGGGAGGAGTGGTGCTTTCTGTCTCAGATTCTGTCCCATGGCATACACTTATTGAACTGTACATGTAAAATTAGAAAATGTTACCAAATATTTGCTACCAGTTGCTTTCTAGCAGCTTCCAGATCAAAGCACTGCTAATCTTTACAAACCAGGAGCAGAGCACCAGCATTAGATATTTTTCCTACATTTTCTTTAATATTTTCTTAGTTTATTTCATGCTTTGATTTTGCATGCTTGAGTCCAAGTGTGCACTCCTTTTTCAACCAAATTGACTTATTCTTTCCCCTAGGAAACAGGCCCTTCTCTGAAATGTATGGATCCTTTCCTGCCAAGAAGAGAAAAGTCTTCCTATCTTAATCAGGTCAAGGCCCCTCCTTGCTAGGCCCAGAGGTTACTCAGCAGTAGCGGGTACAGAGAATGATTCCTGGCTCTGCAACTGTCTGTTACCATGGAGACATGCTAATTAGTGGGTGATGAGAAAGCAGAGGAGTTCAGGGTCTATGAAACCATGAGACAGAAAGGGAAATGAATGGAAAAATATGGATGAAGAGAAATTAGGGGATCTTATGGGGCAAATTGTATGTTAAAAAGTCTTGGAATGAGAGGGTCCTGATGATGAGGTGGAAAAGGATTACAGGAAAAGAATATCAATGACAAAGATTTGTAGATTTTGAGTTGGAAGAAATGTAGGGGAAAGACTCTAGTTTAAGAGAAGAAATGGAAAAGTCCAATTGTTCCAAGTACAAAGTCACAAGATCACAGAATGTTAAAAGACCCAAGTTTTGTAGGTGTTGAGTGACAGGATTATTTTTTTCTAAAGGGAAGGAAGTGTGACATTCAGGGCCATCAAAATAGACTGCAAATCTCTGCAGACACTTCTCTGTAATAACTTGAATTCACATTCACTAGCTCATCACAGTTTGCTGGGTAGAGTGTCAATGTGCCAAGGCATGGGATTTTTTTCACTTCTCTGAGAAAAATGTGTCCTTAGATTTTTATATCAAGACCTCCAAGGAATAAGAGTGTAGAAAAGGAATATAGCTGGGATTTAAGGATCCATGTTTTATAAAGATAATATAGAGATAAAATTGTTTACTTAAGGGTATACAGGGCTTCCCAGGTGGGATTAGTGGTAAAGAACCTGCCTGCCAATGCAGGAGACTTAAGAGAGAGATGCAGGTTCGATCTCTGGCTCAAAAAGATCCCCTGGAGAAGGGCATGGCAACACTCTCCAGTATTCTTGCCAGGAGAATCCTATGGACAGAGGAGCCTGGTGGGCTGTGGTCCATAAGGTCACAAGGAGTAGGACGCAACTGAAGCAACTTCGCACACACACGCAAGGGCATACAAGTACTTTCGTACCTTGGGCATTTTGAGAAATTGACTAGTTGATAACATCTATCTTCTAAAGAGATAATTTCACATTACATTAATATAAATATTTTCTATTTTGCTTACTTTATTGTACATTATTTATAATACATTACTGCTGTACTACACTTGATCTGTTGACACATTTTGAAAGAGAGACATTTTGTGCAAATAGAACAATATTGTTGATATTCTAGAAAGCCGAGTAAGCAAGTCACTTGTAAAGGCCAAGGATTTACGACCAGAATCAGCCCCAATATGAAGGAGGAGAACTGGCCTGCTGAGTTAATTGGAAGAGAATTACACAGTTAGGTGAGTCTCATGTGCTAAGCTATTCTCATATGCCCTCGTACGTGATCAAATTCACAGCATTCCAGACCTTGGAAATATCCTCCAACCTTGGATTTCCCTGCTCTTAAATTTCTACATGTACCATCTTCTCAGGCAGTTTTCCACCTTACAGATTCTCTTTCATCCTTTAAACCCAAATCAAATACCAGAGGCCTGACTACCCCCTCATGAGTATTTAGCAGTGAGTGTCCTTCTCAATGCCTGGCTTCCCTGATGGTTCAGAAGGTAAATAATCCACCTGCAGTGTAGGAGACCTGTGTTCAATCCCTTGGTCAGGAAGATCACCTACAGAAGGGAATGACTACCCACTCCAGTATTCTTGCCTGGAGAATTCCATAGACAGAGGAGCCTGGTGGGCTACAGTTCATGGGGTGGCTTAATCTGAAGCACTTTGTACCCTCAGGAGTTTAATTCCTGGCATTCTGGCTACTTTTTAAAATATTTTAAAATGTTTAAAATATTTACAATAAAATATCTATTCTGTATTACAAACTCCTTAAGTATAGAGACTATATTCTATGCAACTTTATATTTCCCAGTATCCCCAGTGCTTGAAAAATTTATTGGATGAGAATTTATAGTAAATTATAACCAATAACTAATTTGTATAGTGTTTAAATTTTACAAAGGACTTTTGTGCATCTGGAGTGTAAGCTTCTTACATGTCTGTGCCTCTCTTGCTCACTTCTGTCTTTAGGACATTAATTCAACAGGTGCTAAGTTAAAATGTGTTAATGAATATCCAGATCCAGAGTTATCCAGAGACCCTGTCTTCCTTTCCAAATTAATAGTTTCTCAGCAACATGAGAACACTTAAAAATGTCTTTTATCTGTCAGTAGAGATCAAATTCTGCCAATACAAATATATCCAAAGGTAACCTTTTATTTTTATTTTTTTATTTTAAACTTTTTATTTTATATTGGAGGATAGCCAGTTAACAACGCTGTGATAGTTTCAGGTGGACAGCGAAGGGACTCGGCCAAACATATACACGAATCCATTCTCCCCTAAACTCTCCTCCCTATGGTGAGGAGGAGACCTTAATGGTAACCTTTAAGGCTGACACTTAACGGCAACCTTTTCTAGTTAGTGACTTTTCGCCCCAAACTGACAAAGGCCACGACAAAAGACTTAAACATTCTAGAAGTCACAGGGGGTTCCCAAAATAACTCAAACTCTCTTCAGTGGTGTGGACACACACGGTTAGTCGAGAACTGATTCCAGATTCTGACACTAGCCTCAGGGTGAGGACAGAAGGAGTGGGACCACCTGCCTGGTGATGAAGCAAGAGCGCTGACCCCCTACAGCCTGTTGACTTCATTCTCTATCACTCTGCTTTCTCTGAAGTCTTTTAATCATGATAATAAAAATCACCATATCAATGAATGTGCTGCACTGTGCTCAGTCAATCAGTCATGTCTAACTTTTCGGGACCCGGAGGACTGTAGCCCTCCAGGCTCCTCTCTTCACACGATTCTCCAGGCAAGAATACTGCAGTGGATTGTCATGTCCTCCTCCAGGGTATCTTCCCGACCCAGGGAACAAACCTGCATCTCCCGTGTCTCCTGCATAGCAGGCAGAGTCTTAGCCCGCTGAGCCACCTGGGAAGCCCATATCAATGACTATTACACTGCCCATGTTTTTGAAAAGCACCATTTGAAGGAAGGAGCATCATGGTCTGAACTGCCCTTCCTGCTTTCCTCTCAGTCATACTTCTGAGTTACACCAGATGTGTTAAGAAAGTATTTGGATTCACAGGCATAACAAACATAAAAAGCCAGATCATTCTCTAATCCCAAGAGATCTCCTCCATCCATCATGCAAGATTATCCAGACTCCCACAATACGAAGCACTTTAGGTAAAGAATTTGACAGTTCACATTTTTACAAAATCATGTTAGGGCTCACCATCTAAGAATACTGAGAACGGGACACAAGGAAGATCTTTCAGATGGCACAGAGGGAAAAAAAGGGGGCCTATAAGGCCCTGGGAAGGAGGGCAGACAGGGTAGTGATGCTTTGTCAGAAGATAGGCTGAGAATACTAAGTAACTGAGGACACAAGTGTGAGCTGATGAAAGGAAGAGAGTCAGGAAAGGAGGATGGAAAGAACTAAATACAAATTCAGTTATCACACAGTTTTGATTCAGGACAACTGTGGTGAAAATCAAAACTAGGTCATCTTGCTCTAGGCCACTACACATAAAAATATGGCATGGCCCTTAGAGCATGTGCTACAGTGCCATACATCAGACCATCTCCTTTTATCAAAACATGTGGCAATTATTTGCTTTTCATGGGGTATATTTGTCTATTTTTAATGTGCTCTATTAGGTGATAAACCCAGAGGTCTTCAGAAAGGAGTTGCAAATGGAAAAGAATTTCGTAGAATTTGAAATGAAAAAGATTTCCTAAATTTCTAAATTTCATTCCCATGCATTTAACTTGTTTCCCATCTACAATTGCTCCAATTATTAGGACATGAGTAGACCAGGGTATGGAGAAGGAAATGGCAACCCACTTCAGTACTCTGGCCTGGAGAATCTCATGGACAGAGGAGTCTGGCAGTCTGCAGTCCATGGGGTCGCAGAGAATCGGCCATGGCTGGAGCAACTTAGCACGCACACAGATCAGGATAAATCCATCATCTCAAAGCATAAAACTCTAGGTTGTCATCACAGTTCTCAACACAGTTCCACCTCCGCATACGTCAGGCAGCACCCTTAGGATCTGGTTATGAAGAGACAGTTTATCAAAACTCCTAGGTATGACATAATTATTGCTTTAACCTCACAGAAAATATTTTTGCAAAATTTTCAAAAGACTCCATTTCTCAGACCAACAGACCATTTATATTTAGGTGATAACATATATTTTCCCTGATAATTTTTTAAATATCATTAATGTCATTTATTCTCAATATTTACTTAGTGTATGTATTCATTGCATATCAGTGTCTGGACCTTAAGTTGTAATACTTTATAATCATAGAAATTATAATTTAGAAGGTATCTAAGAGTATAAAGAAGCAATCAAACTAGTGAAACACGTAGTTTATCTGCCTTAAATCTCTCTGACATAAGCATCCAGAACCTCAGATTCCTCCATCACACATGGAACCCTCCCCCTTCTACCTGTGCTTGCAGACTGTCTCTGGACAGTCTGGACTGCTATCTGTGGCCCTGGTCCTTCTCACCATTCTCAGTGCCTCTCAGTGGCTTCTAGAATGCTTCAAGTCTTTTTAGTTGTTTCATTCCCACGCTGTGTTTTTGAATAACAGAAAGATTACACAGAATAACAAATTCTGCCAACCCACCCAGTCCTTCTGCCTTCATCCGTTTGGACTGCCAACAGAGTACCCCAGATTAGGTGATTTGGAAACTACAATAAAGAATTTTTCACGATTCTGGAGGCTGAAAGTCCAAGATCAGCGTATCAGTACAGTCAAGTAGAGTGGGGTCTTCTGAGCTGCAGACTTATGTCTATCATCCCGTGATGGAAGGGGCTAAGGAGCACGCTTAGAGGTCTCTCCTATAGGAACGCTCACTAGTCCGTTTAGGAGGCTCCCTCCTCCTCGTGAGCTACTTACCCCCCTTACCCCCCGAAGTCTCCACCTCCTAACACCATCACATTGGGTGTTAGGATCCCAGCATGTGACTTTGGGGGAAACGTGAAAACATTCAGGTGATAGCATCTTCCATCACACTGAAAGATAGGATCCCACCTCTGAGTCAAGAAGGGGAGAGAAACTAATAAGGAATTTCAAACTGCAAAAATACAAGCTGGAA
The DNA here is from genome assembly GCF_019320065.1 of Cervus canadensis. Taxonomy (NCBI): domain Eukaryota; kingdom Metazoa; phylum Chordata; class Mammalia; order Artiodactyla; family Cervidae; genus Cervus; species Cervus canadensis. Next base: position 33,693,076 of record NC_057394.1, on the reverse strand, counting down.
AAGAATTACCAAGTGACAGCAGGAAAGAAACGATCAGAAGCTCACAGTAAATAATAATCTAGGAGCAAGTTAATAATGTGACGCTGCAGTGTTTACAAAACAGTTTGAATATGTGAATGCACAAAAGCATCACTTTCTCCATATTAATCAGTTCTTGTCAAATTTTCTTCAACCTACACAGACTCTAATATGAGGGTCAGAAATGGAGAATTCAGGGCAGGTTCAAAACGCTGGCACCAAGATGATTAAAGCACGCAGGGAGGTTTAATTATTGTCTTCAGTATGTAAAGGGCTCTCACACAGAGAACAGTGGCCATGGAAGAATGGCATTGAAGCCATCTATAAGGCATTGGACTCACACATTTTCTGGTTGTCTGTGCTATTGAATAATTGATTCAAACAATGAACTGGATTAAGGACTCAATTTCAAAGATCTTTCAAAATAAGATAATTTTTCATTTCTCTGTACATAAGAACTGAATAGGTAAGATATTTAAGTTGTCTAGTTCAGTCAGTTCGTGATTATCTGTGATTCTATACTGATTTATCAATTATTCAATCAATTTAGAGAAAATCAACTTTTCTCCTGTACAGCTGATATTTAAATATCAGCTACCCAATACCTTATCTTAGCTTTGGGGTTTCTTCAATTGAAACCCACCACAATATTGAAATTTTATCAATAATTCTAAAATGAATTTTTAATTTCATTAGGCTCGATATGAGCTTAAAGTTTGTCTTGAACTACAAAACATATGTACAGTTAATTTAAAGAAAATCAGTCAGATTTTCAGTGTTCTAATTCCATGTTTCTCTCTCTTTTTCAACCCTGCTGAGTCACTTTAGTGAAATAATTTCATAATGGACAAACAAGGCAGTGCTGGAAAAAAAATGTGATATAACTTTATGTCACCTGGAGTCTTTCCTGTAGACATTTTTGAATCTTTTTTTTTTTTTTTCTCATTGTTAAGGGCAAAGGTCTCAAGAAAATGAACTCCTGTAACCTTGCTATTCCCTCTTCAACATCTAACAAGCATTCCTACTGTGGGATTTTTCTTCCTCAAAAGAAGTGAAAACAGAACATAAGGAGTTGACCAGGATATCTCTAAAATATGCTGTGTACTTTTTCTTTTCAATGTGACAACAAATTAATATTTCATGTTCCTAAATTTCTTAAGACTTATACTTTTACACAAAATTATCATGTGAAAAGTCTTTTAAAAAAAGATAAAAATCTTTATCTGATTAAAAAAATCTGATTTTACAAAGATAAACTTTCATTCTTAGAAGGTAGAAACCAGATAACCTTAGAACCCCTTCTCAGGGGGGGTTCTACTCCAAGAAAGACCGAATGAATACAGGAGAACTTTAGAAATAGTACAAAAGAGAAAAAGAGAGATTTTTCAACCTTGTTGCAAATAGTGGCTTAATAATTTTCCCATCTGCTTAACTAATCAGTAATGAGGAAGTACAGGGAATATTTTACATGAAAATCTGAAGCCTTGGAGTATAAACTTTGAAAGTTTTGTAGTAATTCCTTAGAAATAACGTTTTATATTCTTCTGATACTTTGGACTTCTTTCACCAATGTCAAATAAAAGTTTACTTCTCCTAATGCCAGCATGCTAAGTAACTGGCTTCCCTAATGGCCCAGCAGGTAAAGAATCTGCCTGCAATGTAGGAGAAACAGGAGATGCAGGTTTGATCCCTGGGTTGGGAAGATCCCCTGGAGAAGGAAATAGTGACGCACTCCAGTATTCTTGCCTACAAAGTCTTATGGACAGAGAAGCCTGGTGGGCTACAGTCCATGAGGTCACAGAGAGTTGGACGCGACTAAACACACACACACAACTGGTAGTGTTAACATTTTATGCTTATAAACCTTAAGGGTATAAAGGTTAAAAAGTGATAGAAGTTAGATAAATTTATATTAATATTTTATCAAAGGAAAACCCCACTTTCTTAATTATACATGAAAAGAAAAAGTGAAAGTTTTAGTTGCTCAGTCATATCTGACTCTTTGCAACCCCATGGTCTGTCCATGGGATTCTCCAGGAAAGAATAATGAAGTGCATTGCCATTCCCTTCTCCAGGGGATCTTCCCACCCCAGGGATTGAACCTCAGTCTCCTGCATTGCAGGCAGATTCTTTACCATCTGAGCTATCAAGGGAAGTCTATGCCTTTAGATATATTTCATAGGTAAAAATATTTATCTATAGCTGTGTATATAAATATAAAATAATGTAGTGTGGTATGGCGTTTAACTAAATTATACAAGTCCCTGAATTACTTTTGCTAATGTTGTTTTCTTAAGTGGGTATGAATGGCATGAAAAACATGAAAGCATGTTTGCTTAAAAAAGTAGAGTACATAATATAAGTTTTCTTAAAATGTTAAACTGCCTTTGATAATGGATCTTAAGTTTCCTTACCTCCTAAGGGATCTGTTCTATGTTTACCTTTGATAGGTTTAACCTGGAGCCTTACATGTAGTTAGTGCTCAGTAAATATCAGTGATTCATTTGGGAAGAAAGAGGTATCTAAACATGCACAATCACTGTTTTGTTTTGCTTACTAAATTCAGACCGGCTCAATAAATTAAGAACTTTTGCTCTTTGAAAGACATCGTTTACAAAATGATAACATAGCTCCAAACTGGGGAACAGTATTTGCAAAACCTATATCTGATAAAAGACTCGACCCAAAACAAATGAAAAAACATTCACAACTCAATTAGAAGACGTACAGCTCATTTTTTAATGGAGAAAATACTTGAACAAACAATTTACCAAAGAAGATTTATCGGTGGTAAATACACACAGGGAAAATGCTCAACATCAGGAGTCATTAGAGAAATACAAATTAAAACTATAATGAGGTATTGCTACAAATTAACCAGAATGGCAACAGTTTTTGAACTGACAATACCAAGTGTTGGTGAGGATGCAGAGTAACTGGAACACTCATTTTCTGTTACTGGAATTTAAAATGCTTCAACCACTTTGGAAAATAATTTGGCAGTCATAAAGTCAAACACACATTTGCTATGAGCTACCAGTCCCATTTCTAGGTATTTGCCCAAGAGAAATGAAAAAATACCTGCATATGAAAACCTTAGGCTACTTTCTATAGAGGCCTTATTCATAACTGTTACAAACTAGATAAAACGCAGACATCCATGGACTGGTAAATGGATACACAAATCATGATACAACCATACAATGGAATTTTACTCAGAAAATGAAGGAGAAAACTGTTAATACATGCATATTGACTTGGATGAATTTTAGAAGTAATATGCTAAGTGAAAAAAAGTCAGATACAAAAAAAAAATCTATATATGATTTAATTTATATGACATTCTGAAAAAGGGAGAGAAAACAGATGTGGTGTTTCCTAGAAACTGAGAGTGAGGAGGAGAACTGATTATATAGCTTCTTGAAAGAGGCTTTGGGGGTGACAAAAAGATTCTGGATCTAAATTGTGACAGAAGTTGCATGACTGACATGCTTTTCCTAAAACTTAAGAAATTCTGAAATTTAAAATGTAATTTTTACTTAATGTAAATTGTACCTCAATAGTCCTGACTTTTGCAAAAAGGATGCATGTGTGAGTATGTGTATATCCATGGGCATGCACATACACACAGACAAGCACAGAATGCCAATCAAGCAGTTTGCCTTCCCATGATGAAGATTAAGTGGAAGAAAGGCACAGGTCATGTGCCACAATGAAAGCAAGGAGCAGGTCTATTTCACTGGTTGACTCTCAGCCATTAAAAGTGAAAGTGAAAGTCACTCAGTTGTGTCCGGCTCTTTGCGACCCCATGGACTATACAGTCCATGAAATCCTCCAGGCCAGAATACTGGAGTGGGTAGCTTTTCCCTTCTCCAGGGGATCTTGCCAACCCAGGTGTCCCGCATTGCAGGCGGATTCTTTACTAGCTGAGCCACAAAGGCAGCAAAGAATACTGGAGTGCATAGCCTATCCCTTCCCAGGGGATCTTCCACTCCCAGGTATATGACCCAGGGTCTGCCTGCATTGCAGGCGGATTCTTTGCCAATTGAGCTATCAGGGAAGCCCATTAGAGTGTTTCAAAAAGAACCACCACTACCTACAGCTGCCGTTAATCAGCAGTATCCCATCTCTACCCCTAGTCAAATAACCAACATTTCACATTTTGTTTGATTTGGCTTTTCGTTTTCTCTCCCTTTAAGTGTTTAACTGTCAAGTTGGTGCCCCAACCACCGGCACTTGTCCTAACAGGCTTCACATGCGCTTTTACAGGATCTTAAACTTAACTGGAGTCATTTTCTAAAAGGCGGTAATGGAAATGTTATGGGCAGATTGCAGCGCACAAGTGCATAGTAACGCTTTTACTTAAATGGAACCTACCCACAGAAGTAGGAACCCCAACATCACCACAGCAGGCCCAGAGTGATGATGGCGGTAGAAGAAATATTATCAGAAAGATTCATTTCCACCTTCCTTTAGACCTTTTGCTGTAGTTCCTTATATAAAAATCTTTTTTTTCCTTGACCATTAATACTGATAATTATATCTGTATTTCTTAAGAATATTATGAGTTGCCATTTCTGCATAGTAGCAGATTGAATTTATTCACCTTACGGATATATTATTATCACAGATAATAACTGCAGCATGATAATTATCATTAATTATTCATTTGGATTAAGAGGCAAATAGGCTTGTATTCAAGGGTCTTCCAGAGCACCGCTCATTGTTTCCAAGCCCTGTGTGCCCGTGTGACTAATTCAGACTCTTTTCTGAGCCACTGTTGACATGTGACAGGTCCCATATGTATTTATTTGAAAATATAATAAAAAGAATAAGTGCACCATTTCCAAACGGAGTCACTAAAATAGACTTATGGTTTCTTCTTTGCCCTTTAAGTGAGGGTATGCAATTTTCTGCTAAAACCAGACAGTCATGAGCATTGCTTTCGTAGATGTGTATGTATTTCCTTTCTTTGCATCCTGGCCTCAGACTATTTAAGCTCATATAAACCTATATATTTACATGAGAGCTTTTTGCAAGAAATAATAATAACAATGTGATAAGTCATATACTTTATCCTTCACTGAACAAAATGTTTTAGCATTTTAGGGTTGTTTGTGCTTGTGTTTGTAGTTGACTTAAGTTTGATATGCAAAAAGAGCCCCTGCAAAGTTTAGAAAATCTGTAGAGAAATCAAGAAGAGAGAAGAGATAGGAAAAGAAAAAAGGATAATATATTTCACAAACAGAAATGCTTTTGGGTGATTTTTTAGCTAATGTACACCCAAACTAAGACATGTATGTATTCAGAGAGTCTCTTTTCTTTTGTTACTTTTCTTGGTTCTATTCCTCTGTTTTTCTAATCTGTCATTCATATTTATACTTTTAAAGTAGGTATCAAATGACAGTTTTAAGACTCTGCCAGTAGAGCTAATATTTAACACAGGCTATGGTTCTTGAATGTCCTTGACATAGTTAGGACTGCCTTTTGAAATAACGATAGAGGTGTTTTGCTTTTTTTTTTTTCCATTCTTCGTCTCCATTAGTGATTCAAGAGAGGGGCTTTACGCTGTGAAATGTTGCTTTTTAAAAAGTCTTGTGCTTACATGTGTCAATAGACGTTTATGTAACCATTTGTTTCCCTTTTCATTACGTTTGTCTGAGCTTCTGTAGGACAGCTAGCATTATCCCCATTTATAGATGGGGAAATTGAGGTGCCAGAAGATTAAGTGGTGTTTAATTAAGAGCCCATAGTGGCAGGACTAGGTCGGGAACCCCATGTCTCCTGCCTCTTCATGCCTCTTTCGGCGCACTGCTGGTGTGTCTGATGTGGGTGAGGGAGAAACAGGTATGAAGTGGTCCACATTTCAGAGCATGAAAGGACCTTGGGCATGGTGGCTGTGAGGCTCTGCCGGTGGTGTTACTCAATGCAGCTCCTATCAGGGCTGACAACAGCATCCTCACTATTCACCTCCTCCTGTGGCTCACACTGATAAATTCCAGTGTGGGCTTCCAAGTGTGACAGAAAGGTAATGGTTGGACACTCCTTTGTGAACAGTACACTCACAATGTTGTATACAGGCTTGTACTCTTGAGTAGAAATTTCATTTTTAATCTATCACACTTATACTAATTATTAGTAGAACTTAATAAACATCACAGGCTTCTCTGGTGGCTCAGCAGTAAAGAATGCAGGAGATGCAAGAGATCCAGGTTCAATCCCTGGGTCAGGAAGATCCCCTGGAGGGGGAAATGGCAACCCACTTTAGTATTCTTGCCAGGATAAACCCATGGCCAGTGGAGCCTAGAGGGCTCCTTTGTGTCCATGGGGTCACAAAGAGTCGGATACAACTTAGCAACTAAACAACAAGCGAACATTACATGCCAATAATTGCATTAAACAAATTTCATACACTACCTGCAGAGAAAATAGATACCCGAGCAGTTTTTCCTTACATAAGAGTTATTTAGGAAGAAGTCTCAATCTATGAGAAATTGGTTTGACAATTAATAAAGCAGGAGATGACCTTTAACACATTTCTTCTTGGGAATTTGAATATTAAACCTACTATCCATCTACTCACCCTACAAATATCTGAATACCCACGATGGTATCCAGCTCTATTCCAGTTGTTGTTGTTTAGTCGCTCAGTTGTGTCTGACTCTCTGCGACCCCATGGACTACCAGGCTTCTCTGTCCTTCACTATCTCCCAGAGTCTGCTCAAACTCATGTCCATTGAGTCAGTGATGTCATCCCACCATGTCATCCTCTGTGGCCCCCTTCTCCTCCTGCCCTCAATCTTTCCCAGCATCAGGGTCTTTTCCCATTAAGTTGGCCCTTCACGTTATGTGGCCACGGTATTGGAACTTCAGCTTCAGCATCAATCCTTCCAATGAATATTGGAAGGGCTGATTTTCTCTAGGATTGACTGATTGGATCTCCTCATTGTCCAAGCAACTCTCAAGAGTCTTCTCCACCACAAGTGTGGAACCGGGGTCTCCTGCATTGCAGGCAGATTTTTTACCATCTGAGCCACCAGGGAAGCCCCCTAGTCCAGGTACCAGGGGTATAACTCTGAATAACACAGCTTCTGTGTCTCAGTCCATTCAAGCTGCTGTCGCAGAATACCATAGTCTGGTGGCTTATAAACAAGGGATATTAATTTCTAACAATGCTGGAGACTGGGAAGTCTAAGATCAGGGTACCAGCAGATTTGGTGTCTGTGAGGGTCCACTTCCTTTTTCATAGGCAGCTGTCTTCTATTTGCGTCCTCACATGGCAGCAGAATGAAAGAACTCTCTAGGAGTCTCCTTTATAAGGGCACTAATCCCATTCATGAGGGTTCCATCCTTATGACCTAATAGCCTCCCACAGTCCCATCTCCAAACACCATCACATTTGGGTTTAGGTTTCAGTGCACAAATTTTGAGAGGACACAAGTGGTCAGCCTATAGCACCCTGCCTGTGGGCAGTGTACATTTTAGGCGGGGAAGCAGAGAGAACATGAATATTTCACAGTAGTGAAAAGTGCAGAAAATAATGTAAAGTAAGGCAAGAAAGACGGGTGTCATAGAGTGCAGCTCCTTAAGATGGGGCCGTGAGAGACAGTCCAGCCAGGGGATATGAAAAGTGAAATAAGCAAATAGACCCAAAAGTCTATTATGACTATAGACTCTGGGTGCACCCCAGGCACAAGGGCAGCAAACACAAAGAGACTAATATGAGAGAGAATTTTCAAAAGAAGAATCAGAACTCACAAAGCATCTTGCACCAGATAAAAATGTTCTCACTGATATTTAATTTGTTGTCAGCTTCTTTAATTTTCCTCTGAACATTTTTTTTTCCTCTCTTGCTCTGAATGTGATTCTCTTCTGGCTGAGTCTCTTTGATCTGATTGTTTATGTATTTCTTTCTGGCCATGTTGTGTTGACATTTCTGTCAACCCCCAGAAATCAGATTCTAAAAATGGAATATTCTTCTAATAGTCATGATCACTTGAATATAAAATAACCTGGCACATGAAAATACAGAGCACTGAATTACAGTTGCTTTACAATTGAATTACAATAAGTTTTGATGGATTGGAGGAAGAGACCAAATTACATGTCTCTCTAGATGCTTTCCCTTTTTCTGAAAGGAATACTGACTTGAAATCAATCATACCTAAGAAAAAAGAATAGCTAAGAGCTAGAATTTCTTGAATGCCCACATTGTGCAGGGAGTCCCACTGTGCACTCATGTTATTTCTAATCTTTACAGAAGCCTTACGCAGTAACCATTTTAGGGAAGGAAACTGAGGCTCAAATAGAACATCTGAGTTTACCCCACGGTGTTTTCCCAGCTCCATGGCCTTTGGTCTTCACCATCATCTCCTATTTAGAGTTGGGAGATAGCAAGGATTTTGTCACCCATGGGTGGGGTGACAAAGATTTCTGTTTAAATTAGAAACTTCTGGTAGCAGTATGAAGGGTGGATCAGAAAGGGATGAGCCTGGAGCTAAGAGAAGAAGGAGATCATATCAGTTCAGGAGACCTTACACCAGCAGCATTGTCCGTGGTGTTGACAGGAATGATCAGCTAGCCTTTGGAGGATGCCTAAGGAATCTCCTGTCCAAAATCTGATGGACTGGGTGGAAATGCCTCTTGAAATAAGCCATACTCTGATAACTTGATCATGTTTTCTGTAATCTTCCTATAGCAGAACACTGCCCTCTATTGCTTTCTGTCTTGTGGTTCTCAGTGGTCCAACCTATGCAGTGAAGGAGGTACCATCCACTTTTCAGTGGGCACAGCTGTGGAGAGTCTAAAATATGCCATTGGATGACCACTAAAGGGGTCTCAACTCAACTGTCAGCCCACTGCAGGAACTCAGGAATCTCAATGGTTCTTCTAAAGCAAATAGACTTCAGTTCCCTGCCCTGACACAAGTGATAAAGAAGCTGTGATATGTTTGTACAATTGCACCGTTTTCAAACTTTATTGAAAATGTTAGTAACTGTAATTCAGTTCCCTAATCTAAATTGCTGTATGGAATACACTGAATATATTTTTTTTGCCTTGCTCTTGAAAAGATGGAATAATTATGAATATCAATGGCTTCTGTTTCCTTCATGTAAAAAAGGCTTTATATACATAAAAGTCAAATAGAGTATGAGAGAGAAATAGATACAGTGTAATAATGATAAGAAGCCATAATATCTGCATGGAGGTGGATGCAAAATTGCCACTCATTACTCGAATGGGGAGAAAGCTAGTAGGCAATTAGCAACAGCAAATGCCAACTGGAAGGATAATTTGTAAGACAACAATAAGCACAGTCTGTACCAATGAGACAGGAAGAAAGAGGAAACAGAAGTACCAATAAAACAAACAGAGCAGCATGGGGAGGATTATGATAGCAAAATGAGAAAATAAAGTGAATCTTCCCTATTCCTCATCATAACTTCTAGCATTTTCAGTTTTCAGTTTGTTCTGGACTAGCAGTGGCAATAGCTAAGTATAGAAAAATATGGTAATAATAAGCCGTATTAGGTGAAAAAAGCTTGCTTTCAGCTAACCAAACTTCACCAGGGCCTGTTCACAGAGCAAGGCAAGCTCTTCTGGAAAAAAAAAAAAAATGAGCTATAAAAATAGAAAGCAGTGATTCAGCCCTGGAAAATCAAAGAACAAATAATTATACAATCAGAGAAGAAGGACCTGAGGGATATAGATCAGTCTGCTCAGCTATATTCAGACACATAGGAAATAATTATGGTGAAGAATTTTTAAAAATAAGAAACAATGATTGGAGACCTAAAGCATTCCAGGCTGAGTACAATATGTCTTAGTTTCAGTGATCTTTAGAGAGATTATAATTTTATTCTCTAATCTATTTATTATGCAGAGAAGCTTTCATGTGTATATATAACTATTTGTGTGTCAAATATACAATGATGAAGTTGCAAATAATAATATATATAAACATTTCTTAAATAATTGAAGACATTTTAAAATGTGTATTTTGCTACATATTTTATATACATTATCTCATTTAATTTTTACAGTCCTTTATAAGGTTAGTACTATTATCTCATTTTCATATGTGAAGAATCTGAGCCTTAAAACTTTCATTTCTTGATCAGAGTGAAGCTGAATTTTCAACTCAGCTCTGTCATATTGCTAAGCCTGAGCTCATAACAATAAACAATGAAAAATAAATTACAGTTGAGATGAGCATTCTAGCAAACACCAGGAATCGGGGTTAGAGAGATTAAGTTAGAATCCTGGCACTGTTCATGCTACTTTCCTATTTAAAATCATCAGATGGCTTAGTTCATTTAATCCTCCCAATAGCACTATGAAGGAAGTATGCTGAGGGTGATGCAAATGAAGAAAACAAAGGTGATAGGTAGTGATGATGATGGTGGTGGTGATATAATAATGGTAATGATAAGGAGGATGGTGATGGCTATGATAATCATAGTGTCCATATACAGATTAGGAAAAATGAGAGGTTATGTAACCTGATCAGAGGCAGCTGACTAAAGGATAAGTCAAGTTAATCTTGACTACAGAGTCTGTGATTTTAGCCACTCTACTAAAATCTCAGAACATTCTTTCCCCATCTAAGTACCACTCTTCACATTTCAGTGGTATTAACTTTCTCTTGCTGCTTAACAAATTATCATAAGTTAAGCAGTCTAAAATAACAGTTCCCAACCTTTTGGGCCTAAAGGACAGGTTTCGTGGAAGAAAATTGTTCCATGGAAATGGGAGAGGGGAGAATGGTTTGTGTGAATGATTCAAACTCATTACATTTATTGTGCACTTTATTTCTACTATTATTACATCAGCTTCATTTCAGATCATCAGGCACTAGGTTGCAGAGATTGGGGACCCCTAGTCTAAAGGATACATTTGCCATTCTCACAGTTCCTATGGATCAGGAGCCTGAGTTCAGTCCAGTTGGTCCTCTGCTCAGGGTTTCACCAGCCTACAATCTCCATTCTTTTCTGGAACTCCAAGTCTTCTTCAAAGCTCACTTGGTTGTTGGAAGAATTCAATTCCTTATGGTTAGAGGACTGAGGTTCCTGCTTTCCTGTTAACTGTCAGCCAGGAGCCTCTCTCAGCCTCCAGAGGTCCCCAGGATTCTTTGCCATATGGCCCACTCACAGACCCTTTCTTACCATGGCAGCCTATTTTCTCAAAGCCAGGTGACAAATCTCTCTGACTTCTAGTCTCCTCTAAAGAGCTTGCCTTATCAGGTCAGTGCACCCAAGAGAATCTCCCCTTTAGTTTAACTGAAAGTTAACAGATTAGGAGACTTAATTACATATCTAAAATCCTTCCACCTTTGCCATATAAGTAATATAACCACAGGAGTAATGGCCTATCACCTTTGCCATATTCTATGGATAGAAGTAAGTTACAGGTCTTGATCGCACTCAAGGAGAAGGGATTATAAAAAGCCATGATTCCCTGGAGGTCATCTTAGAATTATTCCTACTATGTCAGATTTAACATTTCTTCATTTAGGAGTTTGTTGCTGTTCCCTACAACTGAATTACTCTCCAGCTCACATGTGCCTCCCTGTAGTTTTCCATCATAAACGTATGCCACACTATCACAATGACTTATTCCCCACTGGATGTCAAGCCCTTAGTCCAGAGATTTTATCTTGTTCATCATGGTATACACAGCATTCCTCTCAATTCCTGGCATCTTATTGGCATGTGATGAACAGGATAGATTATTATTCAAACAGCACTTCTTCAGAAATATTTAGTGCCTGCCAATAAATAAGGCTTGTATGTCATATTATCTTCTTGGGTTTTTACACAGTTTTCATATTCAGCCAATATTTTCACAGACATATCTAATAACTCAAAAGTCTACATTACACTAACAAATAACAAAGTGTGTAATAGTCTTCAGATTATCACCAACAGTAGATTATGGATTTATTTAATTTCTCATTGGTTTCTGGTAGAGGTATTCTCATCCTTCAAATGTGAATTACAACTTATAGCTTAACAATGTATTATTAAGAAAGCAAAACTTCAAGTTAAGTCCTTCAATATTATACAAATGGATAAAGACAAAAGATTTACCTAATTAAAGACAAAAAATAGTAATAAAATTCAGAGTTAAATGAAAGAAGGACAAACCATGGAAATATTATACTACCATGATGTTTTAAGATACCTACAGGCAAGGAAGTCTGTGAGGAAAGCAAAATAGGATATTTTGTAACAAAGTAGAGGGCAAAGGTGAGGCAATAGAAAATAGTTCCACAGGCAAGAAATATTTTAAAGCCCCAAGCCATAATTCCACCATGCCTTACTCTAGATCAGCTGTTCAACACTACATTGGAAACAATAAACTGATATTTATCATTTACTTAAAAATCCACAATGCTGTGTTTCTGCATTCATAGGTAATAAATTCCATATTTCCCTTGAATAACATATCTGAAATACATCTAAACTTTATAACAAGTGGAGGCAAAGAATTACACAAGTATTTTTTTCAAGTTGTAGTTGAAACTCCATGAAGTTTGAACTATTTGTTTTATTTTAGCCTTTACGCATGTAAAGAACTACAATGTGGACCATATTTTAAGAGTCTTTTGCCCTGTTTCTGGAGGGGGTCTATCACTGGGATAGTCACAAATATGTGTCAGCTCTCTAATTATTAATATGTAAGACTGAAAAAGACTTGCCCAGAATTTGGAAGCCATTCAAACTAGTGCCTACAGCAGTCTTTTAAAAAAGTTCTAAGGAGACTCTATAACCAGTTTATTGCTCCATTAAACATAAGTAGATCTTTCCCTGACATGACTTCAGGATCCTCTATTAGTGAAGGACTTAGCTTCAAAATTCCCAGAGAAAGTTCGTAGATCATGCATGAAAGTAAATATAAGTTCATGTGCTCTAGGCTGCTCGGAGGGGAGAGAGGAAGAAAGGATGGAGAAGAAATAGTTGGTCCTTTAAAAGTCAGACAATAAGTAAATGAAAAGAAGAAACTGGGTCTAAAATAACAGAACCTGTTTTTATTTTGTGCCATCTTTGTTTGCAGACCCACAGTATGCTCTGTACCAGCCATTTTTGCTCAGTGCCCTAGTGGAAAGAACAAGAGCAAAGAAGCCCAAAGGCCAACAAAGCTTTTGCGGCCAGAGGAGAAATTAGCAGGATAATGATATTTGAGATCTATATTTGTCAGCCTCTTACAGTAAACTCTGCTTTCTCCTGTCTATTAATAGTTGGCCCTTCTGCAAATCTGCAGTTCAAAGACAGCTGATGTCCATAAAGATGACCTGAGCGCCACAGGAGCGTCCGCCACATTTTCTTCCCTGAATTGCTGTGAGAGGGAAAGCCAATGACTTCCTTCATGAGATCTGCAGCTTACATACATATACTTTATTCTACATCACACTAGCCATTATTTTATTGATAAGCCTAGATTTTTCCCTATTTTGCCCTCCTTCCTGAATTTCTTCATCATGTTTGAGTCTGTCTATGGTCATTCTTTTTATTTTCCAAGGCTTAGTTCAAATGCCTCTTCCTCCAGGAAGGCTTTCCCTGTTATCCTTGGCTTTGTCTTCCCTGCTCCAAAGTTAATCCTCAATTCCATTAATTCTTACAAAGAAGCCTAACATTTAATGTAATAAGCAAAATTTTACTTTAGGAATTCTAGTTCTTTATGTTTAAGATGAAAAGTACTTTAGATTTAATCACAGAAATTTGGGATATTTGTTTATGTCTTCTTATCCTCTAATAAGAGCTTCCCTGGTGGCCCAGTGGTAAAGAATCCACCTGCAGTGTGGGAGTCCAGGAGGTGTGGGTTCAGTCCCCGGGCTGGGAAGATCCCTGGAGAAGAAAATCGCAACCCGCACCAGTTTACTCTTGCCTGGAGAATCCCATGGACAGAGGAACCTGGTGGGCTACAGTCCATGGGGTCACAAAAAGCTGGACATGACTGAGCAACTTAGCACACACACACGTCCTCTAATAAAAAGCAAAACAATCAGAAATTGAATATATTAACTTTATCCAAGGTCTTATATTTACTCTCAATATCATATATGCACTAAGTAGGTTTTTAAAAAGTAGGAAAACATGGTAACAATTGTAAACATTTTGAGGCAATTTGTTACTTGATTGATTTTTAACTTTAAAAATAGCTTTCCCAAATGCTAGATAGAAAAAAAAACCTAAGCTTTGGACTTCTAAACAGATAGCGCCATATTCCATGTTTTAAAACTGCTCAATTGATTCGATTAGTGAATGTTTCTCACAAGGTTTGTAAACGGCATTTGCAACAAGGGTTGTTTTTTCTCCCCCAAGATAAACCAGTTAGGCTTGACAGCTTGTTTACAATAGCACCCTGAAGACACATTCTATGGCGCTCAACTGTATAAATATACATTTGAGATACACAACTCTGGCTCATAACATTTGTTAAACATCTGAAATGTGAAGTCAATCCTGTTAGTGTGTTCTTTGCATCTCCTTAAATAGGGTGAAGGGAATGAGTCTCCAGATCTTATAAGTGCATCTACACACACCTACTTCAATTGGAGTGTATCACTGTGGAAGACAGAAAATAATTCAGAGACCCTGATAAAGAGGAATCAATGGAAGATCCATATAGACATTATGAAAATATATGGCAAGCAAAGATGGAACACCAGTTATGAGACTTGAGAGGCACAAGGAGATGGTCCTCTGCCAAGTCATGTTCTTGCAGGGTCTAAATGTCTACCATTCAGAGCTCATCCCTTTGGATCAAAACATCCCATAGGGATGCTCTGTTAAAATGTGAAAATTACCTTGACTGCTAATACAGATCAGCTACCAGTAACACACGCCCACAAAAGAGTCAACAATTTTCCTGAAAAAGCAAGAAGAATGGATTTGACTGAAGACCTGTGACAATAATGACAAAATAGAATGTTCTTGGCTCTGCACCTACCAATTTCTTAAAAACCCCAACTCTCTTCAAATTCCTTTGGGAATTTCCAAAGGAGCATCTGTCTGTCTTCTAAGAGCTCTTTCTCCTCCGGGTTAGCAAGATGCTCCCAGAATTTTGGTCATTTAGTATTGCAGCTGCAGATAACTGAAGGGCCCACAATGCTATGAGACCACCAAGGGCGCTATGATGGAGAACTCTGCCATCCAAATGGTCCAGCTCTGCTGCAATGCTGTCCATTCTGTGGTTGCTTAAAGAAGTCACATCTTTTCTAGAAGGCCATCTTTCCTCTCTGCCAAAGGTCTGGCCAATGAATTCTTTTATGTCTTGATGTAACAGCATTACTTCATAACTTATGCTGGCATTATGTCTTGATGTAGCCTTAATGTATCAGTATTTTATAATTTTGCGTACTACTTTATTACCATTCCTGTCTCTAAGGACTCTGGATTGAATCATTTGATTTTCATAGATGACTCCATAGTCAAAAGTGCAAAAACCTTCAACACCCTTGTATGCAATTCTATTGGGATTAGAGAATTAAACCTATTTAAATTCTTATAAATCCTCCAAGCATTAACTTACTATATTTTCTCATGTTTCAGTTTTCAAATACCTCTCAGTAGTATATTTTATTCCTTTCATTTAGAAACCATTTTCCTTGATGAAGAAAATAGAAACAAATTGAATTTAAGTAAAGTTTGGCTCTTTCTTTGATATCTATTAACATCATAATGTCATTTACAGCAGACATATACCTTCTGTCTCTGCAACTTTTCTAGTTATTTATGATGATATTGAACATGTGTAAAACTTTATCTTGTATTGATCCACAACCATTCTGACTCAAATCTTACAGGTTTGCGCCTATTTTTTGTACTTTTTCTCGGTCATGAGCTCTTTCTGGCTTTTTTGGTATATTTAAAAATCTGAGCTCATGAGTGAGTTATTGTAGCTATTCTGGGTATCCTGACCTTCAGTCTCATTTCCTTCTCACTTAAATTAGTCTCACTTGCATAGTCAGAATTATATATCTTTAAAAATCTCTCATTCCCTTTAAAATCATATTCTTTAAAAGAGTCTGTCCATGGGATGTCTTTAATTTGGGGGATCTCTTTTCATGTGAAGTGAAAGTGAAAGTTGCTCAGTCATGTCCAACTCTTTGCAATCCCATGGACTATAGTCCATGGAATTCTCCAGGCTAGAATACTGAAGTGGGCTTCCCTTCTCTAGGGGATCTTCCAAAACCAGGGATCGAACCCAGGTCTCCCACAATGCAAGCAGATTCTTTAGCAGCAGAGCCACAAGGGAAGTCAGAGAATACTGGAGTGCGTAGCCTATCCCTTCTCCAGAGGATCTTCCTAACCCAGGAGTCGAACCGAGGTCTCCTGCATTACAGGCAGATTCTTTACCAACTGAGCTATTGCTCTTACGCCTCCTTCCTCTCTGCCTCTCATATTTAATCTGTAAGCTGGATAAACCAAAACACGTCTTGAATCTATCCTCCTATCTCCAGTGCCACCAGCTGGTCCCAGCCCTTTCTTGCTTCACTTAGATTTTATAAGATGCATAACTGGCGTTCCCTCTTCCATTCTCCTCCCTTCACAGTTCATTCATTATACAGCAGAGGGTCCTTCCAGTAATGCAGACTAGACTGCATTGCTTCACCATGTGAGCTCCTCAATGACCTCCTGTTGTCATTCATGTAAAAACTGTATAAGGTTCACCCTGTTTCAGTTCCACTGGCCTGCCAGCAGTTCCTGGAACACACTAACCCCATTCTTGCTGTTGGGTTTGACTGTTCCCTCTTGGAATGTTCTTCCCAAATTCTCTTCATTGCTGTTCTTTTTCATTTTACAGCCACTTCTCAAAAAGAGACTTCCTCGCCTGCTTTATATAAAGTAGTTTCCACCTAGAACTATCTCATCACTCTGCTTATTTCCTTCAGAGAACAAGTCACAACTGTAATTATTTTATTTATTTATTTTTTTCTTCGTAACATAAACTCTATGAGAACAAGGGCCTTCCCCTTTTTGATCTTTACTGTATTCTCAACTGTAATGAAAGAGGTTTGAAAGTGATTCAGTTGGTACCTGGCAACTAAATGTTGGAACATGAAAGGTGCCTAAATGGTGAAGGTTTTTCTTTTAGAAGGGCAAATAAATTGCTGTGGCTTCCATGTAGATGTGATGGTTGTGATGGTACAGTTAATCAGATTCAGAATCCTGGTGATGAGAAAGGCAGGCCAATGGATTGATGCGCATGCTGTAAGGATCTATCCTATTCAGTAGGTTCGACAGTCATCTTCATGAATAGAAAATATGCTTTTTCAGGTCTGCATGTGACATAGGACCAGGAAGAGCAGGTGGAGTTCAGGAAGACAAAGAGGGCTTAGGGTCATCAGGAAGCTGGAATGACATCAGGGCTCGAGCTGGGAAGATGCTGTTTGAACTGATAACGACAGACAGAACCCCTGCTAGGACCCAGGGAACCATCTAACTGCTAACAGGAAGGGGACAGGCTGACTGGCCAATGGTTTATGTCACTGGCGTTGTTAGGAAGTATTCATGCAGCTTTATTCATTTACTACTCTGCCTACTGTGACTAAGGCCAGCTCCTGCTCATGAAGAATTCACACTCATACTTTTAGCAACAACAGTTGGGATGTAGGCTCCAGACAGACATATTGTCACACTGTCCTATAATCCCATAGACCTCATACGGCTTGAGGTGCCCATTCCTGGGAACCATATTTTAAGAAAAGTTTTGTCAGTCTGTGGGATTTTCAGAATTCCAAAAGTTGGAATATGTGATTTTTTAAAAGAAATTAGTTAGGGAAATAGAGCTGTTTAACCCAGGAAGATAAATTGTTTGACATAGCCAGGAGGTGCCTCCAGTATTTTCTGTTTTTTTTGAAAGTTGTGAGTTAAGTTTTATTTGGGGCAAAATGAGGACTGCAGCCTGGGATGCAGCACCTCAGATAGCTCTGAGAGAATGCTCCAAAGAGGCAGTCAGGGTAGGTCAATATATGAGATTTCAGTGAAGGGGGGAGTTCAATGCAATCAAGTGCTTACTTTACAAGAGGTTTCCTGCTAGTTACGAGGATCTGATATCACCATGAAGGGATTTAGTTCTTCTTTAGATATGAGGAGATGTAAGGATTGGGATCATAAAATCAGTTCCCCAACATATTTAACTATCTAAAGACCCGTCCCCACCAGATTCCCTGGAGCACAGAGTGCCTCATTTGTCCAATATTTTTAAAGTGCTGCGTCTTAACTGTGATGGTGCCTGAGCCAGTGTTCTGAGTCACAGGGCTGGATGCAGGGGTGGAAACTGAGGAAGGGAGATTCTGAACCAAGGTAAGGTGTGTTCTAACCAAGAGACACCACTTCCCTGTGGTCTTATAAGAGGACCTGCTCCCTAGCAAAGAGGTGAGCCCTAGTTCCTGGGGTTTGCCAGCGAATCCAGCATGACCTTTCAGAAGTACACCAAAATGACCTGTGTACAGTGAGAGACGGGTGCCTCTGAGGTACCTTCTGACTCTAAACGTGGTGATACTAAGCCAGGGGAAAGCCCGTAGAGGCCCAACCAGTTTAAGCCTATATTTAAAGACAGAAAGAGCATAAGTTAAGCCACTTTACCGTTTGTACTAAGATTTACTTTTGTGTACTTGTCCTCCATGGAAATGGAGTT
Organism: Cervus canadensis; assembly: GCF_019320065.1. NCBI lineage: Eukaryota > Metazoa > Chordata > Mammalia > Artiodactyla > Cervidae > Cervus > Cervus canadensis. Next base: position 33,674,413 of record NC_057394.1, on the reverse strand, counting down.
GTTGCCTGCACCATTCCTCATAAAGCTCTCCTATTATCATTGATCAGGCTGGTGATCATAAAGGAATAAGCAGATATAAATTCCCAAATAAGCAGACACTCGGTTCTGTTTTCCTATACACTCAATGTGTTTTCTCCTGTTAAATCCTGTGATAGCAGAGGAGGTTTCAGATTTTTAGATAATACAAACAGTTAAATTGGGAACCTTTTTCCTAATGAAAGAAAATGAATATGTACTTTCCAGGCAGCCTTTAATACTTCTCACTACCAACCTCCCCTCCTCCCCACTCTATACACACACACATGTCAAATGGCTTCTCTTGTTGGAGTCAATTGAATATGACTGAAATGTGTTAACTGATATCTTTATTCTGGCACTCACACTAAACTTCCCCTGATAAAAATGTTTTTATTAATAACCTAAAATTTTAATGAGAGCCCTATCCTTAAAAATATATATATATATCCAATGCTCTTTTTACACTAAATTTATAATGAGCCTTTGGGAAATTTCCGAAGTTCTTACACACGTATTAATTCCCATTAATTAACTTAAAGGCTAAAATGCAAATAAAAGTAACTTCAGTCTTTAGAAAGGGCAGGGCTCAGGGTGGGAGAAGAATTCCTGACTCAGATGTTTTCCATGTTCAACTGACTGCTACTGTCTTGCTTCTAGCTTCCTGCTAGGACTGGTATTTAGCTACTGTGAGACTTGGTGAAAGTTTCCCAAGAAGCTCTGGCTGTGTCTTGTTGTAGTAGCACATGTCAGGAGCTGTGTGAGGTGATAGAAAGGTCGGGAAGGTCCCTGGAGGAGGAAATGGCAACCCGCCTCAGTGTTCTTGCCTGGAAAACCCCATGGACAGAGGAGCCTGACGGGCTACAGTCCATGGGTTTGCAAAGAGTTGGACATGACTAAGCAACTGAGCATGTGCACACGCAGGCTAAGTTTGAGCCCCAACTATATCCTGTACAAGTTATTTAGTCATACAAGTTATTTACTTCCACCTGAAAGAAAAGAGATGCACCACAAAACAACATAAGTCAGCAGGGAATGATAACGGCCAGAGAATTTTTCTGGTTTTTTATTTTGCTAACGTTAGAAATACCTAAGGGAATCTCCCCAGCTCCATTTGGAAACTGACAAAAAATGAGGCTTCCCTGGTGGCTCAGTGGTAAAGAATCCTCCTGCCAACACAGGAGATGCAGGTTTGATCCCTGGTCCAGGAAGATCCCACAGGCCTGGAGCAACTAAGCCCTTTTGCCACAACTATTGAGCCTGTGCTCTAGAATCTGGGAGCCACAACTACTGAGCCACATGCCCCAGAGCCTGTGCTCCATAACAAGAGAAGCCACAACAACGAGAAGCCTGCACACCCAAACTAGAGAGTAGCCCTTGCACACCACAACTAGAGAAAAGCCAGTGCAGCGAAGAACCAGCACAGCCAAACATAAACACATTATAGGAATTGGCCAAAATGACATTATCCCCATTTTCAACAGAAGAAAAATGCAGGAGAGAAGTCAAAGAATTTCTCCCCAAGCATGATGTTCTGCGATATGTGGAAGTTATTTCAAGGGAGGGGAAGGGGAAGCGGCTATTACATCCAGAAAGCAGTGATAATACCAATGTTTTCTCAGGCCCTGGGGTCATCTGAAAGGGGCTGCAGTAGGATTCTCACTTAGCAAGACACCCCGCCTCAAACACAGTGCTACACAAGCATTCCTCCAACATTACGTGAAGACAAATGGCTATGTCAGAATTTGAACCTGGCATTTGAAAGCTGATGCTTGGGCCGCTAATCCCTTCGTCCAGCATAATAGCCCCATGGAAGGACAATGCTAGCAAGCATTCTTCCTCAGCTGGCTTCCAAAGGCCAGGCTGTCTGATTGCCCCACAGGAAGCTCGGCACGCGAGGGGAGGTAATTACCCGCCCAAGGAAGGCCCAGGATGTACTGTTTGCTTACAGGACGGGAAGGGATTACAAGGCAGGGCGGTGTGTTAGGACAAGTTTCTGGCATCCCACTCTGTCATGATGGGAGAGCCCCGACACGGCCCAGCGGGTTACAGCCAAGAGGTAAAGGCTTTTCAGTGCTTTACTTTGGGGCCCAGAGAAAAATCAGTCAAGGGAGAGCAGATAGAGGAAGAAGAGGATACTGAAGATTGTTTTTTTTTTTAAATGGAAAGTAGCTACGAGTTAAAAGATTGCTTCGGGAACACCAGGGAAAAGGGAAACATATACAAGCTTAATTAATAGAATTCAGATGAAAGAAGGGGAAAGCAATTAAATATTCATTATAGATCCCATAAAACTATGATAGAAAACAAACTCAATTGAACGATGCATTGGAGAAACAAAAACTTTAAAAATGAAGAATTTTGAGCCAACAAGAAAAAGCAAGCAAATTGCTTGAATTGAGATGTTAGTATATGTAGGTGACAAACATTTCAGGGGGTTTCCATGTATTTGAATCATTTGCAAAGTGACAGAAATTTGCAAAGAGCAGAAATTTGTGTAAGCAGAGAGCATGGGTCATGGCAGATGGTGCGGATAAAGACTAGACAAGAAGATATGTTTATGTTCAATGCAATTCAGTTTATTCCTGTTTATAAATAGGAACACACAAAATTCTGGACTAGAGAAGAAAAGTACAGAGCTGGGGAAGAAAAATAACAATGACAACGATTAAATTACAAAAATGCAGTCAGTTCCTTACGTAGGAACCTTCAAGTTGCGAATTTTTGAAGATGTGAACATGTGAGCATTCACACGTCCAGTTCACGTGTCTTACATACACTGGCATGTGCGTGCATCCTCTGCAAGACGTGCTTTTGTGTACTTCACCGCACAGTACTCTACAGGGTACGCTAGTATGGTATTTGTATTTCAAACCCCAAATCTCCTCCAGTCAGTAACTCTTCTTGCCTGTTCACTCGATGCCAGCCCCTGTATGCTAGCTGCTATACTGTACTATTAGACTTTTCAAGGTACTGTACTGTAAGATTTAAAATGTTTTCCCTATTTTTCGTTTGTTCATTTTTATGTATTATTTGTGTGAAAAGTATTTCAAACCTATTAGAGTGCAGTGCTATATAACCTATTGTGTTAGTTGGGTACATGCTTGCTAAGTCACTTCAGTCGTGTCCAACTCTTTGTGACCCTATGAACTGTAGCTCACCAGGCTCCTCTGTTCATGGGATTCTCTAAGAATACTGGAGTGGGTTGCCATGCCCTCGTCCAGGGCATCTTCCCAACCCAGGGATTGAATCCAAGTTTCTTACATCTCCTGCATTGCCAGGTGGGTTCTTTACCACTAGGACCACCTGGGAAACCTGTTAATTGGGTACCGAGGCTAACTTTGTTGGACTTATGAACAAACTGTATTTAATGAATGCACTCTCGGAATGGAACCGGTCTGTATGTTGGGGATTTACTGTAGCTAATATCTTATAAAATATTCCCAGGTGCCTGACAGGATGCCAGGCATTTTAATTTATTATCTTATTTATTTCTCAAAACAACACTAAGAAATAGGTTCCATTATCATCTCATTTTACAGACCAGGATAAGCTATTCAGAGAAATCAATTTGTTCAAGGTCATGAAATTATTCAGTGGTAGAAATAATATTTGAATCTTAAATTTGATTTTACTGTTTGAACTAATAAAATCTATATAAAATTTCAATAATTGTGTACCCTATCTGTCTTAAGCTTCTCCTGGAATGCCTTCTAATACACATGTATTTAAAATCACAGGTGTTTCATTCTTTCCAACAGCCATCCTCCTAAGATAATAGGTAAACTGAAAATATAACTTATCATCATGCTCATGGGGAAAGTGGGGTGGGGGCGCCTAAAAGAAGGGCCAGGAAACTGAGTTATGAATTTATATTTTAAAAGATCGAGAAAGTTTTTCTTTGATTTGCATTTTTACATGAGCTAATTGATGCTTTGGAAAACTCAGAGTATTTCAAAGAGCCAGCCTTTTTAAGTTGAGGCAAATCCTCTCGTGTTTCTTCCCAGATCGCTCAACCACGTCTCTCCAGCTCTCTCAAAACATTAATACGTAATCTCCACCGAGCAAAAGATCGGGTCATAGAGTGAGTCGCAGCACCCAGTAACACAAGTGCTTATTGGATGAAAAAGATTGATCACCCTCCTCCCACCTTCCCCAGGGCTGCGCTTTGGGACTTGCTATTTCAACAAATCAAAGAAAAGTATTTGTGAATCATGTGGTGTTCTCAGTGTGCTTTCGATTCAGAGAAGAAACACTTTCCCCTCCCAAGATAATCATCAATAATCTCAAACCACAAAAAGCAGAATTTGTGGGAAGTTAGTTTACCCTAGAGTGTGGTCCCAGATACTCCCCAGCCATTCTTCTCCCTCCTTCTTCCTTTTGCTTTGGGGGGTGGGCAGGGGGGCGACAGGAGGCTAGGCAGAGGGCAGAGTGATCCTGTCCAGAACTGTTGTCCTGTAGGTCTCAATGTTGTCCTCCTCAAACCGCAGGGTGCTCATGAAATTAAAAATGAGGCAGGAGTGTGAAATCCAGTTTGTCGATTCAGAAACTAGAATAGCTTTTAAATCATCGAACGTTATCACTTTTGTGCTGCTGGTTTTAAGTGTTTTCCACACATTCCTCTCCTGGCCATTCAAACAGATCCTAAATCCACACCAGCCCTAAACCCCTGCATCCCAATATTTTGCCACTTATGCAAAGGATTCTGCTTATTGGGCAAAATTCTTCAAATACAAGTGCATTAACTACTCCCAGGAATTTGTGCTGAGACTGAAAATGTTCAGCTTGTTATCAGGAGACAGAGGGTTTGGTCCTTCAGTCTGCCAAGGACATCCAGTCTTTTAATCTGTGCATTTGGCCCCCAAAGTTCTGAGTGTGCCCTTCCTAAGAGTCTACTTCCTTCTACTTTGCTAGGGACACCACCCCCAACCCTGCCACTGAAAAACCATCACCCCACCCCCTCCCAGCCCTTAAGAAGAGATGTTTGCCCATAAATAGCCACAGAGAAAGAAAGTACACAATTTAACCACCAGTTTGCTCCCTGAAGATCCTAATTTTATCTGTCTACACTTTCTCCAGGAGCCAGAAATAATGAATACATTAATCTGGTTCATTAAATTAAGCAATGAAGTAACTTTTCAAGACTTCTCCTTCTAGGGCAGCCCTAGCCTTATGTATTTATTTGCTTATCATTACTTCAGTGTCTTCGGAAGCACACAAAATAACAAGAATTCTACAGAATGAAATGGCTATTATAGGGGAAATTTATTTCCCTGAAATTTCAGACATGTTAAGTTTAACCTATTTGATGTTCCATCCAACATGTTAGGTATTTCATCACAACCCCTTTTTTTTTCCTTATTATATATAGTTTTAATACCCTGAGAAATAAAAGTGCTGAACTCTATCTGATATTTTACTGAACTCCTGAACTATCTGAGTTAAGTATGACAGATGCCCTAATGCTTGAGCTAGGGAAGTTGTTCTTCTAGTTCACACACAGAACATTTCCATTAAAAACCAGAGACCTCAGTTCTAATCTTGGCAATGCCTTCTCCCCATGATTAATTATTTTTATGTGCACTGTAGTCCATTAAGGACGTGTCAGTGCCTTAGGACTCAGACGTCTTTACATGGATTATTTTGCCCACTTTGTTCTCCACTCTGTCTTCATCTAGCAAAATGAGGAATCACATTTCCTGCACTTTTATTTCAGATATTTTTTAAAGTTATTAGGAATTCTACATTTTAAATTGTGATTCTCCTCTGTACTATTCTCTTAAAAGATTCTATGTCAGTGTCACTGAATCTGTTTAAAAACAGAAAATTGAAATAGAAAAATGTAATCTGTGAAATCTGGGACACTCATTTAGAAATAATTTAGGAAAGAAATAAGTTACATATAGTCTTTGTCATGTGAGGATCACTATGACTTTTCTGTTTCTATAGATAGCATGGTTGGCTCTATATATACCCACAGATCTTTAAACTACATTCTCTAATACTTCTGCCTAATCTGTTCCAGTGCTTTTACTGTTACTTCAGAAATATATAATTGGATTGAGTCCCAGGGGAAGAGGACAATTGCTGATCTCTTTATGTGAAATGGTGATCTATTACTATGTGAAAGTAAAATGTTTTTATGGATGGTTAGTAGGATATTTGCAAAGATATGAGCATTTTAAGCAGGGTAATACTAATAGTTTTCTAACTGAGTTAATGAACACATTCACTGCATTTTCTAATATAGCTCTCATTACAAAATGCAAGAACCACATCTCCACCCAGCAGGCAAATATACAAAAATATCTTCCTTTTTTTAACTTTTATTTTGTTCCTTAAAATTCCATTATGGTGGTGACCCTCACTCAATACTGTGACTTCCCAGCCCCATGGAAAGGTATAAAATCTACAGACATTTGCACCATCATCTCTTTATTTGGTCAATATGTTTAATTTCTTTTAAAGGCACTTAAAATGTGATCTTTGTTTGATTTTGTTCTCTAGTTGAATTTTTTGAAATTGTTAGATTCATAGTGGCTCCTTCTTGCCATGATTTTCTTGCTGAAGAAAGAAGGAAAAGAGCAAGAAAGAATAAAGAGGAAGAGGAGCAACGTATTATTATCTTTATTTTTTTTAAGAAGTGACTATGTATTAGGCACTATGCTAAATTAGGCAGTTTACAAGGATTATTGCTACTATAATAATCCCATCACCCCTGTCTCATTTGAGGAAATAGTGACTCAGAAAAGGTAACCCACATGTTGAAAGCCACACAGCTGTAAAGTCCTAGAGCTGAAATGTTCTGTATCCATTTTCTGGCCTCACTGAAGGATATTAGTGGCTTCCACTAAACCCTCTGTCAGATGACCACTCGGCACTTCACAGTAGCTCAATCCCACACTCACACCAGGCATCACCCATCCACCCTCTTAGAAGTTAATATTAGAATTTAATTACTCTGACTTAGGGCTTCCCTGGTGGCTCAGATGGTAAAGAATCTGACTGCAATGCAGGAGACCCGAATTCGATCTCTGTGTCAGAAAGACCCCCTAGAGAAGGGAATGGCAACCCACTCCAATATTCTTGCCTGGAAAATCCCACGGACAGAGGAACCTGGCTGGCTACAGTCCATGGAGTCACAAAGAGTCAGACACAACTGAGCAACTAAGCATGCTCTCTGGTTTAAGGCTTTAACAAGGATCACATTTCAAATGTCCTGAGGATAGAATAAAAGTGGGGACTGACAGTTCCTGAGGTCCTGCTGCCTGCCAGGACACTTACTTAGCTCTCATACCCTCTAACCTGGGTGCTTTAAGCCTTCCACCATCATAATATTCATGGTATGAATGAACATTCTGAAAAAGCTTTTGATGGAAGCAGAGTGAATGAGAGTAAGAATAATAACACAAATTTATATTTATACATTTATAATTATTCTTGCTAATAATTTGCATGGATCACTTGGAGGAAAGAGTAAAAAATTTTAAAACAAACTATCATCTGCCAATCACTACCGAAGCTAATAGGCCCTTTATTTCTTTTTTGACTCTTTTCCCTTAGAGTTTATTATAAGATATTGAATACAGTTCCTTGTGCTATACAATAAAATCTTTTTCATCTATTTTATATATAGTGGTGTATATCTGTTACTCTCATACTCCTAATTTATCCCTCTGTCCCTCCCCACCTTCGTAGCCACAAATTTGTTTTCTATGTCTGTAAGTCTCTTTCTGTTTTGTCAATAAGTTAAGTTGTACTTTTTTTAGATTCCACATATTAGTGATATCATATAATTGTCTGTGTCTGACTTAGCTAATATGATATTCTCTAGGTCCATCCATTTTGCTGCAAATGGTATTATTTCATTCTTTTTATGGCTGAGTAATATTCCATTGTATATATGTACTACATTTTCTCTATCCATTCATCTGTCAGTGGACATTTAGGTTGCTTCAATGTTTTGGTTATTGCAAATAGTGTTGCTATCAATATTGAATGGGCTCTTTAAACCCTTCATTTTCTGTATTTCCTCTCAAATTCTGTACCCATGAGTATATGTGTAAACACATATTCCCTGAATATGAAAAAAAATAAGTAACAAAAATGCAAATACCTTACTCCTAACCCAGCAAGATTTTCTGAGTTGTTTGACTGCAATATTTGTAAACTTCTTTCAATGCAACTCAGAAAATCTCATAATTGCATGCATTTGATCCATTGCACATCTATCATAATCCAGGCTGAAGCTTCTGAAAAATAAGATGAATTATTGTCTGGAATTTAGAACAAGTGAGATAAATCAAAAAAGTTACTTCGAACATGTAACATGATTAAATTTATTTAAAAGGAAAGGCACTTTATTCCTCAAATTGACTTTCAAAACACACCCACATTAGTTACTGTTATCCACATACACAAATAAGAAAACAGATTAAGAAAACAGAAAATTGGGAAGGGAAATTTCTAACTTAATTTGTCTGACTCAAAATCTCATATATTACATAATGCCTAGCCTCTATAAAGTGTTGCTCTTTTATTTTAAAGACATCAGCGTAAAGGAAATTAATTTGGATAGTATTTTATACTTGAAATTGCTAACAAACTCTATCACCTTTTTATGCTCCTATGTCATATTCCAAAAACTATAATCAAGTTTAAGTGCTCAGAAACTACAAAGCCATTTTATTTCATATTTAAGCCTTTTATTTCAAAAGACCAAAAACTTAGACTATTTACCACTGATGGGTATAATCTTAACAAAAATAAAGTGTCTCTAGATCCACTAGAGACAGTTTGGGGATGCTATTGGAGGATTTTAAGCAGGAATAGTTCATGATTCCTGAAAGTGAAAGGCCACATAATGTGACAAAGAGAAAAATTCAAAATGATTGGGGTTCAAGGTTTGCATCCAGAAAGACAATTGATGAAACTGGAAAAAATACATTGTAATGATATTGTGAAAGGTCTCATTTGCAGTCCTAAGGGAATTCAAACTTTTTCCTGGAAGTCATAGCTAGCCATCCCTCATTCTCTCAAAAAGGAATTTTGAGTAAGGGAGACACATACTCAGAAAACTCTGATTCTACAGAGGAAGATTGGTGGGGACAATCAAAGGCAAAAGAGATCACTTGGAAAGGCAAGGCAACAGCTCTTGCTAAAGGTGGTTGAAATGTGAGCCACTGGCTGCAGGGTGAAAATGAGAGGACAATGTGGGGCGATATCTAGGAGAATCCTTTTAAGGGATTGGAGTTGGGAGCTGAGAGGGCAGAAGGAATAGAGAATAATTTTGGTGTTACAGAGAGAAGATCAGGTTTGAGAGCAATGAATTCAGGTTGCTTGCAGAATGTACCTGTGTACAGGTGGGAATCTAGGAGGCCATTGGAAGTATGTGGAGCTCAGAATGAGTGTGCTGAAGAACTGACCTAGACCACCTTGCTCAGAAAAGAATCCCAGCCGTTCATAAGCCTTTGAAAAAAAGGGAGATGATTCTTTCCCTCTCTCAGCAACCTTTGTTCACATCACAATCTCTTAGTGTTTCTCAAATGTATTAAAGGAGAGTTGATATGATTATAACCTCTTTATATTCATAGAAACTATATTTAGCAGTAGCCTGAAGATTATAAGATATTGTTGTAATTTAAATACTCAGTCTATGAGAGGAATGACTACATTTCAATACTTGATGTGTAAGTAACTATACTTATTTAGAAGATATGTTTCTGAGTGCTTATTATGTGCCAGGTACTATGATAGGTGCTAGAAATATTGTTGCTCTTTAGTCGTGTCCGACTCCTTACGACCCTACAGCCCGCCAAGCTCCTCTGTCCAGAGGATTTCCCAGGCAAGAATATTGGAGTGGGTTGCTATTTGCTTCTCCAGGGGTCTTCCCAACCCAAGGATGGATCCCACATCTCCTGCATTGGCAGGTGGGTTTTTTATCACTGAGCCACCAGGTACTGCTGCTGCTGCTGCTAAGTCACTTCAGTCATGTCCGACTCTGTGCGACCCCATAGACAGCAGCCCAGGATGCTCGCCAGTCCCTGGGATTCTCCAGGCAAGAACACCGTAGTGGGTTGCCATTTCTTCTCCAGAGCTACCAGGTGAGCCCTATATATATAGTATGTGTATATATATGTCTGAATCACTTTAATGTATAGCAAAAATTAACACAGGATTGTAAATCAACTATACTTCAATAACAAAATACCTACTTTATGAAAAAGACATATTATAAAAACAAAAATACTGCTTAATAAATAAATAAAAACCGTACTCTTAATAAATAAAACTAAAACACACCCATGTTTACTTCTTCTCTCTTACTAACTACTGTAAATATCTTGAAATTTGTCTTTGGGCTCTTAAAAATCCTGAACTGGTGAACTGTTTCCTTTCTATGTAAACCAGAGTTTGCAAATGATTAACAGACAGAATTGTTGCTACTTTTTTTTCCACAATCTCAAATCCGCAAGGAATATGTAGCTAATTTAAGCTTCATTGCATTAAATTGTAGAATACACCATAAAATACTGATCCTACAACTTGCATCAAACAAGTAAACATTTGTTATGGGGACAGTAAAATTTACTTTTCACAAAAGGAGCCTACAGTAATAATGCATTCAATTCTATTTCCCAGAATGCTTCTTAAGTATGTTAATAAAGTCTTTATTGTGTCTGCTTATAAAAGTCGCCACCATTTCCCATTAGAAAGTCTCTGTTTATTCATCAAACATTTACTGACAGTGACTGCTGGGAGCAGCCTCAGATTTCCACTCCATTACACGTTTGTGGCATAAAGCACATTAATTATAGATATATTACAATATTCAACTCATTGAGGAAAAATTAGATGATCAAGGCTCATTTTCCTTGACAATAAGCAAGTTAATGAAAATACTAATTACCTGATGATGAAGTGGAGCCTTCAGGATTGAATGCTTAGCATCTGTAAAAGGTTCTGCGCATCTAGCACAGAATATTAAAGCCAGAAGCATTGGAAGTCTATAAAGTGGTCCTTGGAATTGTCCAGTGCCCTTCAATCAGAGGATGAAGGCCAGTCAGAGATGAGGCAGAGTTTTTTTTAAATGTTTGGGGAAAGTCATGGAGAAGTCATATTCTTTACCTAAAATTTTTAAAACACTGTTATCTGGAACACAAACCAACTTCATTTTAAACAATTATGCAAAGAATCAGCTCATTGTTAAAAAATACATTGCCATCTCCTGGTTGTCCACTTCAAAGAAATGTCAGCACTATTCTCAACCATTTTGAAATTGTAAGGAAGAAAACTTTAATTTAAAATTCTTTTTCTTTCAACATCTGGAAGTTTAGACCGAAGAGTAATAAATTCCTGACACAGGAAAGCCAGTTCACATCATGTAAGGGTTTTGGGGATGCTTAAAAAGGGGTCATTGCCTAATCAATGTGTGAAAAGACAGCGTGATTTGTCATCAGGGAAATGCAAATTAAAACCGCAACAAGAGACCACTAAACACCTTTTAGGATGGCTAAAATCCAAAACTCTGACAACATCAATTGCTGGCAAGAATGCCAGGCTACTGGAACTGCCACTCATTTCCAGTGGGACTGCAAGACAGTGCAACCACTTTGGAAGATAGTCTGGCAGTTTCTTACAAAGCTAAGCATCGTCGTAACAGATGATCCAGCAATCACACGCTTAGATCTTTTCTGAACTGACTTAAAAACTTGCACATAAATGTTTATATTAGATTTTGTCATGATCACTCAAAACTAAAAGCAAAGATATGTTTCAGGAGGTGGATAGGCACACAAATTGTGGTACATTCACACAGTGGAATACCATTCAGCAATAAAAGGAAACTTATGAGCTATCACATCACATAAAGACACAGATGAAAGTTAAGTGCTTATTACAAAGAGAAATGAGTAGCCTTTCAGGCTTATGTTTCCAATTATATAATATTCTGAAAGAGACAGAACTATAGCCATGGTAGAGCGATTTGTAGCTACTAAGGGTTGGGTGTGGGAAGGATGAGGACTGAATGGTGAAGCTATGCAGCCATTAGGGCAGTGAAACTTCTCTGTATGACACTCTAATTATGAATTCATGAGACTATGCATTTGTCAAAAGCCATAGGACTTTACAGTATTAAGAACAAACCTTATTTATTACAACTTTTAAAAAATCATTCAGAAGGTAGAAAGATGACAGGAGACGAGCAAATGTGACAAAAGAACCTAAACATATGACCAATGTATTAAATAACTTCACTGAAGGGTAAAGGGGAAAAGTTGCTAAACTAAGTAATATTCCAAGTAAATAGAACCTATAAGATTAAGCGAAAAGAAAACCTACTATACATAAGCACTGTACTGTAGTTGATAAAGTTGTTTCTCACAAGGGTATAGGTTAACAGTTCTGCAACCACCATGCATGTACACTGAAATTGAACAATGAGGTAAATGATGGATGCGTACATGCATGCTCAGTCATGTCTGACTCTTTGCAGCCCCATGGACTGTAGCCCACCAGGCACCTCTGTCCATGGAATTTTCCAGGCAAGAATACTGGAGTAGGTTGCTATTTCCTGCTCCAGGGGATCTTCCCGACCCAGGAATTGAACCTGCGTCTCTTGCATCTCCAGTATTGGCAGGCAGATTCTTTACCACTGTGCCATCTGGGAAGCCCAAATGATGGAAAATGAGAGCCAGATTCTCACTGTTGGAGTGGAAGTTTACAGATAAGCAAGGAGACTACAATGATCCATGTGGCAACAGATTGTCAGATACTTGAGTATAAATGTTTTTAGCTTGAATATAGAACAGACAGCTCCATACAGATACACACACACACACACACACACACACACACACACACACACACTTCCTTGCTCTGTCAACTGAGGACACCTAGAATTAACTATATTCCAGGTGGTCACCTGCCAAGCAGGAGATGCAAAAGACTTGGGTCACAATGATTCTCTGGAGTAGGAAATGGCAACCCATCCAATATTCTTGCCTGGTGAGAGAAGCCAGGTGGGCTATAGTCCATGGGTTGCAAGAGTCGGTCACAACTGAGTGAGTAAAACGACAGTAACAATGGACATATGTAAAACCCAGATCTCAGTTTCTAATACCATTTTCCAATAAAAGCAACCAGGAATAAGACAGGAGTATGTAAGATGAGCCCGAAGCATACTATAGTGCCAGAGGGTAAGGAAATGTTTTATACATGTATATAGTTCCATTTGGGGGACATCAGGAGGAGCTATGTCAAAGGGTCATAGAAGCCAACTGAAAGAGCTCCTAATAACCAAGGCCAGAAAATATTAAGCAAATAAAGTAAATAAATAAAGTATTATTGGATTATAACATGGAGTGTAAAATAAATAGCTATGAATCCATACTAGGTGAATGAATAGATAGATAGATAGACAGGCAGATGAGGGAGAAAGAACAAATCTTCCACCAAGAAGAATTCCAAATTATTTATGTAGATACTCTGCCTTCAAGGAAGTGGAATGCAACTTCCCATTCTTTTTTTTTTTCTCTTGAGAACAATTGCTTTAAATGTTATATTAGTTTCTGCTGTACCATAATGTGAATCAGCTATATGTATACATATATCCCCTCCCTCCTAAGCCTCCCTCCCACTCCTCCACCCCACTCCTCTAGGTGATCATCGAGCCCTGAGCTGAGCTCCCTGGGCTACACAGCAGGTTCCCTCTAGCTGTCTGTTATACACATGGAGGTGTATATATCCCAATACTACTCTCTCAGTCCACCTCACCCTCTCCTTCCCCTGCTAACCCTCACTTCCCATTCTTTAACAGGAGGGTGCACATAAAAAACATCCTTTCAAAGAGTACAGCATGGAAACGGGGAGAAAGAGTCACCTTATAGTTGAGAAATCTGATAAACACTTCCTGAGCCAAGTGAAGATTAACCCCAACAGTAATAAGCCATATTGGTAACAGGTGCCCCAGATATATGATGAGAATGGCATTTTACACCTATGGTCTCCCTCCCCCAAACACATTACCCTGGTCTAATGATGAAAAATCCCATTTGAAGGACATTCTCTAAAATATCTGACCAGAACTTTTCAAAACTGACAAGGTTGTCCAAAACAAGGAAAACCTGAGAAGCTGTCAGAGACAATAGGAGCCGCAAGAAACAAAAGAACATTAGCTTAAAACTAAAAAAAATCTGAACAAAAACTGGACTTTAGTAAATAATAATGTAACACTATTGGTTCATTGTAACAAATATACTGCACTAACCTCAAATATTAATAATGGGGGAGAACACTGTAGGCTATGAGGGAATCTGGAATCTTGTTGCAATGTTTATGTGGATCTAAAACTTCTCTAAAACAAAAGATTCATTTTTAAAAAAATAGGCCCTTTCCACAATCCCGTGCCTGAATTATTTCTTCCTTTTCTCAGACTGAGAGTCTACATCAGAATAAGCAAACTGCTGAGTAGATCGTCAGCTTTTGTTCCAGCACCAATTTGTATTTTCCGTGCTCTTCTGAATTCCCACTAATAGCTCTGCACAGACTCTCCCTTTTCCTGTGCATTATCCATTGAACGGGTTCCAAATCAGTCTGCTGTGGAGTGGCCAAGATTCCATTTGATGGATGGGCATTTCACACACCTGTTTGGGGGGTCTTTGACTGATGTGTTGGCGTCCATCTAATGTAGCTTCTCCTACTAGAGAAGTGAGGAAAACATACATTTGTGCAAGCTGCCCTCCAGTTTGATGCTCATCCAAAAGGCTTAATTTAGAAACAGTTTCTTAATAATTCAACATGGATGATTCCTTGATTTCCACTGACTTTCAATTCAATCAGCCAAGCTGCCTCTTGGATTTTCCATTATGATGAAGACTGATGTATTTTATAAGAGCAAACAGCTGCTCTAGCAGATTAATGTTCCTTCTTGTCACCCTGCAGTGAAAGCTTAGTTGGAATTCTTCTCTTGTAAAAAGAAGTCTGGATCCAAAACATTTAACCGGTTGACCACCAGTGACTTGAGTGTGTACTCCTTTGCCCCAGGTCTGTTTTGATAACCCTAGCTGAGCCAAGTTCAGCAAGATCTTCAGATCGATACCCTCTCCTGAATTAAATGCCACATGTAACAGAATGCCCAAGCACTGGAAGCTGAGAGAAACTGGGCTCTCATTTCTGTTACCCTGGACAAGTTATTTAACCTCTAAATGCTTTCTTCTCTGTCTCCTTCCCAATTAAATGGGAACAAAAGTACTTACCTGGTCTGTCTTATGGAAATATGGGGCTATCATGCATTGATTCAACAAATATTTTTTGAAGATATCTTGTACTGCAGGCAATGTGTAAGAACTGGGGATGTAATGGTCAAGGAAAAAAAGAAATAGCTGCTTTTGTGGAAATTGCATTTTAGTAGAAAGACACAGGGGCTTCCCAGGTGATATTAATGGGAACCTGCTACCAAAGAACCTGCCTGCCAATGTAGGAGACTTAAGAGATACTACTGGTTTGATCCCTGGGTGGGGAAGAGCCCCTGGAGGAAAGCATGGCAACCCATTCAAGTATTCTTGCCTAGAGAATCACATAGACAGAGGAGTCTGGTGGGCTATAGTCCATAGGATTGCACAGAGTTGGACATGACTGAGCACACACACATACACAAAGAAAGACATAGAGAATAATAAAATAAGATGTATATCTATATATAGATAGATAAGTGCAATTCCAAAAAAAAAAAAAAAACAGAAAGGAAGACAAGAACTCTTGGAAAAGAGAAGAGGTAGTTTTAAATATAGTAATCCAAGCTAGGTCTCACTGACAAATGGCATTTCAGTGAAGGTAAGGGAACCAGTCATGAGGATATCAGAAAAAAAAGAATATTCCAGGAATAGGAAACAGCAAGTGTAAAGGCCCTGAGGCAAGAGTAGGCCAGAATATTCAAAGTGTAGCAAGAAGGCCAGTGTAGCTGGAACAAAGGGAGCCACGTGAAGAGTAGTGGCAGACGGGTGGCAGACAGGATGATCGGGTCAAGTGGAGCCTCATCAGGACTTTGGTTTTTACTCTTGGCTAAGACAAGGAGCCATTAAAGATGGGGAGCCATTTGAACAGGGAAGTTACATGATCTGCTTTATGATTCAATAAGGTCACTATAGATGAAGCATATGTGAGAGGGGAAGGCAGAGGAAGAGATCCAGTGAGTTAGCTATGGAAATAACCCAGGAAAAGATCATGGGGGCTCATGCCAGCATTCTGGCAGAAAAGGTGTTGAAGACTGAGTGATTGGATTCTAGATGGAACTTGAAGATATAGTGAATAGAATTGTCTGGGAGGTTGGATGTGAGATAGGAGAGAAAGAGGAGCATCTCTTTCCAGAATTTTTGTCTTGAATACTTGGAAAGATAAAGTAGCCATTTGCCAGCACTGGGACTACAGTGTGAGAAATAGTTTAGAGGAACTGAAGAACAGCATTCAGTTTTGGAACTGTTATGTTTGATACACCTGTTAAACCTCCAAGGAAAGGTTAAAAGTAAACAACTGGACATGCATGTTTAGAGTTTGGAGGGAAAGTCTGAACTGAAGATGGAAAGTGGGTAAGTCACCAGTCTATAGATGGTGTTTAAAGCAATGGGAGCTGATTGGTCACCAAGTGAGTCAGGACAGTGAAAGTGAAAGCCGCTCAGTTGTACCGGACTCTTTGAGACCCCATAGACTGTAGCCCACGAGGCTCCTCTGTCCATGGGATTTCCCAGGCAAGAATACTGCGGTGGGCTGCCATTCCCTTCTCCAGGGGATCTTTCTGACCCAGGGATCAAACCTCGGCCTCCTGCATGGCAGGCAGATTGTTTACCATCTGAGCCATGAGGGAAGCCCAGGGAAGTCAGGACAGTAGAGAGAGAGAAGAAGTCCTTTAAGGACTAAACTCTGGGACATTCTGATGTTAAGAGGTCAAAAAAATAAAGAGAAACCAGGGAAGAGCACCAAGAAGAGGCAAAGGTTGACAATAAAACCAAGGAAGAAAAGTGTGGTGGGCGTGACCTAGAATCCAAGGGAAAAAAGTGTGTGGGGTGAAGGGAATTACCAACCCTATGAAGGAGAGAAGATGGGTAACATAAAATAAGTTCTGATAACTGACTTTTGCGTTCAGGGATGTGAAGGTCATTCTTTATTTGGAGGCAAGAAAGTATAATTGCAGTGGGTTCAAGAGTAAACTGGAGTTCCTGACTTTGATAATGTGATGTGGTTATGCAAGGTGTTAACATTAAACAAAGCTAAGTGAAGGATGTATGTATGGGAGTGTACTGTAACATTTTGCAATTTCCATGTAAATCTAAAATTATGTCAGAATAAAAAGTTAGAAAACATACATGGGAAGAAAGTAATTAGAAGTAGTAGCATAGGTAATTTCCTTACTGAGTTTTCCTGAAAAGCTAAGGAAAACAAATAGTAGCTTGAGGAGGAAGTGGAATCAAAAAAGTTCTTTGTTTCTTTCTTTTCAGCTAAGAGAAACAGTACCATGTCTGTAGATCAATGGGAATTATCTGATAGAAAGGTAAAATCGGATGATGCAGGAAAGAAAACATTGCTGAAGTAATGTCCTTGAAAAGGTAAAAGGTTACAAACTAGTTTACCTGTGGGAGCCCTGGCCAGAACCAGGAAGAGCAGGTGGAAAGGTACAGAGACTGGCTTCAGGGAGATGTGTAAATGCTGTCTGATTCCTTCAGATTACTCATGAAAGGGAAAAGCAAGGTCACAAGTGAGAAGAAAGATGGCAGCCAAAGGGCAGGCGAGTCAGAGTTTGGAAGAGAAAGGATAATGAAGAAAGAGGAAAAGAGTGAAACAGTCCCCTAGAGAGTGAGAGGGAGGTTAGGGGATAGCATCTGAGAGGTGGGAAACTGATTAGTGTACAGATAAGGAAGAAAACCCGGACCTGGAAGCCCAGTGGGGACCAGTCAATATGCTTCTCTTCTCTCTTCTGATCATTCTCAGTAGTAATAACTCCCATTGACAGGCCATGCCAAGGAAAGTTCCAGAAGCAATGGCACAGCCCACCTCTGTAGCTTTGGTGTGGCCATAAAAAATTACCAAAATCTTTGGAATCCCAGCCTACCTAACACCCATGAGCATTAATTGAAAAAGTCACAAGTCTACTGGGTTCAGTATTAAAATTTTTTTGAAACTGAAAGAAAAATTAAAATTAGAACTTTTTTCTTTTTAAACTTTTTTTTAAATTAGCAAAATCTTCACATATCTAACACTGAACAACTTTCCATCAGCAGAATCTTAACTGCTGTGAAATAGAAGTCAAATCACACTGCCCATCCACCTTTCCGAACTGACCATGATGCATTGCGTAGCTATACGCATTAATTAGGGTTTCCCAGTTGGCGCTAGTGGTAAAGAACCTGCCTGTCAACGCAGGAGACCTGGATTTGATCCCTGGGTCAGGAAGATCCCCTAGAGGAGGAGAATACTCCAGTATTCTTGCCTGGAGAAGCCCATGGACAGAGGTGCCTGGTGGGCTACAGTCCATGGAGTCGCACAGAGTCGGACACGACTGAAGTGCCTTATATTAGCACATATATTAATCATATGCTTTTAAAACACATAATTTTTTAAAGCGGTGATGTTATTTAAGAATTAAAAATCCACGAGTATAGCTAAAAAAGTTGGAAAAAGTTTTACCTTTGGTCATCGAAGTGCTGAAGTGCTTCCATACCACCTCTGCTAATGTCACAGACAGGTTTCCCCAACTAGGGTCCTCCCCGCAGAAGGAGGGCTGGAGGAGGAACATCCCTGTGAGCCGTCTGGGTGAAGACTCCGAATTGAGTGACACTTCAACCAAGAGTCAAGGGAGATGGTTACCACCTCCCCAATAAATCCCCCAGTTCTTCAAGCTGGTCCCTGAGCCTTGGAAAGGGTAGAGAGCCTTGATTTCAAGTTTCCTGGGCTACTGGGTAATTCGTCTCCTGCAGAGAACAGATGAATAACCAAAACTAAAAGCCTCACAGACAAAGTGAGGTGGAGACACTGGGCAATTATTTTTGATAGTTTGGACAAAACTCACTTATTCGTGAAGGAAAAGGAGGCAGAGGGAACTTAAAAGTTCTACAGAGTCCGTCCAGGGAATCAAATTTCCAGAAAACTGCAAGTTGTCTGCTTCAATGCCACTCAAATAACTCTGAATAGATTCTTCTCCCCCACCAGAAAGCCCAAGTAAATGGGATGAAGTTTCTGTGCCAGATTTCCTACAGTCCCTAACCCCTACCTGCTGGTAGCAGCCTCAGGGGAGCTGGCTCTTACAAAGCAGTTATGTTTCTCACAACCATGATGGTAAGAAGGGCACATTTATTCCATTTGTTTAATATCTAACTCTTATCAAATCCTACCAGGACTTAGTGCAGGCCCTGGTTATTTGTTAGAATCCAGGTTTTTGACCTGATCTTTCCCCATAATTTTAACCCTCTAGCACTGCATGTTTAAGTTAAGTGAAAAAGACAGTGGCAATATTAGGACGAAATTACGGAGCAGGCGTCTCAAAGTACAGTTCTAACAGTTATAAGGAACTATCTGGCCAGGAAGCCCTAATGCCTCCATTAATAAAGCTATTAATTTTGAAAAGCCTTGACAACCATGACATCTTTTTTTCAGAAAGCAAAAAACACTTTTCCTTTATCTCCAGAATCCCTTCTTCCCTGTATGTAGTAGCTGCCTCCAACCCCCCTTTCACTGCCTGTTTTAATTTGTCTTTAATATCAGATGTGCCTTATCGATTTCTTCTGTGTATATTTTCATTCTGAATAATTCAGAGGCATGCCTTCCCACCCCCTCCCCCAATTATGGTCAATAACAGGAGCAAATTTTGAGGATAATCGATGGAGCCCTGACTGAGGGCTCCTGTGCTGCTATCCCCTGAAGTGAGGGAGGGGGAACAGCAGGCAATAATACGACCCCACAGTCAATCACCACCATCAGCAAATGAGCCAACATAGGTTTCCGTGAGGAATGGAGATCCATACCGCTGGCCCAATAGGTCTGCTAATAGTCTCCCCTTTTTACTTTCCATCTCAAGGCACTCCAGCTGTGCCAGGGAGGGTGATGGTCCTTTCTCATACACATTTTCTTTTCTACTAGTGTCATTTTAAAATCAAGTCTTAAAGGTGTCATCTTTTATACAAACATGTACCTCCTGTAACACATCAATCCTTAATGATTCGTTCATATTTTAGCCAAGCTTTTTCCAAAATAGGGTAGGGAAATTGGAGAGGTTCCAGGAAATCAGTCCAGGGAATAAATGTCACTTTTTAATTCAGATAATACGGTTGAAATTAATTATCATAAAGCTGACAGAAACAATGCAAGTTTGTCTAGTCTCCTTTCACTGTGGTAAAAACACATTTTCTGTGCCTGTTTTGATGCTGGCCTTTGTCCAAGTCTTTGTCACACTCAATTTACTACAAAATTGGCAGCCCTCTATCTCATAAAAGAATCCAAGTGTAATAATAAATATTGGTCCCTCTGCACAGTATGACAAATGTAAGTCAGAGTAGACCTAACAAGTGTCAGATCGTTGGACTTCAATAATTATCATATTTCACATTTTATTTCTCCTTCTTAAGATATTTTCATAAAATTCCAATTTAACAGGATATACTAGAAGTCAGGAGGGCTTTTGCATTCTCTCAGGGATGTTGATATCAGGACAAGTGTGGAGAAAAGGCTCAGGTTAACAAGAGCAGCTCAGTTTCAATTATGTGAAGTAAATGCTCTTTTTCAGGTCGGATGGTTTTTGAAAACTGTTTGAAGTTCTGATGTGATTTACCTGCAGTTTGTCTTGATCTTTCAAAATACGGACTTTCACACAACTCAATTTGAGTTTTGAGTAGAATTATGATATGTCTGCTTGTCATAAACAGATATTTCTACAGTAAATTTTAACAACCAACCAAGCAATCCCTAAATAATTGTTGGTATAAACTAAAGGCTATAGAGTTAATATCTCCTACAACAGATATCTGGTTTTGCTTATCTCCAGAGGAGATCTGTAAGATTTTGAAAACATCTGCAGTTAATTGCTAAACAGCTTATAGTTAAATAGTAGCTCAATGTATACAAAGTAAAAAAGGAAATTATAAGTCCCGGTTTAGTTTACCATAGATAACTTATTTATAAATCTCTATAATTTATTATTAATATCCTTATGCAATAATCGCTCATGCATATAAACACAGTTAACCTTAAAATTTTATTCTGATTCCTGTTTCTTTACAAAAGAGATATTTTGGCTTCAGGATTCATTAGTCTTAAAAGTTTTTGGAAGACATTAAAGCAGTATGTTAACATTATATCTTACAGAAAAAAAATAGTGATACCTTGTTCATGATCTTACTCTATTAATCAGTAAATTTCACAGTGAAAAAAATTACTCTCATTAAAATAATACACTTTCCTTGGAATTAATTTTAGGGATAAGACTGATAATTTAAAAAAAAAAGAAAAGAAAACTGTGCAGGGGTAAATTATTTGTGAAGTTACTATTTACTTTGTAAATATTAGCAAGGCTTTCCAACTGCAAATTATAACATTAGTACTCAAAGACTCCAATTGCTTTCATCAGAACAGGTCATTATCTGACTTGCTCTTGTCCTCAAAGGGAAAAACACAATTTTGGAGTGACAAACTCTTAGTGAATTATATGGTGGATGAAGCTATATTGCATGAAGATGGAGAATAGAATGGAAAAAGTGATTCTTTTCTTAGTTAATTGTTGATAACATGTAGAAACAGACAATTGCTGGGGTTGATTGAATACTGATGTAATTAACAGGAAACTAGCAAACACAGCCTATTCTAAAGCAACAACTGCAGTTATTTAATAAAGTCAAAATCAGTAACATAGTGCTTTTAGCCTGCTTTTATTGGTCAGCTATAAACATTTTATAGATTGACATTAAAAATTGATATCAAAATTATACATCTATCTCGAATTAAAAAAGAGAGGAAAAAGAATTGGTCTAAGTAAGGAGACCTGGGGATTCTCAGATGGCTGAGGGGTAAAGAATCTGCCTGCCAATGCAGGAGATGCAAGAGACATGGTTTGATTCCTGGGGCAGGAAGACCCCCTGGAGAAGGAAATAGCAACCCACTCCAGTGTTCTTGCCTGGGAAATTCCACGGACAGAGGAGCCTGGTGAGCTAGATCCATGAGGTAGCAAAGAGTCGGACATGACTGAGTGACTGAAAATGCACGCACAAGGAGACCTGGGTCCCAAGGCCTGTGCCAGCAGCGTTACAAACTAGCTGGACTTAGCTGGGCTGTGGCTGACTCACGCTGATGTATGGCAGAAACCAACACAATGTTGTAAAGCAATTATCCTCCAATTACAAAGAAATTAAAACAAAAACAAAAACATGTATAAAAAATAAAATAATAATAATAATGGGAGCTACCATTTATTGGAAGTTTTTTTGGACCAGGGGTCATTTCATTTCATTTTCTCAAAGCCTTACGGAGCAGGTACCATTATTATTCCCATTTTGCAGATGAAGAACTGAGGACACAGGTAATAATTTGCTTGAACTCTCACACCTAGGAAGTGACAGAGTCACAGAGGTGGAAACGCAGGTCTGGCTGGTTCTTAAGCACAACAAATGCGTGTCTTCCGTACAAATACTAAGGGTGGAGCAAATGGTCCCCTTCCACTTCTAAAATTCCTCATTCCTCATCTTTATGTACACTCCCAAGCAGAGGATTCCCCAACTTTTTAATGCAAGAGCCCCTTTTTGCAGCCCAAATGCTTCCAGTCACTATGAGGAGAGAGTGTGGAGGAAAGTCACTGAGGAAAAAAGTGGGGAAGGGGCACCGCAGCCAGCTCACTGCCCTCCCCTCAAGAATCTCAGAAAATTGGGTGGAAATTGAAAAATACAACAAACTCATGTATGAAACAAACAAAAGAAGCAGACTCCCAAATATAGAGAACAACAGTGGTTACCTGTTGACAGGGGGCTCAGTATTGGGGTGGGGGAAGTGGGAGATACAAACCACTGGGTGTAATACAGGCTCACAAATGTGTTGTACATCATGAGGAATACAGCCAATAGTTTGTAACAACTGTAAATGGATAGCAAGCTTTAAATTGTTTTTTAAAAAAAGAATTTAAAACATAAAACAAAATTAAAAATAAAAAGGAAAAAAAGGAACCATGGAAATAGCTCATCAGAATGATCCCTGCCACAGCTAGGACCTCCTGCCCACCATAGATGGTCTCGCTAAGAAGATGCAGGACTGTGGCAAGGGATGACAGCATGTGTTAAATCAATAGCTGGAGAATATGCTGCATTATAACTGCCTTGCAGGCATTGTCCTTGGGTTACTCTTTCCAATGCATAGCCCAGACAGTCTCCTGGCACTCTGAGACAAAATTCACAGTAACATCCTACATAAAGTACAACTCTGCTCAAAGTAGTTTTACATCCAGAGCATTAATGGGAAGAGCTTAAGAGAGCTGGTACCCTGATCTCAGGCAGAGCCCTAGGGTCAGGGGTGTATTTGGTAGGACAAGCAGAGGTTTGGATCAAACCCTTTCTGCCATGCTCTGCGTGGTCTTGGGAAATTTATGTCACATCTTTGAGCTCTCATTTCCTCATCTAAGGGAAAAAGTGTAACAGAATGTAGCTCATAGGTTCATCATCAACATGCACATCGACATAGGGTACTTATGAGAGTCAGCAAGATCATGGTTACACAGTGAGTGCCTGACACAAAGCAGGAGCTCAATAACCATCAGTTCTCATGTTCTGCGTTCCCATCACAGAAAGATGCTTCTCTCACCAGGTCATCAAGGAAAGATATAAGCTTAATTACTCCAAAGTTGGAAAATTTGAGTATTATTTAGATTTCATCTTAATTTGAAAAAACCTCAGGATGCTATTTTCAATGAAATGTATCAATCATAACACTTGAAACTCAGATGCTACACTTTGGCTAAATGACTTACTGTGATCTGGCCATTTACAACACACTTGAAAACTACAAGTGAGCTGCCATAGAAAGATAGCCTTTTCTCAGACTCTAAAAAAATTTTAAACTAATAATCTGCTTTAATCAGATTTGTTTAAAAGGACAGTACCATCGCACATTGACTTTACCTAGCACACAGAGAGGGAAATAAAACCTAGTTATTGGTCTCCTGGTTTGTCCTTTCCATCAGAAGTTGGAGTAAGTAGCTGACTCCAGAGTTGGAAATCCTTGTAAAGGGGGAACTTGGTGCCCAAGACTCTGGATTGAAAGATGCCAGGGAGAGGCAAAAAACAAGATCAAGGTCCCTATCAGGGGCCTTAACCCCTACCAGTTTGTCCAAGCCAACCCTGGAAGCCCGATCGTTCTTACCTCCACTGTCCAAGAAGTAGACAATGGTCATGTGCTCTGGCGCCCAATGAGGTACATTCTTTTTTTTTTTTTTTTTGATGAGGTACATTCTTAAGGGCCCCACGGGTCTCTCATACACATAGGGATATATCCATGTCTATGTAGGTGCATAGTCATTCAGCTGCATTGAAATACATTGAAACATTATAGATATAATTTGAGCAAAGTAAATGGCAACTTTTTATATGGGCATTCAAGAAAGAAAGATGTCTCTCTTATGCAGGCCATAATTGTGGAACTTATGCTAATGGAATCATTGTAACACTTTATTCATAAGGGTCATTTATAAATGATGTATGAATGTCCATAAATGTCTCTCTTATTTGCTATTAATAGTTAGGAATGCTATTATTTTTACATAAGCCAAGTGAGATGCCTTTCAAAGGGAAGCCACAATAGATATAATCTGTTGGAATGAGTCTGCAGACAAAATAAGCATATTTTTGCTTGGTTATTAACTACAATAAAGTATTTCCACATGGGTTATTTAAGGTTTTATTTAGATTTCATCTTTAATTTGGAAAAACCTCAGGGTGCTATTTTCAATGAAATGTATCAATCATAACACTTGGAACCCAATTATTACACTTCAGCTAAGTTACTTACTGTGATCTTACCATTTACAGCACACTTCAAAACCATAAGTGAGTTGTCATAAAAAGATGTCCTTTTTCCCAGACTCTGCTTTTTTTTTAAAAAAACTAATAATCTGCTTTAATCAAATTTGTTTAAGGGCAAGGGACCACCACACATTGTCATTACCTGGCACAGTGAAGGGAATATAAATCCTACAGTTCCCAGTCTTTGGTTTGTCCTTCTTATCAGAGGTAGAAAGTTAAATACTGTCTTGCCTTTCTTCCCAGTGTTAGAGGGAAGGTTTAAGAGTTAGAAGTTCCTGAATGATCTTGTTGGAATTTGTTGTATCCTGTTGAATGTTCTATTGATAGAATTTTATGAAATTATTTGTTTCAGATGTAGCAGAAAAGGCAAATATATTCCAGGGTGATGTTTAAAGATAGCCCAGGGGCTTCCCAGGTGGCTCAGTGATAAAGAATCTGCCCTTGCGATGCAAGGGACAAGGGTTCAATCCCTGATCTGGGAAGATTCCTATATGTCACGGAGCAACTAAGGCCGTGGGCCACAACTACTGAGCTCACTCACCCTTGAGCCCACGCTCCACAACAAGAGAAGCTGCTGCAGAGAGAAGCCAGCACAGAGCAACTAAGAGAGTAGCCCCTGCCCTGCCCCAGCTCGTGAAGAGCCAGCACAGCAACAAAGACCCAGCACAGACAAAAGCAAATAATTTTTTTTTTTAAATAAGGGCTTCCCAACCTAGATGTCCATTGGCAAACAAATGGATAAGAAAGCTGTGGTACATATACACAATGGAATATTACTAAGCTATTAAAAAGAATGCATTTGAATCAATTCTAATGAGGTGGATGAAACTGGAGCCTATTATACAGAGCAAAGTAAGTCAGAAAGAAAAACATCAATACAGTATATTAATGCATATATGTGGAATTTAGAAAGATGGTAACCCTATATGTGAGATAGCAAGAGACACAGATGTAAAGAACAGACTTTTGGACTCTGTGGGAGAAAGCGAGGGTGGGATGATTTGAGAGAATAGCATTGAAACATGTATATTATCATATGTGAAATAGATCACCAGTCCAGGTTTGATGCATGAGACAGGGTGCTCAGGGCTGGTGCACTGGGACGACCCTGAGGGATGGGATGGGGAGGGAGGTGGGAGGGGGGTTCAGGATGGGGAACACATGTACACCCATGGCTAATTCATGTGAATGCATGGCAAAAACCACCACAATATTGTAAAGTAATTAGCCTCCAATTAAAATTTTAAAAAAAGAAAAAGAAGAGGAAAATAAGGGGAAAAAAAATAAAGGCAAGAGGGAATGAGAAAGTGAAAAAAGAAAAAACAAGGGCTTCCCTAGTAGATCAGCTGGTAAAGAATTCACCTGCAATGCAAAAGACCCCAGTTCGGTTCCTGGGTCGGGAAGATCTGCTGGAGAAGGGATAGGCTACCCACTCCAGTATTCTTGGGCTTCCCTGGTGGTTCAGAAGGTAAAGAATCCTCCTTCAATGCAGGAGATCTGGGTTCGATCCCTGGGTTGGGAAGATCTCCTGGAGGAGGGAACAGCTACCCACTTAAAAAAAATAAAGATAGCTCAATCGATGTTTTGCACAGAGAGTCACTCAGAGATAGCATGGGCAGTGGTCATCTGGCTTTTTGACTTCTGTGTTCCCCCAAAAAGGTATGTATGTGTAGGCTCAGAAGGGTCCAGACTGCCACCCCTACTCTTTGGAAGCTGACGGTTGAGTCCCAAAAGGAGAGAACCACAAGGTAACTACTGACTGGAGACTGAATTGTGCCGTGCCACATGAGACCTGCTAGTGTAGGGAAAGGAAAAGAACCTGCCATCCTCTTTGTCCAGCTTCGTTGATCACGTGACCTTCCTCTCTATACAGAAAGGCTGGACTTCAAGCAGACCCAGAGTACTGGCTTCCCTGCCCTGCCCTGCAGCTCATTTCCAAGCCTCAGTGTCCTTTAACTTGCAGTTTTGATGCCTATTTAATAAAAACACACATCACCTAAGAAGGGAGGCACTTTTAGCTTCTTCTGAGTACCACCAAGGATGACAGGTGGAACTCTGAGAGCTGGGGGGAGAGAGCAGGCAGGGCTGGAGGAGGAAGGATCCCAGGCTCAGAGGTCAGCAGGTAGAGGACAATCTCGGTCAGATTCATCGTTTTGCCTGGGGCCAGATTTGTCTAAAAGCTTCACGCTTTTGCACAGCTCTCCCCCAGGATTATCAGCTCACAGAGGGGTCACGTGTGTATGGCCCCACTCTCACCCCTCTGGGTAAACATCAGAAAATCTGGCAATGTACCATCCAATTATATATCCATCCTTTGGCCTCATGTGGATGATGGTTTCGGGGTGGGGGAGGAAAGATTTTTGATAACACAGGAAACTTTCAATTCCTGTGAATAAAACTAGGAAAGCTTGTCAACCATGCCCAGGGCTGTCAGAGCACGGGCACAGTGGAAGGGTGGAAACATTAGGACATGGTTAGGACATTGTTCCTTACTCCAGGTCAGAAGCTTCACTTCTCTGACTGGACTTTTTAATTTTAATTGTAGAAATGCAAGGCCAGGTGAAAGAAAACTGTCACAAATGTTAATTAGACAAATAGAGAGATGGATGGATGAGTGGATAGATGGAGAGAGAGAGAGAGGGATGGATAAATGGAGGGATGGATGGAGAGATGGATGAATGGATAGAATTCATATGCTTAGACATTGTTTTGTTTAATTCTCAAAAGCCTGTGGGGCAACCAGTCTTTTTAATCATGATTCACATATAAAGAAATGGAAACTGATACATACGTGTTAGGATTCACACGCATATTTTTTTATTCCAAAATCCATTTTTGAGTGTGTCATACTTATTCTATTGCCTTTCCTCACATACGTCAGGAAAGTAGGTTATATAAGTAACACTCTAATGGGTCAAAATTTGGTCTCAGTAATATTATAGAATGAGATTAGAAAGCAAGAAATAGATTTTGCCTCTCTGATCTCCAAAGTGTCACAACGTACTTCCAGTAACAAGACAGCCAAGCATCTCAGATAGTCCTTTTCTCTGTGTCCCAGCTTTGACGCATGTGGTGTAATAAAAACAGGTAAAGAAAAGATGGTAGTTGTGTTGTGGGTTACATGTTCAAGTCCTTTGATTTTTTTTTTTTCTTACTCATGATTTAGTCTGTTTCAGAGTTCATTCAGTTCAGTTAAGTTCAGTCGCTCAGCCGGGTCCAACTCTTTTCAACCCCATGGATTGCAGCACACCAGGCCTCCCTGTCCATCACCAACTCCCGGAGTTTACTCAAACTCACGTCCGTTGAGTCGGTGATGCCATCCAACCATCTCATCCTCTGTTGTCCCCTTCTCCTCCCACCTTCAATATTTCCCAGCATCAGGGTCTTTTCCAATGAGTCAGTTCTTCGCATCTGGTGGCCAAAGTATTGGAGTTTCAGCTTCAGCATCAGTCCTTCCAATGAACACCCAGGACTGATCTCCTTTAGGATGGACTGGTTGGATCTCCTTGCAGTCCAAGGGACTCTCAAGAGTCTTCTCCAACACCACAGTTCAAGAGCATCAATTCTTCAGTGCTCAGCTTTCTTTATAGTCCAACTCTCACATCCATACGTGACTACTGGAAAAACCATAGCCTTGACTAGATGGACCTTTGTTGGCAAAGTAATGTGCTGTCTGGGTTGGTAAAGCTCAATTGGTAAAGAATCTGCCTGCAATGCAGGAGACCCCGGTTTGATTCCTGAGTTGGGAAGATCCCCTGGAGAAGGGAAACGCTACCCACTCCAGTATTCTGGCCTGGAGAATTCCATGGACTAGTCCATGGGGTCACAAAGAGTCAGACATGCCTGACCGACTTTCACTTCACTTCACTTCACATCAGGTTGGTCATAACTTTTCTTCCAAGGAGTAAGCGTCTTTTAATTTCTCCCAGCAATCTTGATTCCAGCTTGTGCTTCATCCAGCCAAGTGTTTCTCATGATGTACTCTGAATACAAGTTAAATAATCAGGGTAACTATATACAACCTTGACGCACTCCTTTCCCTATTTGGAACCAGTCTGTTGTTTTAGAGTTAACCTCACTTAACGCAATAAGTTTAAGATACTGCAAGAGATTCTCCCTTACCATAGGTATGACTTGGATATTTATAATTCAAGTATCTTTAGCTGGAGAGGGAACTTGAGAGAAGAAAGGGCAGTGCAAGTGGGGAAGTAAAAATAGGATTGCTGAGAAACTGGATAATTTAATGAAGATCCCCTGAGAAGAGAATGGCAACCCACTCCAGTATTTTTGCCTGAAGAATTCCATGAACAGGGGAGCCTAGTGGGCTACAGTCCATGGGGTTGCAAAGAGTCAGACATGACTAAGTGACTACCACCACCACAACAACATGAAGGGGGAAAAGAAATTGAGAATGTAAAAAGAAGTTTGTGGCTCCCATAGAATTAATTGTAAGGAAGATATTATCAAAATTTCTGCCCATTTTTCTGTTACAGTCATAGTATGAGAATAAATTATTAGGAGAAGAATGCAAGTGAGTTCATATTTTTACCCTTTGCCACCAGGAAAACCACGTATGTGCCAAGTTTCTGAGCTATTAGAATGACTTAAATCAAGCAAGTCTCTTGGGTGGACATGGCTTTTCTAGAGGAAGAGTGAGATTCAGGGGGAGAAGCTCAGGTGGGTCTCACCCAGGAGAAAGGAGCACTAGCTACCTGGCAGCCTTTGGCAGGATCCCTGTCAACAGTGACTGGAGAAAGAACCAGAACCAGATAAACTAAACCTGGTTCAATTTTACTGTAACTGTCATTGGGTAGGATGACAACAACTGACTTTACTGACAGCATCCAGTTAAGACCCTCAATTACATTACCTCATTTAAATTATACAGGAACTCTATCAATAACCTCAGATATGCAGGTGACACCACCTTTATGGCAGAAAGTGAAGAAGAACTAAAGAGCCTCTTGATGAAAGTGAAGGAGGAGAGTGAAAAAGTTGGCTTAAAACTCAACATTCAGAAAACTAAAATCGTGGCATCCAGTCCCATCACTTCATGGCAAATAGATCGGGAAGGATTGGAAACAGTGACAGACTTTATTTTGGGGAACTCCAAAATCGCTGCAGATGGTGACTGCATCCATGAAAGTAAAAGATGCTTGCTCCTTGGAAGAAATGTTATGACAAAACTAGACAGCATATTAAAAAGCAGAGACATTACTTTACCAACAAAAGTCCATCTAGTCAAAGCTATGGTTTTTCCAGTAGTCATGTATGGATGTGGGAGTTGGACTTCAAAGAAAGCTGAGCACCGAAGAATTGATGCTTTTGAACTGTGGTGTTGGAGAAGACTCTTGAGAGTCCCTTGGACTGCAAGGAGATCCAACCAGTCCATCCTAAAAGAAATCAGTCCTGAATATTCATTGGAAGGACTGATGCTGAAGTTAAAACTCCCAATACTTTGGCCACCTGATGTGAAGAACTGACTCATTTGAAAAGATGCTGGGAAAGATTGAAGGTGGGAGGAGAAGGGGACAACAGAGGATGAGATGGTTGGATGGCATCACCGACTCAACGGACGTGAGTTTGAGTAAACTCCGGGAGTTGGTGATGGACAGAGAGGCCTGACGTGCTGCAGTCCATGGGGTCACAAAGAATCGGACATGACTGCGCAACTGAACTGAACTGAATTGAACTGTTGATTCTACCATTTTCAACCCCATTTTAGCAATAAATAAAAGGAGGTTCAAAGAAATTAGGTAATTTACTCACACTTATATAGTGTGAGTGTGGCAAAGTTGTAATTCAGGCCATCATGTTTCCAACCTCTAATATTAAAAGCGTGTGTTTGTGCTAAGTCGCTTCAGTCGTGTCTGACTCTTTGCGACCCTATGGACCACAGACTGACAGGCTCCTCGGTCCATGGGATTCTCCAGGCAAGAATACTGGAGTGGGTTGGCATGCTCTCCTCCAGGGGACCTTCCCGATTCAGGGATAGAACCCGCGTCTCTTACGTCTCCTGTATTGGCAGGTGGGTTCTTTACTACTAGCGCCACCTGGGAAGCCCCTAATAATAAATAGTAACATCTAAATCCAAATAACTGACTATCCAATCAACTGTGTTTTTTTCCTGATCTCTGCTGATATTAGAAAGAGCAAACCAAACCATAACAGGGATTTAATATAAAAAACAAATTAAAATTTATCTACACTGTGTTCTCAGAGCAGTACAAAGTCACTGTGTTATTACCTCATTCATTCTGTAAGTAGATAGGAATTTATTAAGAATTTATGTTTAGATACAGAAAACAAGCCTACAGTTACCAAAGGGGAAAGGGAGTGGGGGTGATAAATTAAGGGTCTGGGATTAACATATATAAACCATTATATATGAAATAGATAAGCAACAAGGATATGCTGTATAGCACAGGGAATTAAACTATCTTGTACAATCTATAACCGCATAATCTGCAAAAATACTGAATCACTATGCTATACACCTGAAACTAACACAATGCTATAAATCAACAACACTTCAATAATAACTGAAAAAAGGATTTATGTCGAGACTTAACAAAGATCCTGAATAAAGTCTAATATTAAATGCTACGTTTGTATACTATGTATCTACTCTAAATGTATTTTATTATATTAGCAATAATGTTATACAAAATGTTTTAAACACAGTGTCAAACCAGAGATTTTTTTTAAGGGGGCAGAAGTTTCTGTTTTAACCCACAGGTTAAACCAAGTAACTATTCCCTGAACATGACAGTTTACTGAGGTTTTACTTAGCTGATTTGCTAAGTCACAACTGTCTGGTTACCAAATAAGTGCATTCATGGTACCTGGAATACACTCAAATAATGTTTACTAATTGCATTCAATGTATTTTTCCTTTTCCACACACCAGTGAAATCTCCATCTTTTGGCTTTAAAACCACATTTCTAGTGACCATTGTAATGCATACTGAGATTCCAAGACAACAATTCCACAAATACATCATATAAAGTATAGCAAGAGTATATATGCTATTAAGTAAAATAAACTGGAAACTCTTGTTTAACATGACTGTAATTCATTCCACAAATATTTATTGATTTTTCTCACACTTTGCTTTGCTTCACCTGAATGACAAGGATGTGAATAAGAATACAGATTTTAAAGGACTGTTTCAATCATCACCATAATTAAAAAACTAAAGCCAGATGGCCTATCAACTTAGCAAGGCTTAGTGCAGGAAATAAGCAAATTGGCAGCGACATTGCCTAGAAAAGACCATGCACATTTCTTGGTATGTAATATGGCACAAAATAAATACTTCCTGGTTGGGTAAAAAAAGAGTTCTGCCAGAATATTTTTTAAAGTGAGATTGACAACTTAAGTAAATGTATATGTAATTGTATACAGCAGTAAATATATACTGCTGTCCTGCAACATAATACTTACCAGGGACTCAGAAAGACAAAAACCAGGATAAGACAAGGCTTCTACACCATTAAATAGACATCAAAGATTGTCAAGGCAGAATGGCCAGGCTCTCATCCAGGCCCTGCCACATACAAGCTGTATTTCCATAAATTACTCTGCCACCTTGAGCATGTCTTCAACTGCACCCTAACTTACAGGGCTGTTGTCAGAGTCTGTGTTAACAGAAGTGCCTAGAAAGTGCTGGCACATGATAGACCCTCCATGGAAAGTAATTAGTGTAGTGTTAGGGACTGAATTGTGTCCCCACCCCCAAAATTCATATGCTGAAGTCCTACCTCCCAGTACTTCTGAAGGTGACTTTATTTGGAGATAGGGCCCCTACAGAGATAATGAAGGTAGTATGAGGTCATATTGGGACTTTCCTGGTGGCTCAGATGGTAAAGAGTCTGCCTGCAAAGTGGGAGAACCAGGTTCAATCCCTGGGTCTGGAATATCTCCTGGAGAAGGGAATGGCAACCCACTCCACTATTCTTGCCTGAAGAATCCCATGGACAGAGGAGTCTGGCAAACTATAGTCTGTGGGGTGGCAAAGAATTGGACGTGATGAGTGACCTCATCCAATATGACTGGTGTTCTAATAAAAGAGGAAATTCAGACAAGCAGAGAGACACCAGGGGTGTGAGGGCCAAGAGGGCAACCATGATGAGGAAGCAACAAGAAGGCAGCATGTTCTAGACCAGGAGACGGGCTTCCAAAGAAACCAACCCTGCCCGCACCTGGATCTTGGACCCTTAGCCTCTAGAACAATGAGAAAATAAGCTTCTGTTGTATAAACCACCTATCTGGTAGTATTTGTTACGGCAGCCTTAGCAAATTAACAGGTAGAGTCATTGCCATCTTCCTCAAAGCAACTTCATTAAGAGAAGTCTAGAATTGAATGACAAGGTGATTGATGGAAGTTCCTAGACGTTAAGTCTTTGGAGAGGGTTCAGCATTTATCCCCACATCTAGTCCTGCTCCCTGGCACATAGTACATTCTTAGTAAGTATTTATTGAATGAATGGATGAATGAATATTAATAAGAAGATAAGTCTCTAGTGCCAGGTATGCTGCAACCAACAGCTGATAGGTTCCTGGGAACAATGGCTAAATGCTTATTAGATGCCAGGTGCTGTGCAGTAAAAACTATAAAAAGCAAATGCAAGAACATAAAACCTTAGGAGTCTGAGGGTTTTTAGAGAAAGGAAAAATGGTCCATGTTACCACTTCATTATCTTTGTAAACACCGCTGTGTAATCACTAGTCCAGGGGGACAATGCTGTTATAGGAAGGAGCCACAGGCTGGAAGCTAGAAGTTCGGTTTCTTGTTCTGTCACTTATGAAAGACTATGGGGGAAAGCCATTCTGAGCCTCAGTTTCCTCTTCTGTAAAACAGCAGTATTGATACTTACACTGCTTACATGTGGTGAACTTCTAAGAAAAAGCTATATGAAGATAATCTATAAACTATAAGTGTCATGTGGATTAAAGTCATCCTGTTTATAATGATAACCTTGAATCAAGTAAATACTAGCTTATAGTCTGTATATAAAGTTTTTCTGTTAAAAGCATACACAAAAGAGTTTCAAAGGATTCCATTTAAATTGATAATGTATTTAAAAAGTTCAGACTATGTAAATTTTTTTCTGGAAAATTCACCAATGTGGTACTCACACCTGATAACTCTGGATAAATGTAGTCATCCTTCATTGTTTTAGGATGGGATTTTTAATGATAATTATTTGAAAGTTTTTTTTTGATTTGGGCAGTTCCGATTCTTAGATTCATGATTTTCTAGAATTATTATAGTAATATTATTCAACAAGTTCCAGTGAAAAGTGGAAATTATTCTTCTGAGTGATAAGGATACAGAAAAGAAAAACACAAGACATCTGTGCAAATAGAGATATATTTTAGATTTGTTTAGTTGTTTATTTTCATGTATTTACATTTCAATTATTCAAAAAATTCCATACAGAAGACATAAAACCTTATTCCACAGACATATCCACAACACAATTTTCCCCTGCCTTACACAAAACTAATGGAAAGGAAAGCAAGAAACAATAGAGGAGAGGAAAAAGAGGGAAAGTACAGACAGGTAAAATCAATATTTAGCAAAATTCTATAGTTATCAATTAAATTTTTTAAATACTGCCAACACTAATTTTGTAATAAATGGTAGCAAAAAATTAATTAATAAATGTTTAGCGTTCTACTTAAATATTTGAGAAGCAAAAAACAAAGGAGAAAAGGAAAGATACATCCATTTGAATGCAGAGTTCTAAAGAATAGCAAGAAGAGATAAGAAAGCCTTCCTCAGCGATCAGTGCAAAGAAATAGAGGAAGACAATAGAATGGGAAAGACTAGAGATCTCTTCAAGAAAATTAGAGATACCAAGGGAACATTTCATGCAAAGATGGGTTCAGTAAAGGACAGAAATGGTATGGACCTAACAGAAGCAGAAGACATTAAGAGGTGGCAAGAATACACAGAAGAACTATACAAAAGATCTTCATGACCCAGATAATCACAATGATGTGATCACTCATCTAGAGCCAGACATCCTGGAATGTGAAGTCAAGTGGGCCTTAGGAAGCATCACTACAAATAAAGCCAGTGAAGGTGATGGAATTCCAGTTGAGCTATTTCAAATCCTAAAATATGATGCTGTGCAAGTGCTGCGTTCAATACGCGAGCAAATTTGGGAAGCTCAGCAGTGGCCACAGGAATGGAAAAGGTCAGTTTTCATTTCAGTTACAAAGAAAAGCAATGCCAAAGAATGTTCAAACTACCGCACAATTGTACCCATCTCACACGCAAGTAAAATAATGCTCAAAATTCTTCAAACCAGTCTTCAATAATACATGAACAGTGAACTTCCAGATGTTCAAGCTGGTTTTAGAAAAGGCAGAGGAACCAGAGAGCAAATTGCCAACATCTGATGGATCATAGAAAAAGTAAAAGAGTTCCAGAAAAAAACATCTACTTCTGCTTTATTGACTATGCCAAAGCCTTTGACTGTGTGGATCACGACAAACTGTGGAAAATTCTTAAAAAGATGGGCATATCAGACCACCTGACCTGCCTCTTGAGAAACCTGTATGCAGGTCAGGAAGCAACAGTTAGAACTGGACATGGAACAACAGACTGGTTCCAAATAGGAAAAGAAGTACATCAAGGCTGTATATTGTCACCCTGCTTACTTAACTTATATGCAGAGTACATCATGAGAAACACTGGGCTGGAGGAAGCACAAACTGGAATCAAGATTGCCGGGAGAAATATTAATAACCTCAGATATGCAGATGACACCACCCTTATGGCAGGAGGTGAAGAGGAACTAAAGAGCCTCTTGATGAAAGTGAAAGAGGAGAGTGAAAAAGTTGGCTTAAGGCTCAACATTCAGAAAACTAAGATCACGGCATCCGGTCCCATCACTTCATGGCAAATAGATGGGGAAACAGTGGCAGACTATTTTTTTGGGCTTCAAAATCACTGCAGATGGTTAATTCAGCCATGAACTTAAAAGACGCTTACTCCTTGGAAGAAAAGCTATGACCAACCTAGACAGCATACTAAAAACCAGAGACATTACTTTGCCAACAAAGGTCCGTTTAGTCAAGGTTATGGTTTTTCCAGTGGTCATGAATGGATGTGAGAGCTGGACTATAAAGAAAGCAGAGTGCCGAATAATTGATGCTTTTGAACTGTGGTGTTGGAGAAGACCCTTGAGAGTCCCTTGGACTGCAAGGAGATCCAACCAGTCCATCCTAAAGGAGATCAGTCCTGGGTGTTCATTGGAAGGACTGATGTTGAAGCTGAAACTCCAGTACTTTGGCCACCTCATGCAAAGAAATGACTCATTGGAAAAGACCCTGATGCTGGGAAAGATTGAAGGTGGGAGGAGAAAGGGACGACAGAGGATGAAATGGTTGGATGGCATCACCAACTCAATGGACATGAGTTTGGGTAAACTCTGGGAGTTGGTGATGGACAGGAAGGCCTGGCGTGCTGCAGTCCATGGGGTTGCAGAGTTGGAAATGGCTGAGTGACTGACCTGAACTGAAATAAATATTTGCAATGTGAATCCTCTCAGTTTCTCATTTGCTTTACTTACAGTAATAAAAACAAAAAACAAAAAAAAACCTAGCTTCATACTGTAAGTATATGATCAATTGCACCAGTTCTTAGAGGCAAGACATCAATGTTAATGGAATTACATCAGTATTCGTGGCCTACTCTGACACTGTAATTTGTAACTTTTATTTTATTCACTTTTTTAACTGAGGTCAAGTTGATGTACGGGCTTCCCTGGTGACTCAGATGGTAAAGAACTACCTGCAATGCAGGAGAACTGGGTTCTATCCCTGGTTTGGGAAGATCCCCTGGAGGAGGGCATGGCAATGCACTCCAGTATTCTTGCCTGGAGAATTCCATGGACAGAGGAGCCTGGTGGGCTACGGTTCATGGGGTCCCAAAGAGTTGAACACAACTGAGTGACTAAGCATGGCATATAGCTGATGTACAAAATCACAGCAAGTAGCTTTTAAATTCAAGCAGCCTTTTCACAACTAAAGGCATAAACAATTTCACAATATCTTACTAATAATACAGATTGGATTACTTTTTCCAAAGTAATTTTCCCAAGTAAATCTGACATAAAAAAATTTCCCCATTCACTCTAATTGAGCAGGTAGTATAACAATTGATTCTAGTTCCACATTTGTAACCCATGTACTATTATAGACTAAGTTTCTTCACTGATATATTGAGAAAGAAATTTTTGGCTTATTTGTCTACCAGAATTAAAGTGTGAATACAAGCAAATGATTTGGATGTATTTGGTGGGGACATGTGTGTATTCGGGGGGGTGCATTCAGATTAAGAAAGATACTGTTAATATATGATTCCTGAGTTTGCCCCAAAGCATCATTATCTTAATTTCTCTCCAGATTAAAGAGGATGATAAACAAATTTGTAAATCTAATAAAATTTGCACTCAAGAATAATAGAAAAATATTGTATGCATTTCCTAGTTGTTTAAAGGTCTTTGAACTGTTTTGGGTTTTTTTTTCTGTGTAAATATTACTTCCTTTTGGGATAAGTTTTATCCTGTTCTTCTCAGCACCAAGAGATTAGCGTACAATTTCCTATGCCATTACAGATATTTTGTAGATACTATTGATACATGAAAAAAAGCTTATATTTTCCTAGGTTTATCTTTTGAGTATCTTGTATGCATTTCCTTTTTTTAGTCTTTTCTAACATGAAGAATTCTAAACATAATAACTTGAAAAAAATAACACAATGAATACTCATATACCTCCATTTAGATAAAGCAATTGTTAATATTTTTCATATTTGCTGTATCTTTATATATGTATATAGAGAGATATTCTCAAATATACACAATATGGTTATTATACCTAGGAAAAATTTTATTATCAAATTTTATAGATTAAAAATTTTTCCATAAATACCACCTATATCCAGATGTTACATATATTTTCCTAATTACCTGTGACTAGAAAAAAGCATCTTACAGCTCATTTGCTATTGACACGTTTGTTGCTGTTTCATATATTTCATGGAGTTGTGATAGCTCTTTGTTATCTTTCAGTCCATATCAGTCCCCTTTTTTGCCTTTGTTTTCATGCTGTTGAACATTCTTAAGCATCCAGGTCCAATTGTCTTATACACATCCTGGTTGTTTTCTCATAGTACACCTTAGTTTGTACCTCCATCTCCTGTATTTCTGAAACTAGAAGTTAGTTTAGATGTTTGATTAGATCTAGATTAAACATTTTTGGCCAGAATAATTCATAGATGGTACTGGGTACCTCAGGTTTTATTATATAGTAGCATATATACTCATCCTTAGGTGTCCTGGGGGGACTGGTTCCAGCACTTCTGAGTATACCAAACTCCACAGATGTTTAAGTCCCTTACATAAAATGGTATAGTATTTGCTTATACCCTACATATATCCTCCCATATAACTTTAAATCATCTCTAGTTGCTTATAATATCTAATATTAAGGTAAGTACTATGGAAATTGTTATAAATACAATGTCAATATTTTGTTAACAGTTGCTCAGTTCAGTTCAGTTCAGTCGCTCAGTCGTGTCTGACTCTGCGACCCCATGAATCGCAGCACGCCAGGCCTCCCTGTCCATCACCAACGCCCGGAGTTTACTCAAACTCATGTTCATTGAGTCCTTGATGCCACCCAGCCATCTCATCCTCTGTTGTCCCCATCTCCTGCTGCCCCCAATCCGTCCCAGCATCAGGGTCTTTTCCAATGAGTCAACTCTTTGCATGAGGTGGCCAAAGTATTGGAGTTTCAGCTTCAGCATCAGTCCTTCCAATGAACATCCAGGACTGATCTCCTTTAGGATGGACTGGTTGGATCTCTTTGCAGTCCAAGGGACTCTCAAGAGTCTTCTCCAACACCACAGTTCAAAAGCATGAATTTTTTGGCACTCAGCTTTCTTCACAGTCCAACTCTCACATCCATACATGACCACTGGAAAAACCATAGCCTTGACCACATGAACCTTTGTTGGCAAAGTAACGTCTCTGCTTTTTAATATGCTATCTAGGTTGGTCATAACTTTCCTTCCAAGGAGTAAGCATCTTTTAATTTCATGGCTAGCACATAACAAATTCAAGTTTCGCTTTAGTGACCTTCCTGGAATTTTTTTCCCTGAATATTTTCAGTCCTCGGTTGGTTAAATCCATGGAGACAGAACCAGGGTCAACTGTAATGTCAGGTTTTTCCTCAAGGAGTCGTGCTAAGCTTCAGCAGTTGGTAAACGTGGTGGCCACCTGACCTCTCCATTGTCAACTTACTGTACAAGTTTTACAATAAATATCCTATTCCTCAGCATCTCTCACCCAGTGGCTTTAGCACGCACTGATCATACTCATACCTGAACCAACTACATTAGGGACTACAAAATGGTGATTTTCTAATTTTATCATTCCTTCCACACTTAATACTTACATTTTTTCTAAGAAAGAATTTTCTTGTGCTTTGTCTATTTCCTCCTCTTCTCTAATTCAATGATCATTTTTAATATTTTATTTTTTAGTCTTCATAACATCTCTAATGTAAGTAATATCATCCGTGTTTATGAAACAGTGATGAAACTGAAGCACAATGAATCCAGTAACTTGCTCTAAATAGCTAGTAAGTGGCAGATACAGACGTGGAACTTAGATCTCTGATTCATACTCTTATACAATGGCTAATACATCATAGTTATCTCATAATATATAGCCTCCATTGATATGAGGCATCTGTGTAACCCCTCAATTACCAAAGACTTTTTTCTCCTGAAGTACCTCTACTGTGGAACTGTGACTAATCCTCTCCTTAGAAAATTCCAAGAGCTGATATATAAATGTTCCCAGTATAGACTGTATGGTTTGGACTATTATAAATGAAAAATAGAAAATAGGTGATGTGCTGGCCAGGAATTGGGATGACATTCCTCACCTACTTCTCCAGTAATTAAAAATCACACTAAAAAAAAAACTTGGGGGGCTCTTGGGGAGCGGGGATGGAATATTGGCTCACCCACAGGTTTTAGACTGAGCTCCTTGAAACCAACTTTCAGATAATTCCCTACCAGCATTGACCTTCACCGGGTTTGGCTGGGGAAAAGATGATTTTTTTCACCATGAAGCTAACTTTGTTTTATTATAATTAAAACTACAAATGTTGGATGTATTTGCACCTGGGAGACTAGTACAGTTTGAATCTCCCTATTTTTTCCCCACCTCCCTTTTCTCTCTTATCATTTCTTCATCCACAAAACAGTTATTAATGAGAACATATGAGATTATGTAAGACAGTACACAGCATGCTGACACTACTTCTCTTTATTTAAATTCCTTTTTTTCTTCCTCCTATTTTTCCTCTGTCTTACTCTATATCTATTACTCCTTA
This sequence comes from Cervus canadensis, assembly GCF_019320065.1. Taxonomy (NCBI): domain Eukaryota; kingdom Metazoa; phylum Chordata; class Mammalia; order Artiodactyla; family Cervidae; genus Cervus; species Cervus canadensis. The sequence continues at coordinate 33,633,931 of NC_057394.1, read as the reverse complement.
CTGGAAAGAAGCAAAAAGCTTATAGCCTCTTGTTAAAAAAAAAAAGTGATTTAAATTTCTTCTTCTACTAACAAGCATTTACTACTAAGATTTAATGATTAGACAGGTAAGGTGTAAGATTGTAGAGAGATAAAGTAGTGAAAATTTTCCTAGAAAGTGTCAGAGAAAGCATCCTTTAGAGTGTTGTAAGTGCAAAAATTAAGACCTGCATCTGCACAAGGGCTTGGAGAGTTATTGAGGAAGAAATGTCCTCAACAACATTACTCAAAGAGCTTTTGAAGGTCTGGGTCTCCCATAAACGCTAATTAGGGATGAACAGTTGATTTATTTCCTTGTAACAAGAAAAAAAATGTATATGATATTCTACTTTAAGTCAATAAAAATCTGAAAGTGGGATTAATATGAACATGAATTTATCTCAGAGAGAAGACTTGTAGGAAAAGGTTTCTTGAGAGATGTGTTGGAAAGTGAAAGCAAAGATCCAGAACCCGGAAATAATCTTCATGAATGGAATTTACACAGTCACAGTCCTGAACAGATCAAAGTAGTTCATTCCCAGAATTATTCTTTCAGCTGTCAGTGCCACATTTGCTTCACATCCTTCAGTAGTAAGGGTAGTCATTAGGAGATCTCAGATCAAAATCAACCCATATTTAAACAACAAAGCCCAAAGATGAGTCAACCCCCCTGGGGAGACTTTGAGCCCATTGTAGACAGCTAGTTCCTAAGGTTTAACCAAGCCTCCTCCACAGTGACGGAGACAGTACTCTTGCCTGGAAAATCCCATGGACGGAGGAGCCTGGTACACTGCAGTCCATGGGGTCGCTAAGAGTCGGACACAACTGAGTGACTTCACTTTCATTTTTCACTTCCATGCATTGGAGAAGGAAATGGCAACCCACTCCAGTGTTCTTGCCTGGAAAATCCCAGGGACGGGGGAACCTGGTGGCTGCCGTCTATGGGGTCGCACAGAGTCAGACACAACTGAAGCGACTTAGCAGCAGCAGCAGCCTCCACAGTGAACTTGCCTGGGCAACTGTGAGTGAGCCACTTAATATGTCTCAGTTTCCTCTTTTGTACAGTGAGGACAAAGATGCTGACATTCTTCCCAGACCCACTTTGAAGAACAACTCATTAGCAATCATAAAGTACTTTGAAAATGTAAATGCTGAATTATAATTTTCATCAACAAATTAACCTTGGTGCTTCCCACTCAATCACTGCCTCCTGGGTAACTGATCAAAACTGTTGGCTGACCCAGGTGCTTCTGAGCCCAGAATTCACCCCTACATCTGCACAAAGCATGGCTCCTCCAGAGACCCACTGGGAGCCCTTCCATGCCCCTGTCACCATGCTGCAGAAGTTTTTCCACCACTGATCAGGACATAAGGACCCCAAATGTGAAGGATATTCAAGCTTGTACTTAACAAACTCTCCAAGGAAATTATCATAAAGAAAGCAACAGGCCCAGCCCTGGGAAAGTATAAATCACGTTTTCTCTGGGTTTTGAAAGTTTCCAATTATGAAAGCATGAATTTATTAATTTATTTTTAACAAATATTTGCTGAACACCTAAAATGTGCACATTAGAATGAAATTCTTTATTGCTCAGCCAGTAGAAATCCTCTAGCAATCAAGGTCAATAACCTATGACCCAGTGATCCACGTTAGAAGATTAAATCACAGTCTCAAAGTCAGTCATGTGACACACACATCCAACTCTTAATAAGGGGAAGAGGGTGGAGAAGTGGAGGAGGCAGGACAGTGCAAACACCCAAGTCTCCACTGGGTCACTGGGTGCCTGACTTTACCCAGTTCTCAGATCTTTCAAAGCAGTTAGTCAAGCACATCTTTGTACAAACGACTACCTTATTCTAGATAAAGCAATCACCAAGTTGTAGATTGGATTTTAACTGGATGTTTTCCAGGATGGGATAACAAGTGTGCCAAGGCCTGTAAAGCAAAATGTACTTTAAGCTGAAACCAAAGGTGCTTCCTTTATCACTTGTTAAGTAAGTTGGGCCATAAACCCAAGAGGAAATAAGTGTGGGGAATATATCCCATTAGTAGGACTTGCATAATTTTACTTGAATATTCATTGGAAGGACTGAAGCTGAAGCTCCAACTCTTTGGCCACCTGACGCAAAGAGCTCACACTGTGGAAAAAGATCCTGAAGCGGGAAAGATTGAAGGCAAAAGGAGAAGAGGGTGGCAGGTGAGATGATTAGACAGCATCACCGACTCAATGGACATGAATTTGAGCAAACACTAGGAGATAGTGGCGGACAGAGGAGCCTGGTATACTACAGTCCATGGGTCACAAACAGTCAGGCACAAATTAGCAACTGAACAACAACAAAAAATGTTACTACACTTAATTGACAGCTGCAGATAGAGTAAAACATAGACTCCTAGTTTAACTGGTGTTATTCCTTTCACAATTAACCTGAGCCATTCGAATGTTCACGCACTTATCTAAGTCATTCAACATTTTGACACTTATTATTATTCATCAATTTGGAGTGATTACATCTGTCAAGAATTTGTAAAATAGAAACAACCTGTGGAATCTGGACTGAGTGTTAGTATATAGATTCAGGACCCAAGCATACCACTTTCTAACCCCTTGACTAGGACAGTCACTTAAATTCTCTTAGCTTGAATTTACTCCTCAATAAAATAACAGTAAATGTCCCTCCTAATTTCAGGGCCACTGAGAAATGGAATTAGGTGGCACAATGGAATGATGCACATGAAAATGCTTTGTGAACTATAAATCATTCTACCAGTTTAAGGGATTATGATATTGACTATTTCTATAAGATCTTCATGGAACAGGTGAATTTGGAAACCCTTCACTGAATAAATTAAAAAAAAAAAAAGATCTGTAGATGCCTGGGTGAGAGAGGAATTTGGGGGAAAATAGATACAGGTATATGTATAGCTGAGTCACTTGGCTGTCCACCTGAAACTATCACATTGTTAACCGGCTATACTTCAGCACAAAATAAAAAGTATTTTTAAAAAGTCTGTAGATAACAGTACAATGACTATCGGTAATTATAAAGACCCATTGGTTATCATGAAGAGGAGAAAAAGAAAATGAGCTTTTCTTCAGATTCTGTCTTTGGTTAAAAAGATAAAACTGGCTTCGGTGGATTTTCACAGCTATCACATTTATGTTCTTTACAATTAACTTCTAAAATATTCATATTTAAATGGCATGCCATAAAAATAAAGGATTGAGAAAGTTACCATATGTGGCAAGAATAAAGAAAAAAACAAAATATTTCTCCTTATCCCAAGAAGCTTCAGAAGTTTAGGAGATATGGTTAATAAAATTCAATATGCTCTCAGACAGTATATCCTCATGAATAGGATATCACTTTAAAGATAGTTGAACTCCCTGGTATCACCAAAGCCTGCAAAGTATTATTCCTATCTTTCATGAGATAGAAAATATAGTAAACATACAGGCAGGTGAAATGCAATATAAATTTCCAAAATAGAGCCATGAAACAAGCTTACACATAATAGCAAATATTTGCAATTATTAGTGTAAACAAATTACTATAAAAACAATAAATAACAAAATGAAATTATATGCAATAATTCTTATAACAATGTAAATTTAGTCTTTGCCTCACTTTCTTAAGATGTTTTTATGTTTTTCTAAATATTCTTGAAAGCATTCATGTGCCATCTCTTATTCATTCAGAATGCTGCAATTTCTTATAGTTTTTGTATTATTTTATATAACTGCCTTTATGTATTTGAAGACACATTTGGAAGCCAGTATACATTCAAGTCAGCTCCTCAACCCTGCTATCTCAGAAGACAGGGAAGATAAAAGTTAGAGTCCTTGATGGAATAGAAGGAAAGACAGGGTCAAGCTCTCCTCTCCTTCTCCCACCCCACCCTCTTCTCTCTCTCCTTCTACTTCTCTCTCTCTCTCTCTCTAGGACCCTCATAAAAAATATTAGCAGAAGCTGTTAGGGGAAAAACACCTCTAGTTTTCAACCATTTTGCCCAAGCATTTTTTCCATTTAACAGTGTATTCATCATCTATTGCTACATAACAAATCACCCCAAAACTTAGCTTCTTAATGTAACAAACATTTAGTATTTTGCATATTTTTGTGGGTTGGGTATCTAGGTATAGTTTAGCTGGGTACCTTAGATTCAAAGTGTCTATGAGGTTACAATCCAGGGATCAACTGGGGTTATTTATGGCCATCCCAAGTCCCAGTTAGGGCTGAAGGATTAGCTTTCCAGCTCCCTTGCATTGTTGGAGCCAGGCTCAACATCCTCATGCGCTTTGGACTAAGGGCCTCAATTCCTTGCAATGCTATGTGGGTATCTCCACAGAGCTACCCACATCCAGACAGCACACTTCCCCTAGGACAAGTAGCCCTAGAGAGGGTACAAGAAAGCACCACAAAAGAGGTCACAATCCTCTTGTAACCTTAACTCAGAAAGGCCATCCCAACACTTGCCACAATCTATTCAGTAGCAGCAAATCACTAGATCCAGCCCACACTCAAGCAGTTTAAACAGCCCTGCATATCAGGTGTAGCGCATGCTAGAAAGTGCAAAACAATGACAGGTGAGTTTATTTCTACTGTGAGGAAACAAAATTGACATGTTTGGCATGACTAACTCCACTTATTAAATGACTCTGATGAATCCAATTCTCCCCAATCCCCCGCAAAAAGCTGATTTTTTAAAGCCATTTTCAGAATCATTTCTCATCAAACCCATAAACAGTACAAGATGTGCCAGGCACTGGGCTTGGTGCTGACGGCAGAAAGGCAGAGAGAGCCTTCATGAGGTTTTTAGTTTTGACCTCGATTGTTTAATTCCACACCTTTGAACATTGTTTTTAATCTTTTAGTTATTTGGATTTGGTTTGGTTTTGTTGAAGCAAGGAACAATTACTCCACTAAATGAATGTGCACTTACATGCCCTTCCAAAGAGCTCCAAAGTACTGAGGAGTCAACATCTCCCCGGACCTTAACTCTCTATATAAACAAGTGGAGACTCAGTTTACTTTTATACAGACCAGCATATGAAAGAATTAGGTTCCTGTCCTACAGCACAAAAGTAAAAACAGATGATGAAATAAAAGAATCCATCCAAACTGAGGGTCTATTCATTTTACTCCTCACTAGGAATTACTGCATTTCTCTGAGCTCAACAAGCTGGTTTAAAATCAGCATTAATTTCACAAACCTACTTATGTAGCTCACTCTTTCCCTTTAACTTCTTTATCCCTTGATTTACCATAATCTCAAAAGCCCTTGTATTCTGTGACTCTGCAGGATTAGCCCCTTCAGCTTTCACCCGCTCTTGCCCTTGCCTGAAAGCACGGAACCATTGTACCACACTGTTCTTCCACATCTCTGCTCTTTCCTTCCAAACACATGGTGCTTTGCGCTATATCTTTGAGACCACCTTGAAAAACCCACGTCAGATGTGCTTTTGCCCTTTGGAAATCTTGTTCTTCCGTGGACTTGTAATCAGCTTGACTTTGATGAAGTCCCTCTTAGCTGACAACAGCCTCTTTCTATACTAAAGGCCCCGAGCTTCATCTCCACAATATAAACCACATCATGCCTATTCCAACCATTAGAATTTCCACGATCTCCAAGGTTTCTGTCCTTATCTGAAATCAGATAATGGGAGAATCTGCGATGTAATAGTTGGTGAGGCAAGATACCTGAATCCTAAGTCAGAGTTAGTTAGCTCTTTAATTCAAGGAAAATTATAATAACATGATGTGCTGAAAGCCCACTTACATAAAAGTGATTTCGGGTGTGTTTCCATCATATTTTAGCATGACTAGGTGAAGGTTACTGAGCACATAGTTAAAGAATACTACTCCATTGATGTTGTTATTTACTCAGCATTTCCACGGTGATGCAAAATGCCATGCGAGGTGCATTTCTGTGTTTGACACCACATCTGTCTAAGCTTGGGCCACTACTGGTCTAAAATGCATGTGAACAAGTAGGCATAACAAGCATTAGGATTTTTGGGGATCTGGAATTCTGAAACACTTAAAGAGGAAAACATTTCCGAAGACAGGATTATAAACCAAAGATAGTTGCACACCCAATTGAATTTCACAAATATCACTGGGCCCATAAGTTAATACCAGAAAATCTCAATGTGTCATAGCAGTGAGTGGTCATAAGAGCATAATGTGCTGTCACTGACAATCAGGCCATCGGGGACCTGTAGAGAAACTAGATGACTTCATGGCTTCTACTGTGGTTAGCAATACACAGTCAAGAGCAAGGCTGGGCCTCCAGAGGCAATCTGCAAAGGAGCAGACAGATGTTCTGAATCTTAGAGTCCAGCAGGAGTAAGTGTATTTAGGTCAAGGAATAAGGTTGAACAAGGAGAGAAAGAGCAGAAATGGAATTTGCTATGTGACCTCTAGAAACATTTTCAATAGAAAAGTGTCTTGATGTGTGCATTCTAAAAGAGAAATGAGATTAGCTCTGAACTACAGTTACACTAACATCAAAAATCTAGATTTAAATGGAATTACATTGGAAATATTGTGGTATTTGAGGGTACTATGGCATAGTCCATAGAAAATAAATTGTTTTAGAAAACAGAATTCAACGCACCAAGGAGCAGCATGGTTTTTTTAGGTGAAGTTTGTTTTATATCAGTTGTTTGGTTAAACTTGCTTAGAAAAATCATTTCGATTCGATATAGCCTTCCTCTTCCAAATAATATCCATGTAAAAATATGGAAACTGACATATTCAGTAAAAGTATGAGTCACATGGGAGTGACTGGGATTTACTTGTGTGTGTGTGTGTGTGTGTGTGTGTGTGTGTGTGTGTGTACTCAGTCACTTAGTCATGTCTGACTCTTTGTGATCCCATGGATCACAGATGGCCCACCAGGTTCCTCTGCCCAGGGAGCTCTCCAGGCAAGAATACTGGAGCCAGTTGCCAGGCCCTCCTCCAGGGCATCCTCCCAACACAGAACTGAACCCACATCTCTGACATCTCCTGCACTGGCAGGGGGGTTCTTCACCACTGAGACACCTGGGAAGCCCAGTACAACTATATATATATTTGTATCTATTTACATTTAATATCTATTTCATATTTAATCTTTTCACATATATAGACTTATAAAATTAAAATTGCTTGATTCTTCAGTGAGACTAAGAAACACGGGTGTAGAATCCTATATGAACTCAGCCTGTATGTATCCTAGAGGTACTCTCACTATTCCCACACAGGAGGAAATTGTCATAACAGACGTCTTCAGGTAACAGAATTATTTCCTTTTTTAATGTATTTTATTCATTTTATTTTTGGCTGTGCTGTTGTGGCAAGTGGGGACTACTCTTCAGTGGGGGTGCATGGGCTCCTTATTGCAGTGGCTTCTCTCATTGCAGAGCATGGGATCTAGGCATTTGGGTTTCAGTAGTTGCAGCACATGGACTCAGTGGTTGGGTCTTGGGGGCTTAGTTGACCCAGCACATGTGGAATCTTCCCCAACCAGGGACTGAACCCATGTCTCCTGCATTGGCAGGCGGATTCTTAACCACTGGATCACCAGGGAAGTTCAAATAACAGAATTATTTAAGCAATTATGCTGGTAGCTATGTTACCAAATTTTCATCTCTTTCCTTTATCCCAACTTAACACTCTCTTTTGCCCACTATCTGCCTTCCTACCCCTGCCTCAGATACACGTAATACTCACTCCAGGCTGGATCACCTCCATAGACTGTGGTTGGGTTCTAAAAAATCCATCAAGTCTATATGATTATTGTATTTCTAGAGTCTACATCATCCCTACCCCTAAACTCTCTCCATCCTCATCATGAAGAAAATGAGAAAATGACATCTGTTGTCCCCACACAGCAGCAGATTCATGCAACTTTTCATGCTTTGATCAACTCATGCTTTTTGCTCAATCTTCCCTCCATTTTTGGGTGGTCCTGAGGATGGTTTGCTGATATTCAGGTACTATCTCCACAGAAGTGGGCCTCCTCTCATGTAGAGGTTTCAGCCTGGACTATTTCTTCCTGTTTCTGAAAAGCACACCAAAGAATAACATTGGAATATCAAAATATCACTGTCTCACAAAGTGACCTGTTGTGAGAAAAATAAAAAATATGTTTACACTCATACACTATGTTTCTAATCCTGTGTTTGGAGCCGTGGAATTCAGCAATATGACAAATAATATATTATTAAAATATAAAATGATGACTTAATAATCAAGAAGGGCTTCTTACTCCTCTTTGTTGTAATGAGAGTAACAACTTAGCTCTCAGTTGAAATTTTTGGAAAAGTGTGGCTAGTTTAAGGCATGAAATTTTTGTAATTCAGATATAAAACAACAAAATCCTTGAACATTTAAGAAAAAAATGAAAGAAAAAGAAAGAAATTATTCCTATCAAACACCAAAACTGAGTTTTTTCTACTTTTATTGCAACCCCCCAATTGTGGTCCTAGTTTATGCATTCTGTTGACCTAGTTTACAAATTACTTTCTTTTCTTGGTTCAAAAACAAGGCAAAGATAAGTGGGTGCTGCCTCACCCCTGTGGCAGCTGCAGCGTGGGCTGTGGACAAAAATTCAAATTCTGAATCAGTAACGGGTACAGGTGCTCATTTTCCTCTTGACTTCTGTTTAGGGCTTAGGGTTGTTCATAAGATTCAGTAACACTCTTGTTAGTATAAGTAACTCATAGACTAACATTCATGGTGAATTTTTCTTGCCATTTGGCATATTAGAAAAGACACTTTAATTTAATTGACACAATCAATCCATAAGCAGGTGGTTATATGCCTCTTTGTTCTTAGTTTTCTCTTGGCACTGACAGGGATGGCTAAAGAGAATAAAAGATGACCTCTGCTTCTATTGTGTAATATATGACTGAACAAAAATACAGAACACAAACTGTGACAGGCACAAAGTACTCATTCTAATATGCATGCACTAAGCACCCTAATTATAATACCCCATTAAATTCTCCCACCATCCAATGAAGTAGAATACATGATTATCTCCACTTATCTGATGGGAAAAAGTGAAACACAGAGACTCTATATAACTTTCCCAAGGTTATACAGCTAATAAATTGCAGATCCAGGATTCAAACCCACACATTTTGATTCCCCAACCTTTGCTCTTCACTAACATGTTATACTGACCCTTAAAACATCTGAGTATTATAATAATTTACAGAAAAGAAGATAAATGGGGGTTGGAGAGGTTCACAGAGAAAGTGGACTAGCTTGGAACATGGCAAATGAAGAGACACTAGGCAGGCAAAGAGCAAGAATTCTGACAAGAAAGTGAAAGAGCATGAAGCGCCTGTGGGGGAGTAATGAGGCCAATCTGGCCTGGGAGGGTGGGGACAAGGAGAAATCAGATGAGATACGTACAATGGGGAAGTTTATGGAAATCCGGAACACTTTCAGCGATAACTGAATTCCTAGGAGGGTGAAGTTATAATTGGGTTAAAAGCCATTATCTCCAAGATGTATTTTGTTATATTCCAACACAAACACAGCTTCTCTCAAGTGTAGCGATCTCTAATCGGTTCACTATTGGCAAAATTGAAGAGGGGGAAATACCAATTGCGAGGTCAGGATCAATGCAGGCTTATTTTTAGGTAGTATGGGATGGCATCCAAAGAACCAGAGCTTTCAGTACTGATGGACAGTCCATTTTGATTTGGCCTCTGTCTGTGATCTTTGTCTCCTAGACAGGAATCAACCTTGTTTTTAGGCTAAACTGCAGTTACAGCCATCGAGGTGTGGCCTGAAGGAGAAGCAGACTGAAGGAAATTTTCTCAGTGCCATCTTCTGTTTGGAAGATCAATCCTAAAGGAAGATCAATCCTAAATGAAAATCAGCAGAGAGGCAAGGAACTAAAAAAAAAAAAAAAAAACAAACCTGTGTCTTACCTGCACAAAGTAGCAAGGGAGGCGGGAGGCAAGGGCAGAGAAACAGAAACACATGTAAATCATCTCTGGGGAAAAGATGGCACTACAGATGAGCTGGGCAAAATCAGGCTGAAGCTGAAGAAGGCAGGGGTGTCTAAACATGTCACCAGAAAGTTAGCAAAGAGGAGGAAGGAAGTAGGCTACTCAGGAACATGGCCAGAATATTGGAAGGAGAACAGGGAGCAATTTCATAACCTCTCAATGTCTCCAACTTCCTACAGTGTTCCAGAGAAGAGAAAATGTGCTTGAGAAGGGTGATTTATTGGGCAATTATCTCTTTCCGCCCTCTGCTCTCTGAATGTGGACAGCAGAGAAGTCGACTGAATTATATTTGTAGAGTTCTCCGGATGGGCTTCCTCTCAAGGACACACAACTTTCCAGTTACTCATGAGCAGTTCTCCTTTCTTTCTGCACAACATCTGTAATTTTCACTTTGCCTTTCTCAGCCCATACTCGCTCCCCACTGACTGAGAACTGTTCACTGCACCAAGTCACGAAAATCATTGCATCTACGCCTTGCGTGTTTATCCAAAGTCCTGGCTCCCTTTTTGCTTCTCCCCTCATTCCTTCATGCTGATTCTACTCTGGACTATCTGCTCCCCAGAACATCAAATCCCTCATGTGTGCCACCAGCTTTCCTCCCTTTTCCTCCAGCCATACTTTCTTGGTTTCCCCATCTGCCTCATGGCAAATATCCCACAAAAAAACGAGCTTTTCTGGGCTCTCCTTCCCTAGGAGGTCTCTTCACACCCCAGCATCCTGAGTCTCCACTTACTCTGGTCTGTCCTTGGTTCTTATGACTGTTGTAGTGACCAGAGATGAGCCAAGAAGAGAGGAGCAGAGGGAAAATTTTGCTTTGGGCTCAGTAATTACTCAGATTTCATCTGCACAGCCTGAGAGTGCTGAAAATCTGTTTGTATGGAACATGCTACAGTCCCAAGTGTGGAAAGCCAATCTCATTTTTCACCTGCTGTCATGACTAACTGGGAACTTGCAGGCATGGGGTGACTGGTTGTTATCTCAAACATGTGCAAGCAAACCAGTACATGAAGAATGCCAACAGATTCTAGACCATCAGGTCATGGTTTAGTAGAGAAGTTATAGCAGGGAATATGTACCAAAGAGATCAAACCAGTCAATCCTAAGGGAAATAGTCCTGAATATTCATTGGGAGGACTGATGCTAAAGCTGAAACTCCAGTACTTTGGCCACCTGATCCGACTCATTGGAAAAGACCCTGATGCTGAGAAAGATTGAAGGCAGGAAAAGAAGGGGATGGCAGAGGGTAAGATGGTTGAATGGCATCACCGACTCGATGGACATGAGTTTGAGAAAGCTCTGGGAGTGGGTGATGGACAGGGAAGCCTGGCATGCTGCAGTCCATGGGGTCACAAAGAGTTGGACATGATTGAGCAACTGAACTGAACTGATGTACCAGCACTTTAGATCAATTTCAGCACACTGTTTATTTTAAACCTGTGTTCCAGAGCTATCAGGCACTCGATCACTTTACTGTTGTCTGCATCACAAAATGAAAGGAAAACAGTTTGGGGCTGAGTATTTTCAGTGTTACCAGTGACTCAGTACCAGGTACAAGACTCATTTTACTTAAGATTGTAGGTTGAACTCAAACTGGAGTCCTTGAAAAGAAAGACCAGTTCTTTATCCAGTGCTTTAAAGAAAGTATTTCTTATTTCTATGAAACACTCAGGAAAGAAAATATTGTGCAACAACTAGAAGAGAGAGCACTGCAAATATCAGGGTTACCAAGAGTTACCCAGAAACCTTTAAAATAATTTAAAGTGGTGGTAGAACAAGTAACATACGGTGTCTCTATTGATACAGTAATCCTTACCCCTTGAACCTAACTTGTACTTGTGCTAAGAAGTCAGTAGAACTGTTTCTGGTTGATCTCCCAATGCAATTGCCCACGGTTTAGTTGAGTGGGAGTGGGGCTGATGATTTTCTCATTTATTTATCCACAAAACACTACAAAATGTGACTCTGTTGGAATTACCCTTCTACGAAAAAAGAAAAACTATTTAAAGAAATGACTTTAATAAATGAATCAAGATAATGCTATACCATGAGATTGAAATATATCAGATATGTGGACCAGAACTATGATGTTCTCAAATCTTTGCAGGTACCAAATCAATTCCAAGAAGTCTTGTTTTATTAGAAGTTGACTTTTTAAAATATTATCCATGTAAGTTCACAGTGAGCAGACAACTACCTTGGAAGTAGGGTTAAGAAAAAATAAAATTCAAAGGTTGAAAAGCAACAAAAAGAGCAGCAAACTGCTTTGAATCATTAACAGTACTACGCATGCACACAGAGACACAAAAACAGCTAAAAAGGAAAAGACAAAATTAAACAGTAATGATGATTTATAGCAAGATACTCTGAGACATGACAGAAATCTCAGTACACCAAAAGGAAAATCTTGTTTGCTCAAATTATTTGTTTCTTCTGTCTAATGAATGTAATTCTAATATACAAGTGATAACACTGGCATTTCTTTGAAATGTTGATTCAGTTTAATTATGAAAATCACCAAGGTATTTTCTAGCTGCTGCATCACTCCCTGTACTAAGATTAATCACATCAACATCATTCATTTAATCTTCAAAGAGGAAGCAGTTGTCCACAAAAGCCTTCAAATAGCTTCATTAGTGCAATTTTTCAGTCTCAAACACTTAGCTGGCAGCATGTGATGGAGAGTAAGGTCATTATATTCATCTATTTCCTAATCTAATTTTTTTTAATGTTTCTACATTTAATGTAGATTTGTGTAAGTGTGGAGTCTTTGCCTTCCCATTGTTTGGCAAACAGCTCAAAATATGAAGAAAAATATGGATGGTGATTAACAAAATATTTGGTCCTTGTGGTTTCAATTCATAAAATGTAATGTTCAGGCCCCAAACTGGTACATTTTCCCTTTGGGGGTTTGTTTAATGTGAAAAGGACTGTGCTCAGAAACCCTGTGTTTTCTCATATATTGTAGACAAAGAAAAACTTGCTGCATGAGAGACATTTCTCAGATGAGGAACTAGAGTTAAAACAGTCATTACAAATAGAAATTCTTTGGTGTTTTAAAATGCAAGGTGGATTTTATATTTAAAAACAGAAATAATCAAACGACATAAGTTTATATTACCCACTTATAGCATCCTTCCCCTTGTCGAAAGCAATAAAAATTGTTTCCTGTATTGAAAACCAACAGGCATCAGTGTCCAAGAAAATCACATTGTAACATTTGATGCACTGATGAAATCACAGTACCAGTCACTAAAAAGTACTCAGCTGCAATCAAAACCATTCTCAGAGATATATACAGCAGAGGCTGGCACCAAAAGGGCTATGGAAGTTGAGTCATTTGCAATTACTATACCACTTTGAAGGGTTATAAAATGTGTCAGAAAGTAAAATTTGCTGAGCCCCATTACCAAGAAGCAAAACTTGCTAACTGGCGCATTAAACTTTGCATCTTATAAAGGAATGATTTATTTAACTTTTGACTGGTCCACTTGCGGAAATCACTGCTTTGCAATATTCAGTGACTACACAAAGGGGAAAGAAAGAAAGAATCACACAGAGACATTCTCACGTTAATATCTGGCAAGCATACAATGCCAAATTTTTAAGGTACTATCTGGATCCAATGGGACAAATAACAGAGTATGTTGGGATTTTAGGCAAAGAGACCGAGGTTTTGAGTCATGGGAACTGTCCACAGCAAGTTGCAATGATATGAGGCCAGGGCACAAATTCTGTTTCCACAAATTATATGAAGACAATTACAATATTTCAAATATCAACAGCTTTTAAATCACTTAAAATAAAATTATAATGAGCTTTGTGGAACTGAATTCTAGTTGATAAAACATAATTTTAAGATAAAATATAAAGATGAGAATAACCTCGGCCTGTAAAGGTCAGTGTTGCCATTTGTCCACTGTGTGTGAAATCACCAGGGTAACATGCAATTATACAAAAGAAGAGCAAGAAACTGCATTATTTACACACAGGTTCAGTATGGTAATCAGGAAAAAAAAACTTTGCATTTCTTAACTCATGTATTTATGAAGTTTTATTACCTGCCTTATGTAATACTGTGTTAGATATTCTGGGAAATAGAAAGGTGAAAAAGATAAACTGTCTTCTCTTGAGAAGCCTTTAACTATGGTAGAAAAGCAAGAGAGCAAACATGACTTTATGATAGAAGGCCAAGAGACTAAAAAAAGGGAAAATGTGTCTCAGAATTCACAAATAGTTTTCTTCCTGGTCAGAAGATCACAGAAGGCTTCATTGCATGACAACACCTGTGCTTCTGGGGATGTACTCGTCCCTAAGATGTTGAAAAAAACAAGTTTGGGAAGAAGATTACATTTTAGAATTTAAAGTATTCTATCTACCCTTCCAAACATTTAATGCATTTTCTGTCATCTGCAGAGGACGATAAAAGCTCTTTTCTTTTCAGAAGTGTCAAAAGGATTTTTATAATAATATATAAATAAATTTATGAAGACTCGATGCTCATTCCAGCTGGTTTTTCTGAAACTGAGCCTAAAATACCCATTTTAATGGTTAATGTCAGATATTTAATGCAATTAATATAAAGTGTGATAAACAAAAAAAACAAAAAATTGTAACACGTGCACTTCAACATATTCTGGAAAAAAGAGGATGTGTCTACTTTTCAAATAACAAAATAAGCTTATTTCTTTCATGTAAAATCTGGCAGGAAACAAAATGATCATAATTTAGAGATATTTCAGACCCTGAATCATGCATTTCATAGATTTTTTTTTTTTTTATTGTTTCTTCTCTCACTCTCTAGATGGAGAGAGACAGAGATATATTCAATGTCTGTCTGGTTGCAGAGGTAGAAATTCAGTGGTGAAGTAAAGTGAATCCCATCTAAATACCTGTAGTAATGTTAAGAACTCAAATATTATATTCAGTAAAGGGCAAAAAACAAAGCAAATAATTAATAGAGTTTACTGAATTCATCTAACTGACAAGCACTTCTGGTATGCTTCTGGTAATCTCCATCATCACCCTAAAAGTAAAGAACCTGTCTTGCAGAGCTAGATAATATTGGGAAATCAACAAACTAAAATAATGGATGTGTTTTCTTGTTTGCAAGCATATAAAGGATAAATACAGGTGGCTCGACAAAATACAAAGGGTTCAGGAACAAAAATAATCATATACAAACTAATACCTGATCTGAGTCCTATTCTGAGATCTGGAAAGGGTCTCACTAATATAAGAATGTGCAGTGGCTCTTTTAACTTCGAGTAACTGAGACGCCTCTTTCACAGAACTCTAAGGAGCTCAGAATCACCTTTCTGACCATCTTTCCTGTCTTCTATATATCCTCATAAAATATTTACTGTTCTTCTGAATGACCACTCTGATTATCCTTAGACTCCTTTCAGATTCCCTGATGATGTCATGGAAATGTTAAACCCATTATGCTAAGTTAGGACCTCCATCTGCAGTGACCTCTTGGCACGAGCTTCGAGGACAGCATGATATTTTTACATAAAAGTTAGTCTTCATTCAAATCCTCGAGGTCTGATCCTGAAAAGAACACTGACAGCTCAATCAACCCTAATAAATACTTAACAAGGTCCATGGAAAAAAATAATAATACGATTCCTCCAAAAAATCCATTATACATTCACAATTGAGTCATAAAAATGTCTATTAAAAGTACAATTATTTTACCACATTTTTATTGGAAAACAAGCATTTATCCTAATTTACAGATTTAACCCAAAGGTGGTACATGACATTCCTCTTCATTAAGCTATTAGAGGAGTGAGGAGTGATGGTGCCCAGCTCTAATTATCTTTAATGTAGTGTTTCAAATTGATCATGCATAATGCAATTACAAATCATAATTAAATTAATTTGTATTGATTTAAGATTTTATAAGTTGCTAATAACTACAGTGTAGTACATCTATTTCCGCAAGCTAACATTAATATTTTCAAACTGCCAAAGTACTGCCTCCTTTTCACTCCAGTTTTGTTCTCATTAAAAAGTTCACAAATTTATCAGTACTTCATGCAGGTAAAAGCTAACATCAAAACCCTCCTATAGGTAGAAGCCTTGAGTATTTTTAAATCCTCCAAAGGTTTCTCCAAGAAATGATGTCTAATACATCTGCAAGTATAGGATCACCTGCATTTAAAACTATATCTCTTTCTGAAATATTTTTCCCTCATTAAGATTGAGGGCAGGAGGAGAGGGGGAGACAGATGGATGCCATCACCGACTCAATGAACATGAGTTTGAGCAAACTCTGGAAGATAGGGAAGGACAGGGAAGCCTGGGGTGCTGCTCTTCATAGGGTCACAAAGCGTCGGACACAACTTAGCAACTGAACAATAACAACAAATCTCCCAACTATCCCACCAGACACAACTACCTTCTTGCACTTAATTCCAGCTTCTGATAGAGTGACTACATGTGGGAAACCAAAGGAAACCCACGGAAATGCAGAAGTTCCTTCTGTAATATTCCAGGAGACGGAGAAGTACCCACGGAAATGCAGAAGTTCCTTCTGTAATATTCCAGGAGACGGAGAAGTATCTGAGAACCAAAGGAGGTCTGACAGAACTTTGTCCAGCAGGAATGCCCAGGGAGCTGGGCCTTCCTAGATACTTACCATGTTTCTCTAGCCTAACCACACACAAGGAATAGAGTTCCCTCAGAATTCCACATCTGAAGGCAAAACAGAGAATCAGCTAGGAGCCAGAGAGCGCCCAGACCACTAGGAACATCTCCTCCTCTGTTTTTCTTCAGAACTGAGGGGAAGTTGGAAGAAGGAGGGAATTGAGACATGACTCCAAAAACCCCATCAGTACATTTTCACTACAGAAAAAAATCTTGAACAAATTTGCCAGTTCAGTCGGCCCAATATCGTCACATAATAAAAGAAGGATTCCGTTCCCCTGCTCATTCGGGAATTTCATCCAGCAAGACCCACTGGCATAAACCACAGAGACATAATCCAGTCCTTCCATCCTCCACAAGCCTTGGAACTGGGAGTAGGTCGTGTAGATGGTTCCTCTCTCACCAAGCGTGGGTCTACAGTTGAGGGTGTTTTTGTTTTCTTCCCAGCGTCTTTCTGAATATATTAAATGAGGAGCCTGGTAGGCTACAGTCCACGGGGTCGCAAAGAGTCGGACACGACTGAGCGACTTCACTTTCACTTTCAAGTTCCAATGAGGGGGGAAATGAAGTAATCAGTGTTTGGGAGGGCAGGCTTGGAAATGGAAGTGAAATGTTTATGAGAAAGTCTCAGAAATGAATACTGCAGGAAGTTTCCCGGATCGCAGCTGCCTTCTCCTAGGACTGGTCAGTAGCAGGCACCCGCGAAGCTTAGGGAGCGAGCGCAGGATCACTGCCAACTTGAGGCAGGAACGCCGCTGCTCACTAGCGACCCCTCCAGGTCTCAAGGGGAAACGAGCAGAAGCGGGAGCACTTCCGGGACACTCGCCCCGGGCCAGGCGGGCCCGAGACCGACCCATCCCCGAACCCATCCCCGAGGCTGCTAGCGGCCCGGCAGAGACTGGGCGCCAGAGCCGGGCGCAGGGAAGCCAGCTCGCGGGCCGCCCGCCCAGGGGAGCGCCGAGATGTTGGAGAAGAGCACCCCTCTCGTCACCACCGTAGAGAAGTCTCGGGGGATCCTGAGCGTAAACTGGGCAGGAGAGGGAAAAGTACTAACAGTAAACTCAGGCGGAACCCACGCGGGGTTCCAAGGGAGGGAAAGCCAGGGCAGAGGTTGCAGGGGCTCAGGGACCCTCCCCCTGCACTGGCCGCGCTGGGCTTGAATTCGCTTGTGCATGGGGTCGACCATCAGGACGGTTTCAGATACAAACAACTTTGAACCACATTTCTGTACGTATCTCCCAGTTATTGTATAATACACACACACACACACACGCAGGCAAGAAAGTAAATGGGGTCGAAAACAAAGAGGGTCCAAAACTTGAGTGAGTTACCAGGGCCTGATCCTCTCTCAACCAAGGCACAGCCAGCAACACATACACCCCTCTCTTCCCCGCTGAGCCCGAGGGACAGCGTGCGCAGGACACGCCTCGTGGATAAATGCATGCGTTCGGTTATTCCAGGGTTCCGAGGCCTCAGTTAGCCCAATCTCATCCCCAGCTGACCAAACCAGTTCTTCGGTCTGATTCTGAAGACGTTCATTTCCAGTCAAGCACTTTGCCGCAACAGATGGGATCCTGGTGGTGACTCATTCTCCCAACACTACACAGAGAAACTCTCCAATGGACCTTGGAGTCTTTGCCAAAGACTTCGGAAAGATTCTCGAGTTGTGAAGGGGCCTGGCACTAAGATCGGGTAGGAGTGGAACAAATATTTTAAAGTAATCTCCAAACGCATTGCTACGTCGGAGGATAAAATTAATTCAACCAAACATATCACCTTCTTTTCCTTGACTAATAATGTTCTGAAATGTAGATGTGGACGTCCTAGATTCTAGCTACATTCTAGCAGTACGCTTGAAACTGCTGCCCTGAGATTGAAGTGCCAGCCATGAATTCTCCTATGTGTGCTCTCTCTGGAATTGAGATAATAAAGCCCTACCCTCCAGGAATTAGAACATTTTCTGGGGGTAAGAAAATCCAACCACATGAGAGCTATTTGAAGATAAGAAAAAATAAGACCCTGATTTTTATCAAGTCTTACAATTGAGAACGAATTTAAGTGTTTGTTTGGAAAAGATGAGTTTGATATTTTGTGGGGTTTTTTTTTTTTTTGGCATCGGTATGTGTGACCAGCAGCGCAGGTTGTTAAATTTCCAAGCAGGAATCAGCTTAAAATGCATGGATTCTATTATATGTACAATTTAATCACAAGGTATTTAAAATAGACATTTCCATCTAAAATCCAATCAGAAATCAACACAGTTCCTCCAGGCATTAGATGATCATCTCGATTTTGCATTTGTAAACTGGGAGAAATAAATGTGACTTGTGGATACCAAGAGGTCAAGTACGGCTGCTCAAATATTTTTCTTACAAAATGACGGATTTATTAGACAAATAAGTAGCCCGGCTGATGCAAAACCCCCAGTGATTGAATTTTGACGTTAAGTCAACAACAACTCGAACTACATCAGTGCTTCAAGATTTAGTTATGATGGTAGAGATTACTGAACAAATAAGAGCCCGAAATGAATACAGATTTCTGAGGCTCTGCCCTGGCACCCTCTTCTTGACATTCTCCTCCATATGCTCCCCCTATTCAGACTGTATTATAATTAAAGGACTTGCTTATGCCTAACGATTGGAAAAGAACTTTAAAATAATTAGGCATATTTTTTCTGTTAAAAAAAAAAAAAAGGACAGGCTTGGGGGAAAAGCCAATTGAGTTTTATTATAAATTCCTTCGTGGCCTGAAAGTCACCCACTATTTTCTAATAGCGAGATGCAGTCTGTGTTTAGTTTTTTGAAAGATCTTATTTTCATTAAGAGTTATAATAACCTACTCTCCTCTCCTCGCCCCCCGCCCACCCCGTCCTATCTCTTCCTTTAAAACACAGCTTTCCAAAAGATTTGAGAACTTGGGCCACGTTGGTATCCCACTCGTGGATCTGAATCCACTGCTAAATAATTAAACTGCCCCTAGAATTCAGAAGTATTTAGATTTCACCTTTCCTGGGTCAATGGCTACCCTCCTACTCCCCCGCCCCTGGCCTCCACCCCCCACCCCCACCCCCGCCCAGTGCCTCCCGGGAGCTGGCCACGGTGCTGAAAATCCTGCGTGAATCTTGTGGGAAGGGAAGGCTTGGCTTTTGCTCATGAAAGGGGGGCTTAAATAATTGAGAATATATTTAAGCATAAAGTAGTTCACTTCTCCTCTTTACCCGGAGAAGGGGCTAATCTGCTCATAGTGTGAAAATCTGCCTTTTATTTATTCTACGTGTGACTGTTTTATTGTAGTGGAATTGGTGACTCAATTTCCATTTAAGTCTTGTTGAGTCAGCCAAGAACTCATTCCTTACACCTTCTCCTCTTGTTTCTCAATTTTCGTCTATGGTTTGACTCCCCCTAATCTATGGACCTGCTTATTTTGCAGGGACAAATCTGTATTTGATTTTAAAGCTTCGTGTGATCAAGAGCTTAAGACAATTCTTTCTGTAGCCAGAAATTTGCTTTCTGGGTATCCCGGCAGAGACTGCTAGAGGCAATAAGCTGGTACCAGATCTTTATCCCAGATTTTATTTAAATGCAGTAATAATTGCCCTCTGTAAAATAAGTTGTCCATCTGGGGGCTTCTCTCCCAGTTTGTCATATTCCCCTTCCAGGTATGCATGTACCCATACATAATTTTTTACAGATGTTTTTATCATGCTGGTTTTTAAATCATCCATTGTGTTAGCTGTTTTCCTAAGTAAATAAACCTGGAAATACAAAATTGCTAGCCCTGAAGTAGCAATAGAATTCATAAATAGAAAAGAATGTTTCATAATTATTTTGTCACTCTCCAGGACTAGGTAATAAGTTATGCAATTGAAGCTCCACTATAGGGTGGGTGGATGGGGGTCAGGTTGTAGTTCTCCATTTTTTCTTTTTTAATACTGAATAGTACCTTCAGTCCAATAATACATCTGTTTACAGTTTGCCTGAACTTGTTTCTGGATTTATATTTCAATATGCTCTTTAGGATGCAAAATTCCTGTCAAATTAAAGAGTGCTCATGTCTTGCCCGCTTCCAGCAAATCACTTGCAGCATCTAATAAATCCAGCTGGCGTTCTTTCTGTAGTCCAATGCTGCCGAAATCATTATTGTCCTGCCTCGTTTCATGTCAGAGGCCTCTTCGCCTCATCTGTCATGAAACCAATTTCACTTTATTTACATCCATTTGCTAGTTTAATTACTGTGCTGATGAATAGCCTGAAGGAATTAAGTTACGAGTCTTTGGAAACCCAATGCGACAGATATATGGGCTACCTTTTAACTACAGGGAAGGAAATGAAGGCTCGTGTGGCATGCACCAAAATTTAAAGATAATAAGTGTTTCTCTGTATGCAACTACTCTTGAGATTCAGGATGATCTGACTTTTTGTATTCATCATCTCCTGAGTGAAATACAGTGCTTTAGAACCCCTCATATTTACAGACTGACTGCAGTTCTCTACAAGACAATTCTCTGTTTTAAATGCTTCTTTATTTCTTTTACTGAAATAGTTATAGATGATTTTTCAAGCAAACCAAACAACCTAATGGGTGTTTTTAATTAAAGGCACCTAACAATGTTAACGTTTCTCTATAACTGAGGACTTACTTCTATATGAACAGAAATAGATGCATTGGTGAAAATTTAAAAAAAAATTAATATATCCAATCTAATACACAGTACAGAGTACTCTATTTACATACTCTAAATAATGTAACAGATATCATTTATATTTTTGTTTACATTGAGCAGCCTCACAAGTATCTTCTTTAATGTATTTTTAAATCATAAAAAAAAAACATTTTGCTGCCTCTCTCTTCTCCATGTCCAATATATAGAGTGCTATGAATCTGTTAATGACAGAGGATTTGTGGAATGAGTGAATAATCTTTGTTCTCAATATATATAAATAGTCAATCACTTGCATATAGACATTTAAACCTAAGCTGCGTAAATTTTTCAGTCATTTCACTATCCTATAAATACTTTAGTATAAGCCTATTATCATGGCAACATTAAAAATCATATTCAAGGGTATTCTTTCTTAAATCATATCAATTACAGGTTGTAAATTTAAAATGGATAATCCAGAAATTGAGTCTTCACATGGGTCATAATTATTGATTATCAAGTTAGAAAATAATGATACCTAAATGAACATCTGATTCTATATTTTCTCTATCCCTAGGTAACACATGAAAAGAATGGAACTTTTAAATCTAAGTGCCTTTATGTTTTCCTCTTACTGCTGTTTCTGAGAGTTTTGACATTTTAAAATCAGTACTTTCATTTGATTTCCCTAAAAATTCTAAGTTTGTGGCACATGACAAACATATTCACTGCTTCAAGAAAAAAAAATGTAAATTTTTCTAATAGACTTACTGTCCTTTTTTATGTATGTCATCTCCATGTTGAGTACCTAAGATTGTGCAAACTTTCTAAAGTATTTATCTAACCAAAATTATTTTAAAGTATTCAAGTGGCAGAGATAATTGTAAATAAACCAGAAGTGAGAAATAAGGGAGTTTTAAATGTTTTCCTATTTCCTCTCCTCCTAAAAGAATTACTTTTTGCACCCTGTGGACTCTGCAATGTCATTTATCATAAAGCCAGCTTAAAAGAAGGGATAAAAATGTAAACAGTGTACATGTACTATCAGAAGAACTAAAGGTGGTGCAAACTACTGTCAGTGTAGATACACACTGATGAATTATATATTCATTACAAATTCTCCAGACACCTCCCTCTCTGGCCCCCCTTCTATCCCCTAAACACTCATTTGCCTCATTCCACCTTTCCTACTACTTTTAATAAAGTTCGTCTACAAAACAAACTTACGTGGCAAAAACAACTTTTTGTATCAAGAGTCTTGCTTATAAAAGTTTTGCAATAGAGGAACTCTAAATAGGACTCTCCAAGTAAAATTAACTTCTATATTAATAGAACCAGATACTATTCAAGATCTTGTGGTAGGGATTTATGAACCATCTTTAACTTGACAGAAAGGAAATCTGCAGTGGATGAGTCTTTAGTTATTTTTGTTCATTTTTCAACAAGAAACACAAATGATGGGGGGTTTTAAATGCTTTCTCTTTCCCTCTCCCCCCTCCCCCATTACTTTCATTCGCTCCCTTTCCAAGACCCTCTTCTCCCTCTCCAGCTCTTTTTGATTAATAGATCCATGTGGCTAACGGCCTGACATATGGTGTTCGAAGCAGCTTGAGATAGTACCTTAGGCATCCCCTACGGCCATTAACATATTAGGGGCTTATGTGCAGTCAGACAGTCAGACCTCATCTAGAGCCGGCGTGTTCAGAAAGGCTGCACCCCAGAGCTGTTTGATAGAGGGTCTCAATAATGCACCACTCTTCAATTTTAAGGGAGATGCTTCTGGTGCTGAAACACTGGGGCAAAACCAGAAGACAGTTGAGAGATATGACTCCGCCACACTCAACAACAGTAAAAAATTGTGCTTAGTACAATACAGTAAAAAAAAAAAAATGTTTGTGTAGAGATATGCACGTGGAGGCGCAGCTTCAAGCTCACAAACACGCACCAGCTCCTGAGTATTATCAGTAAACAGGCAACATCAGCTGCTTGGATTTATTTTGTTTAAAGAATTATTTTGTTTAAAGTTCTCTTTATACTGGGAATACGAACAATACAATAACACTACAGTTACTAATAGAGATGATTCAAAAGTGAAAACAAAATACAGCATAATGTTAAGGAAAGGAAAAACTCTTAATCATGTAGCTTGGTGTTTTCCCCTAGTAGATGAAATTAAGTGCATTTTTACATCTGTAGCCTTGAAATAAGAAAGGGGAAGATAGTGATGAAACCTTGGGTTTTAAAAGGTGTGATTATATTTTAAATACATTTGCAGATCAAATTCCTGGAAAGATTACTATTATTGCTCTACAAAACCTAAAGTTACAAAATATTGACAATAACTCTGAAAGGTGGAGGAAGCCTCTAGGATGTACATATATGTGAAAACATATATATATATACATATATACACATAATGTATACACGTGTGTATATATACAATCTTGGCGAGGGAGATGATACTTAAAATCAAAGCAGGCATCCCACTTGAAGCTTATTTAATTCACTTTAACATCGTAACTGAAGCTTGAAATTCCCTTTACTCAACGTTCTTCTCCTTCCAGCCTCCTGCTGATAAACCGCTGTACCCCTTTTGAACTGTACTCTGGATGTTTGCTTGGCAAATAAATGCTGTTCCGCCCTATTAAACCTTTTAGGTAGTTTCATCTTCGGATTTCTCAAATACGGAGCTAATAAGGAGGTGCTTTGATGCTGTTTTACTTTCAAACTATAGCCTCGAGGCGTTGAAACGCGCAAAAGGTAACCGAAAAAGTAAATTGCCACGAGCAAGACGCACCCTCCCTTTCAAAATCGCTCCGACCCTCTGCACCGCACTGCGTGGCAGCCGAAAATCGCCTGTTCCCGGGCAGAACTGCGTCCTGTTGGCAGCCCCCGGGGTTCTGAACCCGTGCCACGTAACCTGGAGGATGAGGAGAGGGGGACGCACTTTTAAGTTTAAAAGCCCTGGGATCCCTTGAGGGAGGATGAAAACAGGAGGCAGAAAAGGCAAAGCTTCCCCAAAGTTGATTCTAGACAAAAAAATATCAGACGGGAAGTGAAGATTAAGAAAAGGCAACCTGTTTAATCACTCAGTAATCAAACTTTTGCATAAGGCGTGGAGACGGAGCACAAGAGCTTGTTCTTAGGCGCTAAATCTGCTTTCAAATCTCGGGCTCTGATTACACTTTGGAAGGAAGACCCCGGCGCGCACTAATGCCTTTCACACATTTGATTCCCCTACAAACCCAGGCACGCGCGCGCGCACACACACACACACACACACACACACACACACACTACCTCTTAGTTGAATATAAGCAAATGAAACAATTGAAACCATATCTGTTTTCTTTAAAACTGGGATGAAAGAGACACCCCCTCAAAAGCGTCATGGTTCCTCTTATTTAGATATCTTCTTAGAAGAAATGAAAGCCCCCGGGAGATACCTCTGCCCAGAGTCAAACGGATCCTACCTGCTTTTTAAAATGCCTGTTTTTTCCATTGCTAACTCATAAAATACATTTTAAGCAGGGTAGCTGAGCTCCAGTCTCAGCCTCAGAGCTCCTTGTCACATTCTGCTTCTCTTTCTTTCCCTTTCTTTCATCACAACGCCTTGGTAAAGTCGCGTAAGTGATCAAAATTAACATAAATCATTATTAGTTATTAGGATTTGCTCTAAATTACACTGTGACTATCGCACCAGCCCCATCTGCCGCCCCTGCTCTCACAGCAATAGATTGCAGATAAAATAAATGTCCTTACCCCATTAGAAGGTTCCTGTCTCTGTAGCCAAAAGCCAAACAAAAGCAATAAATACCGGGCTTTTTCTCTCCACTATTCAGCTGTGACTCTTTTCATCAGCTCTTCTTCTAGAAAAGCTCGATAGCTGCCTGAAAATATTGCATTTTATATCACCAAAGGGCGATTAATATTGCATTAACTGTATTTAACATTTTTTTTAAGCGCGAGTACTCTACAATGAGTTAGTTTCCGTTAATAAGTACAGGGGGTATCAGAACTACTGCAGATCACTTAAGATATCCGTATAAACACATTATTTGTCTCACACTTTGTATTTTTACATATATGTAATGTTACAGTGTAGCGCGCGGTGTTTGAAGTAGAAGCCGTGCTAATGGTCTGCTTAAAGGATTCAGACACTGACTGGAGACAGCCAGATCCCTGCCTTCATTAAATGTTTATTGTCAACACTTGGCGGGGGCGGGGAGTGTGGGGCGCGGGAAAGACTCTAGCAAGAGAATTTCCAAGGTGGGAAACTGTCAACACTTTGTTTTATTCTGATCATGCCTACAAAAGTTTGCATGCGTTATGCTGCCCTGAAGCCAGGTATCATAGCTACCAAACTTTGGTTTGCAATTCGATTTACCTAATCAATGCAAGGAATCTGCCTCTCTTTCTCCTGCATCCCTCCTTCGCCACTTCTCTCCAGGCTTCCCTACTTTCCCTTCTCTTTTTCCTATCCTTTTATTTTTCTAAATCGGAGAGCAGCGACCTCCTGGGCACTCGGGTTGGGGGCAGGGGGTGGGAAGCAGACGCTCCTCGCCCCAACCCTGGGGCTCAGGAACTGAACACTGGTCCCTCTACTTGAGCTTTGCCAGCACCTCTCGGGCCCGAAATTTTCATCCTCCGTGTTTCAATCCAGAACTCCACAGAATCCTCCGGGACGAATGCCCAGCGGCCAGCCTTCCTTCCGCGCCCGGTATAAATTCTTCCCTAATAAGGTCAAATTAGTAGCAGGACGTTGCCGGGTGCATCCTAACAGCAAAACAGAGACCGAGACCTTATTGCTCCCCGTTCTTTTACAAAAATGACCAGTTTTGAAAGTTTTGCGGTGTTTAAGACGTCTGTTGACTTTAAGCAAACGGTGGGGAGGGGGAGTCTTTTTTAATCTTTGTGAGAGACTAGTCCATTCCCCTATTCTCGCAGGACGCCCTCAGAAGCACTTACAGGGTGGGAAAGAATATTCCAGGAGCGCTTAATTACCAGCTGCTGAACTCCGGCACTATTCTCGGAGGTGATTTTTGCCCACGCACGGCGCATGCGCGAGCTCGGCGCGCCCGCTGTACGTCCGGAGCGCGCAGGGTCCGCCTGGCGCTCCCAGCGGTCCGCACCCTGCGGGTCACGCCTGCGCACGCGCGCCGGACGCCGGGGACTCGTTCGTTTGACCTGCTCGGGTCATCCACACGGCCTGGCTGAGTCGCGGCCGGGGCCAGTGGGCGGTGGCTCTCCCGCCGTCCGAGAGGAGCTGCGGCCTCGGGCATCTGGAAGCCTCGGGACCCGAGTGGCGGCCGGCGGCGGAGGGGCGCAGACCCAGCGTACCCAGGGCGCTCGGCCGCGGCTCGCACGCCTCGGGCGCTGGGGTGCCCCGCGCGGAATGTCCGGGTGGAATGGGTGTTTCTAGGGAGAACGGGGACCTTGCCTGGTTCCGGGGAGAGTGGGTCCCCTCCGGGCTGCAAATTCTGACACAATCAGCTCTGCCCGAGGTTTGAAAAGGTCCCCGCCACTCCACCCACTCCAAAGTCCAGCGGGGAGGCGGGCGAGATGCCGTGGGGGGCTAGAGGGGAGGGAGCAGCATCACGGGGCCGCCTCTGAAATCACTCCCAGAGCGGGAGGAGCGTTTGTCCGCTCGCGTTTCGAGGCCCATCCGGGCCCGCGCCCCCCGGCCCTGCGGAGCCACGGGATTTCGGGGAGTTGGGGGAGGGAGGGCTGCCAGTCTCCCACCAAGCTGACTAGACAGCTAGAAAGTTTTTAATTAGCTTCTTGTTATCATTCATTTTATTAATTTCCAGAACTCTCAGGCCATTAATTATTCAAAGGACAAGCCGACCCGAGCGGGACTGCTGGGCGCCCCAGCCGCACGTTCCCGGCCCGGCTCGGGCCTCGCCGCTTGCCCGCTGCCCCGCGAGGGCGGGAGGCGGCCCAGCCCCGCCAACAGCGGTGGCACAGAGGTTTGATCAAATATTAAATAACGTAATTATTACGACAAGACTTATCTCGCAGGTGGGAAAGAGGTCCCCCGTGAGATTTAGAATTCGGCTGCTATTTTTAAAAAATCAATTAAGCTTGCGTCTCCTTTGAAACCCAACTCGAGAGGACTGGGGCTAAGACTGCAGCGGCAGGAACACCCATCAGCTTACCCACACCAGAGAGTAATTGTGATCATCACCTTTGTCACCTCGCCGGCCGCCAAGACCATTCGAATGGGGTGGGGAACGCTGCTTCTAGCCAGGTCAAAAGTCACAATTCCAACTTCATAGATTAGAGAATGAAAGCCAATCCAAGTGAAAGACGGGGTGGGATGCTGCGGACAAGATTGGCAGGAAAGACCAGGACGACGGGGCAGGGAGTTGAGGGCGCTAGATGGCCAGGTGAGTCCTGGACCCAGGGTACCCTGTCCTCCTTTGGCGCAGCCTTGTGTAGGAACGGGGCCGAAGTCATCTTAGTATCACAAGAAATTAAACATAGATACAGTCACGGCAGTGAGTGCCTACGGTTTATTTATGAGAGTGTAATCGAAGTTGAGAGCAATTTCAGAACACGCATTAAACAAAAATCTAATCAAAAGTTAGTTGAAGCGTCTTAAGGACATCATTACCTAGACCGACAGAAGGAGCGGGCCCCAGAACTAGGACTGGGTAAAAGAGGAAATTTAAAACGAATGGATGACTTAAACGTAGCAGATGCATTTTATGTTTGCTTTTCTTTTACCTTTCCTACTCCACCTCCGCCTGGATTTCCTGAGAGGCTGAAATGCAAACACAGCACGATTTCCCCACTCTCTCCAACTTATTTTGACATTATTTAAAAGATTCCACTCAACGACTGGTGCAGGAATTCGCTTGAAGTTCTGCTCTTCAGAACCAGAAAACTTTGAAAGGTTAACTACCACTGAGTAGCAAGCCTTAGCACCCTCTCCAGGAGGACATTTGTTTGCTTGTTTGTTTCTTCATGTTAAAGGTATCCTTAGAGTTATTTGACAGTTAAAGGTATCTTAGAATAGTCTTATTATTCCTTGGGACAGTACACAGATTCACTTACCAGATAGCAAGACATTTCTTGTTTTGCACAGTTTCCTACTACATAAAATAGGAAACTCTGCAAAGCCTGTATTTTCATGATCTGTTTTATTAACATAATATTGTCTTCTCTTTATTTGGTAAAGATTTTACTTAATACAGAACAAATGCTTAGGTTCTTATTACATACATTGATCATCATTATATAATACAAATATATTTGCAACATTTCCGTTTGGGGCTGACTTTTAAAAAAAACAGCCTTTGTAAATCTGTTTATTTGTTCATTCCTGGTTTTCCAACAATGAGATCTGGTCACATTTTTCTATAAAATAACATTTTTTAAAAATGCATTTTATTTAAAACTTTGATGACATTTCAAATTAATAACAAATCAATTTTGATGGAAGAGATCTATTTTTAAAAATACCTCTAATGCTTTTTTTTTTTTTAAATTAACTTTAAAATCACAGCTTTTAAAATGTACTCTTCTTTTTTTTTTAACATCAAGCATTTTGTTTCACAGATTTGCCGGTGAAATTAAAAAGATTTGGCTAAAGTGGGATGACTTCAGAAGATATAAGCCTAGCTATTAAGAAACTTGATACATTTGGCATCTGATCTAGTCCCAGGTCACCAATAGGGAATCTCTAATCCCTCCAGAGCAGTAGGTGGCACACTACAGTTCCAAATGAACAGAGGCATTTGACACCATGGCTGGACAGATCAGTGGATGGTTTTTATTTATGTTAACCTCCGGAGAAAAGTTATTTAGTTACAACATCTTCTTAGAAACGTTTTTTTTTTTTTTTAGGCTAGAACAATACATGTAAACCTCCAAATGCCTCTGCCCCTGAATCCTGATTCAAATATTTTGAAGGTGCCTGGCTATTACCTTCCACCACTCTGAAGTGAGGGCTGTGCTTGAAGAGATTCTGCAGTTAGAAGAGAGAGAGAAAAAAAAAAAAAAAAAACTTTGATAAACACAGACAACTAATATAGAATTCATTTTATTCAAGAGCACCGCTTTCACATGAGTTATCTGAAAGTGAATTCTGATTCAGCAGAAAAATACATCATTCTCATCCTTTCCCCTCTTTTTGTGCCCACCCCCCCCCAACTTAAACATCCTCCCCTTCCCTGTATTTTTGGTTGAATTGAGTCTCATTTGTTGACTGGCTCTACTGGGACTTGGCCCAGTAGAAACACAAAAACGCACCCAAATCATAAAACTGTTCTTCTTTCAGTTATGTTTTATTTGTAAGTGTACTGGGACATATCTCTCTGTTGTATTTTGGTGCACAAAAGTGGTTCTGATAAGGGAGGAGGGAAAGATAATAGAGCAAAGACATAACCAAGGAAAAGGCTCAGCAGACATTGATGGACAGGTAGATCAATCCGTGAGGCATTTCAGGATTAACACTGGCAGTTTGTAACCACTGTGTGAGTGTGTGCGTTCAAGAAAATATTTACAGTAATCTTCCTTTTTTCCTTTTCCTCTAAATACAAGAATATGACAAGAATGTTGTGTTTTCGGTGAAAACAGGCAGTCGACTGTGAAATCACACTATCCACAAAACGGTCTATCAGAAAGCTAGCCCAGTTTAGTGCTCAGTTTCAAATGCATAGAATGTTTGCGCTGCAAACAATGATATACAACATAATTAAATAAATAATGCCTAACCAGAGTGAGATCTAGTTGTGTTTCTTCCTGCACCTTTCAGATCATGCATGGTTTCAGTCTTGTTTCTTTTTTTATCTGTTCTCACTTTTTTAGTTCTTACTAAAGGATGGTAATAAACCATCTCCACCCAATCAAGATCAAGGGTGTCTTGTGCACCAAGCAGGCATTTAACCTAACCACCTTCAATTGTTTTCTTTTTAATCCATAAGCAGTTCATAAAGTACCTTGATTATTACTATGAAATACTATACATGATTTTCTATTTGGGAGACTGATAGTGCAAATTAAAGTTCTTGCTACCCAACATTTATCCCCAGCAATAAATTACTTTTGGATAGTAATAATAATGAAACAGTTGTTCTGCTTCCCCCCCCTCCCAACATGCAGACCCTTTTGAAATAAATGGAGGGCTTTAAACCTGTCTTTCTCTCATCTGGGATTTTAGCTGATTTTCTCACAGCCAAGTCCTGCTCCAAGTGAAAGCAGAAACTTCTCACTATTTCAATGATTTCCTGTTCTCCAAAAGAGAAGGAAAGGGGACCTAGAAGAGTAAGATGGGTCTTGATCTGTGGAGAAAACGGGTCAGAGTATCTCTCCTACTGTCTGCCACCCCATCAATCTATTTGAATCAATAGAGAGGAAAAAAAACAAACAGTAGTTTAAAATAAGCCACTTAGGAAAATAAATGAAAGGGCAAGCAAGTTCTATGAGTGGAGGGAAAAGCTTATTTTGAAATGGTCTGTTTTCTAGATCTTAGCAATAAGAGCGCATATAGAAAGAGAAAAACCTGGCTTAAACTGTTTTATTTTCCTAAATAAATATTTATTTCAGAGCCTCTAAAATTCTGCTTTTTAGTCAGCTCTCTCCCTAAAGACCCTCACCGACCAATCAGGCCACAGGAGTATATAGGCTGGGTCACTGGAAAACTTGGACTTCACCTAAACAAGCAGCCACTCCCGCCTCCTTCCTTTCAGCTGGGCTCCCACTGCCTTTCTGGCAATGGAGAGGAGTCATCGGAGGAGTCTTATCGAAAAAGAAAAAATAAATCAAAGAGGGTTTGGATGGGGTGTAAGACTAAGAGAGAAAATTAAACACAGTGACAGAACAACTAGCTTTGCTACCCAGAATTTCACCTTCGGGTTCGTCTGGTTTTTTTGGTCTTTGACTCAGTTCATGTGCTTAAGGTTGGGGCGGTGGTAATAATCGTGCGTGGTGCTCTTTTTTCCTCTTCCTTAAGAGTTGTGGGGGGAGGAGGGTGGAATGAAGCTGCAGAATACGGCTCTCTGGAGTTACATTTCTAAAGTATTTTTTTCTTTGCTTTTGTTCTGTTTTGTTTTAGTTTGTCTTTATTTGTCTAGTTTTTGGTGGTTGGTAGGTTTTTTGTACATTGTTCCTTGGTCCCCAGGAGATTCTGATAAGTGTCTCTGGTCAAAAACAGTCCATTTCCCTACCCTTCCCGTCTCCCCCCCCGCCCCTCACCCCCAGAACCATCCTGCTCCTCAAACCCCCTTCTCCAGTCTCCTCTTTCCTTCCCCCTACTCCCCCTCCCCCAAATGCTCCCCCTTCACCTCCACACTACTCTCCCGCTTACACACCGGGCACCCAGTCTTTTAGGCTGGGGAGGGTAAGGACGGGGAGAGCAGAGGGGAGGTGGAGAAGGAGCGCTCGAGGAGGGACTTCTCAAATGCAAGCAGGATAACGGCCGCTCTAAATCCGGGGGAGTGGGGGTGATGGTGGTAAGCAGGCTCGGGGAAGGCCCCCCCTCCCGGCGAAATGCCCCTTCGGCTCCCAGCTCTGCCCCGCCCGGTCCCTCCCATCTCCCCCTCAGTAAGTGGCGGAGAATTTCATCCGCTTCTGCTTCTGTCTCTGGTTGCAAAACCACACCCGCACCACGTTCTTTTTGAGGTCCAGTTTCTCAGCGATGGCGGCGATCTTCTCGGATGAGGGCCGGGGCTGCACGGCGAAGTAGGCCTCGAGGGAGCGCTTCTCGGGCGCGGCGATGGAAGTCCGCTTGCGCTTCTTCTCGCCGCCGTTGAAGAGCTCGGGCTTGTTCATTTTCTCGCGCTGCGCGCCCTCGGCCTCCTCCAACCACGCCTGCAAGATGGGCTTGAGCGCGATCATGTTGTTGTGCGAGAGCGTGAGCGACTCGAACCTGCAGATGGTGCTCTGGCTGAGTGAGCCCACGCCCGGGATCTTGAGGTTGGCCAGCGCCGAGCCCACGTCGGCCTGCGTCACGCCCAGCTTGATGCGCCGCTGCTTGAAGCGCTCGGCGAACGCCTCGAGCTCGCGCGGGTCCGTGTCCGAGTCGCAGATGGACGCCAGGCCCGCCGCGCCCACCACGGCCGCCGCCGCCGACGCCGCCGCCACCTGCCCGGCCGCTGCCGCCGCCGCCGCCGCCGCCGCGCCGTGGTGGGCCGCCGCCGCCACCAGCCCCGGGTGCGGCAGCCCCGACGGCATGTTCATGGCGGCCGCCGCCGCCGGGTGCGACAGGTGGCCCAGGCCGTGCATGTGCGGGTGCGGGTGCGCCGAGCCGCCCAGCAGCCCGCCGCCCGGGCCCCCGCCGCCGCCCCCCGGGCCGCCGCCGCCGCCGCCCCCGGGGCCGCCGCCGCCGCCTCCGGGGCCGCCGCCGCCGCCGCCCCCCGGGCCGCCGCCCCCCGGGCCGTCGTGGGCGCCGCCGCCCGCCGCGCTTGCGCCGCCCGCGCCGGCCATGAGCGCGAGCGAGGGCGACGAGATGTGATCCAGCAGGTCGCCGGGCTCGAGCGCCTGGTGGTGGTGGTGGTGGTGATGGTGGTGCGCGAGCGGCACGGTGGACGTGGACGTGCAGGGCACGCTGTTCATCGTGTGGTACGTGGCGTCCGGCTTGAACGGGTGGCTCTTGCCCTGGGACACGGCGATGTCCACGGCCGCCAGCGCCTCGGCCCGCGCCAACAGCGTTTCGTCTAGGCTGGCGAAGAGGTTGCTCTGCAGCTGCAGGCGACACAAACCAAACCAAAAAACAAAACAAAAAAACAACAACAACACAAAACCAAAAAAAAAAAAAAAAAAAGCAAAAACACGGAACAAAACCACACAAGCCGGAAAGCACAGCGAGCCAAAGGCAACACACAAAGCAACCAAAATAATAACAACGGGAGTGGGGATAGTGGAGACCGGGAAAGACAGAATAGGGACACATTGGGGACGAGATAGGGGGTCAGACGAGAAGGGACGGGCGTGTGCGGAGAGGGGGGCAGATGCAGAGGAGAGAGGGACATGGGGACACATTCCGGGGACGGGCGTGAAAGACGAAAAAGGAGGGGGAAAGAAGAAGAAATGAAGATGTAACTCGCAGCCGGGGACCGTGTCACGCACCCGAACACGCACAGAGACCGCCTTTCCAAGGCATGAAATCAACAGAGAAAGTGGAGGGAAGTCGAGAGACCTGGTCCCAGCGCTCCCCACTCCGATCGCCGGCGCCCGACACGGAGGCGGAGGCGACGGGAACCCGACATTAAGCGCCACGGTACAAAGCCTGCCTCGCAGCGGGATTCTTCTAAAAATCCCCGCCCGCGAATCCCCGCACCGGGATCTGTGCACATATCAGTACCCGACATGCAGCGTCTCGGAGACGGGGAGGGGGCGGGCGCGCGGGCCGGGTCCGCGGGCTTGGGGCGCTTACCGGCGGCGTGGGCAGGCAGGCCCGCCGGATGGCCTCGGAGCTGGAGTGCAGCGACGGGTACTTGTGCTCAGGGAGCGTGGGGTGCATGGCAAAGTGAGGCTGCTTGCTGTTCATGGACATCATCTTGATGGTTTAGCATGTAAATCCACAACTCCGAAAGTCCGCGGGAAAGTGCGCACGCCGGCTCCCCCGGCCTCGCTTCGGAGGCTGCAGCCGCGGCGTCTGGCGGCGCGGAGGCGGCGCAAGCGCCGGGGGCCGCTGCTGCTTCTGCCGCCGCCGCTCTCGCCTCGCGCTCCCTTTGACCGCGCAGATCGCCGCGCACCGGCCTCGCGATCCCACTTCTCCGCGAGCTCTAGCCCCGTGCGCCGACGGGATGCACTCCTCTTACACCTGAGCCCCAGTTCTCGCGGCCGGTCCGGGGAGCTCTCGCGAGAGCTCGCGGGCCAGCGGTGCTGACAGGCATCAGCTGTCTCCGTCTGTCTGATGCGCGCTCTCCCTCTCGGCGGCGCCGTGCGTCTGCGCGCGCGCGCGCGCTCGCCGGGCCGCGACCGGCGCGTGGGAGCCGCTCTTATAGTGACCACCAGCTAGGACAGCGCAGGTGATGCACCTGTAGCTACCCGGACATGCGCACTGCACGCCTCACCTTTCCCATCGCGGGTCTGGAGAAGATCAAAAGGGCCAGCTATTGTCTGAGGGTAGGCACCTTTTAGGGGGGAGAAAGACAAGATGCTCGCTGGCCCCTAGATGGTTTCCCTCCCTCCTCCGAGCCCAGACCCAGACTGCTAGCCCTGAATATATGCGCATCACTCGGGCACACCTTCTCTCGGGGACGTCTAACAAGCTGTTATATAATGTATACAACTGAGCATTTGTATGTTAAATTATGCCCGCGCGTTCCTCTGTATACAGTATAAATAACACAGAAATGCAGAAGGTGCTGTCTTTTGCTGCAAGAACCTGTTTCTTTTCATGGTTTATAAATAGGTTCCTGGAGAATAATCGCGGTGACAGACATTTGTTTGAAGCAGTCAGCTGGTATTGATTTCCATATAATTTAATTTCCTCCGCACACTTCGTTGTTGTTGCTGCGACTATAACTGTATCAGGCACCGACAGTGACAGCCACTTAGGAGCCACAAGGAGCGTGTGCGTTCTACCAGGGAACGGCTGTTGAAATGAAATTGTGAATTTCTCTTATTGTTTGTCTGCTTTAACCGTGTACAAACCCACATTTCAAACGAGCTCCGGGTGATCTGAGGCTTCTTGTAATCAAAAGGAAAAATAGTTTACAGGGTGTAGTTGGGATCCTTACCTCGCTTCAGCGTACACACACACACACACACGCACACACACACACTCACACACACTTCATGTTGGAAACTCCAGGAAAAGGAAATCGCTTCAGAGAAAAGGGAATAAGATATTGAAGAGAACTTTATTTTCCTTTACATCGTGTTGGACTGTTTGCCTCTTTCTCTATGCATCTATCTATAGATAGATGTATATACACACACTTTTTTTTTCTTCAATAGGAGACAGAATCAAGCCAGTTTATAGAAAAGCATGATTAAAAAAATTAATTCAAATCAATTTAAAAGAACCGGACTCAAGCTCTGTTCCAGCCTTTAATTATTTTTATTTTTTTATTATTATGAAATCAAGACGTAAGAGGGATAAATCAATTAGCCAACCTGCTATATGGCTCTTATGTGGCAGACAGATCAAGGGGCTCCCGGGGGAACCCAGTTCAGGTGCCCGAGTCCCCAGGGGCTCAGCGCTTGCCCAGGGTGACAATAACAGCCCAGATGTTATCGCATCTGCGGCGAGAGAGCTGGAGAGTGGCAAGGGGCTGCTTGTGGGAGGCAGAGATCAGATAGATAATCTTTCTGGTCTGTCTCACACCAAGGAGATCTGTATTTCCACCAAAGATTAGATTCATTTCTATAAGCCTAATTTGCGTTCGCGTGGATCTCTGGATAAACGCGAGCGTGTTTAGAGGACCCATTCAGTACTCACATTCCAAAAACAGCCCACAGGCGTCACCAGGGCTTTTTTCCTCTCTTTCTTTTCTTTTCTCGCTACCTTTCTCTCTCCCCCACCCCCTTGCAGCTCGAGAGGGGAGTAAGAAGGATGCTCACTTGCTAGTGTGAGAAGGAACCTTGTTTTCATCCATTACGCTGTCCCCTGGGACTGCTAAATGCAACTTTATCTCTACGGGGAAAGGACGGCGAGCAGGACATCGCTGGAGGGAGCGAGTGCGTCTATGGTACTCGTCGCACCGGGCGTCCAGGCTTAACTTAATCCTTCCTGACACCTAGGGCGGCGGTTCGCGAGGGAGGGGGTGGGTGCGGAGGGTGGGGTGGAGGAAAGGCCCCGCAGAGGAGGAGCGCCTAGATCCTGTCTCCCCCTCCCCCCAGGGAAACAGTGGCTTTTAGGGACCCCAAAGAATGCAGGGGGGAAACAGAAATTTAAATAGCTACACTACATGGACTATACGGTTTGGGGCTCCGTGGACCTTGCGTTAGGCGGGGGGCGGGGGGGGGGGGCACCTGAGTCCCCGAAGCCCATCTCAGTTTACCTTCCAATTCTGAGAGGGTACCAACTAACCCACTGGTAAGTCCCTGGCCTGAGGGCAAGAGTTCACCATCTTGTTGAGACTCCTCCTAGTTCACTTGAGTGAACTGGCCCAGTTGGGGGTGGGGAGGGGGGGCAGATCTTTGCCCAGAGTATCTCACTTTTCTCCAGGGTTGGGTACAATTACCAAGTCCCTACCCACCCCTCCCAGTAATGGATTGGAAGCCCATTTAGAGCACATCTGTGTGTACCCTGGCACTTAGGAAAATGCCCCATAGAAGAATACATGTGTGTAAGAAGGAAGAGAAGGCAGATGGGGAGGGGCGGGAGCAAAAGGAAGTTCAGCAAGCCAGGGTCATTGGGGTGGGGGGCGGTGAGGAGGGGGGCCAGAGGGAAGATCACTGAAGTGGTCTCCTCTCTACCTAAAAAGGGATGCAGATTCGAACAGAAGGGCCTGCTGTCCCCAGGTAGAGCTGCGTATCTTGATTCCAGACAGCTCTTTCTCCGAAATCATTTATTTCATCCCTCCCTCATTTACTTTCTACCCTACCTTCCTTCCTCAAATACTTGCTGAGCACCCATCTTGGCCAGGGCAAGACACTGGAGATTAAATGAAGTATAAAAGTCAGGTATCTGCCCTCTGGGCAGTCTATGATAGTGGGGTAGCTACAGGTGAAGGGGTGTTTTTCTGTGGTCCAGGGCAAGACCAAGGTGCAAAAAGAGGGAGTTGGTGGGGGATGATGCTTGGGAAAATTAACCTGCCAGCTCCCTGCCGGGCCTCAGTTCCAGGCTAGAGAGTGGGAGATGGTGGTGGATCTGCAGGCAGTTCCTTGGCTCTTATCAAGCCTTTCCCTAGTGCCCCAGAGCAGTGAAAAGAAAGGGTGGCCAACTGGGGCTGAGTCCACCCATGTCACTGCTTTGTTTTCCAGGTTTGGCGAGTGCAGTGACTGGATGGCCCATGCCTGAACTAGTGATACCCTCATGGGACCAGAGCCCTGGCATAGAATTCTGGGCAGGGTTGTTTCCTCCCCCCCACCCCCCTGTTTAATGACCAGCACAGATTCCCTCCTTCCCCATCTCATAGCTTTGCATTTTATCAAGAGGGAGGTAATGAATGCACAGCTATTGATTTCCGAGGAATTTCTGCCCCCAGGGACAGGGAGTCTATCATCTGGATCAGAGACACATTTCTTTCCCTCATTAATTAATTTTCTCCTCCTTCTTTGGCAGGCCCCACTTCACGTTTCCTTTGGCAGCGCCTCTTTCTCCAACTCAGGGAGCAGACGTTGGTCGGTGGGAGTGAACACCGGGGGGAGAGAAGCGGCGCGAGGGAGGGACCAGCCGGGGGTGAATGCCCCCGCCTTTGACCACCCCGCCCGCTCCACAGCTGCCACTCGCGGGGCAGCCTTTCTCTCTCCGGAGGAGCGCGGGGACAACCTGCCCCTACCCACCCCCACCGCCCCACCCCCGCTGGGGTTGAACCCGATTTATTAATCCACATTCAGAGACAGGGATGGGGGTGGGGGCGGTCCTGAGGGATGTCCACTGAAGTGAGTGGAGATTCTGTGTGTATAAGTGGAGGAGGTCGGACCCCACGTTCTTGCCCGAACCCGGGGAGCTGGGCCAACCTGCAAGCCTGGGCGGCCCCAGAGGGAGCTCTGCTCCTCGCAGATCCGGGGCGCCCCGTTTCCTCTGGGCTCCTGCCCAGAAACTCGGCCCATTCACTGTGCAGCCGGCGCCCTGCGCGGGGGAAAGTCGCCAGAGCCGGGAGTTGGCCGGCTTCCGAGGCCTCCTGGGTTGTCTTCAGCGATGAGGCTGAACTGGTCAGCAGGGAAGTAGCAGGCCTAGAATTGGGGGGTGGGGATCGGTCGTTGGAGGAGGGAATGCACTTGGGCGTCAGACCCCCTTCCCCTCCGACACCGTCTGTCCGAAGGGTGGGGAGGAGGAGGGACTCCGGCCGGACTTTCGCTTCCCCTCCGGGCGGCGGTGTGAGCGCCAAGGCTGGGCTGCTCTGACCTTGGGCCTCTCCACCCCTCGCGCATTCCGGCCCAGCCCTCCCGCGGGGTAGGGCTGGGCTCCCGGCCCGCCCAGCCCGTTCTGCCCGCCAGGCCGTCCTGTGCCATCCCCGAGGCCCAGCCCAGCTCAAGGCGCGAGTCCACCGCCAGGCTCTCGTACGTTTCCCGAAGGCCTCTTCCTTCCTTTTCCACCTCCTCTCCCACCCGCACCCTGGCCGCTTGTCCCGCTCGGTCCCAAAAGGCCGTGGGTGAGTTATTGAGGCCAGTGGTGATCAGCTCCTGTAAAGCTCCGAGCTAGGACCCGCGGCGGAGGTTCTCAAGGAAGCCGATGGATAACCCACTGCTTTCATTCATCTGGCCTTTTAATTCAAAGGCAACGTCCGTTGGGAACTTTGCGACCACCCCACTCCCTGATACACTTGCGACCTGGGTGATGAGGCAGTAAAGTTCACATTACTCTTGGCCGTTACATTTGTAGATATCTACATTCGTAGATATATACCTCCACCCTAACCCCTCTGTGGACTTAAACCCACCTACCTTGTGAAAGCCCTAAGGATGATGCATGACCACGGCTCCGTCCTGACAGGGGCCGGCCTCCCCCGCCCGCTAGTTGCCAGAACCAGTTTCGCTGTCCGAGTGACAAGGGTGGGACCGCTAAGCTTGGTCACGGGGCCCCTGGGGTTTAGGTCCCAAAGGAAGCAGAGCTCCCCCGCCCCGGCCCATTCCGAAAAGGGAGATCGCGCTGGTCAGAGAAGGGGCTTCGAGATCTCCTGGTTAATTAAGAACAGCAACAAACCCATCAACTCTACAGCAGACACCCGCTTCCCTGACCCCACGCGACGAGATGGAAGTTGTGTCGCCTTCCTGTCCCCGGAGAGCCGCCGGCGCAGCGCTCCTACCCGAACGCGCGCTCGCGCGAGCTAAAAGATACCAGAGGACCCCCCAGCCCCCAGCGAGTGCGGTTCCGGGGACGGAGAGACGAGCGCCCATCGCACTCCGCAGGCTAGGCTCTGCCTGCGGGAGCGGGATCCCCAGGAGGGTCCCAACGCCGCGGAGCAGAGCGCTAAGCCGAGTGCTCACGCCGAGGTGCGGAGCTGGGTCCTGCCGCCCGGCTCCAACGCTCGCCCGCGCCGTCGTCAGCCGCCCCTCCTCCCCGCCGCCTGCACAAATCAAAGCCCCTTGCGAGGGACTGGGAAATAGTTGCCTTGTCATGTAACACATTGCCCTGATTTATTATAAAATTTTAACGAAATCATGCATATTTTAACAGCCTTTAATCACTGCATGAAAATTTAATTCATGGACTGTAGCGCGTTTAAATAAATGAAGTGTTAATTCATTAGGATTAATTAATTTGTTAAAGGATTGTGTGCAAGGTTAAGGTGGAAAGAAAACTCTTTGTTGGTTTCGCGTCTTAATCGCCAGGTTTCGCGAGTAGTAATAAAATGAAAGGAATCCTCAGCCCGGGTCCCTTCTTTGGGTGGAGCCTGAACGGGAGCCTCTGAGAGCGCCCTCAAGAGCGCGGGAAACTCGAGCTGGAGGGGCGCGGGCAGGTCTGTTGTCCCGGGAGCGTTGGGGAGGTGGGGGAGCGTCACTGGCTTCGAGAATCCGGGAAGGAGGGGTTCGCCGGAACCAGAGGAAAGCAAGCGGGATCGCAGCCCAGACTAACGGGCCAGACCTCACCTCCCCGCCCCCAGCACAAAGATGACCCGGTGAGTGAAGCGAGGTCGCGCCTTCTGGCCCTCGGAGCGCCAAGCCTCGGCTTAATGGATAGATGATGGCCCAGTCCTGCCACCTCCTGAGGCTTCCAGCGCCCAGGGAGTCACAGTCTCGCCGGCAGGCCGCCGGTTCTGGCGGCGAGGGCGAGCCTGGAGTCTCAGGGGACGCTCAGAGAGAGGAGGCGGACCAAAGCCAAACTTGACAGTGCAGGCTGAAGCAATCGGGAAGCCTTTGTCCAACAGGAGCCCTATTAGGGTTCCTTCAGCACCTCTTCTGAGACGTCTGAGAAATAGGCGCCCACTTGCAGGATAGCGGATACACACGCAGAAGTAGATGTTCTCTTCTGCATCAAGCTCTTATCCATCCTTAAAGACCCAATACAAGTAGCACTTCGGAAGCCATCAGCTTTCCTCTCTGCTCCAGGCTATCCCCGGTGCAGACACTTTTGTACTCACCAATTTTATAGAAGAATTAAAGTGGGCCAGACCTAGGTCCTCCTTGGTATATGTCTATGTGAAATCCTTGCCCTAGGGTATGGGATCTTTACATCCTCAAATTATGTGTCACACTAGGCGCACACTTCTACACACTTGGTTAATCCAACTAACATTAGAGAGGATCGACTCCCTGTTAAGACAAATCAGACCTAGGAATGTACCTAGTTTCAAGAAGTGGAGCTTCAATCAAAGGTATTCTAGACTGCCTCTGTCACAGCAGACTGAACATCAACCAAGCCTAAGCTTCAGATGGGTTCTTAAAAGAAAACTGCAACTTAATAGATGCTTCCTCTCTGAGTGGGGTTCCGAGAATTAGGCAATAAATGTTCACTATGCACTCTGAGATCATTGCTTAAAAGGTTTTCTCTCTGCCAAGTATTATTAAAAGGATCGGGTTACATCATGATAGGCAAAGACTGTGGTAGGACTCCCTAGAATAGGAACAGAGACCTTCTTATGAGGCTTCAGGAAACCCTTCTAATCTAATAGGCCAAACTCCATGAAATGAAACTGTTCTCTACAAATATCATCCACAGGTACAAAAATGAGGAAGGGAAATTCTAATGCATGAATTACACTTTGAATAACTGAATACCATTCAAGTATATAGAAACAAGTTCCTGAAACATCGTAAGAATCAAGACCAAAGTTCTTCCCTTGTTCAGTGGTACCTTTAGAGGTTTCAAACCAGTGTAAATATGAGTTTATAAGAAAACACAGCAGATTTGATATTAAGGGACTATATATCTTACTGTCTGCCGTTTTAAGTTTCAGTTGATCCATTAAAACAGGAAAAAGACATGCAATTTTGAATGAGATGGAGATTTTAAACATTAAAACACTAAAGGTCATGTCAAAAAAATAACTAGCATCTTGCCACATTCGCTTAGCTATAGCATTTTAAAGAGATGAGCAGTCAAAAGGTACTGTTTTTATAAAGACATGAAGTGATGTCTTTTCCCTTTATCACTTGCACATCTTTTTCAAATATAGCCTTAGTGCTATTTTGAAATTCATCTAAATGTCAGAGTTAATGTGAATCTTTATAAACTTAAAAGTGGCACACACACAATTCCCATCCCTGAGCTTCCATTTAGGAGCAGCCTTAGATCCAGGGCACGGGCAGGAGTTAAATGCTACTTGAAAAGAAACATGCTAATACTTCCAAAATACTACTTAAAAAAAAAATCCTTGGAAATTTCAAATCCATTCACCCTTTGGCCTGCAAATGTGAGCTCCCATGCATCTGATGCTTGAGGGATGAATGCTACAATCTCTGGAGTCTGAGGCCCAGCTCCAGGACAGGGTTCTAAGCCCATTCTAGCTGAGTGATCACTAATTCTCAATTCACTGATTGGTAAACTGGAGAAAATTCTTGGCTCACAGAGTTTGAAAAGATTACACAATACAGAGGCTAGCAGAGTACCTGGTATCAATAAAAGGTAGCTTTTGTTTTGAGTGTGTATATACAATAGATACACTTTAAATGGGACTGGGCCTCCCTTGTGCCTCAGTGGTACAGAATCCGCTTGTCAATGCGGGAGACTCGGGTTCAATCTGTGGGTCAGGAAGTTCCCCTGGAGAAGAAATGGCTACCCACTCCCATATTCTTGCCTGAAAAATCCCATGGACAGAGGAACCTGGTGGGCTACAGTCCATGGGGTCGTAAAAGAGTTGGACATGCCTAAGCAACTAAACAATAAAATGAGACTACCATATCTGTCATGATATTTGAGATTATGGTAAAGAGGTTAGGAGTACAAATGTGAAGGATCATTAAAATCAAATCCTGCACAGATTATTTCCTTTAATTGAGTAATGTCAGGTTATTTTAATATGATACATGAGATAGTGTTTTGGAGAGGATGAAGCAGTGTTTCTGAAGCAGCTGGGAAATACTCCAGCCCAAGAGAGACACCCTCACCCCCATTAGGCGTTAGTCAATCAGGCTACACACTCTGCATTTCCATGACACAGTGTCAGTTTGTATTGAAAACTAACACACTCATGGTGAAAAAAAAATTACAGACAGAATTAGAGTGAGGATTACCCCCAAGTTTACTCTATTCAGAAAGATTTTAGATTTCTACATTTAATAGAACTTCAAATGCATATCCAATTGTCAAAGATATTTAAATGGCAGTATCTATGAAAGTTTATCCACTAACTCAAAGATTATCAGAAAGACAAAGTCATGCACAAATACTTATTGGAAAAAATATGATAGAACAAAAACTACTTTACATTAAGCCTTTTGTTGGGGCGGCGGGGGGTGGGGGAGATTCTTATTACTTCTAAAAGCAGAGGTCATGATTTTTCAACTCATAAAAGTGATTTTTTATACTTCTATGGTTTCATTGAATCTTGAGTCAATTATAAGAAAGGTCAGCCAATTTCTCCGTAAAAGGCCAAATAGTAAATATTTTAGGCTTTGTGGGCCATATGGTCTCTGCTGCAACTATTCAGCTCTGCTCTACCAGTGCTAAAGCAGTCCTATCAGATAAAATGGAAAACGTGTAGCTGTGTTCTAACAAGACTTTGTCTAGAAATATTGAGATTTAAACCTCATATCATTTTCCTGTGTTATGAAATATTCTTTGGATTTTTAAAAACCATTAAAAATGTATAAAACATTTTTGGTTTACAGGCCTTTCACAAAAACAGGCATAGGCCAGAATTGGGACCACTGGCCACAGTTTGCCAACCCCTGTATAATAAGAGAAATACAATAAAAAATGCTAAGTTGTACTGGTCTTTGTAGGCTAATTCAACATGGGACAATATCAAGGATTACAGTGTTTATGACATCCTTTATTCAGTTCACATAGAAAAGCATGCAGTATTAATGTAAAACAGTACAGTATCAATGTAAAATGTTCAGTGCACATTAGATAAACAAGTCATTAACATACAAACCATTTTTAAAGGCCTATACGGGCATACCAAACATGTTTAGAATATACTTTTTAAGAACCTAAATTAAAAATTGTGCTTAGCTCACCTATTTTCACCCTCCTCTCAACACTCTTCATGAAAAACAATCTTTTTTTTTGTCCTACATAAAAGATAATCTTTTAGCCAACTGAAACTTCTTTTTCTTAAGTAAGTAAAACAGTGCAAGCAAGACCACTACCATGCATACTGAGTTTCCATAAAGAACAGTAACATGCAAACAAGGACTTCACCACTCCAAAGAAAGCTCCCCTGGGACATAAGTGGATCAAGAACTTGGCAATGAATGCTTTTGCACCTATCTGAAATAATGAAAAGCTACCATGTTTAATCTTCTCCAAACCCAACTGTTTCCTGCCTTCTTGCTAAAGTAGGCAAATTTCTGACTTTTAACACACACAAAAAGATAAAAGAATGAAAGCTACCGGACAAAAAACAAATATTTTCATACAGAAAATGTATTCTCTCTTACCAGCAACACATTTTCACAAAAACTGGACAAAACACACTGTTAAAAATGCAAACATGTAAAATCTAAAAAAAGAGCCAATGAATATTGGACTAAGGTTTGAGTGCTGTTTCTCCATCGTGGCCTTGAATAAAAGTTAAGACTATCACTAAACATAAATAAAAAGGGGCAGGAAAAGTAATTTCCACCCTAGGAAGCTTTAAAGAAAACTGTCTTATGAACAGTATATAGACTGCACCAAAGCTTTTATTTAAGAAATCCAAATTCTGAAGATAACTGAGGCTTACTAATAGGTCATTGTATCCGAATAGATAAATCAAGATTCAAGAAAACAAAATATACCCAAACCAGACACAAAAGGAACCCTCTCCCTAACTTCTCTGGTCAAAAAAGGTCCCTAAATGAAAATGAAAAGACTAAACTCTTCAAAATGAACAAAAGTATCCAGGGTACAGGCTAATTCACCATTCTGACTTGACACCTGACTAAAGATTATCAATTCAAAATTGTACAGAGCTTTCATGAGGGGAAAAAAAAGTAACTTTAAAACCTTATATTCCTCTCAGGACAAAAACATAAATGACATCTTTCTAATTTGTCAACTTTTAGTTGCTTTTGATGGGCTGGCATTGGAAAGGCTGCTCTGGATTTTTCTTTTTGCTGATTGATTCACATTTTTATTCCTCTTTTCAGGCACAAAGGAAGTAGACCAAGGAGACTGAAGGTGGTTATGAAGACCAGGCATCTCTGAGGACATCTTAAACAAAGATGAACCAAACCTTTGATCCTCAAATAGCCGGTTTGTACTGCTTAACAAAACACCCTGGGAAAACTCAGTCTGAAACAAACAACTTGGTGGTTTGATTTCATTGGTTCCTGGGTTTGAACTGGAATGGAGTGAAAAATCTTCATTCATTTCTTGGTCAGATGGAGAGAGGAGAAAAAAAGAATTGGGTTTCCATTCATTTCCATTTTCTAACTGATCAGTAGTTAGAGAACCTTTAGAAAGGTTTGGTTTAGTTCTTTCTT
This sequence comes from Cervus canadensis, assembly GCF_019320065.1. Classification (NCBI taxonomy): domain Eukaryota; kingdom Metazoa; phylum Chordata; class Mammalia; order Artiodactyla; family Cervidae; genus Cervus; species Cervus canadensis. Next base: position 33,588,965 of record NC_057394.1, on the reverse strand, counting down.
CCAACTTATCTGTTTCCTCAAGGAATTCAGTGCACTGAGATGACTTTGATAACCCATCCAAGTCCAGCGACTTAAAACCGTTACTACAGGGGCTCTTGCTATTGTCTGACTCTGACATCATTGAATCCAGCTCCGAGATTTTGTCAAGGTAAGCTGCATCCATTGATGCTTCACTGGATGTTCTTGTCCGATTCATTTCAAAAGAGCGGAGAGAATTCAACCTCTTGGATAAACATGAACCTGGTTTCTCACTCAATTTTGAAGAAATTTCTCCAACACAATTTGCTATTGTGTTCTCCTCTGAGCTTTCAAAGTCCAAGCTGGGGGCATAGCTTGTGGAACAACAATCCCAAAACCCTGTCTTTGGGGAAGTGAAACACTCTGATTTCTTTTCACTCTCACTTCTATCATCTTCTGAAGAATCTTTATTACACACATTCGGAGAATCACAGAAATCATCAAACATCAATTTTCTGAGATGGTTTGACTGCTTTTTAGACCCTCCTGCTTTGACCACAGAGCTCTCTCTATTATCTGGCGTATTAAGCTGAAGACAACTAAGGGATAAAGGAGTACAGGAGGCTGGAAGATCATAGAGTTCTTCATCTTTGTAGGGCACACAATCACTTGACTTATTTCCCCATTCTCTTTCCAGATAGGTATCCATACTTGTGTCTGTCACAGTGAGCATTGTTTCCACTCGCTTCTGATACAGGTCTTGGTTCTTAGAACAGTTTGCTTCTGTTTTGCTGCTGCCTTCCTGCCTGGCAGAACTGCTGGAAGGTTTTGCCAGATGAGAACTGGAGGGGGCTGAGCCAAGCTGCTTCCTGGCACCATCACCTTGGTTCTTGGATGCCACATCCTCCTCAGTGCCTTTGTTCCCCTTGCCGTCTGTAGAAAGTGCTCTCTGACAAATGGCATTCATCGCTTCCTTCTCGTCACTTGAATTCTTCAGCTGTGTAATTTGAGACTCCAGTTCCTCTATATATTTATCACTTCGTTCCAGTGCTTTCTTGAGACGATTGGTTTCACGTTCATACTGCTCTACTTTGGACTGCAGAGCAGCCACTGTAAACCTTCCAAACCTGCAAGGAATGGGAGGATAGTTAACCTCACAGTTTAAGCTTTCTTCTTTCTAAAGTTTAAGAGTGCAAACTGTGTCCACCTGTCCTAATTTCATGTAACAGTGACATTTCAGACTGCTCAATGAACAGGATAAGAGCAAGGACAGATGTAGTATCTTCAAAAGAGGGTTTCCCCATTTATGTAATTACAAGCATATGATAATAACAGGAAACACCTAACAGGATACTTCTGTGGTCAAATCACGCTAGTTCTGACAGTGAGGCAGAAACTTGCTGATGATTTCCCTCCCCAAGAGCTGGCGCTATCAATTCAGCTCATATATGCATGAAGAGTTATACCCTAAAACAATGGCAAAGATTTATGATAACATTTGAACAGTGGTCCACATCTTGAAATATTTACATTCAATCATTTTCCTATTGTACAGCAGTGTTTTACAATACATTTCTTATACAATGTCACCTTGTCAAACATAAAATGCCAATTTGAAATTCAGAAATCTTAGCAGTTCCAGCAGGGAGTGGCTTTAAATACTTATGTGGACCCTTTCAATTACAGCTACCCTTGATCTGAAGTTTTTACTTGGCCTTTCTGAGTACTGGGCTTTAACTCATTTCAGGTCTACTTATTTTTGGCATTTTACAACCGTGTGGGACATCAATCTCATTTCTTCCAACTTTGAGATACAAAGCCAGTGCTTGAGGTTCCAATGTAATACACATAAAAACATTTTCAGATTTTCTGAAAAGTATGAGAAAAAGAACACAACAATAATTCACTCCCCTCACTTGGGATTATCTTGTGTTCACTATTCCCTTAAGAATGGGTACTGGGTTTGGCTCAGAAAGCAGTTTTTGAGCACCTAGTATGGCTGCTGGTATATTTGGAGCTGATGATAAAATGATTGGTAGGACTGTCCAGCTCCAAGGGATGTAAAATATCTACCTGAAATTCTATCTGATCTGACCACCAAGGAAAATTCCATCTTTCAGGAAACTGCTTCATAGGAGTCAATAAGCATGGGTTTTATATTCTAATCCCATGAAAAATAACTTCTCTCCACAAAAGTATTTTAAAAGGCTTTTTATTAGTCATCTTTTCAATGACTTAAATAGAGATCCATCTTGAAGAATTCAGGGATTGTCTGTTTGGAGCAAGGTACTTAAGAAAAGGTGATTTTTAAAAATTGTTTTAATCTATGGGTTTATATTTCTCTTTTTTTCCCTAATTACAAAAATAATTAAAATTAATAAAATGTACTAAGTATTAAAAAAAAAAAAAAGGAGAGGGAGTCAACAGTAACTGTACCTCTTTGAGTCAACCACTGTAAGTTCTATGACTCCCACTCAACACCCATCACCTCCTCCTAAACTAAAGCCCAGTTCACTCCCCAACTCTCCCCTAACATGATTCCTGCTCTTGTCACTAAGGGATAAGAATAAGGGCAAAGGTAAATATAGACTCATAAAATCTCAGGATTAGAAAGGACCTTAAAAGACAGGTTGCTGAATATTCATCTATTCCCTGCAATTAACTGAACTCCAAAAAAGAGCATATTCCCTTCAAGTTCTAAAAATCAAGCAGGCACCATGAGTATAACAAAAATAAAAGCAACTACAATAACTAGCCTCCTTGTTTTAAAGATAAAGTTTACAATTACGAGTATTTGGTTAAATCAATGATGGCTGGTTTTCCTTTTTCGCCAAAGAAAAATAATTTTGGTTTGTAAAGGTGGTATTTGACAGAGCAGCAGTTTCTGCAAGAGAATTTTAAAAGGTAGATAAAGATCTTTAAGTTCATTCAGCAAAAATATATGTGGGGTTTGGGGACTTCCCTGGTTGTCCAGTGGTTAAGACTGTACTTTCAATGCAGGAGGTGTGGGTTCAATCCCTGGTCAGGGTCCAAAGACCCTGCACAGCTTAGTCAAATCAAAGAGTTAAAAACAAAACAAAACTGTGAGTTCCTGACTTTAACTACTCTGGCATAATCAAACCCACATATTTTTTAACAGATAAAATGTGTAGCATGTTTAGTTAATGCAAACTGCAAAAGTGACAGCTTTAAATTTGCTTACCAAGATAAAACTTTTTTATTTCTGCAATTTTTATAATAAAACTATCCTCAGATGAAATATCAATAACCTCAGATATGCAGAAGACACCACACTTACAGCAGAAAGTGAAGAACTAAAGAACCTCTTGATGAGAGTGAAATAGGAGAGTAAAAAAGTTGGCTTAAAACTCAACATTCAGAAAACTAAGATCATGGCATCCAGTCCCATCACTTCATGGCAAACAGACAGGGAAACAATGGAAGCAGTGACAGACTTTATTTTGGGGGGCTCCCAAATCACTGCAGTCATGAAATTAAAAGACGCTTACTCCTTGGAAGCAAAGTTATGCCCAACCTAGACAGCATATTAAAAAGCAGAGACATAACTTTGCTAACAAAGGTCCATCTAGTCAAAGCTACGGTTTTTCCAGTAGTCGTGTATGGATGTGAGAGTTGGACTATAAAGAAAGCTGAGTGCCGAAGAATTAATGCTTTTGGCCTGTGGTGATGGAGAAGACTCTTCAAAGTCCCTTGGACAGCAAGGAGATCCAACCAGTCCATCCTAAAGGAAATTAGTCCTGAATATTCATTGGAAGGACTGAAGCTGAAGCTCCAATACTTTGGCCACCTGATGCAAAGAACTGACTCATTTGAAAAGACTTTGATGCTGGGAAAAATTGAAAGTGGGAGAAGAAGGGGATGACAGAGGATGAGATGGTTGGATGGCATCACTGACTCAATGGACGTGAGTTTGAGGAAGCTCCGGGAGTTGGTGATGGACAGGGAAGCCTGACATGCTGTGGGCCATGGGGTCACATTGGACACATCTGAGCAACTGAACTGAACTGATCCTCAGATGAGGAAAAAAAATCAAATCAAATCAAAATTATTTGATTTTAAATCATTATTTGATTTAAAATCAAATAATGTTACTAGATATTAAGTCAGCTATTCCCATAGGATGTCCCTGGGGACTCAGTAGTGACAAACAAGGAATGTTTCCCAAAATATTAGCAGCTTCTTATTCTAGGTTTTAGCCTGAAATTCAGATATAATGTCATTTTATGATGCTATATTTGATGATGCCCCTCATTTTTTATTATTATGTTTTTTTTTAAAGTTAGTTAACAAATGTTCTGAGTTGAAGTCAAAATGATTGCCTAAGTGTAATTTTTGTATTACTTTGGAGAGAAGGCCAAAGTGGCATGAGAACTAACAACAGAGGCCAACAACAAAGCACATCTGAGAGGGACAAGCAAGGGGGAGTCACTGATGGAGCTGCTGTTTTCTAAAAGGTCACTGCCCTCAATTCTCCAAAGTTCTACTTCAGTACTTCATAATACTTTGAATAGCACCTTTTTACCATGCTACTAAGGACCCTGGTCTGGTGGGCAAACCAAAAGATATATATAGTGAAAGTCAATGAATTGATCAACTAAATTAATTGAATCATGTAGTTTATCTGTTTTCTGTCTCCTTCTCATTAGAACATAAGCTCCAGGAAAGCAGGAATCATGGTTAGCTCCCTACAACAATCCTTAGTACACAGTAGTTTCTCATTAAATATTTCTTGAATAAATGTTATTTTCTTACTTTAAGATACATCAATGCTTTACATTAAGACAGAGCCAACACCATAGGATAATCCAAAGGTCCTTGGGCCTCTTTTACATGTATTGTGAGTCACTATATTAGTAAACTAAACGTTCCATATGTCTGACTGTTTATTTCCTTTTTGTCACTGACACCAAGGAAAGCAACAGAGAATGAGACACACAGTGGAGCTCCTCTTCTTATACAGGCGTGCTGCTCTACACTCCACTGAAAGTAACTTTCCACTTTCACCTTAGGAAGAGAATGAAAACGCATGAGACTTCTGACATATTTTTGGCTTACCCTAGATACTGATATTAAATTTGGCAAAAGACACTTTACTTGCCCATACAGAAATAGCAATTAGAGATGCATAACTGATGCCATACTTCCATGGAAGAAAACAATGAGGATAAGAGCTTATTTACCTTGGGTTTTAATACTTCCTTATTCTCTAATTCCAGATATTTCCAGAGTACACAGCATTAAATGAATCAATACCAAGGCAAGCTAGAGGGATTTCTAAAATCATATATCATACTTCCTTTTCCTGAGCAAATTTCAAAATGGAGTATTTTTATAAACATTCCATTAGAGACCAAAGGCTTTGATTTTCAAAGCGGCAGTGACGGCCAAAGGCTTCATTATGTCAGAGAAAACAGAAAGCAGTTTGAGAGCTGCATCTGATATCAGAAGTATGTTTTGCTAGAATCTAAGAAGTTTAAGGGATTTTTTCTCTTGCAGTGTTAACTGATGTACACATTCTGGCTGAGGGCTCTCCTGTTCAAAAAACGACATAGGTACAAGAGCGTTCCTGTCCCTACTGGAAGTAAGAGAAATGAAAAGTCCTACTGGTTTGACCTCTGAGGTATTATAACTAGAATAAGGGCATCTCTAATAATGAAAAAGTCCCAAGACCACATTTTCTCATAGCTTATCACACAAGAGGAAAAGAATGTGTTTGAAGGGGTGAGAAGAAGTAAATGTGGTAAAAGAATACATGCCAGAACCAGGTGTGAAAAGAATGAACCTCTAGAGCTCTGCAGCCATTAATGAGCTGTGAAACTTGAGTGACTGACTTTGCCTCTCTAGTTCTCAATGGCAGCCCGAACAAAACGGATTAATGCAGCAAGCCCAGTAGGTTGCCAAGACCACTAAATTTCAGAGACATCTTCTTGAGGAACAAGAGGGCTCTGGGGAAGTGAGCCCCTCTACTTCATGTACCTTTGATTTTATATCTTTGCCTAACTTGGCACCTGAGCTAAGAGCGAAACAAAGTAAAAGTAATCTTTGGATCTGGGCCAGCGTTTGTGATCCAGCCTATCTGTGACCAATCAGGTCATTTCTCTCCAAGTTTGAAAGTGACTGTGCATGCATTACCCACTTCACACACAGACAATAAAACACAGAGTTGTGCTGTGACATGACATTTTTACAGAAATGGAAACTCAAAACTGGCCAACAAAGATGAGATGTAGCAAATAAATCATAAAGTGATTAATGTTACTAGTCAGTCAGTTGAGTTGCTCAGTTGTGTCCGACTCTTTGCGACCCCTTTGCGACAGGACTGCAGCACACCAGGCTTCCCTGTCCATCACCAACTCCTGGAACTTGCTCAAACTCATGTCCATTGAGTTGGTGATGCTAGTAGTAAAGTTAGAATCAAATGGAAATATAGAGAATAGCTGACCGTAGGAATGCTGAAACTGTTGCTATTTAAGAAAACCTAGGGAAGCCAGAGGAACTGGAAAAGGCGAATTTACGCAAACTTAGGAATACGACAATTTGTTGAAGTGTAAGAAAAACTGCTGCCTTTATTATCATAAGCTATATGATAAGAAGGCAAGCACAATTCAATTATCCATAAGTTTTCAATAAAGAAATGACATTCCAATTCTCAGTGCTTCTAATGTACTATATATAATTCATTGTACTATATAAATATTAAGTACTAAATAGATAATCAATTTTACTATTTTTCATCTTTATATACATTTATAGAGATTCAATGTTTTGATAAAATTATTAAAGTTTATAGATCAATCTGATTTTTCTCACTGATATTATTAAGATTGCTTTGCATGGTTTTAGGTTGAATGGTCATTTTTATGGTTCTGCACAACATGGAAAGTGAGGATTACCTGTACTAAAGTAATGCTTGGTATGTGGGAAAACCAAGTAAACTTAAGTGAGTCTTAATAATTGTTTTTTAAAGAACTATTACACATACCTAAGAAAAAATGACCCAGTCATAGAGCAAATTTTATTGAAGCACTGCCTGGCTACATAGCTGCAGTTGCATACCTTCTCATTCCCTGACTTGCAGAGATACCAAGCAAGTATCTTCTTCACTTTAAACATGGAGGAAAGGTAGAGCTTCAGGGGAAAACACTTTCTATTGTTCCCTTCCCTCAGTATTTTCTCATAAAGCATGCATGATATGTGAGCTGGAGATTCCTTAAGTCTGCAAATGCCTCTCTTTGATTCAGTTCAGTTCAGTTCAGTCGCTCAACTGTGTCTGACTCTTTGTGACCCCAAGAACTGCAGCACACCAGGCTTCCCTGTCCATCACCAACTCCTGGAGCTTACTTAGACTCATGTCCATAGAGTTGGTGATGGCATCCAACCATCTCATCCTCTGTCGTCCCCTTCTCCTCCTGCCTTCAATCGTTCCCAGCATTGGGGTCTTTTACAATGAGTCAGTTCTTCACATCAGGTGGCCAAAGTGTTGGAGTTTCTCTTTGATTAGACGTAACTTAAGTGAGTAGCGTGTAATAGGAGCTCCTTGGGACCTGGGTTAGGGTATAAGTGGGAAGGAGGGGAGAGGTCCCAGTGTGTGCTTTGCACTGCGCATGTGTGCAGAGGATGGGGAGGGGCGTACTCCAGGGAGAGCATACAGGGAGGACCAGCACTGAGGCAGCTCAAGACTGTATCTGCTGGTGGGGGCCTTTCTCTTACCCGCTCCCAATGACCTGCCTGTGTGTGACCCGTATCTATTCTCATCTCTCTGTGTGTAACAGCAGGACTGGGGAAAGCGTTCTGTCTTTAACTACAAGAGAAGCTTTGGGAAGTGCCCTAGACATTTTCAGCCGCTGCTGAACCCAATGACTTGCCAGGGTTTCTTCAAGAGAGTTTTCTCAGTTTAAAATGGAACACTCAGTTATGAAAATGCTACATTCCTTGAGACTGTGGTAATCATAAAAGTTACTATCTATGGCCAGTCCTGTCACAATAGTTGAGTCCACAAAAATTTATTAAGCCATATGAAGCCTACTGAGAGAGAACTGGAAAAAACCTTCCCTCCTGAGGACCCAAAACAATGTTTCTATTCCCTGGCCCAACATCCTAATAAATAAATAAAAGTGAACTCTGGGGATGGAAATTACCAAAAGTATAACAGGTAAATCTACAGTAGTGTACGTGACGACTAGTGACGATGATGGTGACAGGAACAGCAGCAGTCACAATTTACTGAAGTTTCCTTGTGTCAAGTACATTGCTGTATACTTGATATATATTGTCATGTCACCTTTAAGAAGCATGACCTATGTTTCTTATTCTAAGGATGAAAAAAACAAGACACTTAAAGCACTTGTCTCTTGTCCCAGGTTATACAGAAAGGAAGCAGTAGGAAGCCAAGCCTGTCCAAGTCCAAATATCATGTATGAAACCATGAGGTGCCTGGACGTGAGATCCCTGCTTAGGTAACATCAGCACCTATTCATACTCTGATGCAGGAAAAACGCTAGCATGTCTACTGAGTGCCAAGTCTAGCACCGTTGTAATATTTATTAACACATACATTTGCTAATAGGAATATGGAGAGGAAATAATAAGATGTAGGAAGACATTCAGATATGTCTGCACAAAGCCAATAAACATTTATCAAACATCTGTCATGTTCTAGACATAAGTTCAAGAGAAATTTTCAAGCTGCCAAAGATCATTTATTAAAATGGCCTTCCTGGAAACGGTAGCACAGATCAACCTGGCAAATGCCAACCCAAAAAGGGTGACTATTTTAACCAGACATATGTAAACTAAATCTGAACTAGAATCATAAATTGGAAGCTCCATCTTTAATTGTTCTGTGTATAAAAAACATACATGATCTTGTCTACCTCATGCACAATCAGTAGGCATTTTCAACTACAAAGAAACAAAGCTACCGATGAAATGAGGAAATTTTTAAATGCAAAAATTTTAGGACCTAAACATCACATAATACTTACTTACATAGAGGTCTAACATAATAAAAAACATAAGCTATGCTATACTGCCTCTTAGTTTTATGCCAAAACAGAATGTGCTCCAATATTTGCAATTTAACAACAACAACAAAAAAAGCCACAGTTTCTCCCTAAAGACAAAGGTCAGCTGTTGCAGCCATTCCTTTTTCCTCCACCTCTCAAAAAAATAAAGGCAGTGTCTGGATTTGCAAGTTTTCAAACACAGAACCAAATTTAAAAATAATAGCTCATATTACTAACATGACTTTAAAGAAAGCTTTTTTGTGTATGTTTATTTTATTAAACTAATCATGCATCTGCCATTTCAATTCTACCTAGAAATTCTTAATAGAGGACACTCAAGTGTTGGGCACTATATGTAAATTGAAAAGGAATAAGTTACTGTGAAATAAATTCCATTCTATTTGATAAATATATTTCGGTTCCATACAGGAATACCCTAATTTTCTATTCTCTAAGAGCAGCCTTGAAGCTGACATGACATAAATGGCAATCCTAATCTTTCATGGAAGGAGAGAACCTTGAGACATGCTATTTCATATCTTTTTACAGTCCTCAGAGGAATAAAGGATTTCATACCTTTCCCCAAAGTATACTAACCTTAACAACAATAAAATCTCAATAGTATAAAAGAATACAACTGTGGTTGGGGGAAAAAAGCATACTTAAAAATCTCTGGACTAATACGATCTATACATTTGTCACTACAGTTAAATCAATCTCTCTCTCTCAGCATGAGGAACAATATGAAACAAAATAAAACAAAAAACTGTGATCCAGCCACTCTGTAATTATTACTCAGATGACAGTTACTGAAGACTAATATATGCTGAGGGGCGATGAGGAAGAAAACAAAAGGACATTATCCTTGTTCTCAAGCAGCTCCTAATCTTTCTGACAACCTTACCGCTTAGTCATTAGCATGCACTGCAGGCTCCTAAAATATCTTATCAATACAATAAAGACGAGGTGACAGAAAACTGCAGTAACTGTCCACCCCCAATTAGCTGAATATCCAGAGAAGGGCCCCTCGGGCGGCTGAGGGGCCTGAGCACACCCAGCTGTCACAGCCTGGCCCCAGGGTATCATCAGGCTCCCCTGACAGTCTACAAGTTCCCCTTCCGGGAAAACCAAAGGGCATAGCAGAATCAGTCAGCGGATCAGGCTGGGGTCAAATACCAGGAATCATTGTGTTTGTCAGAGCAGAATCATGAGAAACAAAAAAGGCCAGAAAAGGTCAGGAAGAGAGAACAGCCGAGGCCAGCAAGAGCAGAGATGTTGCTGAGGAAGCTGAAGCCAGGCACGGTACTGGTGGTATGTCTCAAGACACGGCTGAGGAAGAGTTTAGACCTGTGAACTAGGAAGAGGCACAGCTCACAGTCAGCATGGAGACAGGTAAGGGCAGGAAAACCTGTCCAACTGAGGAGACTCAGACTCAAAACACAAGCCCTGACACTGTCTCCTCTCTTCCTCTCTCAAACTCTCAGTCTCTAGGACAATTTTGGAAGACTTGAGGAAATCCCTCTGCTCTCCTCATTTGGAGAATGCCGGGAATCCCTCTCTGCCTTCTTAAACCCTATATACCTTAAGCTTCAAGAAAGCTCCAGTCTTAATTCCCTGGGCCGTTCCCTCCACGCAGCAGTGTAAAGCATTAGAGTGTGAGAATGCTCTGTCCTTTTGCTATGTCCCAGAGGAAAATACACATACACACTTTATATAGATACACACTCAGTTCATCATACACACAAAAAAAGTCATGGGAATTCCCTGGCAGTCCAGTGGTTAGACCTCTGCACTTTCATCGCAGGGGCATGGATTCCATCCCTGGCCAGGGAACTAACTTCCTGCAAGCCATGTGACATGGCCAAAAAAAAAGTCTTAATTCCAAGGAATTGGAAGATTAACTGAGCATGACAGTCAAGGAACTGATCAGTATACAGCATAATCCTTAAAACAATACAAAGAACAATAGGAAATCTTAAGAGAGCCTTATAGACAAAATGACAACTGGGCTCAGTCTCAAAGGATGGGTAGGGATTAATCAAGCTGAATAAAAAATGAAAGGCTAATGGAGAGGACCAGGGGCAAAGGAAAAGACATGAGCAAAGGTACATGTCACCACATGCAAATCTAGGCCCAGTGAGAAATTCATCATGGCCACAGCAGCGTACATGAAGAAGAAGGCTAAAGAGAGGCTAAGAAGGCTAAGCTAAAGTCCTATTAGTAAAGAGGCTCATGTACTATCCTAAGAAATCCTGCCTTCAACTTATGAACAATGGGAAATCGCCCAAGGTTATTAACAAGAGTGAGATGAGCAAATTTATATTCTAGAATTCAGGCAACATTCAGCACATGCTCCAGAGCTGTGACAGGACAAGAGCAATGAGTCAGAGGGCTATTAAAATTGGCTAAGCACGAAACCATGTGGATCAAAACTAGTGGGAACAAGAAGAAGAGTCATTACATAGGAATTTAATGGATAGGATAGAATATACTGGACAATAAGGAATGGGATGAGAAGAAGTGGTGGAAAACACAGGAAAGGAAGACTGAGGTTTTTATCTCGGGCAACCAGGTAAGTTGTAGAGCCATTAACGAGGACAGAAACAAAGCCAGAGGATAAACAATCTCTAGTGTGGGATGGATAACAGATCCAGTTATTTAGACACAAACCTCTACCAGTTCTCTGTGCTACCTGGTGTGCCAAGGACATACAATTATTTCATCTTCAAAGTGGTACATTATACGCATTTTACATAAAGAAAGTAATGGCCCCAACAGGTCAAGTAATTTATCGAATGTTATTTATCTATTTATTTAATTATTCAACAAGTATGTATCACGTGCCTTTCAGGTGCTGGGGTTTTGCAAGTGAAGGAGATGGGCAGCAAGGCTAGAATCAAGTCATATAGGCTTCATTCAGATTTCATGTCACCTCAGAAGAGTTATTTGAGAACAAGCCTTCTGTACTTCAAGTTAGTTGATTTGAAATATTTAAGAATTGCTAACAATGTATTTGCAAACATTAGTGTGGAGTAAATTAAATTTCATGTTGAATATTTTCAAGCATTCACCTCATAAAGCCACCGTTAAATGTTAAAGAAAGGGAAGGAACGAAGGGAGAGAAGGAGGGAGGGAAGCTAGGAAGGAAGCGGCCCTCTGCTTCTGCACCTTCCACTTCCTGCCTCAGTCTTAACTGCAGTGATAAAATCATGGCATGGTGAAGTAATACAGCATATGATTATTAGCACAGACTCTGGAGTCAGACTCTCTAGAGCTGAACTCTGGCTTTGTCTACCTTCTAGCACTGTGACTTGGGGGAAGATATTTAAACTTTCTGTACTTCAGTGTTTATCTTGTGAAATGGAGCTAGTAGTAGTACCTATCTAATAGGTGGGTGAGGTTAAATGAGTTAAAACTTGAGATGTACTTATAACAGAGCCCATAGTTAATGCACAACCAATGTTACAGTATTACCTGTCTTCTTAGCCCTTATTACTGTCTGAAATTACCGTGTTTGTTTAGTTGCTTGACCTCTTGTTCTGTCTTCTCCATTCTAAACTCCACAAGAGAAAGGTCATAGGGACAACTTCAGAGGACTGCTTTAGATGGAATGATCAGGAAAAGCCTCTCTGAATCTGGTAATAGGAGACAGCCATATAAAGATGTGGACATTCTAGCAGAGGGAAAAATTCTAGCATGTTTTAGAAACAGAAGGCAGCCGGTATGGCTACAGCAGGATAAGCTACAGGAATGAGATGGAACAGGCAAGCATCGTGACTAGATGGTAAAGTGTCCGGATTGTATTTTAGGAAAACACTGGACAGTTTCAGATAAGAGATTTAATAGTGTGATTTACACTTCATAAAAAAACATTTTGAGTATAGTGAAAATTGAATTGGGTAGGGGAAGGAGAGAGTGGAAGAAGGGAAACTTGAAACCAGGTAGTCTGTCTCCAGAATTAGGCATTTATTTAACTCTTGTGCTGTGCAGTGAATTTAAGGTATAGGATCTTGAGTGAAAGTATAAAATAAACAGAAGGAAACATGAATCTACAGTTTAGGAGAAAAGGCAAGGCCAATGATTTAGATTTTATTTTGTAATCGCTGACATATTAAGAAAATGATTATTAAAGCCATGGGAGCTGATGAGATGGCTCAAGGAACACAAACACAGCAAGAGGGGAAGAACGTACAGCTTATGATTTATGAAGTCTATTCTGTCCTACTCAGAACACTTCTTTTCATGTCCTAATAGAATACTGATCACCACCCAGGAGTATCTGGAGCATTCATCTTCCTCCAGAAGTTGCTGAGGCATGGGTAAAAACGGATCCATAATGATAAGTCTTAGTGTTGCTGGGCAGTGAAAATGATGCTTGCAGGGAAACACTATCAAACCCACAGATCTCACTAAAGATACAATAACATTACCGAATACATACTTATAGAAAGGAAAGCCATTATTAATCCAATTATAACCAAGTTTGATTTAAATGACCTATGGAATTCTATGTATACAAAATTTAGTATATGTACATATATATTTCATACCCTACACTATTAACATAAGTTAGAAGCTAAGGGCATAGGCCAGCTGCTCTGTTTAAGCCTCAAAATAGGTGGCAACATGGCACAAACTCTGCCCAGTGAGACTAGAGCAAAAAGAATGGCACAAGTGAACAGAGTGGCCTTGGAGACAGGGCATCATACTTTCAAATGCTTTACAAGTCATTAATAAGCTTCATAATATTTGAAGCTAAAAAATCACTAAGGAACTCCTAACTCTATCAAGGACAAATATATCCACACTTCTAGGCACAGTTTAGGAATAGGAGAAACGCAGTTCTACCTTCCTTCAGCTTCTTATTTTTGTTTCTTACTATGTGGAGGTGTGACACTCTTGGGATCCCCCATTAAATGGGAGATGGAGAAGAGGAACAGGAAAAATTACTCAATTTCTTCATTAAATCTTTGGCAAAATGGAAGGGGAATTCTCTCAGGAGCTACATTTTTATTCATTTACTCAACAGATATATATACTAGGAGCAGAACTCTATAAAATGCATGGCTATAATAGTGAATAAAACTATAGTTTTATAGCCCTCACTCAGAAAAATATGAAATAAGTAATAGTTGTTGTTGTTCAGTCACTAAGTCATGTCTGACTCTTTGTGACCCCATGGACTGCAGTATTCCAGGCTTCCCCATCCTTTACTATCTCCTTGAGTTTGCTCAGATTCCTGTCCATTGAGTTGGTGATGCTATCTAACCATCTCATCCTCTGTCACCCCCTTCTCCTCCTGCCCTCAGATCTTTCCTAGCATCAGGGTCTTTTCTAATGAGTCGGCTCTTAATATCAGATGGCCAAAGTATTACAGCTTCAGCTTCAGTCCTTCAAATGAATATTCAGGATTGAATTCACTGGAATAATTTCACAAAACTTTAATATTCATTGAAATAAATACACGAAACACTAATTATTAGTAATTGTGATTATGTGTTAAAAAGGGAAAGTACAAGATAGTAAGGGGAACCTAACCAACTTTAGGGGTCAGAAACAGTATTCTGTACAGTTCAAAGTATCGAGGATACTGTCAAGTAAATACATGTTCAGTATTTCTGGGCTGGCTGGAAGAATGGCTTTTCTTCATATACCAGTCTTGCAAACTAAAGGACACTATCACCACCTCTTGAGTTCCGAATATCAAATAAGTCTTAGAAGCCCATGTTAGAGAAAACCGAAAGGGCAGGCAGATGGTTTTCTTCAGGTAAAACAAATTAGAAGAGAGAGACTAAATCCAGATTTCATTTTAAAGATTATACCACTGTTTTTAAAAATCATAAAATACATTACTTTTATACAATACTATTTACTTGAAATCAATGTAAATGTCTAAGTTCCCTTTGTTCACACTGGACTGTAGTCTAGTTTTGGGGCAACAGCATGATATTTGCTCGACTGTGCTAAAAGGGGGGCTTCTCAGGTGGCATAGTGATAAAGAACCTGCCTGCCAATGCAGGAGACATGGAGATGCAGGTTCGATCCCTGGGTCAGGAAGATCCCCTGTAGGAGGAAATGGCAACCTGCTCCAGTATTCTTGCCTGAGAATCCCCATAGACAGAGGAGCCTGGTGGGCTACAGTTCATGGGGTCGCAGAGAATTGGACACAACTAAGCAACAGAGCACACACACAAGTCCTTAAAAGAAATACCTTCTGCCATGGACTGAATTGTGTTCCCATTCTTCCCCCACTCCCCCACCAAATTCATCTGTTGCAGCCCTAACCCTCAGTATGACTATATTTAGAGACAGGGTCTTTAGGAGGTAATTAAAGTTAAATGAGACCATAAAGAGGAGGCCTTAATCCAACAGGACTGGTGTCCGCATAAGAAGAGAGACAAGAGTACACACTCTCTCTCTGACATGCAAAGACATAGTGAGACGGTGGCTGACTGCAAGTCAAAAAGAGAGCCCTTGTCAGAAACCCAAACTGCTGAACCTTGACCTGGGATTTCTAGCTTCCAGAACTATAAGCAAATAAATATCCAATGTTTAAGCCACCCTGTCTATAGTATTTGTTATGGCAGCCCAGCTAACAAATGCACCTTCCTAATTTTTTTCCCTCTCTAGTATCTAAATTTTAAAGCTCTCTCTTCTGCCTGATTCGTAGAATATGTCTGAACAACCTGAAAGATACATTAGACACTAAGGCCACATGTGTAAAAAGTACACCTTGACAACTAACCAAGTAGAGGAGAAAAGTAATTGGTCAAGGCACTTGCTAATCAAGGAAATGAAATGGAATGGATAGCTTCTGTTTGCTTGCATTTACTTTTAAACTCTCAAAATTTCATATTGTTTTCAATACAAGTAAGAGTGTTCCTCAAGTGAACCAGATCTGGATATTTTCAGCTGCGGTCAGTGTCTCTCTGACGCCCACTGGGGTTTGGTGATGCAGAGGTAAACAAATGCCACGCTTCTAATACCTCAGTGCATTGCAAACTGATATGAGATTCAGAAGTGTGACTGCTTGTGAGAACAGACAGAGGTGAGGTTTCTTTAGGTGAGATTCTTCAGTTGTTTATCAGGTAGGAATCAAGGATATTTAAAAACAAAACATCCTGGTGGCTAGTGCTCAATCTGAAATCTGGTGGGCAACTTTTCAAGAAATAAAAGCTACGAACAAAATGGCTTTAGTTCCATTCAGCCTGCTGTGGGAAATGGCTAATGGACAAACATTATTATGACTGGCAAGGCGAGCTGCCAATAAATAAGAAGAGCAGAGATTCAAACCACCATATATTAATGGCAACACTTCCTAAACTTATTTCACTAATTCATCAAAGTAGGACATTATCTGAAGTGAAAAGAAAAATGAGGTTGGAGAGCACAGGGGAAGGAACTATTTAAAAGTAAAAGCTATGCTTCTTTCTCTATTGGTTAGTTATCTCTGCTTTGAGTAATTATGGTTTACTTCTACCATTTCCTGATACCACAGTTGGTTTTACTGAGGGCAATATTTTCTCCTTTTCAAATGACAAGCAGAGAACTACCTCTGGTAGGATAAATTTCCATTGTTTGTTTATGCCTTTCTTGTCTTTTTCCACTAGGAGAAAATGGCTAGACAGGAAGAAAGTGTGGAATTCTGATATGCCACTCCTCAGAGGGATGGGGGCCACATTTTCTTTTCACTTGTCTTTTTTTTTCCCCCTAGAAGAGTAACAACCTCAAGTGCTCTCTCTCATGTTTTCTTAATCTTCAAGTCTTAATTCTCAACTGTTTCTTAGCATTTTAAACTAACTGTTCAAAATGTTGCAATCTTGTATCTTTTGGAATGGAGTGAAAATATCCCCATTATAAAAGAATTCATTTAATTGTACAGTTCAAATCAGTACAAAATTCAACAAATGAAGCCTTAAATTCTATTTCAGATAGGTTTTTTAGGGTAATGGGTAGTGTAACAGCTTTCAGTGTAATGTAACAGATCACAGCTCTGGGGCTAGACTACCTGGGTTTGAATCCTATTTCCACCACTTACTAGCTGTGAAGATTTAGAAAAATTAATTTGACCTCTAAATCTCCATTTAATCATCTGTAAATGGAGAATAGTAGTAGTTCTATATCACAGATTGTTGTACCTGGTAAAGACAAAGCAATGGATGAATTTTAACTATCATTAAGATTATTTCAAAAAATATCCAAAAGGCATCATGTTAGTCTCCCTACTCATTGTTAGGATCATTAAACAGTTATATGTAAAACCAAGTGGAGGCTCACCAGTCTTAGGTCACATAAAACAAACCTCTTGATAATTAGGTAAAGGAAAAGGATAAGAAGGAAATCCTTTCTTCCGACACTAGCGTTAACTGAGACTAAGATTTTACCAATAACCTAAATATACACTTGACATTTACAGGTAAGACATTCTATTTAAACTTACATATTTCAACAAAGAATCCAGTGAAAAACATAATGTAACAGCAGCTTATTCTAAAACATTGACATAACCTGAAACATTGCTCTATGAGCAAAATACATACTTCTGAGGTGATCTGTTATCAACTTCAGCTTTCAGTCGTAAATTCTCCCTCACCAGGCCACTATTTTCCAATTTCAATTTTTTATTTGCCTTAAAAAAAAAAAAGTGTTGAAAATAATTAAGCACAAGTTAAAAACAAATGTGTAAAAATTATGACATGAGCCATCTGTATTTTTTAGAGCAACAGTATGAGAAAACTGAATACTAGAGCATGTCTTCAGAAACTTAAAATCACCATTGGGAATGACTTGGGAAACTGAACACGATCACGCATTTTTAATCCAAATTCCCCAAGCACTTTGCAAATCTTCTATCCAGGGAAACAAACAGAGCTATGTTAGTTAGCTTAGAGTCGTTAAGGGACTAAACTAACGACATTTTTTTTTTTCCTTTTTCACGTAACTGAATACTCTAAGCATGGTAACAATATACCACATGCAATTATTCACAAAACTAATGGTTAAGTATCTTGCACTATGAGATTGATTTTTGGTTGCTATTTAAAAAGTTTTTAGTGATAGCATATCTAATATTGTTAAACTACTTGCCTACTTTCTTCAAAATGGCTTTCCCAAATGCTCTGGCTCACAACTTCTTGGATCAATATTTTCTAATAAATTGTATGGATTCTCTTTTGATTTTTTTTTTAATCCCAAGTATAATTTCCTTTTTTGAGTTGCATGATACCTAAAAACTGCCTGACAAAATATTTATTGCTAGAAAATCTAGAGGCTCAGTATTGATCCAGGGCAGCCCCAAAAGTAGAGTGTCTGTTGTAGAATCTTCTTAAAAGTGACTTCTTTTAAATCCGCTAGTCACTGTGTTTCTGAATTCCAACAAAAAATAAGACTCCACAGGCTAGGAACCAATCTCACTAACCTAGCAAGAGAAATTAATTCTCTCACTATTAACATTCAATGTGTCAGAACAACTGTCAACAAAAAGGTTTAAACTAAGAAAATCTGAAAACAGATTTTAAAAATCTGACCAATAATTTCTAGAATTTTTGACTATATTACTTGCCCATCCACACACAAATGCCCCAAGAGGGTGACAAGAGAAGCAGGACAGACAACACTCTTTTGAACACCAAGCTTAACTCTCTCAGATGTAAACAGGTTCCATTTGGATTCTGAGTACCTGCTTATCTTCATGGATGCAAACCAACCAGGACTATGGAGAGTTAATTCTTTAAGTGACTGATAAACACCATTACTGCCCCTCTGAAGACATAGGAAAGGTAATATACTTCCTCATACACACACACACACACACACACACACACACAATGAATTAAGCCCTCAAGCATAGCACTGTAAGAGGAGGCACTTAGTGAATGCTTTTTGATGATGAATGACAAGCTTAAATTAGAACCTCATTTGATTTCTTTTCCCTATCCCCCTTGACAAGGTCTCTCACCAGTCCTGAGGCTTTCTAAGATGCTCTTTATAGGCTGGCTAACCCTCAATTATCAGAGATATTTTCAAGTTCAGGAGAACTGGATGGGTAAAATTACAAAGGGGAGAGTTCTGCCTATTTGTTGCACCTAAAAGAGTAATAAAGACTTCAGCTAACTATTATACTTTGCAATCTCAACACTGGCTTCATAATGGTTCAAAACTCACTGTCTTGGAAACATGAGGAAAAAAGTCCATTTCACTCAATCTAGGTAGTCCTTTATTCTGAATCTTCAGAATTCCTATATTCCTATATTTGTTTTATAGTATGCTGTTATTTTGTAAAGTTTTGCCTCTGTAGTCCATGTTTTTTTAGTTTATGTTCCAGTTTATTGCCTAGTTCTACCTAATTCCTTCACTAGGTATCCAAAATGGGCTTTTCAAGTATCCCAAATGATTGTGAAGTCTCAAGATGGCTTTGGGTATCGAATTTAACACATGATCTTTAAAAGAACAAAGAAAAACTGTACTTTATGTACTTTTCTTTTACATACATCCCTTATACCACTCTTTTTTTTTCCTTATACCACTTTTATAAGCTCAGAGTAGAGTTTTCATACATATCTTCATGCTCTAAGAAGCATTTATTGCCAAATATTTTAATGAAATTCAATAATATAAAAGAGACCATACAGAAATTACTGATAGATCAAGAAGGAAAGTTGATGAGGACACGGCTGATTGATAACACTGTGACTTCTCAGCTAGCTTTCCTTTTCATGTCCTCTTCCCTTCACAAACACACACGGAAATGGAGGCCACTATAAACCAGAGAACAATACGCTTCCCCTAGACTTGTAGCAAACTCAGTGCAATTACATCCATAGTTTCTTTTTTCTCTGAAAGCACTATGTTCCCAACTTTCTCTCATCTTGGCCTTCTCTGAGCCCAAATGGCATTTATTTTATACGTGGGTATGCAATTTGACTTAGTATTCACACTAAGTTGTAGATAATTCTCTGCTACTTAATCTCACTGAGTATCAGAGAGCCGGTATGTGGCAGCATATCTCTAAAATATCATGTCGGGCATTAATGATTTCGGGAGGTGCAATTCAGTAGTTCAGCACAGTAACAGTATTTTAAGAGAATGCAGATAGGTTGAATAGGGGGCTGTGAACCTGGATACCACAAACCCATCTCTGTTCAGCACAACAGGCCTCCACTGTGGATAAACCTGAAGCCAAGACAAAAAGGCTAGTCCCTCTAGCCAGCACAGCTCTTCATCACTTCATTACCTCTAACGCTGATGCCATGGAATTCATCTCCTTTCCTAGATTGGAAAATCCTAGAGGTTTGCCCTTTTCCTCTATGCTTTCTCTATCTTCTTGCCTGGATGAAGAATAACTGAAAAAATTAAACTGCCTCTCAGCCACAATATTCTTTCGCATGGAGTAGTCTAAAGCCATCACTCACAGTTCTCTTGGTATTAGTAAGTCTTTAACTATTTACAATATTAAAACATCAGAGAAAGGGAGTGCTAGAAAAAAGATGGTCCAAACCTTTCATTTTATAGGTAGGGAAACAGACAGTTCTGTCTTTATGCATACATGGCAGTTACTGACATAAGCTTTTAAAAAAAAGGAAGCCAAATCACAAAGAGGGGAAACAAAAACATAACCTTTAAACTGATGTCGTTATTCCACAAGAAGATGTAAATTCATACAGAGGCACTACAAAGTCTCCAATTACAGTCTCCAATTACAAATGGGACCACCTGATATTTCTTGGCAGCTATTAAGATTTAAGGAGAAAAAGTTTTCTTATTGTTTATAAATGCTCATCCAGGGATTTGTCCTTTCTCCCCAAATCATCTAAAGGATGACTCAAAATAGTATGGCTATTTATTCTTTTGAGGGTACTTAAAATACTACAGAATTTTAAACACAACCACAACTTACCTCTTTTAGCTTATCGACATCATCTTTTACTTTTTCATAGATTTCATTAGCTGTTCTAAGCTTTTTCTTCCACTCTGCTACAGTTTCTGGGTCAATTTTACTTGGAGTATCTGCAACTGGAAGTTTATCTTCATTTTGGTTGCCCTGCATCAAGGTTAAAGGATCCAGGATAGTCTTGATCTGTGATTCCAAGCTGAGATTTTTACTCTTAAGCTCATCTACCTCTTTCTGCAGACAGTCTATTTCATCCTGAAAAAGCATTGCATAGCCATCAGGTAGACACAGACACTGAACACATACCCATGCTAGACTGAAGTCAACGTGTCTGTAAAATGTACATCCAAAATCCTGTAGATACATAGATTCTTTATGCATCGGAATAACTCTGTAGACAGAAAGTCACATACAGCTGAAATTCTCAAAATGTATTTTGACTGATAAAAATTGGCATCTCTATTGCTTTTAATTCAATGATCGTTCATGATTAAAAAAATGAAAATATCAAATCTTTAATTCCATTTTAAATATTCAGAAAATATGAAAAGTCACATGAATTCAACAAAGAAGTAGATTCCTCAGAAAAAAATTCTGAGGCATGTTTAATTCCTTTACTAAGGGGCATTTAAAAATACCATTTTGATCAAGGAAATCTGCAGTTTTGGCTGATGTCTCTCTTTTGCTTTATATAGAAGTAAAACTATATACCATGTCCTTTCACTTTCCATGTCAGAATAATACCTGTAATTTTGAACTCTTCTACATTCTAGCTCTTTAACTACTACTGTGACTATTTCAAATATTAGTTTTCCCATGTAGAACCACCTTGAATCCAGCAACAAAACATTTGGGGCTATAACTCTCTTCTGTGATACCATTTATTCATCTATAATGGATATTTCACCTTAAACTAAAATTGTTAGGAATTCTGTTCTCAGAAAATAAACTTCAACATTCCAGCAATCTCCTAAAGCATTAATTTGATTAGCAACTAGTGTGATAAATATTCATTACATAAATAAGGATACATTTTAGAGTTAACACAGAATTATTTATTATTTTAAATTACAATATGTTTTGAGTTAAATGGCATCATAAAATGAGAAAAGGGCTTTACTTGTTTGAATAAATTAGTGAATAAATAAGTATAAATAAGAAAACACACATGAATGAACATTTATTCAGTCATTTATCTATGCCCTGTTTTATTTCAAAAAATTTTTGAAGCAGCTGAACTGGTTTCCAATTATGTAGTGTAATTTAAAGATATTTTGTGTCAAAGGAAGAGAGCAATATTATCCCCCATTTAGTCAATATAAAATGACAACTGGACTTAATGTTTATTCAAAAGTATGTATATCCATTAGCATGAAGCTAATTTATAAAAAATTCTATCACCATGTCAAATCACCTGCATGTCAAATCACATACAGAAAACAACTGCATGATCTCACATACATGTGGAATCTAAGAGAGTCAAACACATAAAAGCAGAGTTAAACAGTGGTTACCAAGCATGGAAGGTGGGGAAAATGGGGAGATGGTTCAAGGGGTACAGAGTTGCAGCTAGAGATAGTCTAGAGACCTACTATATAGCAATGATGACTATACGTAATAATATTGTACGTCTACTGGACACTGCTGAGTAGATTTCAGGTGCCCTCACTGACCCCCCCTCCACACATACACAGTAACTATGTGAGATGGCTATGCTAATTAGTTTGACCGAAGTCATCACTTCACCATGTATATGTCTATCAAAACATGTTGTACACCTTAAATATACACCTTAATTTTTTTAAAACATGTTTTAAAAATTCAACAAACTTTTAAAAAATGTTTTTTAAAACATGCAAAAAAAAAAAAAAACAATTAAGCAATAGCATATCTCAAACCAAAATCTCTTTGTCAGAAGCTGACATAAGTATATTTTCTTTACCAGTACTTATCAGACTTATAATTAGCAGTGAATTTACAAGTAGAAACAAACACAGAATGAAGGTTATAGTACTTGTTTGCATTCATAACACCTCATGGGGTTGGAAGACTGACTTCTACATGAGAATTTCCTTTATCTCCCAACTTCTTGATGGAGCAACTTAAAAAATGATGTTTCTCACATATATACGGAATTTAGAAAGATGGTAACGATAACCCTATATGCAAAACAGAAAAAGAGACACAGATGTACAGAACAGACTTTTGGACTCTGTGGGAGAAGGCGAGGGTGGGATGTTTCGAGAGAACAGCATCAAAACATGTATATTATCTAGGGTGAAACAGATCACCAGCCCAGGCTGGATGCATGAGACAAGTGCTCAGGCCTGGTGCACTGGGAAGACCCAGAGGGATCGGGTGGAGAGGGAGGTGGGAGGGGGGATCGGGATGGGGAATACATGTAAATCCATGGCTGATTCATGTCAATGCATGACAAAAACCACTACAATATTGTAAAGTAATTAGCCTCCAACTAATAAAAATAAATAGAAAAATAAAATATACAGAAAAGAAAAAAAATGATGTTTCTGTTGAGGACAAATTTAAAATTAAAAGCAAGAAAAAGTTTCCATATTTGAAACAGGAAAGAAAAAAAGAATTCATCAAATAAGATATTTTTAAACTGGCATTTAAGATTTCATTGGATACTTACTCTAAGAAGTCCAGATTGATAGCTCAGTTTTACCTAGAATTCAATGCTGTCATCATTTAATGTTTTACTTAGTATTTACCTCATATTCTTTGTGGAGTAATTCAAGTCTAGTTTTCCGAAGATGCTTCCTGACTGTATGGCTTAGCATAGGCTCACTTTCACTTGTTCCTCCTATAGGGACCAAAAAAAAAAAAAATCTAACCTTTCATTCTGATTTGGGTAGAATGAAAATTAAAATGAACCCTTTCCTTATTGTTCTATGTAGTTCTCTAGCCTAATTCCTCTCCTTTTTCTTACATCCACTTGTGCTGCCATCCTTTTCTATACTTCAATTCTGAGAAAAAATAAGTAACACCATCAGAAATACCTTCAGTAAAATATCATGTTATGTTTACTTACCTGTGTATCTTACTAAACTCAATGAAGGCAAAGGCTATATTTTATTAACTCATTTGGACTATTGCAAATTTTGAATACCAGACAACTGTTAATGATAAAATCAGTGATTACATCTAACCAATAAGCTGTATAATTAAAATATTATGTGTTGTATAAATCAATATTATCTATATATAATTATCAAATATATTATCTTTATATATTATAATATATATTATTGTAACTAATGTATTCAAATATATAAAGTTACTAGTAACACAACTGAAAAGATGAATGTGTCTTTTCATTGACTAACCACCCAGTTATGATGGATTATAAATCACAGCATTAATTGTATGCCCACAATAACTCACATATACACACTCAAAATGTATTCTTCCTGAGAGCTCTTCACTTATCCTGTGGTTACCTTCTTTGTACTTCTTAGCATCATGATAACAAAGGCATTTATAAATGTTCTTTTTCAGGGGACTCCATCCAAATGCAAGGAAGGATGAACCATTTTACTTCAGAGAAATTATGAAATATCACTTAGATACAAATGAATGAAGAAAGAAGGGATGTGAAAAGAAGCTGGGAAAAAACATTTAAATTATTTTAATCAACAAAGCTCATAGTCTGCAAGGAAAGACCTGACTCCTGGTAAAGATCAGTGCAGATAAAAAATTAGAGGCCGAGAGATTAACACTCCAGTTTGTAGCACAGCAGAGAAATATTCCTTTATAAGACTTCAGCCAGGTACCCAAGAGAGAAACCTTGGAGCCACCTCTGATTCACTTTCAGATCATTTAGTTTCAAAGTTCCAATGGTGGTTCTTTCGTTCTAGCATATATATCTTCCTTTCTATTGTAAAAATTTTATCTAAGTCCATTTTCCCTAACTTGGGACTATTACGAAGATGAAAGGTTTTTCCCCTATGATTCATGCTATCATCAATTCACTTTCAATTTTTCCTAAAACAGAAACAAAAATCATTTTAACAATCTAAAAGAAACAACACTATAAAATCTCTTTAAATGGTTCATTTTCCAAGAATCTTCCAGCTCAAGTTTTATCCCTGCCACCTTCCCCCCACCCCACTTTACCTATGTGACTATAGCACTGAATGCTCTTTTTCATACCCTTAATCCAGATTCACATTCTCCCTCACCTGGGCAAGAGTCTGACCTACTCATGTCCTGTTTCTCCCCTGGAGCCCAAGCTATGTATCATCACCTGAGTAACATTCCTAGCACACTTTGGATTATGCCCACCTTACCCTTCTCACCCATACAGCAACTCCCTGATTTAGTCTGTCACTCAAGATGCTCTGTGCTAAAGTCTTAATTTACCTTTTCAGTCTTATTTCAACAGTCAGACCCAACTAGACTTTCCTGTTTCCCAACTGCAGTGAATGCTGCTCCCTCTACAAGAAATGGCCTCTCTCACCTCCACCAACTGAAAATTTATCTATCCTTAAATCTTAGAGGCTACTGATTCATGAATCCCTTCTCCATGTTCCCAGCTGAACTAGCTTGTTTGAACTCTGTGGGCCTTTTTGTTTGTCTGCTTTTTAAGCTGTTGGCTGAAGTTAGGAACTGGTGCACCCAAATAAATAAATAAAAAATTTTTTTTTTAAATCTTCATCCACATGGACAGCCTCTACCAGAATCAAAGTTCCAGAAGGCTTTGCAATTTCTCACAGTGCTTCATGCTCCTCAGTTGCTCCACTTATATAGGTTATGCCAAATGATCAATCCACCCAGTATGATACTGGCAAAATAACACCACCAAAAGTTGTCTATTTCAGTCTTCCTCCAAACAGACACTATTTAAACACTGTTTTAAATTAGTTTCTATGTGTTTTTACAATAGACCCTTACCAATAATTTCTTTGCAAGGATTTTCAGGAGTGATGGGGACTCTGCAGGCTGGACATTGGCTATTATTCTTCAACCACAAGTCGATACAAACTGAACAAAATACATGGTTGTTGATGCATATGACAGGTTGGCGTACCTTTGAAAAAAGAAACACTACTTTTAGTACAGGGCAACAGTCATAATCAGAATCTCAACAGGTTTAGCTTAGGGCAAACATCGCTTCTCTAGAGTACAGCGGTAGGTGCTTTAAGAGGACATATCTAGTATTCATAAAAACACTGCTTCTGCTACCACAGTTTCTTACACACGTGTAACAGTTACTAGCTTAGATATCTGGTCATAGAGATGGAAACTTTTGATACATTAAGAAATGGTTTTATTTTGTTCCAAATCACACTTACTGCCAAAGAAAAAATGCATTTTGTTCCATTAAGGCTGGGGCAATAATTTTTCTTCAACTATTCTAGTCAAGGATTATAAAATGTCAGATCTAGAAGGTTCTTTGAAGATTATTTAGTCCAGTCATCCATATGATGCTTGAAATCCTGCCCTCAATTCATTCCACTATATTACAGAACAATAGCAATCAACAATTTAGCACTGACGTCTTCCAAGAATGCCCTCAAAACCTAGAGGCACAAAAGTTAAAACAACCCTAAAAGACATGACATACACTCAAGTGGTTTACAATCTAAATAGCAAACAATGCTGACAGAAATACTGACGGACATCAAATAAATAAATCTTTGACTCAATGTAATCAAGTACAAATACTTTACATTTATAGTGTCTCATATTTCACAATGAGTTTTCCATGCATATCCTCTCTCTCTAATCCTGAAAGATAAACAGTAAATATACTTTACAAATAAGGAAACCAAGGTGAAGAGATCAGGTGGCTTGCTCGGGGTTAACGATGTGTTTCGTTTTGGCTGTGTGTAGCTGTTGTATCAGAGAGAAAATAGAAGAAAGAAGCTGATTTAGTTTTCTACCTGACTTTATACATTTGTTTACATATTTCTTATAAATCTGTACTTATCTCCCCTTTTAGAATGGAAACTCTGGAAGAGCAATAACTTCCTTCATCTCATTCACTTCTGAATCTCTAGTACCTAGGGACAGCCTAGTACACAGTAGGTACTCTAAAGGTTTGTTGAATAAAGTAATTGCTATTAAGACAGTATTTAAAATTCCACATATTGGGGAACTTGCCAGAGGGAATAATGACTGAATATTCTTCAAACAGCACAAATGTAACAAGATAAAACAAAATTAGAAAAGGACACAGAAACGCTTAGGGTTTCACTTTATTTATGTGGTATTTTTACCGTGGGACTCAAAATACTTTATAGCCATTTTCAATATTTTGTTCTAATAATAAAAACACTACCACTGTAGAGTCCATCTGCATTAGGGACTAGAAGATCAAGGGAAAGTGGAATGAGGAGAAGGAGAAGGAAAGGCAGAACCACCACAAACCACTTTTCACAAACACTGATGCTGCTCTATTTGCCTCAGAAGGATACTGAGTATCTTGCCCACTAGTTTGAAAGGGGTCCCAACCCTCAAAGAAATCACAAATGCACAACGATCCATGCCAGGCAGGTAGTCATTTTAAGTCTCCCTGCAAAGAGCTCTCTGGGTCTAGTTTGGCTTTCCAAACATTCAGATGCTCCCATGATTCTGAACACTAACAGAAGAAAACTAAACAGAGCAGATAACTCTGCACAGATTTAGACTTCCTCTTGTAGAAATACCAATTCTAATTCATTGAGTTCAACTGATTTGATAGGGCTGATTAAAACACAGACAGACAGACTTTCAAACAAAGTAAGACCATGAAGCACAGCACTCCTTCCAAAGCGCTCCTACCAACAACAAGGAGTGAGTCCTCGTCTGGGAGGTACTCCTGGTCAGAGTCTCAAAAGGCAGACAAACCTGAACTCTCTCTGAAGGTTAGTTTTTTCTAAAAATTCATCTGTTTCTGAAGTCCAGACCATAACACATTCAAGGGTGTTTTAATCTTATCCCTAAGTCAGGAAATGTTTTCAGAACAAAAAATTCTCAAAGGAAGTACCAGGAAGATACTACTATGCCTATCCGGTAGCTTCCCCAAACACAGGCACACAGACACACACACACACTCCACATTCCTATAAGGGTCCTGGCTGGATATGTACCCCCAAATTAAGATGGCTAGTTAACAGTTATCTCCTTGAACTTTTAGGGCAGTGAGTTTATTTCTGTTTTTAGTCATTAACTCATCTGAAAATGGATGAAAGTCAAAGGTGAAAACATAAACTGTGCATACTAAGGGGATTCAAAACACTCTTCCACTCCATATTAGATGGCATTTTCTAATCGGTATTTTCTAAGTAAATGCTCTCATAACAAAGATTAAATATCTCCCCAAACTAAAAACTTCCCTGGTAGCTCAGCTGGTAAAGAATCCATCTGTAATGCAGGAGACCCTGGTTTGATTCCTGGGTCGGGAAGATCTGTCGGAGAAGAGACAGGCTACCCACTCCAGTATTCTTGGGCTTCCCTGGTGGCTCAGCTGGTAAAGAATCCACCTGCAGTGTGGGAGACTTGGGTTCAATCCCTGGATTGGGAAGAAGCCCTGGAGAAGAGAACAGCTACCCAGTATTCTGGCCTGGAGAATTCCATGGACAGAGGAGCCTAGCAGGCTATATACCATGGGTCGCAAAGAGTCAAGACACAACTGAGCAACTTTCACTGCAAAAAAGGCCTCACACCATAGTGGAAATCAAGAATTCTGCTTTGGTCTGTTAAGTTTGTGATACCAACCTGGCTTTTAAATGGACAAGGCAAGGTCTGAGGATCAGTGGCATAAAAGACGGCATTTAAAGGCATAGCACTGGAGAAGATCCCCTGCATGGGCAGAACAGTATACATTCCAGCACACAGAGGAAGGGGAGGAGCAACTGGAAAGGGGAAATGAGGGCGGGCCTGTGTGGGAGGACAGGTGTGTCCTTCCTTGGTGTCACACAAGGAAGTTTGTCAAGAGTGGTCACGCATGTCAAATGTTGAAGAGAGACTGAATTTGATGAGGACAGAGAAGTGACTACAGGATTTAACTGCATGGAAGTCACTGTGGTCTGTAATTGACAAGCACTGTTTCCAGTGAATAGTGGGGATGAAAACTTGATTCGAGAGTGCAAGACAAGGAAAAGTGAAGAAATGAAGACAGAGACTACAGGCAGGTCATCTTTCATGTTTTGCTGTAAAGGAGAGAGGACGAAATGTGACCGCAGAAAGGAATGATAATGCGGATGGTACAGTAAAAAAGCAGGTATTAGTTAATGATGCAGGAAGACAGGGAGGGATCAACGTTGTTGTTGTTGTTAACAGCAACGTTGTTAAGCAGTCAAGAGGGGAATGAGATCCAAAGCACAAGCAGGGAGATTGTGGCTCATATGGAGTGAGAAGCTACCTTTCAATTTAACAAAAGGGAAGAAAGACCAAGGCTATAAGAACAGACACAAAGAGGATGGAAGATCTGTTGATGGAAAGATGAGAGAACTCAACTACTTTTACTTTGTCATCAAATAGGAGGTGAGGTTACCAGCTGCAAGTGGGAAGCAGGGAGGAATATCAACTGGAGAAAATAGACTAAAGCAATTATTTTGAAAGGGAAGAAAGTACATTCACTAGGGTCATGCATGGAGCAGGATGGTCAAACGCTGCTGAGTCTGTGGGTGTCAACGATGACATGAAAAGGCTGAAGTAACACTGGAGGAGTCGGTGTGATGAGAAGAGGAGCGGAAAGTGAGATGCTCACAATCAAATCACAGGAAGTGGTCCAGCTGCTTTCCCTAAAGTCTTGTCCTGGGACATCTTACCTGACAAGGTTCTATCTGTTCTCAATCTCATGTATTACACAGTGTCACCATCTTTTCCACAGTAATAGTTCCTGAGAAGCCTCTGTAGCTGGATCTCAGTAAGTGGCAGAGCTTAGGCTTCAAAAGAAACCTGGGGCCGACTCCAGCTCTACTACTTATTGAGCTGTTTGACTTTGGATTAGCCCGTTAAACAATGGCATCAGTTTCCTGTTCTGAAATATATGGTTTAACCTAGTGCACTTTTCATTCAGCTGTTGTTTAAGATTTAATAATATAAACATGTAAGCACAGAGACTTCCACTTAGCAATTCCTCAAGAGAAAAGAAAGAAAAGGAAAAGAAAAGAGAGAAGGGTGGCGGGAGGGAGACAAGGACTATAGTCACATACCCAGAAGCCAACTCCATGTAGGGATCTTAAAGCTGCCCCGACCACAGTATGCCCAAAGACAAGCCCAGCCTCCACACATTCACCCCGCTCCTGTACTCCCTCTTGTCTAAGTTAATGGCATCTCCACCTCACCCCTTGGTCTAGAATCCTCAGAGCTGTCTCTGACTCACCCTTTTTACTCACCTTCACCATCCAATCTGGCACCAAATTCTGGTATCATGTATCAGTCTAAAAAGCCAGGGATTTTAAGATATATCCATATCTTATGCATCACCAGGAAAAAAGGATGAAAAATGTAAGATACTGGAGTGGGTAGCCTGTCCCTTCTCCAGGAGATCTTCCCAACACAGGGATCAAACCCAGGTCTCCTGCATCGCAGACAAATTCTTTACCAACTGAGCCACAAAGGAAGCTCTGTAAGATGCCACGGCTTATAAAATACAACCAGACTCCAGAGACGGTATAATGTGGGGAAATAAAGTATATCCCCAAATAGTCAAAATGTGGCAAACCTACCACTAAATGTTCTTTTACTTACCATCTATCCCTTCTTTTTCCATCTTCAACTCAATGAGTTCAGGTTTCCCTTCTCTTACCCCAATTACTGCAATGACCTCCTCCAAGCATCCTTGCTGCCACATGTTCACTCCTGTCCACCTTTCATACTGATGCCAGAGCCCACCCAGCTACAATACACAGCACTGCTCTCCTGAAAAACAACTTTTTCCCCTACTCACAGTTTGGAGTACAGCATCCAAAGAATAATGCAATCTGCTTCTTAAATGGCCATTTCTTTTGATCCATTTCAATACTGGACAAAACCAATACTTCAACCACATAGATATACACCTGATATTCATCAAAAAGAATATGAAGAACAGAGATTTATTATTTACTGGGCTCTCATTTTTTAGCTTGATATGTTCTGCTGGCCTGCAACTTACCCAATCAAAATAAAATCCTTCCCGTCTTTTGAGATGAAAATCAAAGTTTATCTCCTCTGTGAGGCCTTCACTAATCTTTTTTTATAATTAATTGGATCCTTATCGAATTCTCATAAGGGCATTTCTTATGCACTGATTTAATGTTCACTGGACTTGAAAAATTGTTTATATCCTGCTTTCCATATTAGATTTTAGGCTCTCTGGGGGCAGGGGCACTGTCCTGCTCATCTTTGTGTCCACCACCAACAACTTATACAATGTACACTCTAATATTAATTTAAGTGAATTTCGATGTATTAAAATGAAAGGCTGAGATAATACTCCTAAAAGCATCTCAAGAAGCAAAAGGTCAACAGCCACTGCCAAGTTTTGAAAAAGTGAAAGTTTAACCTTTCCATTTAATTTGCCAAAATGATACAGAAGAAAAACCACAGGCAGACTACTTGGCTCTGTCAGCTGAAAGCCGCTGGCAATGTCACCCAAAGGAGAGTCGTTTCCACTGTCAATACCTGGTATTATCGCCACCACTGTGTTGGATTTTGAAACAGCTGACTAGTTCATTTCTTTGGATCATGTACTTATCAGATGAAGATTTCTAGACAAATTTTTAAATTAGGAGAACAGGAACCAATAAATGAGAAAGAACTACTAGAACAAATTACTTGTTATTTATTTGACCATAAACTATAAAAACAAAATACAAAGAATGTAGCCCTCCCTCAACTCCTGTCCACCCATCTCCTCTACTCAGAGGAGTATATATAATAGCATATATAATATATATATATATATATTATATATATAATAGCAAAACACACACAAATAATTTTCTTTAATAAGATCTTCTCAAGATACAAAATAGTCACAATCTGCCTATGTTATTAGACTTTTTATCCTATTTACTCTCAAATGAGATCTGTAGCATTAACATAGTAAGCACTCTTATGAAAAAAACATGCTAGACAACAACGGCAAAGATAAGTGGCATGTACAATTCCAAACTCATCTGGAGTAAGCATGCTGAAGTGATATCCCAGGGTGATGCCCAGTGAAGCTGGTGAGGAGGAGGAAAAGGAGAAAGAGAAGATGAAGGAAGGTGTGAAAAGAAGGCTCTTCTCTCACTGGAATGGACCTGAGGAGGCAGTCCTAGGTACAAGAAATATTAGCCCAATAATACATAATCCTACTATGTAGTGTCTTTTATCTGAAGACGTTTCAGTTTTGAGAGACTTTACCACCAAAATCCCTTTCTTAAAAAGCAAACATCTGGAAGGAGTCATGCCTAAAGGTGCTGTCCATTAATATCCATCCTGTGCTTAGTCACTCAGTTGTGTCTGACTCTTTGTGACTCCATGGACTGTGGTCCACAAGGCTCCCTGTCCCTGTAATTCTCCAGGTAAGAATACTGAAGTGGGTTGCCATTCCCTCCTCCAGGTGATATTCCCAACCCACAGACTGAACCCAGGTCTTCGGCACTGCAGGCAGATTCTTCACTGTCTGAGCCACTGGGGAAGCCAAAATCTGTCCTAGACTTTCCTAACAGGAGTTACACATTGGTCTAGGGCAGGGTTTGTCAATTTTGGCACTACTGACATTTTGGAACAAAAAGTTTTGTGTTGTAGAAGGCTGTCCTATGTATTATAGAATGTTTAGCTAGCAGCACCCTGAGGCTCTGTCTACTAGATGTGAGTAGCACCGCTCTGAAGACAATCAGAAATGTCTCTGGACAATGCTAAAGGTCTCTGTGGAATGAAATGCACTCCCATCCTGTTGAGAACTGCTGGTCTGGGAAATGTACATGAATTTCCCTAACAATCTAATGGGGTTGATAGTATCAAATTAATTTGCAGCCAGTGGAAACTGAGACTCAAGGAAATAATGATACGTGTTCTAAGTGGCAGAGCCAGCATTCGACTACCATTAAACATGCAAATTGAGTGCTCTTTCAATTAAGAAATAGTTCTTTCTTCCTGAGAGCAAGTTTAGTAAATAATAATCAGGGAGTAAGAAATAGACTAAACACACCTGAAAGAATCGAGACACTGGGATCAGCAGGGATTGCAGAAAAGATACCGTATTGATGGAGGTGATGCAAGGGAAAAGGCTGTAAATAAACTTTACCAACTGGTCTGGCAAATACATTTAAAATCAATTTCTCTGCTCTTCAGTCACCTTTACCAGAGACTAGAGCTAACCTTTCTTTTCCCTTCTCTTGCACCAATATCAAAACTTCATGGGTTTCACTGCTGCTGCTAAGTCACGTCAGTCGTGTCCGACTCTCTGCGACACCATAGATGGCAGCCTACCAGGCTCCCGTCCCTGGGATTCCCCAGGCAAGAATACTGGAGTGGGCTGCCATTTCCTTCTCCAGTGCATGAAAGTGAAAAGTGAAAGTGAAGTAGCTCAGTCGTGTCCTACTCTTAGCGACCCCATGGACTGTAGCCTACCAGGCTCCTCCGTCCACGGGATTTCTCAGGCAAGAGTACTGGAGTGGGGTGCCATTGCCTTCTCCGATTGGTTTCACTAGAGGAAACCTATTACAGAAAGACTGAAGAACAAAGCTGAGGGATAAATGACTGTAGGAAGAGCCTACCTTCTCAACCTTACAAATTTGGCAATTTTAAAAAACAAAATTCCTGGATTGCTCTTGCTATGTTGCAAGAAATCTTTGGCTCTGGGCCAGAATTTAGGACTAGAACTTTAAAACTGTGTGATCCTGAGAACTAAGCTACTTAATGCCTATTGGTCTGGGTCTCCACTTCGCTCTGGGTTAGAAAGAAAGATAATACACCTCCTCTCTCCCACCTTTATCCCTACCCAGAAGGCTTAAAGGATAAACTGGAATCATATTTGTGAAGTAAATTATATGCCACCTATTATATGCCAAACTTGAAAATTACAAGAATATATCAACACTTTTTTGAATTAATTTTTATTATACTCTATGTGAAAACACAATATTGCTATACTTTTCTGGAAGTGTCTGCATTCTTGAAGCTTATTTTAATCTAGATAAGGAAGAAAAAGCAGAACTTATACTCCACATGGCTTTTTTTCAATGCAAACTACTTGGGATGATTATGTACAAGGCTGGTTCTTAAATCCACTCTTGGGAACTGAGGGACAATCAGGACTCAACCATGGACTTAATGTACTAAGGAGAATGGCTCGCTGGCCAATCAAGCGCCCCTGATGAGCACTGATTAATGAATTTAGTCACCAAGAGTTAGAATGCTAGGTTGCTAAGGTGTTACCTCTAGCCCTATGTTGGCAACCTTTTAAATCAATGATATGCATAGAAAGCAAAGCAAGAAGTCCTCCCTGAAAGAAGGGTTCTTTCCCATAGTATTCCCAGTAGAAAACAATCTAGCCTACTACTGGACACATCCTAAGAAAGCTAATTTCATTTCTGATTATTTTAGCCAGAAAGTTTCCATTTATATTAAGTATAAATCTTAATATAGTAGAGCTACAAAAAGTTTGATTTACTTCCAAACAAAAATATTTGAAATTATTTAATGATTTGCTCTCATGTCTGTTCACTCCAACACTATTCTGTTCCATCTATATTCCAACCTCAATTTCATATCCTTTCTAGCCGATTTCAAATACTTCAGTTTATGTATATTTATCTTAAAGGGTGGTGCCCGAATCTGGATTCATACTCAAGTGAGAAATAACTGGATATGCTATGTCACTGTTAAAGGGTATCAGAAGTCTAGTCGCTTGCCACTTCTCTTGAGAAACTCCTTTGTCCTTTGATTAAAACTAACTGCAGTCCACATCTGGCTGTCACTCGTGGCAAAACGCAGAGTCGGTCAATAAAACTATCACGTGCAACAATTTCTTTTCACAGCTTGAATCCTAATTGAAGAGATAAAAGCCTGGAATTATCTAGAGATAAACTGGTC
The DNA here is from genome assembly GCF_019320065.1 of Cervus canadensis. Classification (NCBI taxonomy): domain Eukaryota; kingdom Metazoa; phylum Chordata; class Mammalia; order Artiodactyla; family Cervidae; genus Cervus; species Cervus canadensis. The sequence continues at coordinate 33,554,072 of NC_057394.1, read as the reverse complement.
TGTAGAATTCTGGTAGCAGTACCAAAATGTCACTTAACATATCCTGGGCTGGATCATTTCAGCTTGCTGGCCTACTAGCCCAAGGTACGGGAAAAAATTAAAGCGGAATAGGCCAGAAAGTGTTAGATATGAATTGTCCCACATGGTGTACTTCACCATTCCAGGTCACACGGAGCTCTTACTTACAATATTGGCAAGGTTGCTAAACACTGAACAGAGATAATCCAGCTTTAAGACTAAGGTAGAGCTGGGGGTGGCAAATGGAAAATGTTCAAACTTTTCAATTTTAAGTACATGTGTATTGAAAAGGCAAAGCATTAACCACATACATATTTGGGCTATCTCGACTACTGCTCCCTGCCATTCTCCCTCACCTTCACCCTCATTCCAAGCAGCAACTATCTTAACTCTTCAAATTCAAAGTCTTTCCCACCCCTGTTTTCCTTAAGTAATATGCATCTTTTTCTTTTTTTTAACAGTAACTCTTCAGGGATAATGGTCCCTAATTCTGTTGAAAAATAAAAAATGAAGACTTGTTAACTCTGTAAGGAACAAATGGCGAGAGCAGCAAAAGATGAGGCCTAGCCAGGAAGGACTTGAAGGCAGACTCCAGAGGTAGCCAGAAATGTCGGTATCAGGGAGATGGAAGGCTGTCTCCAGCACCCCATAAATACAGGTGTGGAGGAGGGGAGGCTGAGATCAGATTTGCTTTAACTACACAAAAGGCAACAGGAATATGGACAACAAAAATCAATGGATGTACTGTGGCAATTTCCAGACCAAACAGGTCCTACTCGTCTGGAAATGTAAATCTTCATCAAGTGAGTGTACTGGCCTCAGGAAGCAACTGGGAAGAGCAGGGACTGAAAAGGTTGGTTTCCTCATTTTTGAGGGTCTGTCTGCCTCAGTGCCCATAACAAAGGTTCACATTTCTTAAATGATAAGTGTCAAGATTCACGCTATGTAATGTATGTGTTTAGTCACTCAGCCATGTCCGACTCTTTGCGACCCCATGGACTGCAGCCTGCCAGGCTCCTCTGTCCACGGAGATTCTACAGGCAAGAGTACTGGTTGTTATGCCATCCTCCAGCGGATCTTTTCAACCCAGGGACTGAACCCAGGTCTCCCGCATTGTAGGTGGATTCTTTACTGTCTGAGCCACCAAGGAAGCCCTAATACTATTATTATTCCCACTGTACAGATAAGGAAACTGCCCTTAGGGACGTTAAGTAACTTGTATAAGTTAAGTAACTTGTATAGAATCAGTTAAGTGGAAGACCTGGATTAGAACTTAGTCTGAATACAGTACTCAGGGCGTCAACCAACTGCGCCTTTTTGTCTCCATAGTAGACGTAAGAAAATGTCTATTTACAAATCATTAACCTTTTGTTATTAGATTTAATTCTAATTAGGGATAAATACAGCTAACCAGTATAGGAGGGAAAAATTCACCAAAAGTGTCTGCTGTTATCAGCTGAGTTTTTGGATGTAACTTACTGAAGACACAAATGCTAAGAGAGGTTCAAATGCTGGAGACGCTATGCCTTAGTTTCCTTACCTGAAAAATGGGGAAACCAGCCCTACCTTTCTCATAGCACTGGTGACAGTGGTAAATGAAACAATAAAACGCATACAAAAGCATTCTGTAATCTGCAAATCACTACATTCTATTAGTTATCATTTTTGTTAAAACACAGAAAGCATAGGCGTGGAAAATCAACCAGGCAGAAGACATCTTTAACACTGCCTATTAACTAATGGAAACTAGATATAAAGTACACAACTACAACCAAGTGAAAATTATTTCCCAAGGATATTTTATCAGCCTTTTAACAGGCTACTGTTGCGAGTAAATTCACTCAGAAGTTAACTTGTGGAACTTCAGGTCAGGAGCCAAATGTAGACTGCAACAAACAGAAACATCTTCTCCTCCCAGCTACCAAGGTAGGCAGTAGTGGAAAGTGCCAAGCTCAAATAACCCTCCAAAGGCCATTCTTAAGCTCTCCAGTCAGAGCTGATCTAACGATCTCTATATCCTCTCACAGCATCTTTGCTATTTCCTTGGCATTTCATTCTGATGGATTATCAAGAGCTATCAGCTTCTCCCAAGCCTGACTTCCTACTACTTCCTGAACTCAGAAAATTCACATAGACTTAAAGCAGACGATTAGATGATCATACTGACTGGCACTCAAATGCTTGCTCCATGAAGTCTGTATTTCTTAACGCTATGCCTGTGGCTGCAGTTTCAGGGTGGGGCGTAAACACATCACATTCACACATATCCCACAAATGTATAATCAATTCACCGTGGCGCGGGGGTGGGGGGGGGTAAGTTTCTTTTGGACCTACATAGTAAAACAATATATTCTTTTAAAAACCGAACGGGAGGCACAAATGGAAATGAGAGGAGACAAACGCATGAGAACCTTCAAAACTCCGTTTCTAATTCAGAACTCATAACTTTCTCCACCTGGTTTCACAAACACGGTAGACACCTCTTGCATCACAAGAGAGAGGGTATTCTACCTCGTGGCTGATCCGTTCTTGGAATTAAAGACCACATCTCCCATTCTAAACGTCATTCGGGGGTACTCACTATTTACTTTTTCAAATTTTGAACCCAGAGCAAAGGCCACTCTCAAGGCCGAGTGAAGTAAAGAAAATTATCTTGAAAATGGAAAAGCCTCCCCAGCCAGCACCGAAGGCCCAAGAACAAAACACTTTAGTTCGTGCAAAGGACGAAGGAACCGTCGCGAGGTTCCCAGAAAAAGTGATTTCAGGCGCGATGGGGTGGCACCGGGGGGGCGTCAATTGCGGGGATTCATTTCTGACCAGGCCTCCTTCGACGCCGAGTCACCCGGCTGAGGCCATCCTTCTTCCCCAACCCAGGCCGCTGTCATCTTCCTCCGAAAGGCGCACAGATGACCCCGTGAGTCCCGACGCGTCCCCTCTGTCCCCCGGGGACGCGGCCTCCCTGGCCAGAGGAGAACGCGGGGTCGGCGTCCTCACCCAGCCCGGCGCCTCGAGCCGCGTTGCCGCCGCACACCCAGCCAGCCCTGGGCTCCGGAGGGCCCCTGCACACCCAACCCCGATTAGGAGCCGTGTCAGGCATCACCCATTACCTTCCCCAAGCAGATGTGACATGTGATGGGCAGAGTGAGCGACAATGTAACGTTCTGCACGGTCTGAGCCATGGCAGCGTTCAGAATCCCGCCAACACGGAAGTCCCGCCGACCGCGGCTTCTCTCAGCGACTGAGGCCGCGCGAGGCCGGCTACGGCGGCCGGGCAGGGCCACGACGCGCCGGCCGCGGAAACGAAAACGCGCTTTCCCAACGGGCGGCCGCCGGCGTCTGGTCCCTTCCTCCTTTCCTTCCTTTTTAGTTCGAAAACAAACTTTCCTCGGTTGGGAAGCTGCAAGGATTCCTGAGAACGGGAAGGAAGGCTGGTTACTACGGGCGCCGAGGATCTTGAAAGTTTAAATGAAAGTTTGAATGGTAGCGAGAGGAGAGGAAGGATGCGGAAAGGCGATTTGAAATCCCAGAATCTTTCCCGGAAGATGGGGAGTTGGGGGAGAGTTTTCCGCCTAAAGATTAAACCTGACAGTCTGGAAACGCGGCGCAGTCAAAAACGGAAGAGGAAAGATATTGTCTCTACGTTTAAATTTTTCCAAACAACTTCGTGCGCTCAGCTCTCTTTACATTCTTTAATGATGTAATGTCACCTTAAAAACGACACGGGGTGATTATCTCATTTGTTTCAGAAACGTTTTGGGTACATTAATCGCTGCTTTCCGTGAAGACATGCTTTCACTGTTGGTTCTCCTGTAGTTTCTATCTGAAAGAGACTTAACGATCAGAGCCGTGGACTGTGATTTACACCCACATGTGAGAAAGCTGCTAATAGTGTGAACCATCCACACTCCCTACAGCAGTCCCACAAGCGTTTAATTCTTCATTTCAGGCGCCTGGCTGGGAATGAAATGTACCACTAGGCTGTTAAGCTCTGAAGAAGAATGTGAGGCTATAAGTTAGCACTTCCTACCAATGAAAACAAAACTCTAAAAGTTCCTAAGTAAATCTTGAGTATAAATAACAGATTTGGAGTTTAACTGCAATATAAGTAAGGAAGAGCCAATGTGATCAATTTATGTAAACAAGTGCAACCTGTGAACAAGGAGATTTAGAAACAAAACTGTAACTATTTTTAGTACTCTTTTTGCAGGGGAGAGCAGTATAATTACAAGAAGCAATCTCATGGATAAAAGAAAGGGATTCTGCAGCTGGACTGCAAGGTAGAAATCCCAGCCTGAACAAATTCCTGGCTCTACGGGCTTTTATTTGTTTAACTATTGTTTAACCCCTCTGCTTCTTAGCTTCCTCATTGGTGTAGCGTGTGTGTGTGTGTGTGTGTGTGTGTGTGTGTGTGTGTGTGTGATGAATGAGGTCAATATGTTTACTATCACCTCTATAAAAAGAACAGATCATAATGAGATTGGAGCAGGCAGTTCCAGTTAAAAATCGACTCACAAGTGACAGAATTCTTCCAAACAGCTCAGTAACTTAATTTCCTAAGAATTGGAGACCATCCCAGTGTGCTTGGAATTGGCGATCTGGGCAAAATAGTCACATTGTTTGTTTAAACTGGCCACTTTTCCAGAAAGCCTGGGCTAAAAGTCATCTGGTTTGGCTATTTTCTGGCTGTTTGAAGTCATATTCAATGGGGTCTAGGCTTCACATGTTTTGCTAATGCATCTTTCATATTCCTGGCTGTAGGTTAAGGCTTAAGAGAAAGATCTAGGTCATTACCTATTGTCATTCAAGGTTTGCCTTTTCCCCATCTTACTGTATTCTTCCTTGTCCTGTTGTCACCTTGCTTAAACCTATCATGGTGTTTTAGTACCTATCATTCCCACAATCTTGAGTGGGATGAAGGGCTGAGATTATTCTGTCTTTCCCACCGATCCCTGGAGACTATGCGGTAGGAAGATATGTTGAAGATAATCTAAAAAAAATATTTTTTTTCCAAAGCTACTAGGGAAAGTTCACTTCTTATTAATCATCCTGATGATTGGTGTTAATACTGTCACAAAAATATATTTAGAAAATAAAAACCTGCCTTTTAAGTAGAATGATAAAGTGAAAATGTTCGTCACTCAGTCATGTCTGACTCTTTGCAACCACGTGGACTGTAGCCCAACAGGCTTCTCTGTCCATGGAATTCTCCAGGCAAGAACACTGGAGTGGATAGCCATTCCCTTCTCCAGGGGATCTTCCTGATCCAGGGACTGAACTTGGGTCTCCCACATTGCAGGCAGATTCTTTACATGTGAGCCACCAGGGAAGCCCAGAAGGTTTAAACCTAGACCTTTTCCAACAGCCCTTCCCACGTTAACCATCATCATCATAGCTTCTGAATGCCCTTCTAGTGCTCTGACCATGTAGCTGTTTCCGTGCTAACTTTATTGCATTTTATTATAGTTGTTTATGTGCTTGCCCCCACAACAGTTTCTTGAAGTCTGGGATTATATTCAATTTATCTCATATCTAGTACTGAGTGACTAGTCCACAAACCATAATATTTTCATTAGCCACAAACTAACTTTATGAGAGACCCAGCTACCTTAAGTATTCTAAACTGTTTTACATTGTGCTAATTATAAGCATAATAAGAATCATCTTGAAAATGATGCCATTTGTAAATATATAAAATAATGAGCAAAAGTTCCCCTAGCCTTATGCTTCACTTCTCGATCCTGTGTGGTAATCACTATTAACATTCTGTAATATATCTTTACATTTTCTTTCATATATTACTGTGTGTATAAGCACAGATAGGATCATACCATAACATACCTGCTCTGCTCACTAATGCTTTGTAGATAAGTAACACACACACACACACGCACACACACACACACACATATCTGAGTAATACTGTTGGCAATATAGGCTGATTAGGACTTTCTCTAGGTCCAGATTGATTCCAGGTCAATCCCCAGGCTTTGCTTTAAATAATGCAAATGCTTTAAGGCCAGGAACTCATTCTTCCCTCTGCCCCATGAAAGGCATTTCTCTTTTTTGACAAATCATATTCTAAACAGACATTGTATGGCCCAAATCATTAAATAGTGTTGCTATTATGTTAATAGGCAAGAGTACATGGCTCATTAACTTTCTGCTCAATTTCTTTCTCAACTTCTTTATGGCCCCATGAAGCATCCTGTGACCTGAGAAGTTTGATCAGATACAATACCTGGAATGAGCTAAAGCCCCCCAGATCCTTAGAATTATAAATTTTTAGAACTTGGAAGGATCTTTAGGGGTTTATATGCAGGCCTTTCCTTTTACAAATGGGGAAATCAAGACCCAGATAAAATAAATTACCAGGTAACAGTGGAAGAAAAACTAAGTCCTAGATTGCACTTAGACTCTTTGAGATTGTTGGCTAAATGCCTTAGTGTAAGTGCAAGATGTATTATTATTAATAAAGTAGTTCAGTAATAAAAAGTCAGTCATAATAGAATTTCTTTGCTAAGAAAACCATCAAATAGCCATGGAACACCTTTTACCCCTTGTTTAAATCAGATTCATTTTTATGATAAATTATTTAAAAGCAAGTTAAAAAAAATATAAAATCTTAAGTGCTATTAAAAATTGATTAGGAATGCATTATTCTTTCATTGACCCAGTTCAGATTGTTTTTTAATTTTTTTGGTCAAAGCTAATAAATTTGAGTAGATGTTTCAGACGTTTTGTAATCATTTGGTCATCAGTCAATTAATCACAACTTCATAAATATTGATTTCAGATTACGTTTATTTTTCATTCCTGAAGAAGATCTTTTTTTCCCCCTTGGTTTTAAATTTATACACCCCCACTTGGATTGTGGTTAACACTGAGAAAACTCATAAAAGTTGGATTAAAAATTAATCAGAGGTGCTGGCCCAATTGTGTGGATGTCAAGCATGGTGCCATCTTCTCATGGACTGGAAATTCTGAGCTAAAATGTCTCAAGATGGTGTCATGAAAGATGCTTGTTACTACAGCAGACAGAGGAACTTAGGTTTTTCTTCCACAGTGGTTTTTTGTTGCTGTCTTCTTGCCATTTTTCTTTTTAGAATAGATGTTGGAAGTTAGCATTCATTCATCTAATGTATTTTTATTTAAAACATTACAGAAGACTAACTCAAAGTTCATCTCATGGAGCTTACATTCTAGTAGAAAAGTTGCAGTTATACTGCATTGGCTTAGAACCAAATCCTGGCCTCTTGAGTAGCATTTGAGGTTTTAATACTGAATTTGCTCATCAAATTTGTATGTAATCACAATATAAATGATCACAGAATAAGTAAACAAATGTAATTAGTTGTTATTCCACCAACATTTAAATACTTTTTATGTGCCAGGCACTGAAGTAAGAGCTGGGTAGACAGCTGTAAATCAGACAGTGTCCCTGCCTGTATTTATTCATTCAACAAATTATTGATTATCAGTGATATGCCAGCCCCTGTACTATTAATGAGTCACTTTATAAATGGGAGTACCGAGTCCAAGTCTTCTATTCTAATGTAAAAATGTCTGTTTCGACAGTGATTTCTCTTCTGGGTGTTCTCATGGTTGGTTAGCTCCTGGCATTATGATGTAGCAAGTTATAATTTTTAATATTTTTAAATGTTGCAAATTGGGTGGTTGTTTTAAATCAGGTAATTTTTTAAAAGAATATTTTAGTTCCACCTAAGGCTAAGAGGTACTTCACAAATGTTTGTTGAATACTGAAGAATAAATGTAAGAAATATTACCTCCAGGCAAAACAGGAATCACAGGACAGAGAGGTTGTAGAACTTGCCAGAGTAGCAGAATAGGGACCCCAGCTCCAAGATCCTGGCTGGTTTGTCTTTAGGGTGCCCCACAGGGACTCCCCTGGCAGTCCAATGGTTAAGATTCCATGCTTCTGTTACCAAAAGAATGTGGAGTCCAACTGCTTGCCACTCAAAAGCCAATAAACAGTCCAGGTTGGTGGAAAGGAAAGTTTACTTTATTTCAGATGCTGGCAACTGGTGTTGGGGGATGATGAACGCCTGTCCAAAGGCTGACTGCCCCCACTGACAGAGGGGAACAGCTTTTATAGATGGAAGGAGGAGGCTACAATGCAGAAACAGTGTAGTCACCTCTGACAGCTTCAGATTGATCATCACTGTTCTGACTAGCATCATCTTGATTGTTTTATGTACAGTTAATTTTCAGTTCCAGGGTGAGTTTATTTCCATTTCTTTGAGGCTAGTTCTCAGAATTGTGGCAGCTTATGTCATGGGTATAGTTTGGTCATCATGTAGTTAACTTCTTCTACCTGGTGTTTCAGTAGCTATAAGATAGCTCATAGTATATGGCTCAGAATATTACCTATAGCCCTTGAGAAGGAACGTAAAGGTCCTTGACTATGCTTAATGACCACATTATCATTATTTGGTCTCCTTTGACTGTTTTCTTTTGTTTCTGCATTTCTCATTCCTCTGATTAAATTTATTCTTTGAATAAAGTTTCCCACAGATAAAAGGCAGGCAAAGGATATGGTGGGGTGGAGCTGGGGGTGGGGAAAGGACTATAGGGTCCTGCTCTGTTTTACTTGCACTGCAAGGGGCGCGGATTCCATCCCTGGTCAGGGAACTAAGATCCCACATGCCATATGGCATAGCCGAAAAATAAATACTTTTTAAAAAGAAATAAAAAAAAAAAAACTTTTAAAAAACTGTTAAAGAGGCCTGACAGATAACAATCTTTTCTTCTTGCCCTTAGTTTAGGTGTGAGCAGTCTTTCCAAAGTGAGATTCTTAGAACTCATAGGAACCCAAAGTTCCTATGGAACTCAAAGCTAGGATGCCGTTCATCCTATTTACTGAAGCCTTACAATTAACTGCATTCCACCTCTGAGTACCTCTTAGCAAAGACATCCTGCACTTGGCCGTAGAGTCCTCAGTAGCTGGCTGGTGTCTTGCAGAGTGGCTTTACCTCTTTTAGGTAAAGCATCAACATCCTCTTTACACACTCAACATTCCCAGTCATTGTTTTAGCAGTTGAATCATTTATTACAAATGTTATTTAAAATATAGCTTCATTTCCCCACATCACCAGCCTCAACTCTTTGATCTATAACTTCTTTTTCTTTTCCCCCTCACTCCATTCATGTAGCTGACCAACTCTATGACCAAATCTTAAGTCTCACCTCATAAGTATCTCATGATACTGCTTCTGTCTGTTTCAGCCTCCTTATAATCCTCTTGCCTTTCAGATGCTTGATCACTTATGATCTATATCCACCAGTTTTTGTACCTCATGCGTTTAGTCTGCCAACTATTATTTCACACCTATAGTGGATGACTTGGAGGGGGGCATGGCAACCCACTCCAGTATTCTTGCCAGGAGAATCCCCATGAACAGAAGAGCCTGCTGGGCTACTGCCCATGGGGTTGCAAAGCATTGGACATGACTGAGCGACTAAGCACACAGCACAGTGAATCAAGCACTGTGACAGATGCTAAAGTTAAGAAGCTGAAAGACAAGAGCAGCCCCATCCTGGTGAAAGTTACTTTCTAATGCAGGAAGTTGTCAATTATACACTGAGTTAATTCCTACAGGAGGTGAGAGGGAGAGCACCCAGCTGAGCCACGTGCAGAGGCATACAAACCTCTGTGGGGCTCTACATGTTTGGAAAAATCTCTTCATAACTAAACTGGAGGCCCCTGAGCATGAGGAATCCTGCATTGTCCATATGTGACACAGCACACAGTGGGTCTAGCAGATGATGGTTTACTGATTGGCTGTCTATCCCCCTTTATGCTCTGTGTCTCTCTATATATTTATATAGCACCATTTTTTAAATGTGTATTAATTTATTTGAGCTGTTGTTCTAAGGATTAGAAAGGACAATTGTATGTGTGTTTGTATGTGTATGTATTCTTACCCAAGAAGAGTGTTTTCAAATCGTCATACAAATGAAACAGCGGGATCTGTCTGGAAGGGCAAGTCTCTGGGCAGGATAGCTGTGCAGTAAACTAGTGCAATGGCCTCTTCTGCTACCCAGCATGTAAATTCAATTTAGAGGAAAAGGTGCAGCCACATCACAGAATGGGCTTCCCAGGTGGTTCAGTGGGTGAAGAATTTGCTGACAATGCGGGAGACGCAAACAGCTGTGAGTCCGATCCCCTGGAGGAGGAAATGGCAACCCACTTCAGTGTTCTTGCCTGGAGAATCCCATGGACAGAAGAGTCTGGAGGGCTACGGTCCACAGTGTCGCAAAGAGTCGGACATGATTGAAGTGACTGAGCACGCATGCACATCATAGAATAGGTCATAGATGATATTTTCTCACAAACAGCTGGGGGATCATGGCATAAAAGTGCCTTTCTTTCACTCTTACCCCACCAACTGCTTCCATGGTTGTTACCCTCCCTTAGAGAGTGCTGTCCTCTACTTCCAGAAGCTTGACATGGCCTCCAGAGGGACAGTAGGCTCCTTCCTAGTAGCTAGTTTGATGACCATTCAAAGAAAGCATGAAATTTTATGATCCCTTTAGAGCTATCACATACACAAAACAATTTTGAAATTGTCATTTTTCGCGTATCTGTTCAGTCGGTACTTACCAGACTCACCTTAATCAAATTCATGGACACTGAAACAAGAAGAATGCAGTCATGGAACTACAAAGAGACAAAGCTCTTTCCGATGACTTGTAGCTTGCATGTAGTGATCATTGCTTCAGGAGGATGAAGAGTTTGGAGGGACCTTGTTCCCAGCTATGGAATCCTGGCGAGATAGTCACCAGAAAGCTATCTTAAAAAAAAAAAAATCTAATTGGAGGAGAATTGCTTTACAATGTTGTATTGGTTTCTGCTCTATAACAACTTGAATCAGCCATAAGTATACATTTATATATCTCCTCCTGAAAAAGTTTCTCTGATCTTTGGAATCAGAGGCTGTCCTTACTGGACCAGGTAGGATACACAGACACTGCTGATGAGTCTCTGTGCCTTGGAGTCTTGGCACTGCTGTCCCTCTTTAGTGACTTATTTGTCCTGTTGATGTGCCATTACTACTGATTAGCTGCAGCGGATCTCTGCTTCCAGTCACCTCTGAGGCCCTCTGCCTTCTGAAAGTGGATATGCCAGAGGTGCACATTGAACTTTCAGAGGGTGGCCTGGTCTTTGGGACAGATAACTTATCACCCACAGGTGTAAGAAGTACCTTTTGGGGGTCAAGAGGCTGGACCACTGAACTTTTTGTCTTTTATTTAAGATTCCTCAGTATATTAAAAAATGAAAAAAAAAACCTCCAAAATTGTTATCACAAATGCTGTCATGTATTTTGAATATTGACATTTAACAAATTACTTCCTTTAGCATTGTTGTTGTTCAATTGCTAAGTTGTGTCCAACTCTTTGCAACACCATGGACTGCAGCATTCCAGGCTTCCCTGTCCTTCGCCATCTCCTAACTCATGTCCATTGAGTCAGTGATGCCATCCAAACATCACGTCCTCTGTCAACCATTCTCCTCTTGCCCTCAGTCTTTCCCAACATCAGGGTCTTTTCCAATGAGTCAGCTCTTCATATCAGGTAGCCAAAATATTGGAGCTTCAGCTTTAGCACCACTCCTTCCAATGAATATTCAGGGTTTATTTCCTTTAGGATTGACTGGTTTGATCTCCTGCAGTCCAAAGGGCTCTCAAAAGTCTTCTCCAGCACCACAGTTTGAAAGCATCGTTTGTTCATCCTATGGCATCAATTGTTCATCCTTTAGAATGAAATATACCAAATCCTTCATGGCAAAATAAAATACAGTGTAAGTACTTTCTCATTGACCAAAATAACTAGAAGTTTCATCCTATAATCTTAATTCTTGGCATTAAAGGCAGTGTTAACTGGTAAAAGTTTGGTTTGTTTCTGTCTTCAATCCATGGGTCGCATCCCCATTAGCGGGCCATGAAATCAATCAGTAAGTGAAAAGCAGGGAAACCAAAGTATAAAGATCTCCTTTACCCTCTTACCCCCCAAACCAGGATGAATTGGCTGAAATTTTTTACCTGGGATTTGTGTTTGTCCCATTTCTAGACCACAAGCCCTTGGTAATTTATACTGATTTTTTCCCCTTTTCCCATTCTGTCACCTTCAGCTCCATCTGTCTTAGTTGCAGCCAACACATTGAGAAACTTTCAACAGAGGAGAACAGAATATAAATACACAAAGCTTTGCCTGTGGTAATGGTGTTATTTTGTGCTGGGTTGTGATGCAAAGTAGATAGTTCTAACTGTGGTTTATACTAAAAATGTTAAGAGAATGAACTATTATCTTGATATACAAATTTAGGCTGAATGATGGATGTTTCTTTTTAATATCATCAGTGTGTATAAGATGAAGTCTTTAGATTCTGAGATAACACTGCAAGTCAATATTTGAGTCATCTGATAAATGAAGCTTCTCATCCTTGCCCTGCTAAGCAAGAAGGTCATTTGCAACCCAAAGGGGCTTTGATGGAAACTTTCTTTTCCTGTTCCCATCCCCTCCTCCTCTGACCCCTCCTCCAAATTTAGTAATCTCTAAATAAATAAGAAATCATCTCAATTGCATTGCTTTAACTTTGCAGAAACTGAGGAGAAGCAAAAGGAAAAGGTTTGACTTTCACCATCATTTCCTTCACAGACATGTAACTCTGACAGAGCTGCAAAGAGTAACCCAATGAGAATGGTGGTCTAGCCCAACAGACATTTCTGGAAAGTGTCAGATGTGTTCCTTACAACCGTGATAGACAGCCCTTCATTCTTCCTGTTTTATAGCTGGAAAATCAAGGTTCAGAGAGGTAGCAAAACTACACAGCTGTTAAATGCTATAAATAGTTTTTGTCTCATATTTCAGTGGCTGTTCATTTAACAATCATTTGTCGAGGATGTCCAGTGTTCCAGAAAACATGTCTTATGCTTGGAGGATATTAAATTGAATGAGACATGGGATCTGCCCTCTAGGAGCTTGAATCACCCTGGGGTTAAAGATACATTTAAAACTTGATCAAATGTAGTTGGTTAAGACAGCTGTAATAACCAGAATAATGGCGCACTTATTCTGAGCCCAGTAGGAGGTCACACCCTTGTGGGGACCTTGAGGAGAAAGTCTTTTCAGCGTAGGGATTAGGGAAGTTTTTCCATCCCCAGGAAAGGACAGTTAGAATATCTAGCAGTCGTAGGGAACAGCAAGGCCCCTCAGAACAATGGGAACTATGGGTGCAGAGGAATTCTCGGTAAGAGAGAACCTTCTTGTTAACAGGATGTGCGGAAAAGGGCAGCAGGGTGCAACCCATCAGAACCCAAGGGGGCCTTCCCTGTCCACATCCTCTGCTGTAGCTCCTCTCTGAAGTACCCAGATAAAAGTATCACATGCATATTTCATGAGTTTTTCAGATGCTAAAAAACAACTGCCAAGTGGAGGAAGTCGACTACATGACAGTCGGGAGCACATAGCCCTCAGACCTTCTGGCACTTCCCATTGTTACCATTACTATTGACCTCTGTGACAGTGCCCTGTGACCTCATGCATGCTTGCATGGTCAGTCGTGTCTCATTCTTTGCAACTCCAAGGACTGTAGTCTGCCAGGCTTCTCTGTGCATGGGATTTCCCAGGCAAGAAGACTGGAATGGGTTGCCATTTTCTCCTTCAGGGGATCTTCCCAACCCAGGGATCCAACTGGTATCTCCTGCATTGGCTGGCTGATTCTTTACCCCTGAGCCACCTGGGAAGCCTGTGACCTCACCATCAACCAATCAGAGAATTGACCAGGAGCTGATCACATACCCCACACCACCCCCTCCTTATTTGGCCTTTGAAGATGCTTTCCTGAAACCCTTGGAGGAGTCTCAGGGGTTTTTTGAGCATAAATCCTGCGTTCTTCTCAGATGGCCCTGTGATAAACTTTTCTCTGTTCCAAACTCCACCATCTCGATTTGTTTGGCTTCACTGTTCATCAGGCTCAGGAACTTGTCTTTAGTAACAAGGATTGTACCAGAATTTCTAGCTTGCACGACAAAGGTAAGGAGTGGAATATGCACTATGACTGAATTTTATAATTTACTCAATTTTCAGCATTGTGGTCCTCGGTACTCTCTGCCTGGAAGAATGAACACTTTCCAAACTACTAGGTTTGTGTGCATGCTAAGTAAGTCACTTCAGTCATGTCCGACTCTTTGTGACCCCATGGACTGTAGCCTGCCAAGCTCTTCTGTCCATGAGATTCTCCAGGCAAGAATACTGGAGTGGGTTGCTATTTCCTCCTCCAGAAGATCTTCCCAATCCAGGGATCCAACCTACATCTCTTACACCTCCTGCTTTAGCAGGCAAGTTCTTTACCACTAATGTTGTCATAAATAAATAAGTTGTGGGCAAAGTTGATGTAATGAAAATCAGGTTTTTAAAAAAATTGTTGCAGGAATTTATTTTAGAAAAGCAGAGTATAACTTGGGACACTTCTATATGCAAACCTCTCCATGAAGGACTCTTATCTCTTTGTTTCAAATCTATACAAGGATTAAAAAACAGATTAGTGAACTAGGACAGTTCAGTTTTAGAAAGTTTATATAGATATGGGAGACCAATGCATTCAGTGGAGAGTGGAGAGTAGACAAGTCTTTACCAGAAGATCCAGTCTTTTTGAACGATAACAGGATACTGTTAAAAATAAAATTTAAATTTATCCAAGTTTCAAGGGATATGTCACTATTTTGGCAGTTCTACCATTATTTGGATAGAGGTGCAAGAGGTGAAATACCATCGTACTCTTTAAAGTACAAAAGCACAAGTCTTTGGGAGTCAAAGCACGTGCTAAGTGGAAAAATTTTAAATTATTGCCTAAAGCCTTTTTTTAAGCTGGTGAAAATGTTTTATTAGAATATTCCATGCATTTTAGGGGAATGTGGAGGCAGTGTTCTAGAAGAAGAAAGCAAGGCAGGAAGGAAATGTATACAAATTCATACTGTGTGTGTGCTATATACACACCCTACCTCATACACACCTCCCTTCACATACCTGTATAACTGACATCTCTCATAGTGAGTTCAAACAACCAGAAAGCTCAGATAATCAGTATCAATACTACACAATTATAATTGAAATTCTTTATGATGAATCCATGACTCTGAAGAATCCTGAGATGCCTCTGGGATCCTCAAGGGTATATTAAATTATGTCAAGGTCAATATTCTTGTTAATTATATTTTATTATATTATTTAAATATTGATTATCCTTCCATGTTATACATTGTTGCTCTTATTTGAGCTAAATAGTTAATTAACTATGTTTTAATTTGCTGTGTGTGAATATTTGTGAAAAAAAGGTGCTAACATGCACATTTAATTTCATAACTGGTCTTCAATGGTAGCTGCAAATGTGGTACTCAATAAAACATACCTTTGATATAAAAAGACTATAACCTAGATGCCCTTCTACTGCCTTATTTATACAATTGCTTCTACATTAAATTTTTGGGACATTTGGTTGGAAAAAAGGGTTTCATTGGTTTATGAAAAAAATTGACAATGAGTTCTTTTTGTCCCCTCCTTTAGGGCTTAGTTCCCAAGTTTTTGTCCTCTCACTGTGTCTGTCTGTATTTGTTCCAAGTTCTGATCTTCAGTGATAATGCTTGGTTTGAAAGAGCCATCTCTGGGCAATCAACACTTACCAGAATGTGCTCCCTAATTCTCTCTAGATTTGTATTCAGAGTAAGCGAGATTGGGTATTTAGGTTAGAGCACCGGTCCTTTTGCAGCCATCTCCTCACGCCCAGCCCCAATCGATAGGGATGATTTTTAGGATGGTAGTAATGCTCAGCTTACAGGATTCCACTTACTGGATTCCAGTCACTGTTAAGAGCTTTAAGTGCTTCTATTCATTTAATTCTGGGGACAGCCCTATAAGATTGTTACTATTTCACTTTTGAAAAAACTGAGGTGCATTCATTTGTTTAAAAAATGCACATTGAAGTCATACCATGGACCAGGAGCTCATCCAGGTTTGGGTCCACAGCAATGAATACAATAGACACAAAATTTCTACCTTCTCAGAGATTACAGTCTGGCAGAGGTTCAGAGAGATTTGGAAACCCTGTTTAAGGTAGGACAGTTACTACAGGACATTGGGCGTGTACTCTAACCCCAGCTTCAACATTGTTTTGTCAGCTTTGTAAGTTTCACAGGGAACCTCAATCTATGGTGACTTTGGACTTTAAGTCAACATGTTACAGAATCGAGACTTCCCTGGGAGTCTGGTGGTTAAGAACCCACCTGGCAACGCAGGAGATGTGGGTTTGATTCCTGGCCAGGAAACTAGGATCCCACTTGCCATGGGGCAACTAAGCCACGTATTGCAACTACTAACCACAACTAGAGTCTGCAAGCCACAAGATCCTGTGTGATGCAACTAAGACCCAGAGTGTCACAACTAAGACTCGACACAGCCAAATCGGTAAAGAAATGTTTTAAAACAGAAAACAAAATTGTTGCAGAATCTATTTGGTTCAGCAAATATTGCTGACTGCCTGCCAGTCATGGGCTCCTCTGTCCATGGAATTCTCCAGGACAGAATGTTGGAGTGGATAGCCGTTCCTTTCTCCAGGGGATCTTCCCAACCCAGGGACTGAACCCAGGTCTCCCACATTGCAGGCAGATTCTTTATCAGCTGAACCACCAGGGAAGCCCTTAAAAGAAATAGCACAAGACTAAGAGTTGTGTCTCTGGCGCTATTTAGGGACAAAGTTCCAAACTTCTCTTACCTTATAGGTAGTCAATGAGATACCACCGAGTTAACTTAATTTTTAATGGTTCTATATATCTAAAACTTTAAATACAATGTTTAAAAATGTACACTTTCCAAAAGCATATGCCCCATGTGGACTTTGGAGGCTGTAAGCCTCTTGAAGGGTTTTGCAGTTTTCAAATACTTCATCTGATTAGCTCAGCATAATGGCCCAGTGAACAGATTGGAAAGATGCTATCACTTTAGTTTTACGTTTGTGGGAACTGAGGCTAAGTGGCTTACCCTTGGGCACAGAACTAGAAAATATGGGGACCAACACTCAAATTCCTCTCTTTGCACAGACTCTGGCCCAGCTGTCTTCATTTGGAGGACAAAATTGAGCTTGTCTTGGAAAGAATTTTTCTTTAACCTCTTACTATACTGAAGACACTATGAACAACAGTAAATGGAATATGGTCCCTATATATTCTTAAAGCACCTGTAGTTCAGCAGTTGGGAAGAATGCTTGTACATAAATAACTCCTAAAAAGGAATAAAATGGCAAGAGTCTTAAGAGAGATTCAAATACGCAGCAATAGGAATTGATTGGTGGG
Source organism: Cervus canadensis (assembly GCF_019320065.1). Lineage (NCBI taxonomy): Eukaryota > Metazoa > Chordata > Mammalia > Artiodactyla > Cervidae > Cervus > Cervus canadensis. The sequence continues at coordinate 33,536,691 of NC_057394.1, read as the reverse complement.
AAAGATTAGTTTAAGTTGGCTAAAGAGAAGACTTCCTAGAAAGATGCCATTTGAGTTTGTTGTATCCAGATATATGGAGTAAGGGAAAGATGGGAGTGACAGCATAAACTAAATTATGGGAATGTTGTTATTGTTGTTGTTTAGTCACGAAGTTGTGTCCAACTCTTTTGCTACTCCATGGAACTATAGGCTTCTGCCAGGCTCCTCTGTCCATGGGATTTTCCAGGTAAAAATACTGGAGTGGATTCTCATTTCTTCCTCCCTTCCTGACCCAGGGATCAAACCTGTGTCTCCTGCATTGCAGACAGATTCTTTACCACTGAGCCACCAGGGAAGCCCCACAGAAAAGCACTAAGGAGAAATCCACAGTTCAATTCAGCTGAAGCATAGGTAAGTCACGAAGGGCAGCTATAGACTGGTTGGATGGGCTGAGACCAGTGGTGGAAGGTCCCAGGATTTAGGACTTTGCTTTGTAAGCTCCTGGGAGCCAATGGAAATTTCTGAGCAAGGGAGTATGTGATCAGAGTTATTCTTCAGAGAATCCAACCTATCAACCAATGTATAGAATGGATTGGATTGTGGAATAAAAAAGCAGAATGTTATATGTGCTGAATACAGCCCGGAATGAGAGAGATGAAGCTCCACAGGCTAGAATATTGAAAGAGTTTCTGGAGCAGGAACGACTTGGTCTGGACTTAAGAGGAATGGCCGAATTTGCTAAGGGAAGTCTTGGTAGATAACTTGGTGTAAGATTATAGCGTTCACCGTCATCAGGACACTTGCTAGTCCTTCCGGGAATAAGAGACATGCTCTTTGAGCAACAAAGTGAATAAACAGGAGAGCGCCCTCCAGAGTGAATCCACGGGTTCAGGAAGCTCTGAAATCGATTCAGAAATGCAGAGTTAGGGGCCAGAAATGCCTCCTGGGCTGCGTGACCTGATCTTATGACAAGCTTAGGCCAAGAGGAATCCCTAGCACCTCTCTGGGGTCACAAAACTGTAAGTTTGACTCTTAGAGAGAATTTCAACCTTTATGATATTTCCAATAGCATCAGAACTTAAGCAATCATCATTAGATTTATAGAGGTGAGACAGAAGAAATCAGACCAGGTGGCTGGACAAAGCACAGAGGCTCAGCCTGAAGCGATGTAGCTCTGCTGTAAACAGCTGGGAAACAGCTGCCACTGACAGCCCCTGCTGACATGCTGCTGCTAGCGACAGGCATGCTCAGCGCCAGAAGTGACATGAAATCTGCAAGGCTAAGCGCTGTGGCAAGAGGACTCATAGGCCAGGCCTGAAACAATATTCGAAGGCAGGCCTCTTTCTGCTGGTTGACTTACCCTATTTCTCTTGCCCAGGAAAAATGCCAGCCCATTATCTTTGCTTCAGATGGAGATCAGGAGGCTCCATTTTGAGAGTCTTAGGTCTTATACGCCATTACTATCTACATTGCAACCTTCCTGCAATTGTTAGACTTCAGATTGTGTGTGTTTCAGAAATTGGCAGTGTAGTCCAAGGCCATTCATCATTGTACACTCCTTCCAGCAGTGCATGGGAAGTCCAGTTGCTCCACAACCTCTCCAACGGGTTTTATAAGTTTAGCCATTCTAATAGGTGTGCAGTGTTGTCTGTTATGGTATTAATTTGCATTTCCCTAAAGGATCTTTTCATGTGCTTATTTGCCATCCCGTGTCTTCTTTGGTAAAAAGATCTGCTTAAATCTGGATGCTTTTTTTCTTTTCTGGTTGAAAGAGTCCCTTACATATTCTAGATACAAGTTTGTGGTCAGATATATGCTTTGCAAATAATTTTTTCCCAGTTGGTGGCTTGTCTTTTTATTTCCTTAATTGTATCTTTTAATAGCAAAAGTTGCTAATTTTGATAAAGGCTTGCTTTCTCTTTCCCCCATCTCTTTGATTCTTTCAAGTCTAGGAAAGAGGCAGACCTTAGCTGCTGTTTGATACAGGCTGTAGCAAATGGTTCCCAACTTTAGTACAGAAATTCCTCTTTCTATTTGATTCTGATCCCATGGTTTTTGTGGCAAATAGTAGAGAGAGAGAGTAGAGGATCAGGTGAGGTGGAGGTTTTCTGGGAACTATCAACAGGTCTTAAGTCCATCCAAGACTGGCATTCAATATACTCAAGGATTTCAAGGGAGATTCTCTTCTATTCAGTGAAAGCAGATTCCTTGACACGTGGCTTCTCAGAGCTCCTTGCATCCCTTGATAAATATGACTTCTGTGAGAAGGAAAGGTTTGATTCTGAGCCTGTGACTTGTGCTGGTAGATATCCTTGAAGGACACCTTGAGTGACTACAGTATTGACTATTCCTGTATACTTTTATCATCACCCAGACACTTCAGGGGTGACAAGATTGCTTTTTTGTCTAATACATTTGTTTTCTTTGAAGAGGATAGAAAGTCAAGTCTAAGAATAATGACCTTACTTCCTGAAAGACATCTGGAATATCCCGTAAAAAGCGTATTTCGTGTTCCTCTAAAAACTTACTAAATATCAGAACCAGCTAAGTCATAGCAGATATTCGTTTCCATCCCTGTGCTTACTGAATCAAAGTTTCTAGGCTGCTTGTCTTCATGTGATTTTCATTTACACCCCAATTTGAGAACATGGGCAGAAATGTCTTTTCTTTTATATTTGATCAGTCAGTTATATGAATACCAGGCTTTGTGTTGGGGCAAAATGACCCTAGGAAGGCAGAATTTTTATCCAATCCATGTCTTTTATGATCAAAATTACGTGCTTCCAAAGAAAGTGTAAGGAAAATAGGAAGAGATTCCCATACCTGCTTCTGGGAGAAAAGGAGTTAACTTGCAGGATGCTAACTGATTATTACCTGCTCTAGGCAGGAATGTACCTAAGTCTACTGGCTGCAGGCAACAGAGTCCCTAAGGGGTGTGGGGCAGAGGCTTCTGTGGTTGGGAGGCATTATTTGCTGCCTGTTCTGTGGGGCTGAGAAAAGTGGATGTCATTTTATTGAAGTCAGGAGTGGAGAAAAATGGCAGAAGTCATTTCCTAGAGGTTTGGCATTTGTTTGCAGAGGTATGATACATATTAAAAAGCATGATTTAAAAATTTTTTTTTCCAACAAAACTCAAACTTTCTTGTAATTATTTATGGTAATCGGTATGTTAACACAATGCTGAAACAGAAATGGTATTCATGAAATACAAACAAAACAAAACAAAACCAAAAAAAACTGTGGGCAAATAAGACATCCCTTCATTCACCACATGAGACCATCCAAAGCCAATGGAACTTTGCCCATATTGGGTATACACTGTTCCCCACCCCCACCTCCTCCTTCCTCCTGTCTGTGTATTTCCCCCTAAGTATTATCATCATTCCATCCATCTTTTAATGATAGGCATAAATACCAAGCACTGTTAAACTCATGCCTACCCTTTACCCCTATTCTTTAGCTTGAAGGTTCTCCACTTCTGGCTACTGTCTCCTTTCAGTTTTTCTTCTCGGTAGGAACTCATTGCTTTGCTCATCTAGGTATGTTTCCTCACTATCATCACAGTGCCAGACACGTATCAACATCTGTTTCACTGTACTTGCAATTTTTTCCCTTTGCCTAAAATGTTTTTCCCTTTCTACAATTTTAATACCACTGAAAATTTAAGATCAGAATAAATTCCGTGTCTTTCTCAAGTTCTTACCTGCCCTAGAAGTCTACCATTATTTCTGCCTCTTCTGCTACTCTAAAAATCTGTACCTCTTTGGCATTTTTCACAATTTATATGAACCACTATCTTTTCATGAGTTTTATCTTCTTAACCAAATTGCAAGTTTCCTTTAGGCTGTATGTCTGCCCTCACCTTCTTCACATTCTCCCATTCTCAGAAATCTGGCAATTTTAGTACTTCCTGGAGAAATTCAATATACGAAGAAGAGATTCTAGAGGCTGGAGTAACACAGAATTGTAACTTAATCTGCAATTGAAAGCATATCTGAATTGTACCTGTACTTCTCCTAACTCACCAAATGGTGGTTATCTAAATGGCAAAGAGTCTCATGTGTATTTTTGAATTCCCAGTTGATAGTAAATGAATATTTATTGAATTAATAATTAGAAAGAACTTCCTTGTGACGTCAAAAAAACAGACCATACCCCACTCCTACGTCCCACTGTTCTTTCCTTTTTTAAAAATGTGATTTTAAAAACTGCAGTATCCGTGAATAGAATTGCTTAGAAAGGAATGAAGTGCCTCACACATACCCTGCTGGCTCACACCTCTGTGTCTTTGCCCCTGCTGTGCCCTCTGGAACGCTCCTTCCGTCTTTCTTCACTTGGTCAACCTTAATGCATTCTTCAAGCTCCAGGTCAGACTCTTCTCTAGGAAATCTCATTGGAACCTGCAGAAGGGCTTCACTTCTCTATTTCTGGAACACCCTATCCACACTCTATGTCAAGCCTCATATTTTTGAAATGGCCTGTTCACATGCCCATCTCTTTGTTGAACTACACCCTCCTCCAGGTCACCACTGTGTAATGATTTGACACAAGTTATTTCTCAGCCTAACCGGAACCCCATCCTTTACCTCGCACAGAGTCTAGTACAATAATTCAATAAATATTTGGTGAACTGATGGCCAGTGATGCTCAACTGGGGGGAGGATTTTATTCTCCAGAATTTAATAGCAGTGCCTGAAGGTATTTTTGATTGTCACATCTTTCGGGGGGGAGGTGTTGCTAACTGGTATCTAGTGGCAGAGGTTGGGGACGCTGATAACAACTTACAACGCATGGACCAGTCCTTCTAATGCCACCCTCTACTCTCCCAAGTGATTATTGTTGTTCAGTTGCTGAGTTTCGTCCAGCTCTTTGCAACCCCATGGACTCCGGCATGCCAGGCCTCCTTGTCCCTCACCATCTCTCAGAGTTTGTCCAAATGATTACCTAGTTCAAAACGTCAGGGGTGATGAAGCTGAGAAATCCTGTAGCAGAAGAGGCAGAAATAATGGCTTCAATTGTGATGTGAACAGTGTTTGCTAAAAGCAATGCTAGACGCTATGCCCTCATCTTTGTATTATTTCTTTTTTCTGGGAGACTTTCAGATTTTCGTGAACAGTTGGGAATGAACTTATAATCACAGCAACTTGTGATATGAGAGTGGAACGGCTTGGTTTCTAAGTATGATCCATGCTGGAAATTAGAAGTTAAAAGCTTTTGTTCATGCAGGGTTCTAGAGGTTTCCTGAAAACCTCTCTATGCAAATATTTGAATTAGTTTCAGGTGAATTTAAAGATGATCAAAGCTTCATGCATGAAAAATCAATCCCATAGGGATTCAGAATAGCTTCTCCTGGTCATTTATGAACTGAACTGGGGAACTTTTTGAATTTTATGTACTAACTGTAGCCATACTCCCACATAAAACTGCAGGGGGAACTGTACTTAACGCAGGAGAGACTGTGGTATGTAGCTGCATGCACACACGGCTTTCAAATGACTTCCACTCACCTACTTAGACCAAAGAGGCTGTCAGTTAATTTAACAAACTATCCCTGTTCCCTGATCTTTGGGCCATAAAAATTGTTCATCTGCTCAGTCACAGGCCATTTAATTTTGGATGCATCGTTGCCAGTTGGTTACAGTAATTAGCATTCCCTATATTGTGGCAGCTTCCCCGAAGCTATGCTAAGTAGGGTTGCACTTTTGTGTAGAAACATAAGCTGGGTTGTGCAAATGAGCCTGGCCACCCATCTTTGAGACAGAAGCCCTAACTACCATCTTCTTGGCTCAGGGTGCCTTCCAGGCCCACCTGCAGACCTTATTTACTGATTATTAATGACAAGAACCGTAGGCAGCTGTGAAAGGCACAGCATGGCAACTCAAAGCTGCAACTCAGAACTATCCTCCGTGGGACTGTAATTTTCTTGAATGACACCTGACTTCATTTTAATTTCTTTCTTTGCCCCAAATGCACTTGTGCTGGAGAAATGCAATAGAAATTCAATGAGCTCCCCGTTTAATAGGCAGACTTGCACCATTTGTTGGTGCATCTGCTAGGTTCCTGGCAGAAGTGGGGCATTTGGAAAGGAAATATACATTTGTGTTTGTTCCAGAGTTGGCACACAACCTGGAAGGCGATGATTCAGCAGAGCCCCTGGTGAGAAACCAAAGAACAAGGTTACCTAGTGGTTTACTAGCTGCCAGTCTATGGAGATCATATATTATATGGGTTTAAAAATCAAATTTGATGGAATACATGTTAATTTTCCAACATTATTGTGCATGCATAAGAGATCAGATTTTTATTCCAATTTTGAGGGACATGGTATTTTGTGGAAAACTCAGAAAACGAATTGGCTTCTTTAGGTATACAAACTGGAATTAGTTCTTTGAAAGGCACACGTCTGTATTTTAGTTTGTACATCTACAGAGTTTTGGTTTCCTAGGAAACCACCACGCACGACTTTGTAAGAAGGGTTCACCGCACATTGCTTTATATCTATGGTGATTTTATTTCTTTTCCTAATGTGCCAGAAAGTAGTATTTCACCAGTGGAATTCATTGTTGCATGTTTAATTTTCAGATTAATAGGATGAACACCTTGAATGTAATTAAAAATAGGTTATGTTTTCTTCTATTGATGGATGCTAATGCAAATATGGGGATTTAGCTCACATTACTTGCCTTCTTGTCTCTTACTGTCAGGCTGAATTGTTCAGATGAATGAAAGCATCTTAAGTTGAAATTTTGGGAGGGTGAGGAACTCATAAATTTTATGATGGATTAGTCATTTCGCTGTCCTATTTAATCACCATATTCTCTAAGTACAGTGAACTCTGCTAATTAAAAAATGATCTACGTAGTCTGGGTACAATTAATCTTTATTTGCATATGTTTTGAGGTAAAATAAAGTAAATATTACAAGGAGAAAAAGAGAGCTACCAGAGTATTTGGTGATTGTGCAGTGGGAAACGGTGAGTGCCATTGATGGGATAGAGACAAGAGAAGCACTGCTTAGTACAGTTATTTTACTTAACTTTTTAGAATGGAGTCTACAAAGGCTCATCCTCATAAATGTCAGCATAAGCCTGCTGCTGCTGCTGCTGTTAAGTCACTTCAGTCGTGTCCAACTCTATGCGACCCCATAGATGGAAGCCCACCAGGCTCCCCTGTCCCTGGGATTCTCCAGGCAAGAACACTGGAGTGGGTTGCCATTTCCTTCTCCAATGCATGAAAGTGAAAAGTGAAAGAGAAGTCGCTCAGTCGTGTCCGACTCTTAGTGACCCCATGGACTGCAGCCTACCAGGCTCCTCTGTCCGTGGGATTTTTCAGGCAAGAGTACTGGAGTGGGGTGCCATTGCCTTCTCCATCAGCATAAGCATAGGAACGCAATAATAACAATGGATGTTTGGGGAAAAAAATTGGGCCCAAGTACAATAGTTTCTCATTTCATTTGTTACCAAAAAAACGAAAGAAAGAAAGAAAAAAGGTATGGAAAGCCCAGCAGAATAGCCACAGCAGAAGGAAAGAGCAAAAGGATTTCAGGACCCATTTTAGAAATTCCTTTAGCCTACATCACAAGAGCCACAGCAGGAGGGAAACGTGGGGCATGTCTGCATTGTCCATGATGTATTTCTATGAGAGCGGGCATCTTTAAAACTCATACCAGGAGAGAAAAGCTAAGGTCTGCTTTCAATGGCCTTCTACTCCTATTCATTTCTTTCAGGTAACAAAAATGATCTTGCTTTCGATAGGGGAGGAGGAAAGAATGCAAATCCTTGTCTGAGAATGTTGGGGTGAATGGCTTTGGAAAAGCTTTATTGACAAGTTCAACCTCAGTTGTAAATGAAGGGAAAGGCAGAGTGTTTGTGAAGGCAGTTTTTTTTTTTTTTTAACTGGGGTCTCCCAGCACGTGATTCTGGTCAATGTCCAGAATGGATCAAGAATGCAGGTATTCAGAGCCACTAAAATCCTGAGCTCCATTTACCACCCTCAATGACTGTGGAGGATGGGGGATTAGAAACTCAGGAAGTGAGCAATTTATTGGGTGATCAGGAAGAATGTTTCTTTTGGCTAAGACTTTTTCTAGGAGAGTCTATGCTACAGGAATAAACGAAGCCCTAAGTTTTTGAACTTTTCACTAAGTTATTTCTAGTATGGGACAAATATACATATTGTATTCAGTTTTATCTGTTAACAAAAACAGTTGATACCTCTTGGTGATCTCTCAGTGAACTGGATCCAAAATGGTGAGAAAATAAAATGACGGTGACAGTCATAAAATCATATAACTGAAGAACTGACAGGGACCTTTAACGTCATCAAAGTACAAAAGGCAATTAGAAACAAGTTTCTTCCCAGGAAACAAGCAAAATACAGTTTTTGCTCCATTCTAGCTTCTATTTAAAACAGTGGCTATGCTGCTTCTTAATTCTTTGTAGGTTTGTTCTGCATTGCTATTGACACCAGGAAAATAAAGAACAGTTGTTAGATAATTGAAACCCAGGCTTCAAAAATTCTCTGAAGCGGGGAATTCCCTGGTGGTCTAGTGGTTAGGACTCTGTGCTTCCATTGTAGGGGACACGGGTTTGATCCCTGGTCGGGGAACTAAGATTCCACAAGCCACACGGTGAAGCCAAAAAACAAACAAAAGATTCTCTGAAGTGGATAGCTACCCAGTCATTGCAATTGTCACGGCAGTTCAGAGGTGGGTCTGCACCTGCCCCAGTTTTCCACTTGGATGATACTACATCTTGGAAGTTACCTTTAGGAAACCAAGTATTCTCTAATCATCCTGGATATTCACATTTAGTACCACGTGGATTTGGAATGGGGAGGGGGGAGGTGTTTATCATTAAGGAATATATTTACACTGATGGTGACATTTTGGCATATTTAAGTTTAAGGGGATATTCAGCCAAAAAAATCATCTGAGGCAGGTGAGATTTGCTGACTACAGTGAAATGTCCCTTGGATTTGATTTAATCAGATGTGATGAGGCCAGCAGATCAGGAGACAACTGCCATGAAGGAAGAAGCTCTTACTTCCAGTTCCCTAGAAACAGGAGGCATGGCACACGGGGCCACAGGGGGAAGTGCCGGGGTCAGTCAAGAGGCAGAGAGGGGAGGGGAAAGCATGACCACAAGCCTGTATTTTGGTTACTGTGGGAAAGCTGAGCCAGGGCAGCATAAACGCCTTAGGACTGGCTAGTTTGAATAATGTCAGGGGGCTATCCCTGGGCTATAGGGATGATCCCAAGTTTTCTGGCATGATATATTTAGGACAGAGGAAATACTGACTTGGTGTTTGAGAGTTAGTTAAAAGAAGTGTTTGAGGTTATGGGTTTTGGATCTGTCAGCTTGCATATCAGAGGCTCACTCCCAGGCAAACTGCTTGCTATCTCTAGGAATTAGCTAACCTTGAGAGGAGCAGGCCCTCCTCTAGTCTACAGGGTCCCCAAGATGCCAAAGCATCACAAACTGTACAAAAAAGCATGATTTATTAATTCTACTTCATTGACTCTACATCAGTCCTAAAGCCCCCATCCCGTAGGACTAACCTGCAATCAAAGGTGAGATCTTGAGGTTGACAGGATGTTGGTCTTCCTCTCCAGAGGGGAAGTAGAGCCATGACAACAGATGGGAGCTTATTTTAAATGTTTGGCTAAATAACCCTCAAGAAAGCATAATAATAATCATAATTACTACCTATTGATCTGTTACTCTGTGCCAGGTCCTATGTTATGCACTTGGCATTTATTGTTTATTTCTTTTTTAACAATGTAGGTACTGTTTCCTCCGTTGTAATATGAATAAACCAAAAGTTTGGAGAGGCTTAGCAACTTGTCTACAGTTACTTCATCAATATAAAGCAGAACAGGGCTTCTTAGCCAACTCAGACCACAGAGGTTAAGGTTTGGATCCTTAACCTGTACACTCAGACTCTGAGATTTGATAGGACAGTAAACAAGAAATGACAACAAAGATGAAGAGCCTGACAGAGGTTTGGCAGCATTTAGTTTTGCGGAGCAGACCATTTAAAAATGGGGGAAATGGCCAGTGGGAATTTGCTGAATGGTGCAGGGAGCTCAAATCCAGTGCTCTGTGACAACCTGGAGGGGTGGCATGGGGTGAGAGGTAGGAGGGAAGCTCAAGAGGAAGGGGGCATATATATACCTATGGCTGATTCATGTTGATGTATGAAAGAAAAGAAAGAAAGAGTTAGTCGTTCAGTCATAGCTGACTCTTTGCCATCCCATGGACTGTAGCCTGCTATGTTCCTGTGTCCCTGGGACTCTCCAGGCAGGAATACTGGAGTGGATTGCTATTCCCTTCTCCAGGGGATCTTCCCGACCCAGGGATCGAACCCAGGTCTCCTACATTGCCAGCAGATTCTTTACCATCTGAGCCACAGGGAAGCCCATACTGATGTATGGCAGAAACCAACACAGTATTGTAAAGCAATTATACTCCAATTCAAAATAAATTAATTTAAAACAACAGAAATAAATAAAGAGATAGATACACATTAAAAAAAAAACCGAAGCATTGTTATTAGACTATTCCAACAAAAGAAAAAAATAGAAGAGACATGTAATCTCAGAATACAAGGAACATGTTTCCATGGAAATAAGTGTAATTTTATGAAAATTCACTGTAGTGTCTTCATTTTTCTCCTGCTACCAAGGATGGGATCTGATGGGCCGGGTCTGGGATTGGTGTGGGGCAACACAGCTGTACTAAGTAGTGATGAGGGGCTGTGGTAGCCCTTGGCACTGCTCAGGATTTGCTGTCAAGCCCTGCAGGAGGGCATCCCCCAGTGTGGTGAAGGGGACATGAGGCTGGAGAGGTAGATGTATAGCTCTTTCTAGAAACACCACTTTCAGAATAGACAAGGCATGCAAGAGACTTAAGGCAACTACAAAGAGAAAGGGATGGATCTTGTTTAAGAGAAAGACAACAGGAAAAATTGTGTTCAAGACAAAATTTAGCCAGGCTGATAGGGACAAAGGTGTGGATGATTGACTAAGAACACGGGAACTTTTTGCAAAGATGCCAGGGGACCAAATGTCCTACATCCTAATTAAGGACAAAAAGGGGACATTGGCTAAAATAGCAGCAGCAGGAAGGTAATAAATCAGATGGAAAAAGCACATGATGGCTGGAAGTTTCCTAAAATACTGGAATTACATGTACAAAGCTCGGTTCCAACCCTTAGCCTCATTAATTCTTTGCTGTTGACCAATATGAACGATGGGGTTCCTTTTTCTGTTCCTTTCATTTCTATTTAGAGCTGAAGTGAATTCTAAGATGGGTCTTTTCCATTTGCCATTGTGCTTTTTTCATTCTGAGAAAATATTTTTGCATTTCTCTTTTAGAGCTATTGTTGTAGAAGGCTACTGAGATGGCACAGTTGCTAGCTGACGCTTGAGCTGAACCCAGGCAGTCAGACACTCCTCACCCCTCCTGTGTCCTTGGAATGTACATGCTGCCTGCCATTCCCATAGTGGAGACACAGCCTTGAGAGAGTAAGGTGGTGTTGAGATCCCCTGGGCTGTGCCCATGACTGAACCCTGTTAAGGCCTCTCTATGAACTTTTAAGATACTGGCAGGTGGGTGTGGTGAGCTAGTCATCTTGTAGCCCCCAAGATGAGCCTTGTAAGTAAGTTTCCTTCCCTATTTTAATGGCCACCCACCCATCTGGAGTGGGTTCCCTTTTTCTCCAATCTCTCTTTACCTTTTATGTACAAGGGCCAATTTGCAAACCAACAGCTCTCCAGATTAAAATAAGGGACTTTCTTTTTCAAAGCTGGGAAAAACAAGGTGGATTGAATTGGGAGATGCCCTACTTAGGTCTCAAGTTGGCCTTTAGAAATGACAACAATACTACGTCTTTGTATACACAGACTGGTGTTACCTATGATTGTGCCCGGGAGTTTATAACTCAGTGATTCAGGACACAACTTGTGGGGGAAGGGGAGGATGAGCTTTGTGATAAGGGTCCATCAAAATCAAACACAGTGTGTGGAAGATAGTCTGGCACTCAGGAGACTTCAGTTCTTATTTTTGCTTTTTTCCTATCAGCTTTGGAAATGTTGGTTTTCTCTCTATTTACACCTTTGCACTTATCTTGTTATCCTAGCAAGCTATAGTTACTAGTAAAGAAATGGCAGATATGTCTCAGGCTTCTTGCACAATTTGAAGCATGATTTTATGAAGTCACTTTATCTTTATGACAACCTGGTAAGGGAGATATCATTTTATATATTTCATAAATGAAGAATAAGAGACCCAGAAAGCTTAGCTGACTTACCCAAAGCCACACCATAGTGGAGTTGAGACTGAAAACCAAGGCCTTGTTCTGGTACGCTATACAAGAGCTTCTCTAATTGTGATGTGTATATAGGCTACCTGGAGACCTTGTTAAACTGCAGATTCTGGTTCAGTAGGCCTAGACCTGGCCTGAAATTCTACTCTTCTAACATGCTCCCAGGTTTTGCAATTGCTCTTGGTCCCTGGATCACACTTTGAGTAGCAAGGTATTACAGACCCATTGTTGACAAATAGACGGAAGGCTTAAGTTGTGTTCTTCTTGAATTCAGGGGAAAGTATTCATTTTGTCCTGCACCATGAAGTACCTTGTTGGCTATAGGTTTCTGTAAATGTCTTTTTCAAGTTAAGGAAGTTCTTTTCTACTCATTGTTGCCTGAGAGTTTTTAACATGAAGAGATGTTGAATTTTGTCAAATACTTTTTTATGCATGAATTGATATAAACAATAAATAAATAAAACAAAATGAAAACAAACTCCTAGATATACAGAACAAATAGATGGATGCCAGGAGAGGGACAGGGGATAAATAAGGAAAGGGAACAAGAGGTGCAAAACTCCAATTACAAAATCAATAAACCATAAGGATATAATTACAGTATAAAAGTATGCTCAATAATACTGTAATAACTAACATAATATTGAACATCTACTATATTTCAGTTTTAAAAAGTCACCAAAAGCAGAGTTTTCCCATATACCAGTTGTCCCCATACATCTTCTCCTATAAACATCTTGCACCACAGTGGTACATATGCTAAAATTTATGACAATATATTAGCACATCATTATTACTCAAAGTCCATGGTTTCTACTAGGGCTCACTGTTAGCTCTGTACATTCTATAAATTTGGACAGATTATCTTTTAAAATGTTATCTTATGTCTTTATGTTTATTAAAAAATCTTTAAAAATATGTTTATCAAATTGGTATTGCTATCTCATATTTTTAATTTTACATTTCAGTTTTTATGTAGGTGATTCTTATGCACTCTATTGTGTTTGTTTATGATTATTTACTTTGCCCATGATATTAACATGCTTCTTATGTTATTTATTTATAAAAGATTTTTGTATATTAAGGCTTATAAATAAATACAATTTTATTTTGTTAAATATATTAATTTACTGAAATCTCTTAATAGTTTCAATAGTCGTTCTGTTGATCTGTAAAGATTCCATGTGGTCATCTTGTCATCTTCAAACAAGGACAGTTTTCTCTTTCCTATTCCTTTCCTTTGCAATATGTGTATACATCTTATTTCTTAATCTAGTCTTCTTGCACTGGCCAAAATTTCCAGAACACTGTTAAAAATAGCAATGACAGTGAGCATCTCCTATTTCTGTCTTTAATTATCAAGGGTCTAGTGTTTGCCATTTAGAATGATCTTTATCATTAGCTCCTAAAATAAACGTTTAACACAAGAATGTTTTTTTCTATTTCTTAGTTACAGTGAGTTATTATTAGCAATAACTGATACCTGATTTCAGTGGGAATAGCACTGATCTTCAATTCTGATAACTTTCGGTACCTAGACACTAAAATGAGACCTCAAACTGTAAAGCTTAATTTTCTAAGCATGTCTTAGAATTCTTCCTGACAGCAGCTGTTGCCTTGGTGTCTCTCTGATAATTTTGTACTCAGCAGTGCATCCAAACCAAAAAAATCAATCTAGACTTTAACTGTTAAAAGTTCTATGGTGACCAGAGGCTCCAGAGAAAACCAAGTCCTTCAGTTATCACAGGCTCCTATGGTTTCCACCAGTTGGAAGAACCAAGTACTCTTGTTTTTATCTCCATCCTAGGATTAGGAATCTCCCAGTCCAGCCTTTCTACTTTTCAGGACCTATGTACTACCCTTCTCCTCTTCGCTGGTCTACCTGGGAAGTGCTGACATGAATTGTTTTAGAAGTCCCGTGGCCAACTAACTTCTGGTTCTTTTTTTTTTTTAAACTGTAAACTTTTTATTTTGTATTGGGGTATAGCCAATGAACAATGCTGTGCCAGATTCAGGTGAACAGAGAAGGGACTTAACCACACATGTATTCATTCTACCCCAATCTCTGATTTTTATTCACTTGTAATTGAAGTTTTATATAGGAATTGGCAAAAACTGAAGGTGGGGAATCAGGTAAGCCTTTTGATATCTCAATAAGCATGTCTTGTGCCTGGGGGAACAGCCTCTTAGAATTATGGAAATTACAGAAATTGCTTTGCTGAGCAAGGGGTGGCCATGGAGTAGTGATCAGCATAGCTTTCAACCTTTCCGCTGAAGAGGTTTGCTCTCTTTCTTGAAAGATATTATAACAGAGGGGGTAAAAGTAGAGATCTGGATCCTGAAAATATGTATCTGAATCCCGGCTCCCACTTTTAACTCTGGTTTTGTGGTGGTGGTGGTGAAAGTCGCTCAGTCTGTCTGACTCCTTGTGACCCCATGGACTATACAGTCGATGGAATTCTCTAGGCCAGAATACTAGAGTGGATAGCCTTTCCCTTCTCCAGGGGATCTTCCCAACCCAGGGATCAAACCCAGGTCTCCCGTATTGCAGGCAGATTCTTTACCAGCTGAGCCACCAGGGAAGCCCAAGAATACTGGAGTGGGTAGCTTATCTCTTCTCTAGCGGATCTTCCCCACCCAGGATTTGAACCAGGGTCTCCTGAATTGCCGGCAGATTCTTTTACCAACTGAGCTACGAGAAAAGCCCTTCGGTCTTGTCTAAGTTACTTAACTTCTCTAGATCTCATTTTTCTAGGTATAAAATGGGGATTAAAAAATTTTTGTAGGATTCCTTTGTGGAGAAGGCAATGGCACCCCATTCCAGTACTCTTGCCTGGAAAATCCCATGGACGGAGGAGCCTGGTAGGCTGCAGTCCATGGGGTTGTGAAGAGTCAGACACGACTGAGTGACTTCACTTTCACTTTTCACTTTCATGCATTGGAGAAGGAAATGGCAACCCACTCCAGTGTTCTTGCCTGGAGAATCCCAGGGACGGAGGAGCCTGGTAGGCTGCCATCTATGGGGTCGCACAGAGTCGGACACGACTGAAGCGACTTAGCAGCAGCAGCAGGATTCTTTTGAGGGTTAAATGAATATAAATACATACACACACCCACTCCTGTATCTATCTCTCTGTCTCTATCTACATAGGTAGATATATAGATATACAGTGTTTAGAACAAGCATATGGCACATAGTAAGCTATCATTATTGAGGTGAATCGTGGTGAAAGTGAAGTCGCTCAGTCGTGCCCGACTCTTCATGACCCCGTGGACTGTAGCCCACCAGGCTCCTCCATCCATGGGATTTCCCAGTCCTCTATCATTCTTAATCCAACTCCTTTGACCTTTTAGGAGAAAAATAGCCCCAATTATTAGCATAAACTGTCACTTTTAAATCTCAGTAGTGGTGTGAGTTTTTATGTTTTTAAAAGTACTTTATTGTTTTTAATGGATATAAAATACTCTAGATGTATTTTAGTATTAAAATAGGAGAGACTATTAGAATCTGGTAGGCAGATGTCATTTAAAAACCTGCTTCCAATCTTGGGATGTGGGGATAAAGTAATGAGGATAAAAGATAAGATGGACTTGGTAATTCTATTAATTTGTCATTCATATAAACACAACATTAGGAATTTAAAAGATACTATAATGGATCTATCACCATCTAGTTAATACCTTTGCATGTATGACTACTCTTAACAGCACTTTTTTTTTTTTTTTAGGGTTCAGACTAAATTTGTGGCAGAGTAGACCAAAACACCTGCCTGATACTAAGATAAATAATTTTATGTTAAATTGGATGTAGAATAGAATGATATTGAAGGTCAGATAATACCCCAGTGATAGATTTAATGGTTGGCCATTTTGATCCAGGATCTTTTCAACTACATGCAAGTGTAAATACGTATCACTTGCACATGTCATGGTACATTCGCCAGAATGGGTTACTAGTATGATTAAAGGTAAGGATTCAGGTTGTTGATAGAGGGGATTTATTATCTCATTGTCTGCATTACCAATTTAGTCTAAAGCCTTGCTACTTAAAGCTTGGTTTGCAGGTCAGAAGTCTTGGCAGTTATTAGGGACTGGCCAGAAAAGTGATTATCTCAGACCCCAACCAAGACTTTCTGAATCAAATCGGATTAACAAGACCCCCTAGATGACTCACTTGCACATTACCCTTTAAGAACCACTGGTCTAGTGCAGTAACTCTTGAACTTTTCTATGGAACTGAGTTGTCTAGCAAGTCTGCTCAGGGATCCATACCAAGTAAACCAGAATCTATGAAGGTCACACCCAAGGTCTCAGCAATTTTGAAAACTCCCCACGTGGTTCCAAATGTGCAGCCAAGTTTGAGATCCAGTGGTCCAGAGCCAACAGAGAAATCTTCAGAGAGAGCCCCCTCCCCACCTCTGTGGCTTTATATAAGCCTCCAATTTCAAATTGGAGTTTGGGAGCAAGAGTAACGTCTTCATCTGAGCTAGAAGCCTCTGAGACTAGAGAAAGGAGTTTGCATTCTCTATGGGTTCCCCAGAGACTCAAGCCTTCAACTCTATATTCTCCACGACTTTCAAGAGCTCGTAGATACTGTTAGTTAGCGGTAGCGTCTTCTCTAATGTGATTTGTGTTTGACAGTCTCTAGTGAGTGTTACTTGGGGTAGAAGAGTGACTAGCAAGGTAATTACCATAGTGTACAGGGTAACCTGTGTCTCTCACTGTAACTCTTGTTATTTTCATTTATAGTGACGGCAGCCCAGAGTCAGTGAAAGGCGCCATGCCATCTACCAGGGGGAACTTCACTCTCAGTAAACAATCTGGAGGCTTTGGCTCAATACTTGGGTGATGGGGCTACATCCTAAAGAGCACCACTGGTGCTGCTTTGAGAAAGACCTATGCCCACAAAGTTCCCTAAGTTAATTTTTTTTCCTGCTGGGGAACTGCCTTCATTTGCATTGACTCTCAACGACCTACCTTCAGGCAAGCACCTGCCTGCAGTCAGAGGTGTGGCTTAAAATAGAACTGTGTATTTAATGAATAGCAATTTCCATGGAGGCTCTTGGTGCTATATCATGCGAGCAGTGTCTACAAGCTTGTGGCCCTGGCTCAACCAGGCAGTAGGGAGGAGACTGCCTTCGGGTAGGACCAAGTATTCATAGAAGAGGTTGTATGAGTGATAATAGGGCACCACTCAAAACCTCGGAGACTTTCGACCTAAAACCTCTCTTGTTCATTTCATTAATGTGATTATAGCCTTTTCATTTTTTTCTTTTATATATTCACTCATGACTTGGATCATTAGCACATGCCCTTCCCAACAGAGGAGGCTGACTTAAGGTGAGAGGAAAACAGCAGGAGAATATGAGAAAAGATTCAACTTCCTTGGTAGTCTTATAGCTGGAAAACAGACATAGAAAAATAGAGACAATATCATGAATCAGCTAAGGTATTGTTGATTCGAGTTGTTGCAAATAATTGCCTGGGATGCAGGCAATTTTTAATGTAGAAAAATGCCCTTAGGGGCTTGGGGAATAAAAACAAACCACCTGAGATATTTAAGTTTAGGAAAAACAGCTATTTAGCCTGCAGAGTGGCTACCTTTTCTACTGTATTTTAATGTATGCAAATGTAGTTTGTATTATGACAATAATCTCATGGCAAGTCCAAATGAAGTCAACGTAGGTGGATCTTTGATGCAATTTCGATTTGAAATTACTGTTAGAATATTATGAGTGCATTGTAGGGGCAGCATACAGATAGGGCTGGGAGAGAATATTGATTTTTTTACACTCACTTTAAAATAAAGTGTTGTATGTCAAATGATGTGATTAGGCAAACTATTAACATTATAAAGCTCTCCTTTTAAACCACCTGATGTGAAGAACCAACTCATTGGAAAAGACCCTGGTTCTGGGCAAGATTGATGGCAAAAGAAGGGGACGACAGAGGACGAGATGGTTGAATGGCATCACTGACTCAGCGGACCTGAGTTTGAGCAAACTCAGGGAGATAGTGAAGGACAGGGAAGCCTGGCATGTTCATGGGATTGCAAAGAGTCAGACACGACTTAGCAACTGAACAACAAAGTTCTCAGTAATGTTTACTTTATGTGTTTTAAACAAATCAATATTGAATTCTACTGTTAGCCTACTCTATGTTTGTATACTTGGCACTACTTAACTTAGATATAAGGTGAGGAGGGAGAGTTCTTGGTCTTATATAGCCAATTCAAAGAGTTTTTTTCATAGAGCCATTAAAATGTATTTCAATATAAGCCATAGATATCTACTGCTTCTTCATTTGATCATTAGTCCTTTTTGGGTATCTATAGTTGTAATCACATTGTAGAATTCTGATTTACAGGGTGGTAGCCATGGTTAAAACCTGGACATTCACAGTCTTGCTGAGAAATTTTGATGTCACCACTCAGCGATTATTGAGCATCCATTGTATGCAGAATTCTTTAAGTCGGAGGAATCATAAAAGCTATAGAAACCTTGATTCCTAGCATGAGAGGGAACTACTGTCTATATTTAGGTATCCACTCTTTGGGCTTTCCAGGTGGCTCAGTGGTAAAGAATCTGTCTGCCAAGGCAGGAGACACAGGGGATGATGGTTTTGATCCCGGGGTCAGAAAGATCCCCTGGAGAAGGGCATGGCAACCCACTCCAGTATTCTTGCTTGGACAGAGGAGCCTGGTGGGCTACAGTCCATGGGATTGCAAAGAGTAGGACATGGCTGAGCAACTGAGCACACACATGCACCCATTCTTCACCAACCACAGGCTTATTTTCATGTTATTAAAAAAAAAAAAGAAAAGCACACAACAAGCTCCTGAAACAGTTATTATCCCTGTCAACAGATGGAAAAAGTCAGTCATTCAATATCATACAGATTATTAGTGTTAAACCAGGGTTCAAAGTCTGGTCTCTATTATATCAAAACTTTGCCTTTTCTATTAGAAATAAATAAAGCATACATGGAGGCATTTTGCCATGATAACAGCTTTTCTAGACCAATATATCAATGTTAATGGGATGCTAGAAAAATCAAGACCTAGAGTTAATCCCGGAAGACTTCCTGGAGAGGGTATTGTTCTTTTCAGAGAGCATCTTGTATATAAGTATTACCATGGTCCTCCTCTACCTGGTAATGTTATTAATCTGTTGCTATCTTCTGCCTTATAGAATCTTGGTGATAATTTACTAGCATTAAGAAGTATGCCCATCTTCCTGAAATTATTGATTTGAAATAGCTCTCCTATTTCTGGCCATTTCTGTGTAACCATATTTTTCAATTTATATTACAACTTTATAAAGTGTGGACTTTAAAGCAAATTATCTCCCGATAGTCAGTAAGAAATAGATTATTCACTCTTAAAGCAGACTGGAAAAGTGCTGAATTGACTTGCATCTATACTAGTCATTCCTTGGTATTATTAGAGCTCCTTCCTTTCTTACAAAATTAGCCACATCAACAACTTCGATAGATTTATATAAGTTGTGTACCTTATGTGATTTCTTACAAATGCTAGTAAACCAACTTCTGGATGATAATTCTTACTGCTTACTGTGTTTACAGATAAGAGAGAAAAATAAGAAAATTTAGGGAGAGGTTAAATTACTCCTGAGTGAGATTTCCTATGCAGTGGTGTCTTCCAAGGAATCAGTTTCAAATTATGCCACTGTTGTTTCAGGCTGGCAGGATTGGACCAGAATTCTATTTAGTAAAATGAGTGGTAACACAATCAATATCGCAGGTTGTGTTAGTTCCCTATATTGTTGTAATGTTTGTTTCCTATTAAATTAAATAACCCCATCTTTGGCTGCTATGAAATATTGAGTTTATTAAGGCAAGCTTTCTGTCCCTATTTAGGGGATGGTCTCCAGCTGAGCATGAACTAGAGGATTCTAAAGAAACTGATTGTTTGCCTCCTATAGAATGATTTGGGGGTCTCAGAGCTCTTTGCATGACTATCCACAACTAATCCATAAATCAATACTGATATTATGATCTAAAAATAACTTTATTGTATTTTACATATTAAAACATAAGCTCCTGATTTTTTCTTTAAAAAATAATATGCTGATCTATCTTTTTTGAATCATGGTGTGGATCCTAATAGCATAAAATTATTTTTAAAATTTAATATTAAATGATCTTCTTTGAGTCCAGTGAGAAATGAGTAGCAAAGATATTGCTTAGAAAAGCCACTAGTTTGATACTGCTGGAAGTGCTATTGAAGCTGCTGTTGGCTAGAGGTGATCATGAAATCACTTAGAGAACTTTTAGATGCAAAGTTAACTCTTAAAAGGACAAGCTCTATTTCTATGGTTTGAAGCCAGGCCATGACACCAAGAGCTCGAAAATCTAGGTTCTGTTCATGATTCATTACTGTCTAATTATCAGAGCAAGTCATTAAGACCCTGTGCCCTGTCCTGTAGGAATGCTTACCTCCTGACTATGTGAATAAGCCAAGTATTAAGAACCTACTGCTTATAATCATCTCTTGGCAAGTTGTGTTTCCTGAAACTTTAATTATATGTGATTTCAAATCTGCCCTTTGAAATTACTGATAGTAATATGCTCATATTTTTCATTAGCAGTTTTTTGTTGTTAAATATTACCTCTGCTTTTAAAATGCGTAATTATTCTATACATGGGGAATGGATTATTCTTGCTACAGTTCCAACTTATGGCTTATTGTTTATGATGATATTAAAAGTTTTACTCTTTTCTGCTTCACGATTTTAAGCTTTGATAGAAGCTCAACATTTCTCCTCATCGATACTTACCCTGATTTTTCTTCTTTAAAAAAACATTTTTGGTCTTCTTTTGAAAAAAAAATTGTATTTTATGCTTTCTTTATGGGCTTCCCTGTGGCTCAGATGGTAAAGAATCTGCCGGCAATGCAGTTGATGAGGATTTGATCCCTGGGTCGAGAAGATCCCCTGGAGAAGGGAATGGCAACCCACTCCAATATTCTTGCCTGGAGAATCCCATGGACACAGGAGCCTGGCAGGCTACATACAGTCCATGGGATCACAAAGAGTTGGACATGACTGAGTGACTAACACACTTGCTTTCTGTTCATGTTGGGGTCCTCCCTATGTGGTTCTATTTATTATGAAAATGTTTTCATCTATCAGTGCCTCATTTTAGAGGAGTAAGACCCTGTAAAGGACATTTACAACTTTAAATATGACTTTATTTTATGATGTTCAAATTATTTTAAATACAAGGCAGGAAATGAGAGGCCCAAGCAGAGTTGTTTTGGAAAGGATGAAAAAGCAAGAGAAAACAAAGGAAAACAGAAGGAGGAGAGAGTGAGAAGACACAAAGAAGCTTTGGAAACTTCCTCTGTCTTTCTAGGGCAAGACCTGGTATCTGTGACACTCTTCTGCTCTGGAGTCCTGTGGGGGAATTTCCATTTTTTTAAGCAGCCCATTGGGCTCATGAGTATGTTTGGCCATTGCATATGCTACAGAAGATGGTAGTATATTTAATGGCATGTATCTAGTCAGTTACCGGTTACAATGAAAGGGAACAACCTCTTTCCAGATTCCATCAATTTTGAGATGTTGGAAGAGAGAAGAGCGTGCCTACAGAATGTGCCTGGCACATGGTAGGGATTTAAGAAATGTCCACTGAGTGAATGAATAACTCAAGGACTGTGAGATGAATAAGGAGTTGTCTGAATCTAGCTGGAGGCTGAGAAAGGCACAGTGCTAGACCATGGAGATGCCAGAGTGAAGTCATACAGAGATTGGCTCTCAATCTAACCTCACCATCAGTTACACTTAAGCCAATGGATTTATGATTAATGTGGTATAAATAGCATGATATAGATTGTAAATGTCTGGTTCAATAAGTTCTAACAATTGCATAGAATTTGGTAAGCACTACTGAAAAAAATATATAATTGTAATCATTCCAGAAAATTCCCACATGTCCCTTTCTGCTCCCAACTCTGCATCCACTTCTGTAGATTAATTTTCTCTCTATCTGGATTTTGTGTAAATGGAATCTGGTTTCCATTTCATAGAAAGAGATGTGTGACTTCAGGAACTTAACAATGTTTTTGAAGTCCACCTATGTTGTTTTGTGACTAGTAGTCTTTTTTAAATTGTGAAGTAGTAGTCTATTGCATGGATATACCTCAGTTTTTTTCATTCATTCTCCTGTTGATAGACATTTGAGTTGTTTTCAGATTTGGGCTATTGTGATTAGAGTTGCCATAAACACTGAAAACACCATCCCTAAACCCTGACAACCACCAATCAGTTCTTCATTTTGATCCTTTCGTCATATTAAGAATATTCTATGAGTAAAACCAGGCTTCCCAGGTGGTGCTAGTGGTGATAAATTCATCTGCAATACAGGAGATGCACAGGAGATGCAGGTTCCATCCCTGGATCAGGAAGATCCCCTGGAGTAGGAAATGGCAACCCACTCCAGTATTCTTGCCTGGAAAATTCCACGTACAGAGGAGCCTGGTGGGCTACAGTCCATGGGGTCACAAAGAGGCAGACATGACTGAGCAACTAAGCAGCAGAATGAGTAAAATCATACAGTATGTGACCCTTTGGGATCGGCTTTATTCACTCAGCATGATGCTCTGAAGATTCAGTCAGGTGGATGAATGTATCAGTGATGTTCCCTTTTATTGCTGAGTAGTATTCCATGGTTTGGAAGTGCCACACTTTGTTTAGCCATTCACCAGTTGAAGGACCTGGGCTGATTCCAGTTTCTGGTCTTGTTAGTAAAGTTTCTATAAATATGCATGAGCTTCGGTTTTCATTTCTCTGGAATAGATACCCAGGAGTGCAATTGCTGGGTCATACGATAGTTGTGTTGCAAGTGTTGTTTTGTAAAAAACTGCCAGACCATTTTTCAGAACAGCCATGTCATTTTATGTTCCCGCTAGCAATACGTGAATAGTCTAGTTTCTCCACCTCTTCTCCAGCATGTGGTGTTGTCATTATTTTTTATTTTAGGCATGTAAAACTGGAAAAGTGTTCCCAAACCCAATCTAAAAGTATGTGGAGGCTTCTCCACTCCATAACCCTGCTGGTGTCCAAGAATTCAGCTCAATTCTGAAGCTGTCTACCAGAGATAGAATCAGATTCCACAGAAAAAGGCCTCCTTCTGAGTGGCTCAGTGATAAAGAATCTGCCTGCCAATGCAGGAGACATAGGTTTGATCTCTGGGTCAGGATGATCCACTGGAGAAGGGAATGGCTACCCACTCTAGTATTCTTGCCTGGAAAATTCTCTAGACAGAGGAGCCTGGAAAGCCACAGTCCATGGGATTGCAAAGAGTCAGACAAGACTGAGTACACACACACACCCACGCACACACACATACACAGCCCCCCTCCCCACAAGGTCATCCTCCTCTTCAGACATCAGCCGCAGGTCCAGGTTGTCACCTGTTTCTTGATATAAATCAGAGGTTCCCACAACCTTCTTTTCAGGTTCAGTTAATTTGCTAGAATGGCTCATAGAACTCTGGAAAACCTATTTACTCTCTAGATTACTGAGTTTTTATTAAAAGATATTAAAGGATAGGAACCAGTAGCCAGATGAAGAGATTCACAGGGTGAGGTCTCAAACTAAGGAGAATCTGTCCTCATGGAGCAGGTGGTATTCAAAAGAGTTCTGTTCCCCAGTATGGAAATTCTCCAAAAAAGGGCCAAAAAACTGTCCTTTTGGGTTTTTATGGAGGCTTTGTTATGTAGTCATGAATGAACAAATCGTAAATCAATGCAATTCATTCATCCTCCAGCCCTTCAGGGAATCATGGGTGGGACTGAAAGTGCCATCTTGTGATTTTTCACAAGGTTGATTCCCCTGCAACCAGACCTCCACCTTTGGATGGGGAACTAGGGACAAGAGACCAGTTATTATCCCATTGTTCTGTTCTGATCACTGGGGAGATTTCAAAGGTTTTCTAAGTTGTGAGCCAGGAACTGTGAATGAAGATTAAATATGTATTTTTCCTATAAATCACAATATCATAGTAATGAAACCTCATTGGGGTTTTAACTTGCACTTCCTTAATGGCTAATGATGTTGAACTTCTTTTCATGTGTTTCTTTCCCCAAAATATTTTCTCTTCTGTGAACAGTTTGTTCTTGTCTTTTGCTCATTTTTTGATTGGATTATTTGTTTTTTTCTTTTTTAATGTTGAGTTTTGAGGGTTCCTTGTATATTCTAGATACCAGTTATTCATAGGATTTGTGTTTTGCAAATTTTTTTTTTTTTTTTTTGCAGTTTTCAGCTTGTCTTTTTATCCTGTTAACAGGGACTTCCCCAGAGAAAAGGTTTCAATATTGATGAAGTCTAACATAAATTTTTCCTTTCAGGGATCATGCCTTGGTGTTAAGTTTAAGAATACTTTGCCTTAGACCTAGATCCTGAAGAGTTTAGCTTATGTTTTTTTTTTTCCCTAAAGTTTTATTATTTTATATTATACATTTAATCTGGGGGTCCTTTTGAGTTAATTTTTGCATAATGTGTAAGATTTAGGTGGAGTTCTTTCTTTTCCTTCACCTATGGATGTCCAACTGTGCTAGCACCATTTGTTAAAAGGCTACCCTTCTTCCATTGAATTGCTTATGCATCTTTGACAAAAGTAAGTTGAGAATATCTCCATGGGTCTATTTATAATTTCTCTATTATTTTATTTTGGTCTATGTGTCTATCTCTCTGCCAATACCAAACTGCCTTGACTGTATAGCTATATTATAAGCTTATAATGTAAGCTATGTGGATAGAGTGATTCCTCTTATTTTATTCTTATTTTTCAAGACTTATTAGCTATTCTAGCATCTGTGCTTTCCATGTCTAACACAAATTTTAGAACAAGTAAGTTTGCTTACTTGTTGTCTACAAAAACAAAGACAAAATTCTCATGCTGAGATTTTGATAGGCGTGGCAAGCTCACAAATCAGTTTGGAGTGAATGGACATCTATTATGTTGAATCTTTCAATCAATGAATATAGTCCATCGGTCCATTTAAATGTCTCCTTTGATATTTGTCATGAGCATTTTAATTTTCAGCATACAGATTGTTTTATTAAGTTTGATTTTACTTGGAGCAACTGTATGAATGGGAATTTTTAATGAAGTTGCCTTGTTTCTATCCAACCATTGTATATAAATGTGTGTTAAGTGGAGGAGGAAGATAGCTTGTCTTTTATTTTGTGGAATCCCAACCTGATGGAGAATACTGAGTCTCCCAGAATTCCTAGATTTTATGCTGCATTTCACAACTAGATAAAATTTTGGGGTTGTTATTTTTGAGAAGTGGATGAATGTGTTCTATGTATGTGAAGAAAAGAGCACATGGTCTTGAGGTGGCCAAAAAGTGGACTGTGGTAGAAATTGTCTCCTAATATTCTGTTATTCCTCTTTACACAGTAATAGACTTTTTGGTTAATCATGCTGGGGCTGCTGCTAAGTCGCTTCAGTCGTGTCCGACTCTGTGCGACCCCACAGACTGTAGCCTACCAGGCTCCTCCGTCCATGGGATTTTCCAGGCAAGAGTAGTGGAGTGGGGTGCCATTGCCTTCTCCGTTTGGTTAATCATAAAACCATCCAATTTATGACTTCATTTTTCAGCCTCACTTATACCCGCATGTGGTCATGTGTTCAGGCTCTGGACAAGGGGATATGAGTGGATGTTATTATGGAGTTATTTTGAGCTGTACCCTTAAAGAGAAGAAGTGTAGCTATTATGATTTGTCTTCCTTCCTTCCTGCTATCTGGATTGTGAATGTATGGCTGAGCATTTTTTTGATGTGAATGAAGACAATACTCTTTATTCACATTAAGAAGATGTAAACGATTGTAGGGATATTAAACAAAGAAAATAGTGTATGGCTGAGCATTTTTTTGATGTGAATGAAGGCAACATTCTTTATTCACATTAAGATGTAAATGATTGTAGGGATATTAAACAAAGAAAATAGAAGGAGCTCACATCCCTGAACTGTGAAGCTACTGTATCAGACGAAACTGTTTATCATCAGTTTGGGGTCTTCATACAGGAAAGAAATTTGCCTTCTAACCTATACTCTGTCGACCAAGAGATAAGCACCGTTAATATTTTAGGGTGGCACTGAGCAGTCAATTCTCTGTGTCAGTATCATTATATGGCTGAGATTATATACTCTATTTTTATTCGTATTTGCTTACTTTTTCTAAATAATATGTTGTGACTATCATTATTTGTCAAAAGATGCACATCTATGATTATAGTTTTAAATAATGACTAGTATTCCAGTACGCGTCTACTATCATTTAATTAGTCATTTTCTCAATTTTGGACAACTTTTGCTATGATAGCTAGTACTACAATAAGCAACATTTTATGTAAGTATTTGACCACATTTCTGCCTATTTCTCTTGAAAGGATCATTAGAACTAGCTCTTACTTGAGCAAGAGAATAAGCCTCTTAAAATTGATAAATTGTTTCCAGAAAGTTGTACTAATTTATTTGCCTGTAAACTTGTAGGAGAATGTATGTTTTCCTGTCGCCTTGCCAAGATAATTCACATTAAAAAATGGTTTTGGTATTCAGATATGTGAAAATAAATCTTATTTTTATTTCAACTTGGACTTTTAAAATGACTAATGATGTGGAATCATTTTTCTCATTTCTTTTCCATAAATTGGCCATTTGTATTATTAAAAGATAAACTGAGGCACATTGTGCCTATAAAGAGTTTATTTGAGCAAACATCAACTTGAATAGGGCAGTGTCAAACCGGATATGGTTTGAAGTGCCTCACCAGCAGCAGCTAAGGATGTGAAGACAAGCGAAGGGACCATTTGATTGGCCATAGCTTAAGCAGTTACTTTTCTGGGAAAACCTCCTTGACTGTTTGTGATTGGTTGTGCTTGATTTTCAATTTCTTAACCTTGAGGCATTTACAGGAATCAGCCCTGGCTTAGATTAGTTTCACTTTGTTTTACTAGACTGCCAAGGTGTTAGAGCTACCTCAGTTAATGGCTTCCTTGTTTAATTACTTCAACAATATTTCTCATATTACTGTTGATTCTGAGATAATGTTTTCATTATTCAGTTTCCATGAAGACTTCACACATTGAGAATTCTCCTGTATAACTTTATGGCATATGTTTTCCTAATTTGTTCTATGTCTTTTAACCTTACTTTCGAGAAATTAAAATTTCAAACAAAAAAGTAAAGACATACCTCAGAGATATTGTGGGTTTATTTTCAGACCATGGCAATGAAGCAAATACCACAATGAAGTGAGTCACATGAATTTTTTGGCTTCCCAGTACAAGTAAAAGTTATGTTTACACTATACTGTAGTTTATTAAATGTTCAGTAACATTATGTCTCAAAATGCAATGTATATACCTTAAATAAAGTCCACAAGGTCCATGGGGTCGCAAAGAGTCGGACATGACTGAGCAACTGAACTGAACTGAACCTTAAATAAAAAGTACGTTATTACTAAAAATGCAAACTATCTGAAACTTCAGCAAGTTGTAACTTTTTTGCTAGTGGAGGGTCTGCCTTGATGTTGACAGCTGCTGACTGATCAAGGTGATGGTTGCTGAAGGTTGGGATGGCTGTGGCAATTTCTTAAAATAAGATGACAATGACATTTGCCATGTTGATTGACTCTTCCTTTCATGAATGATTTCTCGAGCACGCAATGCTGTTTGAGGGTATTTACCCACAATAGGACTTCATTCAAAATTGCAGTCAGGGCTGTTGCTTTATCGATTAATTTTCTGTAATACTCTAAATTTTCTGCTGTCATTTTAACAGTCTTGACAGCATCTTTACCAGTACTTTTCATCTCAAGAAGCCACTTTATTTGCCCCTTCCTAAGAAGCAACTTCTCATCTGTGAAAGTTTTATCATGGGAATTATCATCATGGGAATTGCAGCAGTTCAGTCACGTCTTCAGGCTCTACTTCTAATTCTAGTTCTCTTGCTATTTCTACGACATCTGCAATTACCTCCTCCAATGAAGTCCTGAATCCATTAAAGTTACCCATGAGGTTTGGAGTCAATTTCTTCCAATCTCCTGTGGTTGGTGTGATCTTCTATCAAGACCACTAATACTTTCTCCATATCAGCAATAAGACTGTTTCATTCATGTGTTCACTGGAGTAGCACTTTTAATTTCTTTTGAGAACTTTTCCTTTGCATTTTCAACTTGGCTAACTGTTTGGCACATGAGACCCAGCTTTGGCCTATTTCAGCTTTTGATATGCCTTCCTCATTAACTTTAAGTATTTTCTAGCTTTTGATTTGAGGTGAGAGATAAGTGAGTCTTCCTTTCACTTGAACACTAGGAAGTCATTGTAGGGTTATAATTATCCTAGTTTCAATATTGTTGTGTCTTAGGGAATAGGGAAGCCCTGGGAGAAGGAGGGAGATTGGGGAATGGCTGGTTGGTGGAACAGTCAGAATATGTACATTTATAGATTAAGTTTGCTGTCTTATGTGGGTATGGCATCCCAGATCATCAAAAATCATCATAACAAATATAATAATGATGAAAAAGTTTGAAATATTGGGAAAATTACCAAACTATGATACAGGAACTTGAAGTGAACAAGTGCTGTTTGAAAAATGACACTGATAGACTTGCCTGATGCAGGGTTGCCTCAAACCTTCAGTTTATAAAAGATGCAATATCTGTGAAATGCAATAAAAATGAAGGGCAATAAAACAAGGTTTGCCTGTATTTAAAATTTGTTGACATTTTCTAAGTTCTCATTCATGTCTAAGTCCCATTAGTTTCATGGGAAGCACTTCTTCCTTCAGAAATAAGATATTCTTTCACATTTTCTTGTATTTTTAAGTCACTTTATGGTTTGTAGATTTCTGAAAGCAACTGAAAATGTATTTCAGTGTATGGTGTGAGGAATCTAAATAGTTGTTTCTATATACATAGCTTTCTCAGTGACGTAATTTGAATATTTCGTTAGCTTTCCATTATTCTTGCTTGCTCCATCACGTATTAAATTTTTACACATACAAAGGTTTATATGAATTATTTATGTTAATTCATCCATTTCTTCTTTAAGTTGTAACATTATTTTTATTAGCTCCTTTGGCAGTCAGTTGTCTTAACCACTCAGCCACCTCATCAATTGGCTCTTTTAAGTTATATTTGAAAAAAAATTTTTAATGTAAAAAGCAAAAGAATAATATGAAAGTCATTCAGATTCTCACTACCCAGCATTATTGCTTAACATTTTTCATGTTTGCATTGATACAGTATTATTTTAGTGATTTTAGCTTTTTAAAAAACATTTTTGACTTTTTAATATTTTATCAGAACTGGTAGGGTAAATTTCACATCAACTCTTTTTCCCCAAAAGTTTCTTACCTATTTTTCTTATTTATTCTTTAGATGAACTTTAAAATCATTTTATTCTCTTAAAAATTCATTGAGAGTTTTTTCTAGAATTTTGCTGAATCATAAAATGATTTACAAAGAATTGATATTCCCAAACAGAAGAAAGAGGGCTTCCCTGGTGGCTCAGATGGTAAAGAGCCTGCCTGCAACGTGGGAGACCCAGGTTGGATCCCTGAGTTGGGGAGACGTACTGGAGAAGGAAGTGGCAACCCACTCCAGTGTTCTTGCCTGGAGAATTCCATGGATGGAGGAGCCTGATGGGATATGGTTCATGGGATCACAAAGAGCTGGACACAACTGAGCCACTAACACTTTCACTTTTTCATTTTCAACCTGAAGAAAAGCATATTCTCTTATTTTTTTATATCATCTTTCATATTTCTCAATAGACTCTTTGAATCTCACATATTTTGAACTGGATTATTTCTGGTAATTAATGATTATTTAAAGTTTTGATATCTTTTTTCCCCTATCGTATCTTCAGATTGGTTATTTCTGGTGTACTTTTGCCTATATATCCTCACATTGGATTTGAGGAACTTAGTTTGGAATTGTTAGTTACCATACCCAAATTATACAGTGGGGTGGGAGAGCAAGATTAGTACCCACGTCTTTTTATTTAAGGTACAGTTCTCTTTCCATTCTATCATATTCTGACATTTGGCAAAGACCTAAAAAATACTGAGAAGAGCTAGAGTATAAAACATTGAGTCGAGTACTGTGGTGGAGAAAAAGATTGTGAGAACTGGCCTTTTCATTAGACACATTTTTTGAAAAACAAAAACGTACTGGAAGATACATGCAATTAATTTAAAAACAATGAAAGGGAGCAGTGCATTTGTTTTGCAATAGTGATGGCTCAGTGGACCTCTGTGAATTGAATGCCTGAAAAGCAACGTGAGCTTTTACTAGATTTCCTGTTTTGTTGTTGCCCACTCAGCCCCAATTTTGGCTGCTGCGCTTTTCACTGCTTGTGCTTATTTTTGTTCTGGCTTCTAACGCCTGTGGCTGTGTATTCACCAATGTTAAATGAACTGTCTGTATCCTCCAGCTGGTTGCATTGCTTTTGGAGAAATGTCTGTGGTTTTATTGCAACAAGTCCTAGTGAAACGTGGTCCAATTACATAAACTTATTGAATATTATATGAATAACATTGTCACTGCTCTGATGCATGTTGTGCCTCACTCCCAACTCGACTGACAGTAAACAGACATTCCCCCAGACAGAAAAGCTTTCGCAGATGGCTACCTCTGCTCCTCAGCTGCCTGCTGCTCCCTCAGAAAGCTGCCTTGGCTCGACAGCCATGGAAAACTCCAGGATAACCAGGATGCTGCTGAAGAGTCAGCCTGGAAGAGGGTGGACAGGGAATCATTTATGACAGATGAAAATGTCTTTTCATCTATAGGTATAGGAAGGAGGTGGGGGTTAACATCAGGAGCAAAGTTCATCTGACAGCTTTGTTATTTGAAAAAAATACAACACTCCAATACTCCTGCCTGGAAAATTATATGGACAGAAGAGCCTGGCGGGATGTAGTCCATGGGGGTCACACGACTGAGCATGCACTCATGAAGGGTTAGTAGAGATGGGTTAGTAGCAATAAATAGATGTAGAACTAAAAAAAAAAAAAAAAAAAATGCAAATACCCTAGAGCTTATATAAACAAGAGTTGTTCTCTCAAAGATATTCAATCATCTCATTAGTATTGAATGAGTTTCTAACTTTTCTTAAGAGATTTCTTTCAGAACACTGTATCTCACATATTTCCAGTGAAATCTCATCTTATTCCTTTTTATGGTGACTTTGATTTCTCGAAATAGCCAAAATTCACTGGAAATTAAACCTACTGGGCAAAATCGGTAAATAGAATACAGTTCAATTGCTCAGTCACATCTGACTCTTTGTGACCCCATGGACTACAGCACGCCAGGCTACCCTGCCCGTCACCAACTCCCAGAGCTTACTCAAACTCTTGTCCATTGAGTCAATGATGCCATCTAACCATCTCATCCTCTGTCATCCCCTTCTCCTCCTGACTTCAATCTTTTCCAGCATCAGGGTCTTTTCCAGTGAGTCAACTCTTCGCATCAGGTGGCCAAAGTATTGGAGTTTCAGCTTCAGCATCAGTCCTTCCAATGAATATTCAGGGCTGATTTCCTTTAGCATCGACTGGTTGGATCTCCTTGAATAAACAGAATAAATAACCTGGATTTTTGATGATGATTGAAATGTGACCCTGATGGGACAAAACATTTTTTTTATTTTAATTTTGAACTGGTCTTAATGACCATGGAGTTAACCATAATGGCAGCTTCATTGGTTTACAAATATTTATAGGTTATCATTCCTTAAGTTGCTTTCTTTTTTAAGGTGAAAACTCATCTGTAGGAATACATTATAGGTTGCCTAGTTAAACGCCAGTCATATTATCTGTATACCTCTTTCATGTCTTGTTAGGAAATTGTGGGATTAACCAGAGCCTCCTTCTGCTGCCAAATTCAGACTGCTTCTCATTTAGTTTGTTTCCTGTCCAGGGGCCTGATAAAACCCATTCATATCATGGTCTAACTCAGTCCCTGATGAAAGAGACAATTTCTGAGTATTAGAATGATTGATTGCTTACTTGTTGAGCCCCCTCGGCCATTTTTGGGCTCTCCTGGTGGCTCAGCTGGCAAACAATCTGCCTGCAATGCCAATGTAGGAGACCTGGGTTCGATCCCTGGTTTGGGAAGATCCCCTGGAGAAGGGAAAGACTACCCACTCCAGTATTCTGGCCTGGAGAATTCTGTGAACTATATAGTCCATGGGGTCACAAAGAGCTGGACATGACTGAGCAACTTTCACTTTGGCCATTTTAGTGGTTTTCTTTTTCTGGAAAATTGTAGCCATTTTATTTCTTGCTTTGTCATAGTTTGATAAAACCCAAATTTACATTTACTATCTTAGGTGATTTCTATAAAGAACTTAGAGAGACCTTTTTATTTATGTATTTATTTATTTATTTTTTTTGGTCATACATTGATATGAATCAGCCATAGATTTACACGTATTCCCCATCCCGATCCCCCCTCCCACCTCCCTCTCCACCCGATTCCTCTGGGTCTTCCCAGTGCACCAGGCCCGAGCACTTGTCTCAGAGAGACCTTTTAAAGTGACTTGAAGAAAACATTAAAGGGTTTACTCAGCTCAGCTGAAAGCAAAAAGCAATCTGGGCACTTAGATTATGAAATCCAGTTATCCAGTGATAACTGTGGACTAAAAAGATACACAACGTGAGAGTTGCGAGTTTTTAAGTTTTATTTGGGGCAAATTTTATTTGCACCCTTGGAGACAGCACCTCAGATGGCTCTGAGAGACTGCTCCAAAGAGACAGTTGGGGAAGGTCAATACGTAAGATTTTGGTGAAGGGGGAGTTCAGTGCAGTCAAGTGCTTACTTTGCAAAAGATTTTCTACTCGTCACAAGGAGCTGATGTCACCCTGAAGGGATTTAATGCTTTTCTAAAATTTGAAGAGATGCAAAGATTGGGATCATGACATCAGTTCCTGAACATATTTAACTGTCTAAAGACCTGTCCCACCAGCTTCCCTGGAGCACAGAGTGCCTCACTGTCCAACCTGAATTCCCCCCAGGCAGTCTTGAAAGTCAGTAGCTGCAGCAGCATACACGTGGAGGCAGATGGCAAATGCCATTTTTTTTCGACTCCATGTTATGAATTAGGAAACCAAAGCTTCGTAGCTCAGGATAAATAAGTAGTAGAACTCGGCTTTAAAGTCATGTCTTTCTAATCACAAAGCCTGTTTTATTCTTCTATGCCTACTTGATTCTTTGACCATTATGGTGGCCTTTTTTGTTTGTTTTTTTTTTACTTTTTGGCTATGCCTGGAGGTATGTGGGATCTTAGTTCTCCAACCAGCACTGGAACCCACGCCCCCTGTGTTGAGCCCAGAGTATTAACCACTGGACTACTAGGGAAGTCCCTCCAAATGTAGAAGTGATATGAAACATAAAACACAAAAATAATCTAGGTTTGGGCCCCTGAAAAGCAAATTAATGAAAAGAGACAGCACTGGCCTGCTGCATACAACAGCCCATGAAGTGAGTTTATTAAAGAATAAACACATTTCACAGTCATCGTTTTGCGTAATCCAAAATATGTGAGAGAGGTTATCTTTACACAACATTACAGCCTTTGATGTTCCTGTTCACTGTGCCATTTTGACTTTCTGATGCAACATTTACTGTAGAGTCTGTCTCCCTTTGAGGGTTTTCTTTCAGATCAAAAACGATAAGCTGGCATAGCATGGATGATTTTGGTACGTGCATTGCTCCTTCTCTGAGGCAGAAATGTTTGCTTTTCTACAGTAAGGTCACTGGGAGACTAGCTCTGCACGTAGAATTTCAAATGTAGCCTTTGTACTCCATTTCTCTTGGCTAATTTACATATTGTTGCTGTTTCACCTGTGAGTGTTGCAGAGAACAGATATTAAAGTACAGGAGGAAGTTTATGGTTGCCCGATGACAGGAGCTATTTATAGTAGACAGAAAACTAGATCAAAGTTAGAAGACTTGCTTCTAAAATTCTTGTCCCCTCTCTCACGTAAACCGATTTTGAAAATATCAAGAAAAGTTCTTTCCTTTGCATCATCTTTCATGATAATATTGTTTGTCTCTTTCCTTTCCACTTTTTTAAAGCTTATTTTGTGATATCTTGCCACACGTGATTGTTAAATTGCTTATTTGATCACCCATGCCCCCTTAGATCATAAGCTCTCTCTGTCTTGTTGAAAACTGCATGCTTAGCACAGTCAAGCACTTGACACTCATGAACTATTTGTAGAATAAGTGCATTTTTTAAAATTATTTTTAATTGGAGGATAATTGCTTTACAATGTTGTATTGATTTCTGCCACACATCAACATCTATCAGCTGAAAGTTAAAGTGTTAGTTGCTCAGTCATGTCCAACTCTTTTGCCACTGCATGGAGGATAACCCGCTAGTCTCTGCTGTCCATAGAATTCTCCAGGCAAGAATACTCGAGTGGGTTGCTGTTTCCTTCTCCAGGGGATCTTCCTGACCCAGGGATTGAACCTGAGTCTCCTGCATTGCAGGCAGATTCTTTATCGTTGTGTTAATTGAGTGATTGATTTTCTTTTTTTTTTTTTTAACTCGATCACTAATACTTTCCCCTCAGTATTCAACCAGATTATTTTGAATAGTGGTGTCTTTTTCTTGCAATACAAGAATTTGATACGTAAATACATTTTGTGAAGAATATATAAAAAGACTAAGATAAGCTAAGAAATTGGACAGGAAAGGTGTTCTCATGAATGCAGTTATCAGCACCCTTTTCCCTCTATGGTTTCAGGGAGATTGATTCTTCTGCTTGGACTACCCCCTGCAGCTGCTTGTCCATGGGGACCCTGGAAGTATCCAAAATTGTGCAGTCACTAAGTTTGCTGAGAAGCTGTTGCCCATGGAAGACTGAGGGGCAGTGCTGACTTTGGCTGCAGTACAGCCAGAATTTATACAGATTTTACATTGGACTCTAGATGCTGCTCACAACTTCAGAAAGACACAAGTTTAAGAGAAGGGGCCAACCAATATAAAGGATAAACCTACTACTCTTTTTTAAATTAGAAAAATACAAGTCATCCTGAAGACAATGTAGATTCTTAGAAATCCATCTTAATCTGTTTTTATTTAACTTTCCTTTCATATATTTCCACCTTTATTTCAAGTCTCTCTCTCCTTTTTTTTTTTTTTTGATTGAAAAGGAAAAAAAAACGCAGAAAACAGAAAATTTTGTTAATTTTAAAATTTTTTCTCTGAAATAATATGAAGTATCTATCTACTTATAGTAAAAGATTGACATAGATGAGTTAGTCTAAGATGCCTGCGTGTTCAGTTGCTCAATAGTGTTGGACTCTTTGCAACCCCATGGACAGCAGCCAATTCCTCTGTCCACAGGATTTTCCAGTCAAGAGTACTGGAGTGCGTTGCCATTTCCTCTTCCAGTAGCCTAAGATAAGTCCGGTGTATTCCTCAATAGGAATATTATAATATAAGCCCACTTAATTCAATTTGACAAATATTTGTTGGGTTTCTTTATGGGTAATGAAACATGTTCCATATAAATATACTAAGCATTTAAGTAAAACTGAAAATGAGACCAATTGTTCAAACCATATGTAGAAAAAATGAACACAAAAAAATGTAGACAATGTTTTTTTAAAAATTCTAGGTAGAAAACGGAGAGCTTTTTATGGGATCTTCCTTTATTTTTACTTAAAAAAATTCTCCCATTTAGTGCCTGTAATTCTATTTTTCTTCCAAAGTTTTCCAGCTGATTACATGAGCTGCAAACCCTGTGGACCTGAGATACTTGGAAAGTACCTAGAATGTTAAAATTTCACATAGTTTGGATCTTCCATTTCCTTAGGTAAATGATTTTTCTTGTGTTGCCAATTTCCACTGATGATTCTAGAAAAATTTGAAAAAGAAATCTTCAGAGTTTTTTTTTAATCAACTTACAAAACAAAAACAATTTTGCCCAGTGTATTAGAATAGTAGCTTCCTTACAATTTCTTGGAAAGTTAGGTGATCAGAAAGAAAAGTGATAGGAAATACTTTTGTTCACTTTAAGGACAAAAACAAAACAAGAATAACAAACATTCACTATTCTGAGAAAGTAAAAGGACATTACCATTCTTGATATTAACAAGAACGGCTTGTTAATATCAAGTGGCATATTTGATATATTTGAGAGGTAAAAGAGCCAAAGACTGAAAAGTTGGAAAGTAGTAACTTTGTACAGATGCATATAACCATCATGAAGTTTGGGGAACACACGGTTAGTCAGACTCAGTTGACTGAGCTTTAAGACTGTCTCATTCTTTGCCTATCATTGCTGGGTTCACCAAAATCTGATCAAGCAGAAATAGTCTTGTGAGTACATGGTTAGCCCAAGCTAGGTAGAATGTCTAGGAACATAGTGGACAAAGAATGAATGTGTTCATACAGTAATGCCTGTGTGGCTGAATTGAGAACAAGTTTAGTTAGACGAGAATGACTGTATAAAAAAATGAAAGAATAATGCTTGCTTAATCTAAGTTAAGGGGTAAAGGGAGCTGCTACTTATATATTGTGATTTGAAGTCCACTGAATTTTTGCTTAAGGCCGTTAGTTGGAACTTCTTTCAGATTATACTACTGAAACAGCCTAAGGCATTGGAATACAGAACTGGTAAGTTTTAATGTTGTGTCTGAGATCCGAATTAGAGGGTACCATTGGACAAGGCGGGCCTGAACGAAGTATTTCTGTGCCAAAGACAATTGGCAGCATATAAGCATAGGGGCCTGTCAAGATAGGCTTCCAAACAAACAGGGGGCACTGCAAGAGATTCTGGGGACAATAGGGGGAACTGCCTTATTTTAATAGTTCTAACTGGAACAAGAAAGTTTAATTCTGCATTGTAGACTCTGCAAATGCTTTAGAACTCATACTGGGTTCAACACATATATGATACACTCTTTTGACAAAACAGCAACATTTTAGTCTGTCTTCTATTTTCCTTTAAAAAATTGGTTGCCAGACAAATATCATGTGATGGCAGTTATATATGGAATCTAAAAACATAATACAAATGAGTTTATTTACAAAACAGAAACAGACTCATCGACATGAAAAACAAATTTGAGATTACCAAAGAGGAAAGGGAATAGAGGATAAACTAGGAATTTGGGATTGTAGATGCACACTACTATGTATAAAATAGATGAATAACAAGGACCTACTGTTTAGGACAGGGAACTATATTAAATGTCTTGTAATAAACAATAATGGGAAGGAATCTGAAATACATATATGTATGTGTGTGTATATGTATATATACACACACATACATATATACATATATATAACTGAATCACCTTATTGTACATCTGAAACATTGTAAGTCAATAATACTTTTAAAAAATTTGCTTGCCATTTGCAATAACATGAATAGATCTAATGGGCATTATGCTAAGTGAAATAAGTCAGAGAAAGGCAAATACTATCTGTATGATGTCTTATATGTGGAATGTGGAGTCTAAATATATAAATACATGATAAAAATGTAAATATATATTCTATATAAATATATATTGTTATATTCCACATGCAAAGACTGTATGTATATGAAACCATGCTCATAGACACAGACAACAGGTTGGTGTTTGCCTGAGGTGGGGGATAGTGGGTGGGAGATATGGGTGAATTACTTTTAGTTTTGTTTTTAGCTTAAATACATTAAATTTATTTTAAAAATAAGACATAAAACAAAAGGTTGTCATGGCTTCATATTTTATCATAGGCTAAAACCAATTTATTCTTTTTAAATAGCATCTTGAAAATATAACCAGATGGTTTTAGCAAATGTATATTGACCTTTATAAAATTGTTTTGGTACCGAGATTGATTTCTTTTTTAATCACGTATTTCTTCTCCACTTTAAGACCTGCTGACTGTGCTTGCTTTGGCAGCACATGTACTAAAATTGGAATGATACAGAGAAGATTAGCATGTCCCCTGTGCAAAGATGTTGCATTTCTTTTCCATGGGGATGGTCTTAATCCTTGTCTCCTGTACAATGTCACAAACCTCCGTCCATTGTTCATCAGGCACTCTGTTTATCAGATCTAGTCCCTCAAATCTATTTCTCACTTCCACTGTATAATCATAAGGGATTTGATTTACGTCTTACCTGAATGGTCTAGTGGTTTTCCCTACTTTCTTCAATTTAAGTCTGAATTTGGCAATAAGGAGTTCATGAACTGAGCCACAGTCAGTTCCCAGTCTTGTTTTTGCTGACTGTATATAGAGCTTCTCCATCTTTGGCTGCAAAGAATATAATCAGATTTTGGTGATGACCATCTGGTGATGTCCATATGTAGAGTCTTCTCTTTTGTTGTTGGAAGAAGGTGTTTGCTATGACCAGTGCGATCTCTTGGCAAAACTCTATTAGCCTTTGCCCTGCTTCATTCCATACTCCAAGGCCAAATTTGCCTGTAACTCCAGGTGTTTCTTGACTTCCTACTTTTGCATTCCAGTCCCTTATAATGAAAAGGGCATCTTTTTTGGGTGTTAGTTCTAAAAGGTCTTGTAGGTCTTCATAGAGCCATTCAACTTCAGCTTCTTTAGCATTACTGGTTGGGGCATAGGCTTGGGTTACTGTGATATTGAATGGTTTGCCTTGGAAACGAACAGAGATTAGTCATTTTTGAGATTGCATCCAAGTACTGCATTTCTGACTCTCTTGTTGACTATGATGGCTACTCCATTTCTTCTAAGGGATTCTTGCCCACAGTAGTAGATAATGAAGGAGGAGAGTGAAAAAGTTGGCTTAAAGCTCAACATTCAGAAAACTAAGATCATGGCATCTGGTCCCATCACTTCATGGGAAATAGATGGGGAAACAGTGGAAACAGTGTCAGACTTAATTTTGGGGGGCTCCAAAATCACTGCAGATGGTGATTGCAGCCATGAAATTAAAAGACGCTTACTCCTTGGAAGGAAAGTTATGATCAACCTGGATAGCATATTTAAAAGCAGAGACATTACTTTGCCAACAAAGGTGCACCTAGTTAAGGCTATGTTTTGTCCAGCAGTCATGTATGGATGTGAGAGTTGGATGGTAAAGAAAGCTGAACGCTGAAGAATTGATGCTTTTGAACTGTGGTGTTGGAGAAGACTCTTGAGAGTCCCTTGCACTGCGAGGAGATCCAACCAGTCCATCCTAAAGGAGATCAGTCCTGGGTGTTCATTGGAAGGACTGATGTTGAAGCTGAAACTCCAATACTTTGGCAACCTCATGCGAAGAGTTGACTCATTGGAAAAGACCCTAATGCTGGGAAGGATTGGGGGCAGGAGAAGAAGGGGACGACAAAGGATGAGATGGTTGGATGGCATCACCGACTCGATGGACATGGGTTTGGGTAGACTCCGGGAGTTGATGATGGACAGGATGGCCTGGCGTGCTGCGATTCATGGGGTCGCAAAGAGTTGGACATGACTGAGCAACTGAGCTAAACTGAACTGTGCAAAGATGACATGCAAATCCATGAACCATTCCAAGTTAGAAAAAAAAAAAAATTCCTGCTGGCTTTAGAGTTCTGAGCAGCACTAGACCTGTGAGGCTCCTGTCTTCCAGCTCTGTTCCTAACCATCTTGTCTTTAACAGGAGACTTTCGGAATGTGTAAACAAATGATGAAGTACAAAGAGATTTCTCTGTCTCTCTTTTCTTTTTCAATCTTTCTTTCTCTCTCACCTTAGCTCCTAAATGATAGATCCAATGCTGGGTGTAAGTAGTTACACAAGAAATATTCATATTTAAATCTTTTCTAGTAAATCATTTCTAATGTGTATTTCCTTCCCACTAAACTAGTCCTATCCCTGGAAACTCATTCTGTCATTTACATACTAAACACTCATTGAATGAACATCTACAATGCAGTAAGCATTGTTCTAGAGCTAGGTGGTACATACATGAACAATTCTCTGTTCTCACGGAACTCATAGTCAATGAGGGATATGGACAGGAAATTGGAAATCCTAATTCAGTGTAGTAAATATATGCCTATGCCTGCACAGGGCACTTTATGAACATAGGAAAGAGCCCTGTAACTTAGCGGAAGGAGGGAGGGGATTAGAAAAGAAGGAGGTCATGATTCAGCTGAATTTTTAAAGGATGAGGAAGATTTAGTTATGGTGGAGAAAACTGGACAAGGTGTTTTAGATCAATAGTAGAACTTCAGCAAACGAATGGTGGCAATGGGGGAGGGTCACTTTTAAGGCTGAAGCATTGGCAGAGCATGGGGATTGGGGAAAATCAGAAAGAAGACATCAGCTTGGCTTTTCATGTCAAATGTTCATTGCAGCACTACTTGCAACAGAGAGGACATGGAAGCAACTTAGATGGCCATCGACAGATGAATGGATAAGGAAGTTGTGGTACATATACACAATGGACTATTACTCAGCTATAGAAAGGACCATCTGAGTCAGTTCTAAGGAGGTGGATGAACCTAGAGCCTATTATACAGTGAAGTAAGTCAGAAAGAGAGAGACAAATACCATATATTAATGCATATATATGGAATCTAGAAACATGGTACCGAAGATCCTATGTGTAGGGCAGCAAAGGAGACACAGACGTAAACAACAGACTTTTGGACTCAATGGGAGAAGGAGAGGGTGGGATGACTTGAGAGACTAGCATTGAAACATATGCATGACCATATGTAAAACAGATAGCCAGTGGGAGTTTGATGTATGAAGCAGGGCAACCAAAGCCAGTGCTCTGTGATAACCTGGAGGGATAGGGTGGGGAGGGATGTGGGAAGGGGGTTCATGATGGACAGAACACATATATAACTATGGCCAATTCATATGGATGAATGACAAAAACCATCACAATGTTGTATTTATACTCTAATTTAAATAAATAAAAAGATGCAATAAACATTGGTTGATTTGTTAAATGAAAAAAAAAAAGAGTGAAGACTTTAATCCAAAAACTGGAGGGACTTTAACCCAAACTATTGGACATGGAAGCATTTTAAAGTGAGTGAGTGCAGAGAGGTACTTGCATTTTGGAAAGTCACTCTGGTAAGGTGGAGGAGTGTGTTTGGGTTGGCGTTAGAGGAAGCTCTTCCTTTGAGAAGACTGGCCAGGAGACGTGTAGTAAGCCAGCAGAGATAGGAACCGTTTTTGAGCCCAGACATTAACCATGCATTGTCAATTGTATTAGATGTAAGAGACAGGTGTAAGAGTTATGCAAGAGAAAGATTCCTTCATGCTTGGAGGCTGATGATACTGTGAGGAGAGAATCTGAGAGATGCTAAAGTCAAGCATCATTTCTAGGTTTCTGATTTGGGTAACCGGTGGTGATCTTTACTAATATTCGCCTATGGAAGAAGAGGATTTGGGGGTACAGTGATGAATATGTTGAATTTGAATGTCTGTGGAGTAAAACTGGAGATATCCAGGAGGCAATGTATGTGGAGCTCAGAAGAGTCACGTGAGACAGATAGAGATGGGAACCTCCTTGGAGAGGAGCTCATGCACAGCCCTGAGTGTGGTTGAGACCCTCAGAAAGAGTAGAGGAAACTCAAGGTTAGTAACAAATGGATGTGGACATTATGTTACCTGTTATGTGATAATGCCCTGGTGGCTCAGATAGTAAAGAATCTGCCTGTAATGTGGGAGACCTGGGTTCGATCCCTGGGTTGGGAAGTTCCCCTGGAGGAGGGCATGGCAACCCACTCCAGTATTCTTGCCTGGAGAATCCCATGGACAGAGGAGCCTGGAGGGCTACAGTCCATGGGGTCGCAAAGAGTCGGATACAACTGAGCAACTAAGCATAGCATAACATATGTAATAACTGACTAGGAATGGAGCCCTGGTAGCTAGTGTGAATATTTTAGTCCCTGAGAATAATGAAGAAATTTTGAACTGATATTTAAATTAACTCTCTTCTTGTTTACCGTTCCTATGTTCCTTTACTCTGCTTTGTGTTATTCTTTGCAATGTTGTGACCAGCTGATCTGTACTTTCCTGGTTATATTATTATATTAATATACATGGTTATATTATCTAGTACGAATATTACTGGATTAACTAGGTAGCTTCCCTTCACTCTTAACCAACACTTACTTCGAAAATTTCCTTTTTTTTATTATTATTTTTCTCATTTTATTTCCATCCTCTGATGTGTATTTTTTTTTCTACTCCTAATTAAAATGTGAGCATTTCACTTGTAGGCTTGCATGACTTAGGTCGCTTCAGTCATGTCCAACTCTGTGCAACCCCATGGACTGCAGCCTGCCAGGCTCCTCTGTCTGTAGGATTTTCCAGGCAAGAATACTGGAGTGGGCTGTCATGCCCTCCTCCAGGGGGGTCTTCCTGACCTGGGGATCCAACTAGCATCCCTTATGTCTATCTGTGTTAGGAGGCAGGTGCTTTAACTAGCGCCACCTGGGAAGCCCTTCACTTGTACCCAGCCCCACAAATTGAATATATGGATACAAAGGGGCATGAACTTCCCCTTCAAGACTACCTTCACAAGAGCAACATACGTCTGCTTTCTTTCTTAGATGAAAATGATCCCCATGTGAGCCCCCATTAGGAAGGCAAGGGCTTTGATGAGTTTTCCTAGTTGTAATGGTGCGTATGTACAGTCCTCTGTAAACGTGCCTTGTTTTCTCTTTGGACCAAAGGTGGTCATCTCAGGGCTGAGAAGCTGAGTGCATGGAGCTTCAGGCAACATCAAGACGACAGTGTATATGCTCAGCCTCACCCCTCTGGTTTTCGGCCCTCCAGATTATGCTGGGCGGCTCTCTTCCATCCTTGGCCACATTACCACTTCTTAATGTTGTCCTTTTATTCTAAAAGGACTCCAAGTCAACTCAGCATAATTGGAAGAGCATCTACTGTATATAAGACACTGTGCTAAGTGCCAGAGATAATATCCAGAAAGAGTTGCTATCTCTGTTTTAGAGGGGCTTATAATTTCATGAAAGATAAATATTTGCATAAATGATGAAAGAGTCAGCATTTTTAGTCTTTTCTTTCTTTGCCTTTTTGTTGGATTCTTGAAGTGAAATGAAGTCGCTTAGTCATGTCCAACTCTGCGACCCCATGGACTGAAACCTACCAGGCTTCTCCAAGGCAGGAGTACTGGAGTGGGTTGCCATTTCCTTCTCCAGCGGGATCTTCCCGACCCAGGGATCAAACCCAGGTCTCCTGCATTGTAGGCAGAGCTTTTACTGTCTGAGCCACCAGTGAAGTCCTTACTGAGGACCTATTCAATTTCACCAGGGGAGAGAACTAGTTCATTTCACAGTTTTGTTGGGCACGGTGGGGTGGGGGGGAAACCTTTCCTGGTAACCCTTTCTAAAATAGCAGCCTCCCACCCAGACACAGCCTGTCTCCTTTCCCTGCTAAAGGTCTCTTTTTAGTGTTTATCATTATTTAACATGGTATGTGTGTGTAGCTACTCAGTCCTGTCCGACTCTGTGCGACCACGTGGACGCACATGGAGCCCAGCAGGCTCCCCTGTCCACGGACTTTCCCAGGCAGGAATACTGGAGTGGGCTGCCATTTCCTCCTCCAGGGGGTCTTTCCGACCCTGGGATTGAATGTGTCTCCCTTGTCTCCTGCACTGGCAGGGGGATTGGATTCTTTACCACTGAGCCACCTGGGAAGTCCATTAACACTGTCTATATTT
Source organism: Cervus canadensis (assembly GCF_019320065.1). Taxonomy (NCBI): domain Eukaryota; kingdom Metazoa; phylum Chordata; class Mammalia; order Artiodactyla; family Cervidae; genus Cervus; species Cervus canadensis. Next base: position 33,492,694 of record NC_057394.1, on the reverse strand, counting down.
TACTTGTTTTTCTTATGTGTTATCAGTCTTCTATGCCATGAAGACAGGGATTTTCACTAGCTTTATTCATTGCTGAATCCCTAGTGCCTTGGCAAATATGTGTTGAATGATTGAATGAATAATTAAGTGTATTTACTTATTCTTTCAACAAATACCTAGTGTGTGCCATGCACTTGGAAGGAAATGATAAATGAAACTTCCATGATCCTGCCCTCATGTAGCTTACATTTGGTGAGAGGATTGACATTAATTAAATAGTCACATAAATATGCAATTATAAAACTAATCCATATATCCTTCCCTCATGTGATCAAGAAATACTAACATCAAATTTTACACTATAAATCCTCAAATTTCTAAATATTTTTATCTGCAAAGTAGAGAGATTTATCACAAACATATTGGTAAAGAGAGTAAAATGGAACATTTCCTGGCAAATAGGCATGTTTAAGAGTTAATATAACACTATACTGCCCTCTTCCAGTCCGTCTAGTATTTGGAAAATTAATTTGACAAAGGAAATTAATATCTTATACATATAATGACATTTTCTTACCTGTTTAGGATATTTACACAGTGGGATACCACTCAAATGAAAGTGCTTTAAATATGTGTGACTGCAGTTATATTCTGGGTTAATTCGTTTTCAGAAGAACCTCTTGTTTCAGCAAATGAAGTTTGGAAACTTTTAGTGCTATAACCAAGATATCAGATCTTTCAACTCTAGTTGTGGAATATTCTTAACCCACTGAGTTTTATTGACTGTTAAAATAAAATACAACCCAATCTGAACTTTCAGTTTCAAAATATGCGTGTTTTGTTCATGAAGTCCTTTTGAAGTTTTAGGTTGTTATTTTAAAGGTTAATATCACTTCTTTGACTTGAGATAGAAGTCTTAAGAGCAGATATAATAACACTGGTTTTTGTGGATTATTTAAGAAGGATGTTAATCAGAAACTGCTCAAGTTCCTCTTAAGTTAACTTACTTTATATTTGTTTGAAATTTCATCCACGATTAACCTCAAGACTCTAATGCTACTTCTTGTAGTTCAATTCCTGTAAGAAGCAGTCTTCTGCGAAATAGTTGGCAAATAAAGTTGTCTTATTTATTGACAGTCATAACTAAAGTATCACTGTCTGCTGCCCCTCCTCCCCTCAGATTTTAGGATCACAGAGTTAACATAGCACATTTTAAAAAAAAATCCAAAAACCTACCAGCTGCAGTCTTTTAAAGTCTGGTATCATTTTGTTAGCACAATGCCTGCCTACGTGAGCAAAAACATGGGAACTGCCGCCCAACGCAGTTGACAAGATTTTTTATTTTCATGATTACTTCTCTGCTTTTTTTTTTTTTATTTTGCCTGCAGGCAAAGGTTGGCATACATGTCAAGAGAATGTTCTCCAGCTGGGGCCTGCAGTACAGAGAATTGTATATACCAGGGGGCTCCTGGGACTCTAGGCAGATTATTATGGTAATATTGGAGGCTGTTGTCCTCTTCCCACAGCTGGGCCGCCTCTCTCATTGTAAGTATTGAAGCAATATGTTTTGCAAATTATACGTTGGGAACAACAGGGACCCAGTAAAGTGAGGAAAAAGAGAAACATTGCAAAATGTTGCCTTTAATATTATATTTTTTCTTGTTCATCAAGCAAAATAAATGAAAGCTTTAATTTTTTTTAATTAAATGAGGATCATATATGGAAAAAACAGAGCTCTGAGAGGAGAAACTTAATATTGATTTTACTGAGTGAGAGTTTTAAGAAAATATCGTTGAGGAGAAATTAGACAGTAGCCTGATTCAAGAGAAACATGGTAAGATGACATAATAGCCTTTATTATGGATTTCAGAAATCCTTTTGAGTCCAATGAAGCTGGGCTAGCAAAATCTGCACAGAAAATATCATTTTAATTAGTGCTAATGTGATCTCGTCATGGTCCAGCTGTTTCACGCAGGAGGAAAATGCGTGTTACTTTATTAGTAATGCATCTTAGAAAAAAATGTCACTTCTGATTTTAAGCATTTGTTATTAAAGTACATTTTAATACAATAGTAGAGCAACATGATTGATTTGGGGAAATGAGGCATTAGTGAAATTCAGGCAAAAGGGCTTAAAAGCCTTCTTAATTGAGGAAGAAATGTTTTCCTTCTGTCTGGCCTTTCTTTCTGGAAACATTAATAACAAAACAAGAGTCATCTCTCTATGGCGGATTTTGAAGACATACCATGTAAGAGTTAAAATGTCAATAATTCACAAATGAGCACTTTTTCCGTTCTGGAACACAAAGTTACCCCTCAATTTAAAGTTGTAGGCTAATTTTAACAAATGCTCTGCTGATCCAGTTTTCAATAATGAATTGAAATTTATTCATCAGCAAACATTTTCACATCTCTCTTGATAGAGAATGCTCAACTTATTCTTTTGGGTCCAGCTTTCATTATTCCAGCAAATCTTAACCCAACTCCTTCATCCAGACATCAAATTCTGCATCCTTTGAAAAGAAAAGAATCCCCTGATTAAAAAACTTAGGAGTATGGCTCAAATCTTTCCCTTAAACTCCTATTTGGTTGAGCAAGACTGAGCCTCTCACAGAAGACAATAATATTAAGCACAGTATTTTTATTTGTAATATGTATTCTATTTCTTTGCCATAGACCTGTAAAACAGCTCATTATGTGCAATCTTGTGCCACACTAATATATTTATCCAACCTCTTTATTTGATATCATGCCAATATATTCTAGTTTGCTATTGATAGGGGTGTTCAGATATAATTTACTACTCTCAGCTAGAAATTCATTTAGGAGGAATTGAGTAAATCAAAGGCTGGTAGGAAGTGATGATCAACATAAATGCCAGCCTCTATGATCTTTACTGAATTACAGCTATCATTTGGAAGTGGTAGTTGAGGGAGGGAAAAGCCAGCAATTCTCTATTGTTTTTTACTGCTGTTTCTCATTTTTCTAATCACTGTCTCAGGGTTTAGTCAAAAAAGAACACAAATAGTAAACTTGATTGATGCTACCAGGGAACTTATTTGTCTGTGGCAAGCCTTCACCGCTTCATGCAGGAGACTGCGGTTTTACCATCCTTTTAATTCTTCTTGTCATATGGACTTAAGCATGTTGATTGCTTTGAAAGTCCCAGATACCAAACCAGAAGTAACTTTTGATTTTATAAAATAGGCTTTTTTTTTCAGTGATTTTTGTCTTGGTAGATGAGAGCCTTTGTAGGCAAAACAATTTTATATTGTCTGTTTAAGGGTTAAGCAACCATTTCTTATGAATGGCAGCCTGACACATGTATACACACACATGTTATTTTTCTACACATAATATCATGCTGTTGTGAATGGTGGTAAAAAGACTCTCTTGTGTTCTTGCTGGAGAGAGAACGTGGGCACCATAAAACCCTGAAAAAGGAACAGAGGTGTGTTTCTCCACTTCTTTGGTCATGACAATTTTTTTTTTTTTGGTCATGACAATTTTTATACTGTGTGCTTCATTCACAGTGAGTGGGTGAAATGTTATTTCACATCAGATATATTCTCATTTTTACTTTGAAGTTTTGGTTATATGGAAGCATGATTTTGGGGGTGATATTTTTTGTGTATTGAAAATACAGGTGTCTGTCTGCTTTCCAGCATGACTAGCCTTTACCTGTTGGGAGCCAAGCTGAAGAAAATATTAAAAACCCCACAACTGCTGTTTGGTCACTCAGTCGTGTCCAACTCTGAGACCCCAGGGATTGCAGCAAGCCAGGCTTCCCTGTCCTTCACTATCTCCCAGAGTTTGCTCAAACTCACGTTCATTGAGTCAGTGATGCCATCCAACCATCTCATCCTCTGTCATCCCCTTCTTCTCCTGCCCTCAATCTTTCCCAGTGTCAGGATTTTTCCAGTGAGTAAGCTCTTCACATCAGGTGGCCAAAGTATTGGAGCTTCAGCTTCAGCATCAGTCCTCATGAATATTCATGGTTGATTTCCTTTAGTATTGACTGGTTGATCTGCTTGTAGTCCAAGAGATTCTCAAGAGCCTTCTTCAGTACTGTAGCTTGAAAGCAATAATGGATGCAGGAATATTTTTCTGTCTTTCAAATAATACCTAGAGAAATGTCTAGAGAAGATTGGGTTCCAGACCCAGGTTTGGATTTCTGTCATATAAAAGACAAAATTCTTGTACTGTCAAGCCAATGTACAGAGCTAGGCAGCAGTGGAGGGCATCACGGTGGCTCTCAGTCCTAACAATTGAGTAGGTAGCCGTCAGGAATAGTTATGGCACCACTGAAGATTTTCATGATATTCAGTGTGTTCAATTCTCATCAATCAAGCTTTTCTGAATGTCTACCATATGCAAAGAGTCAACTCATTGGAAAAGATCCTGATGCTGGGAGGGATTGGGGGCAGGAGGAGAAAGGGACGACAGAGGATGAGATGGCTGGATGGCATCACCGACTTGATGGACATGAGTTTGAGTAAACTCCGGGAGTTGGTGATGGACAGGGAGGCCTGGCGTGCTGTGATTCACGGGGTTGCAAAGAGTCAGACACGACTGAGCGACTGAACTGAACTGAACTGAACTGAACCATGTGCAAATGTGTGGGCTAGGCATTGTGGGGATTCATAATAAAGTGGAGATAGAGTTTCTGCTTTCAAGGAACTTTTGTTTTGCTAGAGAGACAAAGATAAAGGGTAAGGTCAAAATGGCCAGGTTCTGGATGACAGATCTTAAGGGCTTCAGGACAGAGTGATCACCATGGATTATTGTAGAATATCAACACAGTCCAACTCTTTTGCAACCCCATGGACTGTAACCCACCAGGCTCCTCTGTCCATGGGCTTTTCCAGCCAAGAATACTGGAGTGAGTTGCCATTTCCTCCTCCAGGGGATCTTCCCAACCCAGGGATCCAACCTGAGTCTCCTATGTTTCCTGTATTGGCAGGTGGATTCTTCACCACTGAGCCACCTGGAAAGCCCCTGAGCATGCACACATGCATGAAAAATGCCCAGATTCTGAATAACAGACCTCAAGGGCTATAGGACACTAGCATGGTCACCATGGATTAAAATATCAACATTGATTTCAGATGGCAGGCTGGATAGGAATATCAACTTCTGGAAGAGTAAAGGAAGTGAGTCAAAGGACTGAATTGAGGATGTGATGGAATAAAGTGGAGAGTGTTTCAGTATCAAATGAAGAGTCTCTATCCATTCTATCATTTAGGGGATGACTTAGTGATGCATTTCAGTGAGGATGTTCTACCAGAACATCTGTCTGTAGGAGTACTGACATAGGTATACATGGATTGAAGGCTGACTTCCCAGGTCTGGAAATTAACATCTCGCTTATATTGACTCCATTTAAATTATAAATTATTTCAAAGTCTTGGGACAATTCCTATCTGTGGCCAAATTCTTCTGGAAGTATTGTTCGTAAACCTGGCTTTATACAGGTAGATTCAGTTAGTAGCACTTGACATTTTCTCCATCATTTATTAAATATAAAATCTTTTGATCAAAGTAAAATTTGTTTTCCTAATGAATACCAGTGGCTTCTACATAGATATATCCTTTCACAGTCCAAGGAAAACTGGAGAATGCTAAAGCACTCCAGAAAAAACATGAAAGGCAATGCCAACAAAATTCTGCTGATACTTCTCACAAGTAAAGAGTTATATTTACATATTTTTAAAGACTTGCCAACATAAATAAGGTTTGAAAATTTCTTTCAGGCGACTGTTTCCTTGGTATTGCTTTTATAATTTCTTCGATATCTTTTATGAGTAAAAACTTTCCTTTTGTTTAAGCTTCCTTCAGAGTTAAATTTTCTCCTATATCCTTTTTTTCCAAAGCACACTCAAGGGGAAAAAATGGTGATAGTGATAATCTGGGTAGCTTCAGTATGTAGGTAATTCAGTGTGTAGGACTGAGAGACTCTCAAGTATACTGTACTCATTTCATCACATACCATTTCAAAATTGTTTCAAACATTCTTTGTCAGTTCAGTTCAGTTCAGTCGCTCAGTCGTGTTCAACTCTGTGTGACCCCATGAACTGCAGCATGCCAGGCCTCCCTGTCCATCACCAACTCCCGGAGTCTACCCAAACCCATGTCCATTGTGTCGGTGATGCCATCCAACCATCTCATCCTCTGTCGTCCCATAAGTGTGCATTTTTAAGGACCCCCTGACCTGCCTTCTCAACTGTCATCAAGATATTAAAGAATAGTCATTAACTAATTAATTTTTGGCTGTGCTGGCTCTTCATTGCTGCATGGGGTTTTGTCTAGTTGCAGTGATAGGGGGCTACTCTCTAGTTGCGATGCATGGGCCTTTCATTGAAGAGGCTTCTCTTGTTTGGAGCACAGACTCAAGGGTGCATGGGCTTCAGTAGCTGTGGTACATGGGCTCAGTAGTTGCATCTCCCAGACTCTAGGACAACTAGGCTCAATAGTTGTGATGCATAGGCTTAGCTACTCTGAGGCATGGGGGATCTTCCCAGACCAGGGATTGAACCCATGTCTCTTACATTGGCAGGCGGATTCTTATCCACTAGACCATGAGCGAAGCCCTGCAGAGTAGTCTTAACATTAGCCATAGGAGGCTTTGGCAGCATTAGTTAATTTGGCCTAGTGTGCACTGAGTAAATTATACTCTATGGAAGACATTATACAGTTGGCCTTCACACCACTTGGGTTTGAACTGTGTGGATCCACCATGCCAATTTTTTCCATAATAAATACTACAGTACTACACAATTCATGAGTTGGTTGAATCCAAGGATATGGAACCCCAGGTATGCAGGAACTGAGTCTATATGGAGGATTGACTCTAAATCATAATTGATGATTATGGATGGCCCATAATGATTATGGATTATGGATTAATGATTATGGATTATGATTATAAATGGATGATTGGTGGCCCAACCCTGAGTTGTGCAAGGGTCAAATATATATATGTATATATGTACATGTATATATACACACATATATGTATATTTATTCTGTATATATGTATTTATATACTATTTGTATATTTATTCATTTATTTATATATTTGTATAAATGTTCAATGTGTGGTTTTCTGAGCAGACTTGCTAAAAATGCAAATTTCTGGGCCCCATCATAGACTTTTTGAATAGGAATTTCTATGAGTAGTTTAAAGGATCTGCAGTTTTCACAATATTCCTCCTTGATACTTATAATAAAATATGAGATCTACTAGTACTGAACTTTTGCAATGCAAACAGCACTTCTGTTCAGTTCAGTTCAGTCACTCTGTCGTGTCTGACTCTTCACAACCCCGTGGACCACAGCATGCCAGGCCTCCCTGTCCATCACCAATTCCCGGAGCCTACTCAAATTCATGTCCATCAAGTCGGTGATGCCATCCAACCATCTCTTCTGCTGTTGTCCCCTTCTCCTCCTGCCTTCAACCTTCCTCAGCATCAGGGTCTTTTCAAATGAGTCAGTTCTTCAAATCAGGTGGCCAAAGTATTGGAGTTTCGGCTTCAGCATCAGTCCTTCCAATGAATATTCAGGACTGATTTCCTTTAAGATGGACTGGTTGGATCTCCCTGCAGTCCAAGGGACCCTCAAGAGTCTTCTCCAAGACCACAGTTCAAAAGCGTCAATTCTTCGGCACTCAGCCTTCTTTATAGTCCAACTCTCACATCCATATATGACCACTGGAAAAACCATAGCCTTGATGAGATGGACCTTCACTGGCAAAGTAATGTCTCTGCATTTTAATATGTTGTCTAGGTTGGTCATAACTTTCTTTCCAAGGAGTAAGCGTCTTTTAATTTCATGGCTGCAGTTACCATCTGCAGTGATTTTGGAGCCCAAGAAAAATAAAGTCTGCCATGTTTCCACTGTTTCCCCATCTATTTGCCATGAAGTAATGGGACTGGATGCCATGATCTTAGTTTTCTGAATGTTGAGCTTTAAGCCAACTTTTTCACTCTCCTCTTTCACTTTCATCAAGAGGCTCTTTAGTTATTCCTTACTTTCTGCCATAAGGGTGGTATCATCTGCGTATCTGAGGTTATTGATATTTCTCCCAGCAATTTTGATTCCAGCTTGTGCTTCATCCAGCCCAGCGTTTCTCATGCTGTACTCTGCCTATAAGTTAAATAAGCAGGGTGACAATATACAGCCTTGACCTACTCCTTTTCCTATTTGGAACCAGTCTATTGTTCCATGTCCAGTTCTAACTGTTGATTCCTGACCTGCATACAGATTTCTCAAGAGGTAGGCCAGGTGGTCTTGTATTCCCATCTCTTTCAGAATTTTCCACAGTTTGTTGTGACCCACACAGTCAAATGCTTTGGCATAATCAATAAGGCAGAAATAGATGTTTTTCTGGAACTCTATTGCTTTTTCGATGCTCCAGAGGATGCTGGCAATTTGATCTCTAGTTCCTCTGCCTTTTCTAAAACCAGCTTGAACATCTGGAAGTTCATGGTTCACATATTGCTGAAGCCTGGCTTGGATAATTTTGAGCATTACTTTGCTAGTGTGTGAGATGAGTGCAATTGTGTAGTAGTTTGAGCGTTCTTTGGCATTGTCTTTCTTTGGGATTGGAATGAAAACTAACCTTTTCTAGTCCTGTGGCCACTGCTGAGTTTTCCAAATTTGCTGGCATCTTGAGTGCAGTATTTTCACAGCATCATCTTTTAGGATTTCAAATAGCTCAACTGGAATTCCATCATCTACTCTAGCTTTGTTTGTAGTGATGCTTCCTAAGGCCCATTTGACTTCACATTCCAGGATGTCTGGCTCTAGGTGAGTGATCACACCATGGTGATTATCTAGGTCGTGAAGATCTTTTTTGTACAGTTTTTCTGTGTATTCTTGCCACCTCTTCTTAATATCTTCTGCTCCTGTTAGGTCCCTGCCATTTCTGTCCTTTATTGAGCCCATCTTTGCATGAAATATTCCCTTGGTATCTCTAGTTTTCTTAAAGAGATCTCTAGTCTTTCCCATTCTACTGTTTTCCTCTATTTCTTTGCACTGGACACTGAGGAAGGCGTTCTTATCTCTCTTTGCTATTCTTTGGAACTCAGCATTTAAATGGGTATATCTTTCCTTTTCTCCTGTGCTTTTTGCTTCTCTTCTTTTCACAGCTATTTGTAAGGCCTCCTAAGACAGTCATTTTGCTTTTTTGCATTTCTTTTTCTTGAGGATGGTCTTGCTCCCTGTCTCCTGTACAATGTCACGAACCTCCGTGCATAGTTCATCAGGCACTCTGTCTATCATATCTAGTCCCTTAAATCTATTTCTTACTTCCACTGTACAATTGTTTGGGATTTGATTTAGGTTATACTTGAGTGGTCTAGTGGTTTTCCCTACTTTCTTCAATTTAAGTCTGAATTTGGCAATAAGGAGTTCATAATCTGAGCCACATTCAGTTCCCAGTCTTGTTTTTGCTGACTGTATAGAGCTTCTCCATCTATACAGCATTTAAAATTAATTTAAAAGGAAACTGGACTGGCCAATAGGCAGTGAAGTATAGGAACAGCAGATTAGTATCTATGAAGTTCAAGGTAACATGCTCATAGCATTATTTGATGTCAGCTGGGGTTCTAGATCTTTTATATATGTTGTCCCTTTCTGTTCCCACAATACTGTTATGGGGGCTGGTGTCTTATTTGTCCACTGTTCAGATGACTAAATTAGCTCAAAGAGGTTCATGCATGTCTGGAGATCACCCAGGAATTAAGTGACAGATTTGGGATTCAAACCACCACCTCCCACCCCTTCATAGTGCCCTGCACTGGTTTCTTTCTGTTTCCCACAGGAAGCCTCATGGAGCTTTCTTGCTAATCAGCTGCTATAGACTTAGCAAATCAAGTTCTTTTTACCAATAATGTCAAGAGTACCTAATTAGGAAGAAATCTTTGCTGATGCTAACATTACACAGTACACTCAGATCCATTCTTTTGAACTGCCTCTGCCCTCATTAGCACAGCTATGTGAAGCTTGAGTGGGTATGAGCCAACAGACACATGAAGAGAAAATTTAACACTTAAGACTTGACTTAACCTAATTGTAACTTAACTTACATTTAGTGTGTGAGACCGCAGAAACCAGAAGGGCAGAGTAAGGGACACAGTAAGGAATATGCCTGATAGATAATGTCAGCGTTACCCAGCCAATCCTTCCAAACCTTATCAAACTCTACAGGAAAGCTTTATTTTGCAATATGGCAGACTGAATGAAGACAGAGATCTGGAGTCAGATTATCTGGGTATAAATCTGTCTTCTGTTCCTAATAGCCATGTGACATAAGGGAGATTGCTTCTATTTCTTGAGCCTTAGTTTCTCCACCTGTGAAATGGGAACATAGTCATCTTTATAGGATTTTCTAAAGATTAAATGAGATGGTTCATGATGAACTTTTAAGATAGTATGTGATGTATGTTAGCATATTCCATAAATGTTAGTTGTGTTAAAAAAATATTAAGCTCAGTGTCTGGACATAGTAGACCCTTAATGATGTTTTCTGAGTACTAGGCTGTATCATCATTCTTATTCCCCTACCATCAGGGTCACAGTGTCCTTTAATATTTCCCCTTTCTTTCTCTCTGTCTGTTTAAAGACTGACTGGATATTTGTTGTTTATACTAAGTAGAGATTCTTTTTTAGAACCTAGATGAGTTCTATCCTATTATTAGGAAATACTGGGCTTTAGAGATGGGAGAGTAAGTTGGGGGGTAAAAGGAAGAGGAGAGAATGCTTTTAGTTATAATTCTCATACCTGAGCACAAACTAGTCCACATCACTTTCCCCTTTGCTTTTGCCCTCACTCTATTATTCCCTTCCTGCTTTAAGGCAGATGGATGCTGGGGATCACTGTCTGTCATCTTTTTTTTTTTTTTTTTAACTGAAGTATAGTTGATTTACAATGTTGTGTTAATTTTTGGTTTACAGCAAATTGATTCAGTGATACTCTTTTTCATATTCTTTTCCATTATGGTTTATGACAGGACATTGAATATAGTTCCTTGTGCTATACAATATACCTCACTGTTTATCTATTTGATAAATAGCAGTTTGTATATGCTAATCCCAAGCTCCTAATTTATCCATCCTCCACCACCTTTACCTTTAGGTAATTATAAGTCTGTTCTCTATATCTCTGAGTCTGTTTCTGTTTCATAGATAAGTGTCATAAAAGATATCATATTTTAGATTCCACATATAAGTGAGATCATATGATATTTGTCTTTTTTTTTTTTAACTTTCTTCACTTGGTATGTCATCTTCTCTTGAGTTGTGCTTGCCCAGGACTTCAACTCACCCTGATCCAACCACCCCTCTCCTACCTCGTTCCAGCTCATGCCTTCTGCTTTTTTTGGGAAAGGGAACTGATCATACTTTACCTTGGAACCTTTCAAAGCCCAAGTGTAAATAACTAATTAGGCTAAAGCAATTAAATTAGCAGTAACTTAGATACAGCCAAGAATTATATAGGTAGAAATTAGGACCTTTCCAATAAATTGTTTTATAGTTTCCCTTTGAAAAAGTAGAAACTCAAGCAAAGCTGTTAAGTGTTTGCGTACTCTCAGAATCCACACAGGGAGTCTGTTCAAAACCCCAGTTCCTTGACTACCCCGTTCCCCCAACAGTCTTGCCACTCCCTCCCCTCCACTCCCTGCAGAGCATCAACACTAAAAAGAATAAGAAGTAGAACTAGGGGACTTCCCTGGTGGTCCAGTGGTTAAGACTTCATACTCCCATTGCAGGGAGCCTGGGGTTCAATCCCTGGTCAGGGAACTAGGTCCATATCCACAACTATCCATTCAGTGCACTCAAATAAACAAAAACAACAACAAAAAGCATAACAAAATTAAAAACAGAAAGAAGTAGAACTGATGGTGTGTGTGACCCTGTGTATTTTTAACATAAATCTCTTTGATTTTTCTGTAAATTATTGGAAAATGATCAAGTGATTTTTTTTCCTCTACAATCTCTGAATGAATTTAGCTTTGTGTAACTAGGTTTTGTTGTGTCAGAGGGTTTTTGTTTTTTGCAAGAACTAGTAGCAGACTCTCTTAATAACTTAAAGTTATATTTCAAAATTCATATCTGCAATATTTAGTATTTTGGACTATTTTATTTTGTGACTGCGATTGTAATAGAAAAAAAGTGTTTGTTCTTTTGTATTCATGACAGCTCTGAGTATAGTCGGCATGGGATTAAATAAAAGAAGATTTCTAACTGCTCCAGAATTCCTGTTTATATGTACTTTATGAAAAGGTTTCTTGAGGGACTTTTATTTTCTGATTCTTTATCAATTTTATTTCTCTATGTATTATGTGGTGCATTACTGCTATTATTCTTGTTTATCTCTACATCACTACTGAAGACAGTATTGCATTTTCCCTAGCCTAGATTTTTTTTTTTATCTAGCAGAAACAGCATCAAAATTTAAATATTTATGGTAGGGATCATTTTAAGAGATATTTTTTCTTTTCCTCCTAACCACTTCTATCACAAGACCATTGTGAGAGAACAATATGAGAAAGTTAAGATAATGTTTGTCCTTATTGGTGTTTTCATGCTGTTTTCTAGTTGATTTATATCATTATTTAATGCCAAAATGTGAGACCTGATAAAATAATAATGTGGAATGTCGTATGCTTGCTTGGTTTTTATTGTATCAATTTGTATTGAAAATACATAAAATATTTAAAAAATAATAATGCAAAAATTAATTAGGTCTGATGAACACTGGGGTGTTTATCTTGACAGTTCCTGAATAACTGTGTTTCAGTTCTGGGGAGAATGCATTGTTGACTTGGAAGAAATGAAGACTTGGTTGGAGGGAGATTAAAGTATCAACTGTCACCTCTCACCCCCAAGTGTTTTAATTTCCTACAAGAATCCCACGGAGGGTTTATGGGTTGTCAAAGTGCTTGTTATAGATAAATCAACAAGTATTTATTACAGACCATTTCCTAAGTGCTTTTCCCCTGCATTATCCAACATCATCCTCATACCATCTCTGAGAAGCAGAAACTAAGCCTTATGTTGGAATAACCAACCATTAACCCCACAGTCAATTAATAGCAGTACCTGACTGCAAATTCTGGCGTGTATGCTGTTACTAGGCGGCAGTTGTTCGGTCGCTCGGTCATATCTGATTCTCTGTGACCCCATGGACTGCAGCACACCAGGCTTCCCTGTCCCTCACCATCTCCCAGAGTTTGCTCAAACTCGTGTCTATTGAGTTGGCGATGCCATCCAACCATCTCATCCTCTGTTACCCTCCTCTCCTCCTGCCTTCAATCTTTCCCAGCATCAGAGGCTTTTCCAATGAGTTGACTCTGCATCAGGTGACCAAAGTATTGGAGCTTCAGCTTCAGCATCAGTCCTTCCAATGAATATTCATGGTTGATTTCCTTTAGTATTGACTGGTTTGATCTCCTTGCAGTCCAAAGGACTCCAGGTGGCAGGGCCTATGCTAAGTGCTTTATGAATTTTCTATACAATTCTCACACTGTTAATAACCAGGGTTCTCGACCTTCCCCAATCAATAGAAATTGACTAGAGATCAGACAGGAAATTCAGGCTTTATTGGGTCTTGGGTGGTTTGTCCAACCCTTAGGTGGTGCTGTGTGCAGGGGACATGTACAATACCCTGATTTTGCTCCAGACTCTTCAAATGTGGCAGTTGGGTTCTTTGGCGATTTTTTTTCCTTCTTCTTCTTTTTTTGGTCTCTTTGTATCTTTGGTCCAGAATTTGCCCCAACTGCACAAGCATGCAGTTATTTTTTAGTCCTCCACAGTTTGTATTTTGTTGCTTTAGAGGTGTGTCCAGGTGCAAGCATCGCAGCACTGCAGCAAAGGGTCCCAGGTCCCAGCCTGTCTCAACACCAGTTCTCCAAGATGGTGTCACTGTGTTCATTTTAAGATGATCAGATCAAAGATTAGTGAGGTCAAGAGCCATGCCCAACACAGCACACTTCCTGATACTGGATCAGAACTGAGACACACCTAAGGCTGCATTGAAACTCCACACTGCCTCTGTGTCCTTTCCACTGGCTTCCAAGAGAAACCTCACCACGTATTATCCATGTGTAATTCTTCTAATCAGCTATTATAGATCAACATTCTTCAGACCCACAGTTAGAATTATTAAAGGCATGTGAGTTAGCCCCTGTCACTTCATGTGGGTTAAAAAGGAACCAGACTTGGGATCTTTTTTTTTTTTTTTTTGGGATCTTTTATTATAGTTTCTTTTTGTCTATTAAAAAATGCTCAAGAAGAAGTTCTTTTCAGATCTATGTAGTAAGACATATTAGTGATTATTTGTGATGGTGCATTGCCTCAGTTAAAGCAAAGGAAACAGACTTCAGCTGTGAAAGGAGAATGTAAACTAATAATGACCACCATTTATCCTGCTCCTGCGGGGTACAGATGAGGGACAATGGAAGCGTACACTGAGAATGAGAGATGAAATCTTTATTATTACAGCACTGTAATACAGCAGAGCAGACTGAATCTCCATGTGGCTTCACTGTGTGCTGTATACCACAAGAGGAATCTTGCTCTTATTGGGGCATTTTATATTTTCCATCTCCTTGATGCAATCCTAGTTCTATAAGTGTATTAAATATCTATAATTAGGGAATTTTAAATCATCAGGGAATATTTTTGCTTCCAGCCAAAATAGAATAATAAGGATCAGATATATCTTCCCACCTCAAACCAACTAAACCAGACAAAATACTTAAAATAACAAAGGACAATAATCCCTAAGAGACAGCAAAGTAATGAAGTGGGTTCTATGATTGTTTCAGCTAACTGTACAGAGAGTCTCTAGACTCTGAATCAGATGAGAGGAGCTGTCACAGACTTAGAAAAAAAAACTTATAGTTGCCTGGGGAGAAGGGATAGTTAGGGAGTTTGGGCAGGTCATGTGCACGCTGCTGTCTATAAAACAGATGACCAACAAGGAACTCTGCTCAATGAACTCTGCTCAATGTTATATATGTGCCAGCCTGGATGGGAGGGGTGTTTGGGGAGAATAGATACATGCATGCATATGGTTTAGTCTCTTCGCTATTCACGTGAAACTACCACAACATTTTTAATTGGCTATGCCCCAATACAAAATGAAAAGTTTAAAATTTGGGAAAAAAATGAATAAAAATTTAAGTGGTTAAAAAAAAAATGAGAGGAACCCAAGCTTTAACTGGCAGACTCCCTGAATTGAAGAGACAGATCTGTGAGTCTGGGGAGACCAAGGAGGCTGGGATTCATAGGAGAGAGAATTTGAGAAAGAATTTCAGAGATCTGCAGAGAGTCCTCCTGGAGGATCCATGCTTGTGAAGAAACTTCCCACAACTGGGCAAAGGACCACCTGGAAGAATTGGAGAGAAAAACGCCTGGAGACCCACAGGGCTAGGAAAATGCCTGTTCCCACAAGCCAGACCAGAAAACATACTAATTCATGAGGTATCAGTAGATTATTCAGATGAGATTTTTCTCAGTGGTGTGGAAAAATTAGCCCTATACTAATTAGAACTCTGATCTCAAAAATACCAAAAGCAAGGCCTGAAAAAATCAGGTTATTTTCATGTGACTTAACTTTGCCCCAGAGCGAAGCTCAAGAACATTTACTATTTATATTAACACAAAATATCCAGCATCTAACAAGGGAAAATTCACAATGTCTGGCGTCTTGAGATCACCAGGCACACAAAGAATCAGGAAAATATGACCATTCATGAGGAGAAAACTCAATGACTCAAAACCCACCCAGAACTCACATAAATGTTAGAATAACAGACAGGAAAGTAAAATAAATTTTTATGGCTGCACTTCATGTTTAAAAGGTCAAGTTAATTAGCTGTATCAATTATTGTCATATATGTAGAGGAACAAAATGTTTCATACACTGTTGGTGAGAATTTAATGTGGTATAACCATTTTGGAAGAGCTTGGTAGTTTCTTAAAATGTTAAACCTGCACTTTGCTTGTAATCTAGCATATATATTTACCATATATTTACCCAAGAGAAAACAAGCTTATGTCTATGCAACGATTTATATGCAAATGTTAATAGTACCTTAATCTGTAAGAGCAAAACCCTGGGAAAAATCTAAATGCCCATCAACAGATGAATGGATAAACAATTTTTGGTATGTCCATGTAATGGAGTACTACTCAGCAAAGAATAAGAATTAGCTATCGATATATGCAACAAAAATGGATGTCTCTCAAAATAATTGTGCAGGGTAAAAGAGGCCAAAAAATGAGTACATATTGTATGACTTCATATAGTACCTCATACTGTATGATCTCATTTATTTAAAACTCAGAAATTGAAAACTGATCTATAATGACAGAAATCAGATAAGTAGTTGCCTAGGAGTGGGGGAGCTTCCCAGGTAGCTCAGCTGGTAAAGAATCCATTTGCAATGCAGGAGATCCTAATTCGATTCCTGGGTCAGGAAGTTCCTCTGGAGAAGGGACAGGCTACCCACTCCAGTATTCTTGGGCTTCCTTGGTGGTTCAGATGGTAAAGAATCTGCCTGCAATGTGGGAGACCTGGGTTCGACTCCTGGGTTGGGAAGATCTCATGGAGGAGGGCCTGGCAACCTACTCTAGTATTCTTGCTTAGAGAATCCCCATGGGCAGAGAATTGTCCATGGGGTCACAAAGAGTTGGATATGACTTGGTGACTAAGCACATAGGACAGCAGTGGGGAAGGATTATAGCAGGCATGAGGAAACTTGGGGGATCTCTAACTGGAGTATGGTCATGTTTTCATGGGTGTATAGATATATTAACACATCAGTTATAAATTTTAATTATGTACACTTTACTATATGTCAATTATACCTCAGTGAAGCCATTTAAAAACTCCAAGAACCAAAAAGTATAAACAAACAAGAAAAATAATAAAAGAATATTTTTAAAAAATCATTATTTTCAGCTGTTTAGCATTTTATAAACTCATGTGCACCTTTGTACATGAGGATCTTGTCCCTTCTTAGAATTACTTTCTTTTTCTTTTTTTCCATTTATTTTTATTAGTTGGAGGCTAATTACTTTACAATATTGTAGTGGTTTTTGCCATACATTGACATGAATCAGCCATGGATTTACATGTATTTCCCATCCCGATCCCCCCTCCCACCTCTCTCTCCACCCGATCCCTCTGGGTCTTCCCAGTGCACCAGCCCCGAGCACTTGTCTCATGCATACAACCTGGGCTGGTGATCTGTTTCAACCTTGATAATATACATGTTTTGATGCTGTTCTCTTGAAACATCCCACCCTCACCTTCTCCCACAGAGTCCAAAAGTCTGTTCTGTACATCTGTGTCTCTTTTTCTGTTTTACATATAGGGTTATCGTTACCATCTTTCTAAATTCCATATACATGTGTTAGTATACTGTATTGGTCTTTATTTTTCTGGCTTACTTCACTCTGTATAATGGGCTCCAGTTTCATCCATCTCATTAGAACTGATTCAAATGAATTCTTTTTAATGGCTGAGTAATATTCCATGGTGTATATGTACCACAGCTTCCTTATCCATTCGTCTGCTGATGGACATCTAGGTTGCTTCCATGTCCTGGCTATTGTAAACAGTGCTGCGATGAACATTGGGGTGCACGTGTCTCTTTCAGATCTGGTTTCCTCAGTGTGTATGCCCAGGAGTGGGATTGCTGGGTCATATGGCAGTTCTATTTCCAGCTTTTTAAGAAATCTCCACACTGTTCTCCATAGCGGCTGTACTAGTTTGCATTCCCACCAACAGTGTAAGAGGCTTCCCTTTTCTCCACACCCTCTCCAGCATTTATTGCTTGTAGACTTTTGGATAGCAGCCATCCTGACTGGCGTGTAATGGTACCTCGTTGTGGTTTTGATTTGCATTTCTCTGATAATGAGTGATGTTGAACATCTTTTCATGTGTTTGTTAGCCATCTGTATGTCTTCTTTGGGGAAATGTCTGTTTAGTTCTTTGGCCCATTGATTGGGTCATTTATTTTTCTGGAATTGAGCTGCAGGAGTTGCTTGTATATTTTTGAGATCAATCCTTTGTCTGTTGCTTCGTTTGCTATCATTTTCTCCCAATCTGAGGGCTGTCTTTTCACCTTGCTTATAGTTTCTTTTGTTGTGCAAAAGCTTTTAAGTTTCATTAGATCCCATTTGTTTAGTTTTGCTTTTATTTCCAATATTCTGGGAGGTGGGTCATAGAGGATCCTGCTGTGATTTATGTCAGAGAGTGTTTTGCCTATGTTCTCCTCTAGGAGTTTTATAGTTTCTGGTCTTACATTTAGATCTTTAATCCATTTTGAGTTTATTTTTGTGTATGGTGTTAGAAATAGAATTACTTTTTGGTATGTTTTCCATTTGTAAGATGACTTAATGACAATGTGAGACCCTCCAGATATGTGACATTTTACTTTTTTTTAAGGTTTCTGCTTTTGGGGTTCTCACTGATGGTTGTCATTACCCCTCTCATTTCTAGAAATTATTTAGACTTGGCCTAGGACATTTCCTTTCTCTTTTTTTTTTTTTTAGATTTGTATATCATAAAAATCAACAAAATAAACACCAGGGAAATATTTAATTATAAGCCTCTGTTTTTTGAGGCACTGTCTGATGTTTGGGTATATGTGTTAATATTGAGTGCATTCAATATATACTCATTATTAAAGTATTTGATCATATTAATTAGCAGATGGAGGTCAGGAACTCTAAATACATTCCCTTAGGGGAAGAAAAGACCAATGACAGAGCATGTAGAAATATAAATTGGTTTGTGAAAGCTTTCAAGATATGCAGGAAAATAAATATTAGAGCTTTGAAAAATTAAATCTGTAAGAATAACATAAAAGTAATGATTTTCAAACCTGGTTACGTATTGAAAAAGTGTATTAAAAATACCCATGGCTGAGCCCCAGTCTGTACCAATAGAAACTCAGAATCTTTGCAGGTGAGGTCTGTGCTAGTAATTTCACAAATCTCTCCAACAGATTCTAACTTTCCTTCCAGGGTTTCAAGAGCCTCCAGTATAGCCATACAGATAGATCATGGAAAGACCTCCTCTGCCACTTTCAACCTGAACGACCCTGGGTGAGTGAGTGAGTGAATGATGAAAACAGTGGTGATCAACTTTGTGCTTTGGAGTCACCTGCAGAGTTTTTAAAAATATAGGTGGTAGATCTCTCCCCCAGAGCTTCTGATTTCAGTGGATTGAGGTGTAGCCAGAGAGGGAATTGTTAGTGAGAAGCTCTGGTGATTGTAATGTGCAGCCAGAGTGGTGAACCACTGTTCTTAGAAGTGTTTCCTCATTTGTGATGTGGGGATACTACTTCATAACGTGTGTGTGTGTGTGTGTGTGTGTGTGAGAGAGAGAGAGAGAGAGAGAGAGAGAGAGAGAAACTTTCATGAAACAGTATGTGTTAAGCACTTAATGTAGGGCTTCCTAGGGGGCGCTAATGGTAATGAACCTGCCTGCCAGTGCAGGTGGACATAAGAGACACAGGCTGGATTCCTGGGTCAGGAAGATCCCTGGAGGAGCACACGATCATGGACTCACAAAGAGATGGACATGAATGAACATTCACACACAAAAGCTGACTTGGTTACTCAGTCATGAGCTGGTCCTGATGAAGCGTGCTTTCCAGACTGTGTTGAGGAAGACTCCTAGGGTTTCTGTCTTGTGATCCTGTGCTTTCCTTCAGGCTGATTTAGTTGGATTTCAACTATCTTTCTTGAAGCAATCTCTGGGTCTACTATCAGATGGCAGTATTCACTGATTTCTGAAACTGCATGAACAGTTAACATTGGGATAAAAAAAAAATATGATCTTAAGTGATGGAAGAATTGAATTTGGAGGAATCACCTTACTGAAGAAAACATACACATAGTGTTTAACAGAGTCAGAGTGTCTCTTGTACTATGTTGTTCATGTCATATTTTGAATCAGAATCTTGGAGGAACAATGATTCTGCCTTAGCATGTCTTCTTCAGCTTTGAAGTTGGTCTCTTGGCCCTTTCAATTGTGGAATCCTTAAATCCAAGCTTTATTTAGGCTCAGAAGATGATAAGGGTTTGAGTGTTTCTTGAAATAAAAATTGTGCTTTCTGGGAGTTCTTTTGTTTTTAACTCTCAAATGATAGTGTAAAGACAAATATGAATTAAAAATGAGATGTTCAGTTCTCCCTGTTGATAATAAGGGAAAAGATTTCCCTCTTTGAACCTTTACTTGAGAAAACTTGTAATTCTATAGACTTTCTCTTCTCTTTGAGAAAACTTGTAATTGTATGGACTTTCTCCTCTCTTTGAAATGGATATAAATGCTTTTGAAGACTAGATTGGCATTTTGTCAGCTTTATGACCTGGGAATGTCTTTGTTGAGGACTGGAGAGCCATCTCTTTGAAATGTAAACATCAAGAGAGCTTAGAGCCCCAGTCTCCCGGTTACTGTAGGAGGGTAGAGCCTTGCTTCCAGTGGGCACTTTGCTTGAACTTGAACTTAAATCAGTACCTTCCATTCAAAAAAGATGAGAAGTTATTTTCCTCTGGATAAAACTACTTAGTTAACACAGATTGTCATCCCAATTACCAGGTGAAGTCTGGATGGTTTGGACCAGGTAAAGTCCTCTGACTTGAGGACTAGTTATGGCTTAACTTGAGAACACTTGTGCAATGGGTTATAACTGCCTGGCTACATAAAAGGGTAAAATCTCCTTTTGTCTTTTCATATCTTAGTAGATATCCTATGATGGACAGCACATTCTGGTTTAATGCTATCTCAATAAGAAAAGTGTTTGCTTTCTTTTTTTTTTTCTCTCTACTATGTTCATAGAGAGGATTTCTAAGTCAGGAGAATATTTTGTTTTTATTTTCACTCCTCCAACATAATTTTCTAGTAAATAACCAAATTAATAACATGTTTTGGTTTCTAAAATCGCCTTTCAAACATTCATGAGTGATCCACTTCTGTTGACTATTCTAAATGACGTTTTGCTCTTAAAAATAGAGTTAATAGTTGAAGACTAGATTATCCCCACTCTTAAGGATAATTCTAAACACTGCACTTTTGTAATAATATTTTGTTATTTTAAAATGTTATACTAATGAACTAAGGATAATCACTGAAAGATTTAGGATGTTATTAAAATTCTGTTGGTGTAGGTATTAGTTTGCTAAGGCTGCCATACAAAGAATGCCAAAGAATGCTCAAACTACCACACAATTGCACTCATCTCACACGCTAGTAAAGTAATACTCAAAATTCTCCAAGCTAGGCTTCAACAAAACATGAACCGTGAACTACCAGATGTTCAGGGTGGTTTTAGAAAAGGCACAGGAACCAGAGATCAAATTGCCAACATCCGCTGGATCATCAAAAAGTCAAGAGAGTTCCAGAAAAACATCTATTTCTGCTTTATTGACTATGCCAAAGCATTTGACTGTGTGGATCACAATAAACTGTGGAAAATTCTGAAAGAGATGGGAATACCAGACCACCTGACCTGCCTCTTGAGAAATCTGTATGCAGGTCAGGAAGCAACAGTTAGAACTGGACATGGAACAGCAGACTGGTTCCAAATAGGGAAAGGAGTGCATCAAGGCTGTATATTGTCACCCTGCTTATTTAACTTATAGGCAGAGTACATCATGAGAAATGCTGGGCTGGAAGAAGCACAAGCTGGAATCAAGATTGCCGGGAGAAATATTTATAACCTCAGATATGCAGATGACACCACTCTTATGGCAGAAAGTGAAGAGGAACTAAAGAGCCTCTTGATGAAAGTGAAAGAGGAGAGTGAAAAAGTTGGCTTAAAGCTCAACATTCAGAAAACTAAGATCATAGCATCTGGTCCCATCACTTCCTTCATTCAGACTTTTTTTGGGGGGGATTCCAAAATCAGATGGTGACTGCAGCCATGAAAATAAAAGACGCTTACTCCTTGGAAGGAAAGTTATGACCAACCTAGACAGCATATTAAAACACAGAGACATTACTTTGCCAACAAAGGTCTGTCTAGTCAAGGCTATGGTTTTTCTGGTAGTTGTGTATGGATGTGAGAGTTGGACTATAAAGAAAGCTGAGGGCTGAAGAATTGATGCTTTTGAACTGTGGTGTTGGAGAAGACTCTTGAGGGTCCCTTGGACTGCAGGGAGATCCAACCTGTCCATCCTAAAGGAAATCAGTCCCGAATATTCATTGGAAGGACTGACGCTGAAGCTGAAACTCCAATACTTTGGCCACCTGATGAGAAGAGCTGACTCACTGGAAAAGACCCTGATGCTGGGAAAGATGGAAAGGCAGGAGGAGAAGATGACAGAGGATGTGATGATTGGATGGTGATGGACAGGGAGCCCTGGCGTGCTGCAATCCATGGGGTTGCAAAGAGTCAGACACAACTGAGTGATTCAACCATAAGTATGAGTTTGCTAAGGCTGCCATAAAAAAGTACTGAGTGGTTTAAAAAGCAGAAGTTTATTTTCTCACAGTTCTTCAGGCTAGAAGTCCACATACAGATGTCTACAGAGTTGGTGTCTTCTGAGGCCTCTCTTGGCTTGCAGATGGCTGCGTTTCCTCTGTGTCCTCCCGGGGCCTTCCCTCTGTGCCTGTGTCCTAATATCCTCTTCCTACAAAGACACCCGTCAGATTGGATGAGGTCCCACATTAATGACTTCATTTTAACTTATTATTACCTCTTTGTTGTTGTTTGTTGTTCAGTCACTCAGTTGTGTCCAACTCTTTTCAACCCCATGGACTGTAGCCTGCCAGGCTCCTTTGTTCATGGAACTCTCCAGGCAAGAATAGTAGATGGGTTGCCATGTCTTTCTCCTTGGCGCCTCCTCAACCCAGTGGTTGAACTCAGGCCTTCTGCATTGCAGGGAGACCCTTTACCATCTGAGCCACCAGGGAAGCTAATTACCTCTTTAAAGACTTTATCTCCAATTACGGCCATATTCTGAGGTACTGCAGGTTGAGACTTCAACCTAAGAATTGGGGCAGACACAAGTCAGTTCAAAACAGTGTATACATTCAAGTTGCTATTCAAATATGTGCAAAGGTAGTTTGATCAAAGCACCTGGGAAACCAGAATGCGACTGTCATTTGAAATAAAGGTTACGAGATTAGCATTCAGCATCCTACTTGTCTTAGTCACCAAAACCAACATTTCCAAATTTAGACCCCATATTTCATTGTTTATGTAAGAAACCAGGATTGGCTTTGAAAAACTCGTAGTTCCTTCAAAGGAGGGAAAATGTGTTTTATGAAAAAATATACCCCAAGTTTTCTGAAAACATACCCCAAGTTCTTTTTTTGCAGCCTCAAGTTGGCATAGTCAGTTACCTCTGAAAAGTGACAGAATCAAAGGTCTTTGTTGTCAGTTCTACCCTAAGTCACATGTCTGGGAAGGTAGCCCCCTGGATAGTACTTATGGCCCCTACTTGGAACTCAGTTCTCTTGAACTTCACTACTGAGTGGATGTGGGAAGAGATGACAGGTGGACACATTTTTGACTTTGGCATATACTGGCATTCATGAAGAAATCAGCGCCTTCTCCCAGGCACATCTTGGTGACCTGCAGAGTGACTTGGCACCATGTCTGACCCTTGGAGGGAGGAGGAGAAGGACAAAGAAAAGCTAAAAGGTGGACGTGCTTTCTCCTCAGACAGTCTATTTGTCTCCTTCCATGAGATTTATTTTTGGCACACAGAAGAGCTTATCCATAGGGGGACCATTTTAAAATTGCTTGTGAAGAGCCGGCTTCCTTCCAAGAGGAAATGTAACCTTGTCTTCATCTGGCACATCAGATCAATGCGCCGTAAAAGATCATGTTCAGTTACCTCATTTTTTTTGAATTAGAATTAATGGCTCATTAGTCTTGATCATATCAATATTATAACACCACTTCCACTTGCTAGAAGAAGGAGGAACTCTGGCAGATGCACTTAGCCCCCTGACTCTTGGTGAACAGACCACATGCCTGCCTCAGGGAAAGCCAGCGAGATCATGGAGGTGGCCCTTTTCAAACCCACCCCATTTAGGGCAAGCCTGGACCCTTGTGTCAGAGCCTCTTGGAATAAGAGTTAAAAGGTTCTAAAGGTTTGGGCCACTGGGGACATAGATCAGCATTTCCCCCACTTTTAGCAGCAGACCCCAGTCGGGCAACCAGACACCCACAGCTTTTCTTTGGCCACATGTCAGACCATATGTTGGAAACTGGAAAAATAGACATAAGACTCTTCTCTTGAACCTTTCTCCCATGAGGAATGTCATATCTAAGGGAGCATATATTTATGCAGGACTCAGAGAAACAGGTTGACTCTTTTGAAATAAACATAAGAAACACTGGCAAGCACAAGATGATATTATTTAAGAATTAACCCTTTCCCAATCCCTAAAATTTGCCAGAAGAAACACCAATCAAATGGGTTCTAAAAATACACTGTGCTGGGCTTAGTCGCTCAGTCATGTCTGACTCTTTGTGACCCGATGGACTGTAGCCTCCCAAGTTCCTCTGTCCAAGGGGATTCTTCAGGCAGGAATACTGCAGTGGGTTGCCATGCTCTCCTCCAGATCTTTCCAACCCAGGGATTGAACCCAGGTCTCCCATGTTGCAAGTGAATTCTTTACCATCTGAGCCTCCAGGGAAGCCCTCTAAAATTATAGCAAAGTAAAATCAAAACTACCTTTAAGAAAGGAAGCACTGGACCAGGAGTCAGGAACTCTGGCTGTGTTCTTGGCGTGGTCATTAGCTAACAGTGTAACATGAGTGGCAGATGTTTGTTATTTTTTGCCTGCCTGGCATGCTTTTCCTTTGGACATTGTCCTCATTCTCACCCCACAACTGCTGGGTTGTAAACCTATGGTATACAAATCTGCATCTTATCTCCCTGGCCACAGTGATGCACTTGAGGATGAATACACAGCCAAGCCAGGCCACTTAGGGGCTTCCCCTGGGAATTTGCTAGATGCATCAGGAATTATGAATCACAAGGATAATCCAAGCCAATAGCTATTGGTCTCTGTCTTTGTCATAGAAAGGCAACCCAGGGAAAGCAGACTTAAGAAACTCCAGGGTGATGCAGAGCTGGCTGGTACATATTTGAACCCCTGCAGTTTGTCACTCCGGAATCCCTCTTTAAACTGGGCAAAAATACCCCTTTAGTGTCAGATGAGACTTAGCCACTTGGAACCTGATTATTACATTTGTATATTTGGATTCACCTCTCTGAGCCTCCCTTTCTCATTTGTGAAGGAAAATCGACAGTTTAGTAGATTTCTAAGTTTCTTTCCACCTCTGAGCATTTTTTAATTTTAAGTCTAAACCTCTTTCTCTCTCTCTATCTTTTTTTTTCTTTTTGAATAATTGAAGTATAGTGGATTGAGAAAGAAATGGCTACCCACTCCAGTATTCTTGCCTGGAGAATTCCATGGACAGAGCAACCTGGCGGGCTACAGTCCACGGGGTCACAGAGTTGGACACGACTGAATGACTGACACTGTCACTACTTCAAAGTTGATTTACAAGATTGTGTTAGTTTCAGGGGTACAGCAAAGTGATTCAGTTATACAGATGTTCTTTTTCGAATTCTTTTCCATTATGGTTTATTACAAGATATTGAATATAGTTCCCTGTGTTATACGGCAAGACCTTACTGTGTATCTATTTTATATATAGTAGATTATATCTGTTAATCCTAAGCTCCCAGTTTATTCCTCCCCCTCCCTTATTTTCCCCTCTGATAACAATAAGCTTGTTTCTGACACCTGTGAGTCTGTTTATATTTTGTCTGTGAGTTCATTTGTACCGTTTATTTAGATCTCTTGTAAAAGTGATATCATAGGAAATTTGTCTTTCTCTGTCTGATTTTTGTTGTTGTCCAGTCGCCAAGTCATGTCTGACACTTTTGTGACCCCATGGACAACAGCCTGCCAGGCTCCTCTGTTTGTGGACTTTTCCAGTCAAGAATACTGTAGTGGGTTGCCATTCTTTTCTCCTGGGGATCTTCCTAACCCTGGGATCAAACTTGCGTCTCCTGCATTGGCAGGCAGATTTTCTACTGCTGAGGCCACCTGGGAAGCTAGCCTTTCCTCTAAGTCTAAATCTTTTGACACATATTCCTTAATACTTTGTTGTGACAATATATATTTTCTAGATAGGTGAGAGATTCTTAGAAATCTCCAAAAATTTCTTTCCAATTATTTGGAACATATGATAGTTATACCTGAAGTCAATTTATCTTTATATTAACAATGAATGAGGTGTTTGATGAGAAACTTGATCACATAAACAGGATTGGAGACTCAGGATGGAGGGGATTTATGTATAACTATGGCTGATTCGTGTTGTTATATGGCAGAAACCAACACAACATTGTAAAGCACTTTTCCTCCAATTAAAAAAAAAAACAGGATCAGAGAGGATCACTTAAAACCATTTAAGAATACAGATTTTTAGAAGAGAGGGAGTCATGATGAAAGTCTAACATCTATTCATTCCAAGACATCAAAGTGTTAAATATAGCTATTGCATCTATTTGAAAGCAATAAAACAAGATATTTTTCTAAAAACATAATTAATAATTAAGACCAGGCAATTCCACCAAGTAGTTCAACTCTCCACACCAATCAAAAAAATTGAGTCAAAGTTTCATTAGGCAAATATTTTAACAAAATCTCTCTCTCTTTTAAAAAATCCTATGGCAGCATGACTGCAAGCCAGCAAAGAAATAGAATTTGAATAGGCAAGAGCATAATTTGCCTTGAGAAAAGAAGCTCAAGAACTTGAGGGGGTTGGTATAGATTAAGTAGCAGGATTTTTCTTTTTAATGAAAGGACAGTATCCTGAGTTTAGGCTTCTTTCACTGCTTCCTGCTCAGATTTATTAACCTTAGGCAGGGAGAAGACTGAATTAAGAAGGAATTAATAATAAATATTCTTTCTGCTCTTACCCATTGGAAACGCTTACAAAATTTTTGCTAATTTTTTAAATGGAATCCAGTGTGAATGGAAATGTCCCTTTGATAGCCCTGAAAATATGACATCTTTCTGCAGAACTGGCTCAAAAAAGTACAGTAGCACTTAGTATTTGTAGCACTTGAAAGCAATTAATTAGCACGCTTAGCATCCTTTTGTGATGTTTGAGTGCTGACTTTAAAAGGAGGATACAGATGATCAAAGCAGAGGAAACATGGGCTTGTATAACACTATGAGTTTTACAACTCACAGCTTTCTGTTGAGTTCTGTTGGTGAGTTCTGAATCTGTTGGCAAGTCATCTCTGCTTCTCCACCTGGACCAGCTTTCTTTGGTTCCTGGTCCCTGACTCCCTTCACTAGCCCCTGGATGCTTGCTTTTCTATACGGCATGTTGGCGACTCACTCATAAGGTGCTCTGAGAGTGCTTTGGCTGAGGCTTTGAAAGAATGGCCTTGCTTTGGTTGTGGGGTCTCTAATGGATTATCAGGAGCCAGAGGGTAAAAGAGGATCTATTTTCTAAAGCAAGAGTGACTTAGGAAATCCCTGATGGGGTGGTTTATCTCTGACTGTTTTGGAAAGTGTTTTCCAGCGCTGATTTCTAAGAGGAGTTTCTGTGGTTTGAGTGCCTCTGCGGACGACATCACAGATGCAGCATCTGATGGAGAGAGGGGATACTTGTGGGTTATCCACTTTGTACAGCTCTGAGCAAGCAGACACAAGGAAAGTGACTGAGTTAAATTCCCAGCAACATTTCTAGCAGGCTTCTTCTTCACAGGCAGAGGATGAATTCATCCAGATAGCACTTGGGAATTCCCTGTGTGGTATGTAGCCTGGTGTTGGCCAGTAATACTCAAAATGTGAGTACATAAGAATTACTGGGGAGCTTATTAAATTATCCATTTCTGGGTCCCATCCTCAGAAATACTGATTCAGCATCATCCAGCTAGCACTTGGGAATTCCCTGTGTGGTATGTAGCCTGGTGTTGGTCAGTAATACTCAAAATGTGAGCACATAAGAATTATTGGGGAGCTTATTAAATTATCCATTTCTCAGTCCCATCCTCAGAAATACTGATTCAGCAAATCTGGGTTTAAGGGTTTGAGAATCTGACTCCCATCTGAGAGGCTCATAAATACCTCTTGTCCCCTAACATCATTGTTGTAAGTGCTGTGGGACAGTATAAATTCCTTGCTGAAAATCACTCAGTCACAGTGGCCAGATGAGGCCCAGTGGCCCACAAGAGTGACATGGATGGTGGCAAAACCCCACAGAAAACCAGGCAGGATGGTACTGCCCAAGGATATGCAGCCACAGGAATTTTTGAGTAGTGTGGGCTAGACTTGGGCTTAAAGAAGTCTCTTCTAAGATTTTTAAACGTAACCTGGACTTTAAAGGACTTCCCTGGTGGCTCAGGCAGTAAAGCATCTGCCAACAATGCGGGAGACCTGGGTTTGATCCCTGGGTTGGGAAGATTCCCCGGAGACTTTAAAGAAAATCAAATCTGATCCAACAACTCCATTTTTTTTTAATGAGGCAAATGAGATACAGAGCGGTTAAAGAACTGGCCTATAGTCACTCAGCTGAGTTGAAGGGGGAGGATTGGAAGCAGAGACTTCTAACTGTGTCTATAAGCAGTCTTGGGAGGGTCTGTGCTGGATGCAATGGAAGTGAATACATAGACTAGCATCCCATTAAAAATGGCATGGGGCACATCAACAGATGAATGGATAAAGAAGATATCCTTGGTGGTTTCCTTGGTGGTTGAGTGGTAAAGAATCTGCCTGCAATTCAGGAGCCACAGGAGACTTGGGTTCAGTCCCTGCAGTGGGAAGATACTCTGGAGGAGGGCATGGCAACCCACTCCAGTATTCTTGCCTGGAGAATCCCATGGACAGAGGAACCTTTTTGGGCTACAAGTCTATAGGGTTGCAAAGGATCAGACACAACTGAAATGACTTAGCACACATGAATATGCAATGGAATATTACTCACCATAAAAAGAATGAAATAAAACCATTTGTAGCAATATGGATGGACTTAGAGGTTATAATACTAGGTGAAGCAAATCAGAGAGAAAGACAAATATCAGAAGATACAAAGTGATACAAGTGAACTTATTTACAAAGTGGAAACAGACTTACAGACATAGAAAACAAACTTAAGGTTACCAAAGGGAAACTGGAGGAGGGATAAATTAGGAGGTTGGGATTAATACATATCTCTAAAATAAACAACAGGTCCTATGTATAACACAGGTAACTATATTCAAAATCTTATAATAACCTATAATGGAAAAGAATCTGAAAAAAAATAATAAAAACAAGAAAAAGAGTAAAATTACAAGAAGAATGTTATCAAACTGAACTTGGGTCCACTCACTCAACCTGCAGCAAAGCCAATCTACTGACACCAGGTTATGATGAAGGAAGGTACAGCATTTTTCACAGGGTGTTGAGCAAGGAGAACAGGTGGCTCATGCTCAAAAGACCTGAAGTCCCCAGTGATTTTTAGGAAATGTTTTTAAAGACAGTGTGAGAGAGAGGGTTGGGAGTATGTGATCACCTTGTGCACAATTCTCTGATTGGTTGATAATGAGGTAACTGGGTGCTGTTGTGGGAATCTCAATCATCAAACTTCTTGTTCCAACCTTTCTGGAGTCTACGTGTGTGAATAGCATGAAGTTAACTTCCTCCACCTGGTGGAGGTTTCAGTATCTGCAAAACAGCTCAAAGGATAAGGCTCAGGATAACACCCATAGCCCTTGAAGAGAAATGAAAGCTCCTTTAATGGCTAAACTTATTATTTTGTCTGCTTTACTACTTTCCTTTGTTTTTGCATTTTTCTCACTTCTCTGATAAAATTTGCTCTTTGGAACTTGGGGGAAGGCTTAGGAAGCTAAAGCTTTTCTGTGGGCAAGAGAGGAGGATATCTGCCCTAGGAAAGATCCCACAGTATTCTACTTAGCTTCAAGAAGAAAGAAAAGAGGCTGATGGTAATGATCATTTAATATCTTTTTTAATTTACTGAACATTTTGGAAGATTTTCCTTCTTGCTCCTTGTGAACTCTTTAAGTCAGGTAAGAGTAGAATCTCTGTTATACCACTGCCATGGTGTGAATTGACTGTTGAAGTTATTACTTAGTTAATTGTTTATTTATGACAGTATTTTGGTGAATATCATTACCATTTATTTCCTTACTAATGCCACTACCAACTAAAATACCTGAATAGCACTAATATTTGAGATCAGGACCCCTGGTTTCTAGGTGAGCACCCAGAGATCTGGAAAATGTGATTTGTTTAAAGTCCCAGAGATAAATCCTTTAATCCTCCCACCATCACTTCCTCCCATCCTCCTTCCCCATCTTCCTCTTTTCCATCAGTTCCTCTGGCTAGGAACCTCTTTTAAAATAAAATTCTTTTTGGAAAACTCCTAGTTTCCTTTCTCTTCTTTGAGCATGTACTGTGCCTTCCATTTTGTTTAGAACCAACTGCAAAACTCATCTTTGACTCATGTTGGAGACAAAAGCCCTAAACTAGATTATATGAACACACTCTCACTCTTGCTTTCTGATCAGTGTCTTGTGGGCCTGATTTGTTATTTGAGTAGATTTACTGGGTGAAAACCCTGTAGCTCTCATAAACTGCACCTCTTGTCAGGTGCTAAAAGCCCTCTTGGCCAACCAAAATGCAGGTGGCTGTGTTCTGGCCAGGTCTGGTTAGTTGGACATAAAATCAAAATATGTGAAGGCTGGAAGAAAGGAAAGATTCTCTAGTATTAGTCACAACCTTTTCTGAAAGCAAAAGGCCCAAGAAAAGAACCTAACTGTGTTCTGAGTGGAGTTTAAGTACCTGATTCCCGCTGTGAACAGTGATATATGGTTGTTTTATAAATTAGCCACATTTGAATTCTAAATCACTATAGGTACAGCACAACCTTTGATATAAGACTAAGCTTGTTTTTCAACAAACAAAATAATTGCTTAACATTGGTGAGTTGGTGGGAGGGGGAGGGGAGAGTGTATTTTTGAGGCACTGTACCTGCTACCCAGATAATATTCCTAGTACTTGACAGTACAAAATAATGGTATTGATAAGATGAATAAATCTGATCTTGGCTATTATATGTCAAATTGGTAGAAGACAAATTTTCATGCAAGGATGCAGAAAAGTAATAAACCTGCTTATAGAATAAATTTAATGGTTTCTAAGCCTATATATATTTCTAATAATTGTTTATACTTTTAATTTAATACTATTATTCTTAGCAGGAAGCTTGTTTCAAGTTGTAGAGAGACTGGAATAAAACCAAAGAATCAGAATTTTCTAAAAAGGCAGTTTCCAAGGGAATTCAACATGTTTAGCTAAAACTCCAGCATGTTCACTTCTTTGTCTCAAAGATTTTCTTGTAAATAAATTCTGGATAGATTTTGATAGTTCTTCCCCATGCTCCCTGGATATGGGAGGTGAAAAGAGAGGAGGACTAAGTCTTGGAGACTTGTTCTATAAATTTTCTTTTGTCTATTGCTAGAGACATCTCCACAATTTATATGCATACATTTTAGCTGTAGTTTAAGTTAAAACATCAAACCTCAACCTGATGGTGTGTTCAAAAATCAAGTAAGTCTTTGATAGCAGCCGGTAGAGTGTTTCTAGAAGAGTCAAAGGAGGCTTTAAGCAGTCAAGATAATCATTTCTGGCTGCTCTTGGGGCTGAGAAATTAACATGGCCTTGCCTAGCTGGCCATCACACCGTCGGCTTCAATTATCACTTCTCCAGGCTCTCAGACGGAAAGCCCAGAGTTAGGCTTTACAAAGCAAGTCTGCAATCTGTTGGCAGTCCAACGTGGAATGCTCCTGCTCCTGTAGCTGAGGCTCTGCCTCTTCTGGGGATATATAAAACCCTCTTGTCTCCAGGGTTGCCAAGTCAGCACTTCCCAGGAGCACTTAGAACGGCATCCCTCACCTCTCCGTCAACAACAGAAAGCCCTAAATACTGGTAATGGCATCATAGGGGTAACGGGGGACATGAGAATGGGTTTCAGGATACACTTTCCCAGAGCGAGTCAATATGAATGGGATGCTGACTTCCAAAGCGAGGTAAAGCCCAGTCGTGGAGACTCTGCCCACTTGTGCTATTAATACCCCAGCTGCTCTAGCGCTCCGCAAGGGTATGGGCACGGCTGGTCCATTAGCTCCTCGTGGAGCCGACTAAGACAGAGTGTCTTTGAGACGCTGCGCTCCAAAATGTTCCGCAGGAAACAGCCCCGCGCTGTCAGGGAGAGAGGAATGGATGGTCTCCTTCTCAAGTCTCTGCTTCTATTATAAATTAGATGCCTACTTAAAAAATGACCAAAGTATAAATAATTCAAAACAAATCAAAGGCCCTTATTACCACCCTCACACCCGATGTTGGTGCGATGTTGAAGATAACTCAGTCTACCCGATGCTTTTATGGATGCTCGCTCTGCCTTGCGGTCCACTATTTCTTCCACTGTGAAGGGATACTAGGAAAAAAGAAACGGGGTGGAGGCGGGGGGAGGGAAACTCAGTATTGTATCCAGTTTAAGGTCGAGTGCACATCCCCCAACACAGGGGAACCAGAGTTCTTTCCCCAAACAATCCATTCCTGAGGTCTAACGTGAGTCTGTCTTCCTACACCAGAGGAACTGATCACTTTAAAACCAGAGTGGAGGGCAGAGAACAAAGGCACCAGGGATGTTCTTCATGCGTGCTATGCTCAGGAGTATCTGAGTCATGGTGAGTCAAGGACTGTAGTCCTTCAGGCTCCTCTGTCCCCGGAATTCTCCAGGCAAGAGTATTGGAATGGTAGCCATTCCCTTCTCCAGGGGCTCTTCCTGACCCAGGGATCGAACCTGGGTCTCGTGCATTGCCGGCAGACTCTTTACCGTCTTAGCCACTGGGAAGGTTCATAGGGATGTTCTGGGAAGCATATAAAAGCAAATGATTCATTGACCCAGCTTTTCCCATCTTGCTGGTTACTGCTTCCAGCTAAAGCTGCAACCTCATCTACTTCCTTCCCTTTTTTAAAAAAAAAACAAAACATAATGATCAAGGTCTGATGACTGTAACCTTATCTATCCTGTCCTTGATAATCAGTCAGTTCAGTTGTTCAGTCATGTCCAACTCTTTGCGACCCCATGGACTGCAGCACGTCAGGCTTCCCAGTTTCTATTACGTACACACTTAAACATGTTTAACTTACATTTATTTTTGTGGCATAATGATCTGACGTCTTTATAAGTAAAATAGTCTTTTATTTTGAGACTAGTCTTTCACTGGGAGAGATGGAGTCCAGCGGAAAAACCAAGGGCAAAACAACTACCTCTAATATGGTCAAATATTTCGGAAGCTTAAGTGGGAAGGTGAGAATGGAAAACTGGAAGTAAGAGTGTATCTGAGTCATGAAACCTTTGTGAAGACTACTGCCCTGCAAGAAAGAAAAAAAGAATTAGGGTAGGTAATGTGAGAGCTTTGGTAATGGCAGGATACTCTAAATTAGTTCCCAAACCTTGCCACACAGCATATAACTTGAGACCATATGACTTCTCTGGTGGCCCAGTGGTTAAGATTCTGCTTTGCAATGCAGGGGGTGCAGGTTTGATGCCTGGTCAGGGAACTAAGATCCCACATGCCACATAGTGTGGGAAAATAAAAAGGTTTGCTGGATTCACACGGGGAGATTCTGTATCAGAAAATCTAAGGTGGGGTTCAAGAATAGAGCCTTGGGAATCGTTGCTCAAGAAGCAATAAAATGTTTAGTAATGAATATGTGTATCTTAGCTACTCATCCTGAAATAAGCTAGATTGAACAGGACTAGAGTCTGTAGTTACCAGATGTCTGAAAGTAATTCCAGTAGTGGCTAAGCTTTATGGCAGTTTTTGTGAACTGTCATATTTTATTTCTTTATTAAAAGTTCTAAAGTGTGTAAAGAATGGCATTGTATTTATTTACCAAAAGACAGTTGATATGATAATTCTGTTATCAGAATGAGGGTCTCCCCACAACTCTCTGATGGCCATTTCCTACAATATATGTGTCTGAAGAATCTTATCTTCTTAGCCAAGATAAAATCACAGCCAACAGGGAAAGCAAAACAGACAACCTCCTTATAGAATAGCATTTCTTAAAGTTTTAAAGGATCCCTTTACAGTCTCAAAAATTATTGAGGACCCTCAAGGACATTTTTTCTGGATGGATTATGTTGATTGATATTAAACATATTAGCAATTAAAGCTGAGAACTTTATATTAGTTTATTTAAAAATAATAAAACTAGCATTGTAAGCCCATAATATGTTAGCTTAAATAATATTTTTAAAAAAATAATTATATTCTCCTAAATGAAAAAATATCTGTGAAAAGTAGTGTTATTTTATATTTTTGCAATTTTAAAAAAAATGCGTGGCTTTATAAATGATAGCTGAATTTTTATATCTGCTTCTGCATTGAATGGGTGGCATTATGTCCTTTTGCTTGAAGCCTATAAAGAGAAAAACAGCTTTACACAGATATGTAACTGGAAAAGGGAGGTCCTTGTGAGTTCCAGGAAGTGTGTTGGCAACCTGGGCTCCTCAGACCATTCTTTGAGAACTACTCCTCTTGAATGATCACAACACTCTCTCCGTGATGGTGAGCTGGTGACGTCTGCTGAAGGCACACAGCCTCAAGGTCTTATGGGGCTGGACCAGATCACAGAGGTTTCAGAGCTAAGGACAAATTATGTCTAGGGAGTCCAGGTTGGCTGGGAGGAAAATATCAGGAATGAAGTGGTGTAAGCCCCAGAGTGAGGTGTGATGGGAGACTTTGCAAGGTCATCTCTGGGGTAGAGATGAAGTGAGGAGTCTCCAGAGCAGGTGTCTAAGAAAGTTGCCGCACAACATTTCCACTGCTTTAATATCTGAGGGCAGCTCAGGCCACTGCTTTAGGCATTGGGAAAAAAATAGTCTATTTAGTCTTTCTGGACCATTCAAATAATTCAATAACCCTTGCTCATTGCTTCTGAGGTATTTCTGGGGTCTTTCTGGGGTGTTCTGAGGTTGGAGCCTTTTGTTCAGTTAAGTAGAAGATTGCCCATAAGCTTTATTGATCTTTCTCTCTGAGGGAATTTCTCCCCTCTTTTGCCTTTTTCAGAAAGTTCACAACCTTGTCTTGAGATTGAGTAATGATTTCCCTGGTTCCCTCTTCTCCATAGATCAGCCCACTCAGCAGTCCAAGGAATAGGATGTAGGTTCAATTCTTTCACAGGCTGTCTCCTCACCGTGGGAATCTTACTGGAGAATTCATCTGGTCTCATCAATGCTGTGGCCCTTCTCCCTGGTTCCTGCATCAGCCCCCTGAATCCAGGAATTAAAGTGGCCAGCTGGTTCAGGTGCAAAGTCTATTAAGGAAGGATTCCCTTTAGCATGAGGCGCCAAAGCGTCCCTCAGATGGGTTTAAAATCCATTGGCCCTTTTGGAGATTTTAGATTCATATTCCAGATGTGTGACAAGGTCACCATTGTGGTATGAGGCCGAAGACATCCCCCGGGGGCTGGCTGGTGGTAAAGGAATCTTGCACACAGGCTTACCATCTCATTCAACCAATATGCCTTTGCCTTGAGCCTTGCTGTCATCCTGTCAGGCCAAGATGGAGCCACAGAAGCTTCCCCTCTCCACCATTTTCCTCTCTCCCCATGTAGATGGAGATCCAGGATTGCCTGGGGCCAACTCCCACCTCATTGTCTGCCTCTTCCTGCTGCCTTGCCCTGAAAGTCCCCTGTCAAGTCCCAAAAGACAGAGCCACTCAGGCCATAGGCAGTGGGTTAAGCCTCTGGGGCAGTGGAACTATCTTACTCTTCCATCCCCTGTCCTGTTCTCTTCCAGGATCACGGTTCTTTTCAGCAGGAAAGAAAATGAATGTTTATTGAATGCCTCCTATGTTCCAGGCTCTTTTATAAACATTATGTACCCATTTGATTCTAAACAACCATACAAATCTTTACTCTGGTAGATAAAATGAAAGTTACACAAGGTCACCCAAGGGTCTGTCAGACTCTGACATAGGGCTTTTGCATGCCCTATGCAATGCTGCCTCAGCCCAGGAATGTCCCCAGCTGTCTTCTTTCTAGAAGCAAAGTTGGCAGCCTTTGAATCCTCTTTCTCATTTTCTCATCATATGAAATGAAGTGAAAGTGTCAGTTGCTCAGTCATGTCCGACTCTTTGTGACCTCGTGGACTGTAGCCCACCAGGCTCCTCTGTCCACGGAATTCTCCAGGCAAGAATACTGGAGTGGGTTGCATTCCCTTCTCCAGGGGATCTTCCCAACCCAGGGATCAAACCTGGGTCTCCCACACTGCAGGCAGATTCTTTACTGTCTGAGTCAGCAGGGAAGCCCCACGTGAAATGAAACTCGTTCCTAAATGATATCGACTCTACCCTTGTCATAATCCTCACCGTCCTCTCCCAGCACTGTGACCCTGCTTCAGCTGTCTTATCTCACTCTCTTCTGTCTCAGCTCCGCTGCTGCCCCTGGCTTCCTCCCCGGCCCTGCTCACGGCATACTCACCTTCTTCTGGAGCAGCAGATGGTGAGGCTAGTAGTCAAGGGTGTGGGGGCCACAGCCAGACTCCCCAGATTCAAACCTGCCTCTGTCCACTCCTGACTATGCAATCTTGGGCAGTCGATTTAGTTTCTCTGTGTCTTGGATTTCTTAAGTGTGAAATGATGACAATACTAGTACTTACCTAATGGGATTGTATGGAGATTAAAGGGATTGATGCCCATAAAGCATCTCGGAAGGTTCCAGGCATGCGCTGAATCGGCGCGAGCTGTTAGCTTACTTTTCCTACTGCAGCATTCAGACCAGCTTGTTTCTCAGTGGAACAAATTTCAAAGACACTCCCCTCACACCAAGTGAAAAAAAGTGAAAATGTTAGTCCCTGTGACCCCGTGGTCTGTAGCCCACCAGGCTCCTCTGCCCATAGGCTCCTCCAGGCAGGAATATTGGATTGGGTAGCCATTCCCTTCTCCAGGGGATCTTTGTGACCCAGGGATTGAACTTGGGTCTCCTGCATTGCAGGCAGGTTCTTCACCACTGAGCCAGCTGGGAAGCCCTCTTCACACCAGATAAAGACCCAACTCTTGAACTTGGCCTTTGTGCTCTGTTGTTCCAACCTATTTTACAAACTTCTTTTCCATTAGATTGCAACATACACCCCCAGCTGGCAAGAGCTGATAGACAGCCTCTGTGTCTCATATGCTCACTTGCATATCTTTTTCCTCTGCATATTCACCTTCCCACACATTCATATTCTATTTATTCTTCAAGACTCAAAACCCAGTGGCATCCTTTTCAAGAGGGCTTCCCTGACCCTCCCAGTGGGAAGTAATCTATTTACCTTGTAGACTCCCATAGCAATTTATTATACCTCTCTTTCAGCACTTAACCATGTTTTCCCATCAATTATAGTTATTTATGTATTCATCTACCCAACCAGGATGTAATCTCCTCCAAAGTAGAGACTGTGTTGTGTTAATCTCTGTATTTGCCCAAGTGTCTATACAGTGTCTTCCTCATAATGAGAATTCAATAAAAATTGTGTTTGAATGACTGGGATGTGAGTTTTATCTAATAATAATACTTACCATCTATTGAGTTCTTCCTCCATGCCAAGTACTGGGAGGAGGGTTTAATGTGTTTTGTCTCATTAAATCTTCATGACTCTATGAGGGACTTATTCTTTTTCTTCTTCCCATTTTTAAGAGGAGGACATTGAGTCACAAATAGGTTCAGTAATTTGTCCTAAGTCACCCGGCTGGTAACTGATGTAATCTGGACTTGACCCCAGTGTTGGTCAACTCCATGCCCATACTCATCTCCACCACATTAGAGTGCCTCTCGTATTGTCAAAGGAAGGCTTTATGGAGCTAAATCAATGCGCGCGCACATACACACACACACGCACACACACTCACTGGTACTTAATTGGCCATTGGGCTTGCTGCCATCTCAGCAGTTGCATCTTGCATAACCATAGCTCTATCTTAGCTGATATGCACTTCCTCTTTTTCAGGCAGGGTGGATTCCAAGAGCAGTCATGGGGAGACCTCTCCCGCCAGCTCTGCTTCTTGAGAAAGAAACTGAGCTTCACTTGGTGGCCCGACTACAGGGAACTCATCAACAGATGTGTCAGCATTTGTGCCAGGCTGATTAAAATGCAGCAAGCGAATCATTCATGGCCTAATGTGCAATGCATTGTAGCTTATTTGATAGCATGTTTGTGCACACATCTTCAGAAACAATATTCTTGTAAATCTAGTATCAAACCCTTAGGGTATTGGTAGTAAGCAGGAAATCAGCAAACACATTGATCCCTCACGCTCTGTGATGTTCGTAGTAGTCATGAAATTGAATTTCATCTTAACATATTAAAATCAATATACAGTGCTCAGTTTAATTTAGAATGTAAATACTATCAAGGGTTTTCAAGACAGAGGAAATAATAGTTTCTAATTCGGATATGTATGTATCATTACACAGACCACTTTCCATTATTTAGAACAAGTGTAACCCTGGAATAGAAAAATATCTAGCTCAGCCTATTAGAGTAAATGGGAATTCAAGTTCTCTATGGATCAGAATCAGTAGCTAAGAAGGGCTTCTCATTTTAACCACAGGAAATTTAACTGTTCTCTATTTTCTATAAAAAATTTTACCCAAAATTGCACTTACTGTCTTTAATTCTCTAAACTGTATATCAAAGAACAATACCTGTGTTAAACTCTAATGAGAGGACTGAGAAGACTTTTGCGATGTGTATTCACAGCAAAACAAAACAAAGCAAGCAAAACAAAATGAAATTCACTTTGACATTATGATGGATGAAGGCCCCAGAGATACTCCTTATTTTGGGATATGGGGATATGGAATTCCAAGTGCACAAGGTTCCCAAGTTCTCTCACAATCTTGTTTTGCTTTCTTCTTCCAATCTTTTCTAATTTCATGAATAAAATGGGAAATAGCAATTATTGTGATTACCCTTGCTTATAATTATTGTACATTTATCAAAGAATGAAGACATGCCAGGAATGATGTTAAGTTCTTTACATGTGGTTTTAGTTAATATTCTTACCAACCCTCCGATGTAGACATCATCTTTACCTATAGATGAGAAACAGTGACATAGGACTATAACTACTTGTCTGAAGTCACACAGCTGGTGAATGACAATGCAATTGTGAACTGCATCTATGGCACTTGGGGACTGGTGCTTTTTTTCTGTGGCTGACCTAAGGCGGTGGTGCTAGTCTCTTGGAGAGAGTTATTACTCTGTCTTCAAACAACCTTAAAGCTTCACCTCTGGAAAGAGTTGAAAAGAAAGCAGGAGGAGAAAGGTCACCGTCCTCTGACCTGAATGGGAAAGTGTGGATTTCCTGGAGCCCAGGGGTAAGGAAAAAAGTAGACACAAAGGCTACTCAACAGCAGTGATTCCATTTTTGGCTAACGTGTCCTTCCATTTTCATCACTGGTGCTGGCTTTTGTGCATGTGTGATTTCTGTGTGATCTCTTTCAGAATCCCTGAAAGGCTAAATAGGAAGAGCGGAGTCGTTCAGATAGCTTTCTGAAGTCCGCAGTTCTATGAGTCAGTCTTGTAGAGGCCGTTTATCCTCCCTGTCCTGCAGGCAGCCACAGGTGATGCCCAGAGAACATTATAATCATTCAATCCGCAATGCTTATTGCCTGTGCTACCAAAGTACTGTGAAAAAAAGAAAAAAAAATCCCTCATGGTATTGAAGCAATCCCACTTTTATCTTTCAAAGAATACATATTACCTGCCAGTTATTAGATTTTTTTGTGCTGATTGAACAAGGTCGTGTACTTGTAGGAGCCACTTCTTGGGTTAGGACCGCAGGGATATTGTGAGGTAATGTCTGGGAGCACTCGAGCTCCATTGAGAAAGATGCTACGTCAATATCATGTATGATTCTGCATTATCAGCCCGACAGGAAAGGCGGGCAGGAGATGCTTCTGTCTCCTCCCCTGGGCACAGAAGTGCGGTGGCTTTAGGTAGATTTCAGCTGGAGGAATGTTCTGGCACTTGCAGGCTTGGATGGGAAGGATGCCGGCTGCTTTGGGAACATTCCAGGGACAGAGGATCAGTGGAGTGCCACAGATGAGGAGGGACAGAGCCTGTGGTTGTGCATGCCCAGCATACTCTCTCTTAACAACGACCGGAAACTGTGCTCTCCATACCAGGGGAATTGAAGTTTGCGAGGGAGAGGGGATGGATTTCGTGTATCTGGCCATAATGAAGGACTCTTAAAAAAAAAAATCAGAGATGCAGTAGCATCTGACCTGGAGTCTGTCACATCCTGTTCAATTCTGTTTGTAAAATGCATGCACATCCCAAGTTGACCAGATTGAGCTCAAGTTGTTCCCTCGGTGTCCCCAGATGAACCTCATCCTTCTTGGCTGCTATAAGATTCAAGTTATCTTTTAAGTCCCAACTTACATGTCATGATTTACTCCTTGTGTGTGTTAGTCACTCAGTCATGTCCAACTCTTTGCAAACCCCATGGACTGTGGCCCACCAGGCTCCTCTGTCCATGGAATTCTCTAGGCAAGAATACTGGAGTGGATTGCTCTTCCCTTCTCCAGCGGATCTTCCCGACCCAGGGACAGAACCAGGGTTTCCCACATTGCAGGCAGATTCTTTACCATCTGAGCCACTGGGGAATCCCAGATTTTTCCTTAAGCTTTTCTAAATAGCTGTTATGGGGGAATGGTGTCCCTCACAGTATTCACATACTGAAGTCGTGATTTCCCGTACCTCTGAATGTGACTGTATTAGGACATAGGGTCTTTAAAGAGGTAATTAAAGTTAAATGAGGTCTTGGGGGTAGGCCCTAGTCCAATATTATTGGGGTCCTTATAGGAAGAGGAGATTAGGACACAGACAGCCACCGAGGGAGGGCCATGTGAAGACAGAGGAGGGAGAGAGCCGTCTGCAAGCCGAGGAGAGAGATGTTAAAAGAAAGCAACCCTGCCGACCCCTTGATCTTGGACTTCTAGCCTCCAGAGTTATAAGAAAGTAAATTTTTGTGTTCTAAGACACCCAGCCTGTGGTACTTTGTTATGGCAGCTCTAGCAGACTAATAGCCAAAAAGTAATTAAAGAAAAAGATTACACTCTTACCAAAAGTTTCTACTTAAACTGCAGGTCATAGGCCACCAGCATTCATATCACCTTTGCCTGATGAACGCTGCAGACTCTCAAGACTCACTCAGACCTTTGGAATGCAAATCTGCCCTTTGACAAGATCTATTAGTGATAGGTTGCCTGTTAAGGTGAGAACTGCCAATGAACGGCACAGTTTGCCCTCGAAACCAACCCCAAACTTAGTGTTTAAATGAACAATGATTTATTATTTCTCATGATTCCCTGGAGAAGGGAATGGCAACCCACTGCAGTATTCTTGCCTGGAGAATTCCATGGACAGAGGACCTGGTGGGCTACAGGCCATGGGGTCACAAAGAGTCAGACACGGCTGAAGCGACTGAGCACGCACACACAACTGTGCCTTTGGTCTTCTGGGCACCACGGAGTGAAGCAGAGTCAACAGTCACTGCATGATTTCCAGGAAAGGGCTGAGCCAGTAGATGGAACCTTGTGGTGGAGACTCACTGACCCCAAATTCAGGACTGCTGTTTGTTACATCCGTGTCCTTTGCAGGCCTGCCTTCTGGTCTTCGTAGAGGCCTATAATACTTGACAATATCGTGTGCACTCCACAGCCCTCCCTGTCCTTCAAGCCCTAATTTGAATCAGAATTTCTTTCTCAGGTTCCTTGGGGTGGGATTTCTCTCCCCCTCTCAAGTGTGCGCTGTGCGTTCAGTCCCTCAGTAGTGTCCGACTCTTCACAAACCCATAGACTGTAGCCTACCAGGCTCCTCTGTCCATGGAATGTTCCAGGTAAGAATATTGGAGTGGGTTGCTGTTTCCTACTCCAGGGGAATTTTCCTAACCTAGAGATTGAACCCGCACCTCTTGTGGCTCCTGCACTGGCAGGCAGATTCTTTATGACTAGCACCACCTTGGAAGCCCCTCTTTCTTGGAGTTTCCTAGAAATGTTAAGGTTTTCCTATTATCCATTTATTTTAAATGACTTTGTTTTGGCATTGGTTGTGTTTGTGTCCATTTCTAGTCCCTAAGAGCTGACATGAAATTCTACCCGTGTTTGTATTGGTCCCAGCCCCTGGACCGGGACTTTGTGCACCTGAAAATAGAACATGATGCAAGGTATTGGATTGACCATAAAGTTCATTGGGTTTTTCCATAAGACATTACTGGAAAATCTGAACGAACTTTTTGGTCAACCCAATATTACCAAAAATAGAAAAATTTTAACATACTGTTTTTCATCAATATCCTTTCAAACCTTTTATATTTTGTGAATTGTCATCAGGTGTAAAGTTCCGTGGTATAATTCACTTTTACGTTTTCTATCATCTCTTGCAGATGTGGAGGTTTGGGGCCATCGAGGAGCCAAGGCTGAATCAAGTGCTGTTGTCCTGTAGGTCTCTGAGCAGACTTTTTTAATTTTAAATTTTTAAAAATTTCCACTCCTTAACTAAGTTTTAAAAATTATAGGCATACATTTTATGAAACATTGCTGTTTTTCTTAAGGAGTTATGTAGTTCTTTAGACACGCCTATGTGTTCAGAATATTCCAGATAATATCACTTGAGGAAGATCTTAACTGGTGGAAATAATACTATAGATGACAATTTAATAATTTACACTAGAGTTATGATTGATTTAACACTCAAAGGCTTTAAATAAGCAAGCATAGCATTTTTCAGTTACCTTTTAAGTTTCTGTGTAGCCTGTAATGAAATGCTAGAGATTTTCCAGTTATTCTATGGAACAAGAACTTGAATTTCCTTCAACACCTGGTTTCCATCTGAGGATGGCACTGGACCTTTTTATTACCAAGTTCCCTGGTGGCTCAGGTGGTAAAGAATGTCTGCAATGCAGGGAATCCAGGTTCAATCCTTGGTTCAGGAAGATCCCCTAAAGAAGAGTATTCTTGCCTGGAGAAATCCATGGACAGAGGAGCCTGGTGTGCTACAGTCTATGGGGTCACAAAGATTCGGACACTACTGAGCGACTAACACTTTCACCTTTTTCTTCCTGAATTTTACTAAAGGAAAGTATCAAGCGTTTTATTTCAAGGCTGAATAGTGTTTCTGATAATAAGCCCTGTGCATATTTTGTTTATTTGTGTGATTACTCCTTTTAGCTGTGAGAATTTGAAAGTGCAGATTTAAGAACAAAATCTGCTCACCTTATTGTATTTGTTCCATATGTTGATTAAAAAAAAAAAAACCCACATGTTCTGTAGTA
Source organism: Cervus canadensis (assembly GCF_019320065.1). NCBI lineage: Eukaryota > Metazoa > Chordata > Mammalia > Artiodactyla > Cervidae > Cervus > Cervus canadensis. The sequence continues at coordinate 33,449,306 of NC_057394.1, read as the reverse complement.
AGATGATGAAAAGCTAAAAATGGTCCCTAAAATGTCCTTTCCTAACTTCCCATGAAAAACAAAACAAAACACAACGAGCTTTATGTCTTTTAGAGAACACAGGTTCTTTTAAACTTCCATAATGTGTTGTGGGGAAGTGAAATGTACAGAAACAGAAAGAACTACGGAAGAAAATAACTACTGATTGATACTTCAAAAAACATGTTTTTAACATGTTTTTAACATGAGCGTACATGTTAAGATGCATGTATTTTAGTCAAAATTAAAAGTGTATTAAAGGAAATTTAAACGGAAAATTTGAAAGACTTGAGTACTCTTGAAAATTAAAGCCAGCACTCAACCATATGGCAGAGTCCAGGAGGAGTGTTTGCCATCTGTGGTTTGGAGACACTAGTTTGAAGATCCTAGCTGTAGCCCATACATGCACTCCGAATGAACAGCTCGGCTAGCTGGAATGTAGGATGGGGGTCATGCGACTCTTTATTCAGCCTGCCTCTTGGGTAAAGAAGTAAGGCAAATGACCGAGCAGCTGCCGTCTGCTAGTTGGAAATGTCTCCTTGTTTGGCCAAAGCAGAAGCAGCTTCCCTTTCTCTACCTGCTACTACTTCTAGCATCAGTGTCCCTGGAGTGGAAGAGTGGACTGAAGCATTCTACAATTGTGGAACAAATGTTGTTATAGACAAAGGTTAAGTACACATACAGACTTCCTGGATGGCTTCACGGTAGAGAATCCAATGCAGGTAAAGTGGATTAGATTCTTAGGTCAGAAAGATTCCCTGGAGAAGGAAATGGTTCTTGCCTGGAAAGTCCCATGGATGGAGGAGTCTGGTGCCCTATAGTCCATGGGGTCGTGAGAGTCAGACACAACTTAGCGACGAAATAACAAGTACATACACTCACACATGAGTGTGCATATGCATGTGTGCCCTGAGTGAAATTTTAGAGAATTTGGCAGTTGTCATTTGTAAGATTATTAGGCCACATCCTCTCAATAAGAAATTTTAAACAATTTAAATAGAAATTTCCAGGCCCTTAAAAATTAAAAAAAAATGCTTTCCTAATAACTTAGTCAGTATAGAAAACAATGAAGTTGTAGGTCACTTCAAACACACATATATGAGAATATTATGTATCAAAACATGGATGAATTTAAAGGTATGCTCAGAAACATTAGTTATTAAAAGAGAGAAAGTGAATCATTGAATGATTGAGTTTAACAGTTAGAAGAAAGCAAAGAAAACCCCACAAGGAAAGTAAAAAGATGAAAATACGAAAACTAATGGGAGAAATTAGTGAATTAGAGAACACCATGCGTGATCAGAAAATGAATATAAAAACTGTCTTTTTAAAAGAAATTCAGCAAACTAGATAAACACTTAAAAAAGCTAATGAATAATTAAAAAGAAAATACAAGTACATGAAATTAGAAATAAGAAAAAAGTTATTATAAGGTCTTGCATGAGCATACTATGGGCAATTTTATATTAATAATTTGAGTCTAAATTAAATATATGATTCTTTGAGGAAAAAGACATGTGCACAAAGGTGACTTAATAGAAAGCATGCAAAATAATTTTAAAATCATAAAAAGTAAGGAAATAAATCACCAAGATAATTGTTCAACTCATAATAAGAAAGACTGCAAGATTCACTGAGGACAAACATATAGAGAAAAAGTGATACATATTTGAGCAGACAGCAACATGACTTCAGTGATTCCAGAAGCAGGTGTGAAGATGGATTTTTGATCAGGCTGGATTCCTGGTGACTATAATAAACAGAGCCCCCTACTGACCCTAGAGTACATGTAACCTGAGTGAGAAAGAAAACTTTTTTTAAACCACTGATAGCTGAGGTTATTTGTAACTATCTATTCTAACTTGACTGACAACACACTAATATAAAAATATAATCAACAGTATAGAAAAAAACTTAGACTCATCATCCAAAAAGAATACTGTATGTGGTATAGAGGCACCACAGATAAGTGGGGAAAGGACAAAGATTAGTTATTTAGACAAAGAGAAATTTTAATTCTCACTTTACACTATAGAACAAAATTCATGTGGATTAAAGAGTTAAACATAAAAATTCAATACTTCAGTGTAAAAAGAATAATAAAAGTGATTACTAAAAGTCTGAATAGGGCTGTATGTTTTTGAGGGGCTCAAAAAGACTTTGGAACTGACAAAAGTTATGCCCAAAGAAAGCCCCATAAAATTCAAATTAATAAATGCTGAATTAAATATTAAGAAACCAAACTCTATTCAATTGCCACTCAAATGTAATTATATATGAGTTTAAATCAGAAGAATAAAGTCAAATAAATAATTTATGCTCAGCAAAACTCATACTTTAGCTTATAAGATCTTATAATCAACATTGAATTCACATTGAATTCATCTCCTAGAATTCCAGGGCATCACTAGTCAGAGTTAAGAGTATAGTTTCTTGACTTGACTTTTCTATATACTAATTAGCACCATGAACTCCTACAGTCATTTAACCTCTAGGAGATAGTTCTTTTTACTGTAAGTAAAAGTACTGGACTAGATGATCTTTAAAGTCTTTTCCAATTGTTAAAAACTGTGACAAATTAGTTGTCACTGTGACCAGTGAAGCTATCCGCACCAATCAAAGTATTAAGAAAATATTGTAATAAAGGGATATTAAATAGTAAGCAAAACAAGCTGGTTAAAGGGAAAACATTTATAAAAGTATAGTTGTATTTTTCTCTTGGGATTTGAATATATAATGTGTGTGTATACTTAGATAAGGTACAAAGAAAATACGTTATTTCTTTACTGAAGCACACCTCCAGAATTTTAGTCATAAATTTACCCCAGTAACCTGATGACCTGTTTTTGTGGGTGAATTTTTTGCAGATTATCCAGTAAGCAAGCCAACCCACAAAGTAAAAGGATAATATATCATAGAAAGTAGTTAAGCCATTTTTTTGGATATGTGAGGTTCGACTTTAATTATTTATACAATTTCATAGTGCAGTAGTAAGTGTCATGTGGTATTTTTCTAAAAAAATAATGAAGATGTCTAAACATGAACTCTCACTAGAGTTTTTGTGTTAAATTTTCACAGAAACATTTATTTAGTGAAACTTACTGAATCTGAAAATAAATTATATTTAAATCAGTTAGGTTCTGATAAACAAGATGTGTTTTTCACTTACAGAATGAGAAATGCTAAACAGGAGGAAATGAAGTTACCCGATAATAATTCATACCTTTAGTCATTTGAGCCCTGCTTCTTCTCAAGACCTTTTGTGAGACTTTGGACTTGGGAATGAAATCCTAGCTTTTCCTACCACATTCAAGGATGAGAAGTCTACCACTGATGGAAGAATGATTGTCAGCAAGCAGTTGTGTGTGTATTCACTCAGTTGCTCAGTCATGTCTGACTCTTTGCAACCCCAAGGACTGTAGCCCACCTGGCTCCTCCGTCCATGGGATTTCCCAGCCAAGAATACTGGAGTGGGTTACCATTCCCTTCTCCAGAGGATCTTCCCGACCCAGAGATTGAACTCATATCTCCTGCACTGGTAGGCAGGTTCTTCACCACTTGAGGCACCTGGGAAGCAGTTATGAGGCAGCTTCTCTGTGTCAGGTACTATTTGGGCTCCGGGAGTGTAAAGGTGAACACAGCACAGTTCTTACTCAGTGATCCCAGAGTCTACTGTGGAGATGAACATATATATATATATATATATATTTTTTTATGCTTATATGCTTATATGCTATATGCTTTATATATATATGCTTATATGCTATATATATATATTTAAGGGTAAATAAGATTATGTTCTATAATACAGACACCCAAAGTTTAGTGGCTTAACACAATATAAATTTAGTTCTTACCAGCAAGTGTTCTTCAGGACAGTCGTTCAGAGTCTCAGGCTTCCTCTATTGTGAGTTTGCCTTCTCCTAGGACAGTGGGGGTCCTCTGCTGAATCCTGCTATACAGACAGAAAAGAGAGTGTGAAAGATCACACAAGCAGACAGGGATTGGCATACATCAATTTTGCTCACATTCTATATGGCCCGGAACTTGGTCACAATGTCATGCTTAACTGCCAGGGAAGCTGGGGAATGTGAACCAACCTGTACCAAGGAGGTAACAGAAACACATTCTTAAAAACACATTTTGTGTCTGCCATAATTTAGGAAGAAAAGGGCCCCCAAGCAGTGCATAGCTACTATTACAGTACATTGTGGGGGCCCAAAGAAGGAGAGAATGATCCCGGCTGGGTAAGCCGACACATGATAGGAATTCCATAAATGGCAAATATCAAACTGCTATTGAAATTACAAACTCAATAAATCCTTATAGAGTAAAAAGAATGAAAAATTCTCCTGTTGTTCAGTTGCTAAGTCACGTCTGACTCTTTGTATTATGTCTAATGAAACCTCAGTTACTTTATAAAACAGAACCATAGCGTTTTTAATGTTGAAATCTTTACTGAGATACTTGTTGATTCATATGTTGTTTCAAGAAACAAAAGAGTGATCTCTTGTGAAACTTTAACTGGTTTCATCTAATGGTCATATTTTGAAATAACTCTAGTAGAGTATCATGACCAGGATATTGACATTGATGTAATCCACACAATCTACCAAATATATTTAGGTTTCCCCAATTTTACTGGTCTATTTATTTCCATCAGTGTTTATCACATGTATAGGGTCATACATCCACCACCACAGTTAAGATACAGGACAGATTCAACACCACAAAGACCCCTTCCACCTCCCTCCTCTATCTCTGACCTCTGGTAGCATTCTGCTTTCTTTCAATTTTATTAAAGTATAGTTGATTTACAATGTTGTGTTAATTTCTGCTTACAGCAAAGTGATTCAGTTATACATATATATGCTTTTTCATATTCTTTTCCATTATGGTTTATCAGAGGATATTGAATATAATTCCCTGTGCTATACAGTGGGACCTTGTTGTTAACTCCATCTATATAGAATAGTTTGCATCTGCTAATCCCAAACTCCCAATCCTTCCCTCCCCCACCCCCTCCCCTTTGTCAACCACAAGTCTGTTCTCTACGAGTCTGTTTTTGTCTCATAGATATGTTCATTTGTGCTGTATTTTAGATTCCACATGTAAGTGATATACAGTATTTGTCTTTCTCTTTCTGACTTACTTCACTTTGTATGATAATCTCTAGGTCGATCCATGTTGCTATAAATGGCACTATTTCATTCTTTTTTATGTCTGAGTAATATTCCACTGTGTACACATGTTTACCACATTTTTTTTTTAATCCATTCATCTGTCAATGGACATTTAGGTCATTTCTATATTTAGGTTATCGTAAACTGCTGCTATGAAAATTGGGATGCCTGTATCTTTTCAAATTATAGTTTTGTATGGACATGTAGCAACCGTTATTCTTTAACTTCATTTCTAAGATGTTGTTACTTAAAAAAATGTTATACAAACAGAAGTAAACAGGTATAACCTTTGGTTACTAGCTTCTTTTCCCACTTAGCATAACTCTCTGCAATCATCAAAACTGTGTTTATCAATAATTCCTTCTTTTTATTGCTGAGTACTATTCCAGGGTTTGGATGTAACACAGTTTATTTAACCAGTGGCTAGCTGAAAAACACATAGACTAATTCCAGTGTTATGACTATTACAAGTAAAGCTGCCATGAACACTTCTGTACAGTTTTTTTTTTTTTTTTGAGGGGAGGCAAGAAGGAAAGTCTCCATTTCTCTGGGATAAATGCTCAAGAGTGCCATTTGCTAGGTCACATAGAAGTTGCACGTTATATTTTATAAAAAACTGTTACCATGTTTCCCAGAATGTCTTACAATTTTACATTCTCATCAGAAGTATATGAGAGATCCAATTTTTCCATACTTTAGCTAGGATTTAGTGTGGTCCTTATTTTTAATTTTAGTTATTCTGATGGTTGTGGTTTCAATTTGTATTTTTCTACGTGTGCTCATTTGCCATCTGATTATCAGAACCATAGTGTTTTTTTATTTGAAACAGATTTTAGAAATTTTCTTACTCTTACAAATAACTTCCTCTTTTTAACTTAAAAATTTCTGGAAAATTCCTATTGATTCGCTTACTCTCCATCTGAAAGTCCCATTTTCTATGAAGCACTGTTCAACTCCTAAGCCCGAGTTAATTATACCTTTCTTTGCAGCTAAAGTTACAATGAATGCCTATCTTCTCTGGATTCCGCTTTGTTCTCTTTCTATTGTAGTAGTTATCAAAGTGTGTTTTCATGAAAGTATTTATCTGTCTGTGCTTCCCACTAAACTGTGCTCTGAGAGAAAGGATTGTCTTACATATTTTTGCCTCTCCGGCCCCTTTTGGGGTGTCTGGTACGTTTAAATGCTTAATAAACATTTACAGTCAGCTTGGTTACTTCCTTATGTTCTGCCTCTTTCTCAAAAGGATTTGAACATCTACTACACTGGGAACCTGCACAAATGCTAACTCATTTGGAACTCATAACCAGCCTGAGGAATAGGGATCTAACTCAGAATTAAGTAATTTGAAGTTTTCCATCCCAGAAAGCAGCAGAGCTGAAGCTCGGCTGTGGATCTTCTCGTTGCTATGTCACAGTTGTCCAGAGGGGGAGCAATTGAGTTGCATTCTTTTCCTTGCACCTTGTAGATGGTGCATCCTCTTCTCATTCACTGGCTGCTATAGTTTGCTCAGGCATCCTGTTGACTGCTGGGCTTCCTTGGCCCATGACCAGCTCAGTATGGGCAAAAACCATTTCTACACTTCCCTTGCCCGCAAGGCTTTGCTCTGAACACCTCCTTCCTCACTAGCCTTCAGGCGGAAAGGTTCTATTAACCATTGAATTGCCAGTTGCCCATGACCTTCCATTCTCTCTAGTAATTCCTGTGCCCGTGGCCTTTGGATTTTCCCTTCACATGTCACCTCCTTTCCCCCTTCATTCTTCTAGTTTTACTCAGACAGAGGCCATGATTTTATAGGGCAGTAGTGCTGAGTTATCACAAATCTGACTTTGCATTATTAAAGTGAAAGTGAAAGTCACTCAGTCCTGTCTGACTCCTTGCGACCCCATGGACTGTAGCCTGCCAGGCTCCTCTGTCCATGACATTCTCCAAGCCAGAATACTGGAGTGGGTAGCCATTCTCTTCTCCAGGGGATCTTCCCAACCCAGGGACTGAACCCAAGTCTCCCACATTGCAAGTGGATTCTTTACTGCCTGAGCCACCAGGGAAGCCCAAGAATATTGGAGTGGGGGAATCATCCTGACCCTGGTGATATCACCATTTTCTTGTATCATCAAGAAAAAACTGAGTACTTAATATATATCATTTCAGATTAAGAGAGAGTTTAGAACTGTCTGAAAAGCAGCTTCTAAAAATGTCCACCAAAAAGAGAAAAAGATTAAAACATTTCAATATGCTTCAGAAAAAATGCTTTTCTGTAAATATTTACTGACTTACTGTAGGTTATATTTAGTTAACTGAACTTTTCAAATTCTAAAAGATGCTAAAGTTGTAAGCTTGGGTATTATATAAGGAAATTTATTGTATAAAAAGTATTAATTTTGTTTGTATTTTGAGAACTTTGTTTTAGTTCTTATTTGGACCTCTGAATCTCCAACTATAAAAAGGAAAGGGCTCTCACACTTAAATGTGAACAGAAGAAAGTGACTTTCTAAAATAGAAAAAAGACAAAGGGTACAAATATATGTCCTTTTCTCCTTATGTCTAATTAGTAAGATAAAATTATCAGATTCTCTAAATCATTCTCTGTGCTAATGCCCTGGTAAAACAAAATTTAAACTTTGAAATTGCTTCCAATAGCTAGTAATAGACTAGATGCTAGAGTGAAATTCACTGACCTGTTTTGTCAAAGAGCAAGCAGTTCTTCCCAACGTTCACCACGTGCCTCCAGCTCTCTAGCGCCCCCTGGCATTGCTCACTCATGCCTGGCATAACTTCTGTTGCTGCTGCTGCTAAGTCGCTTCAGTCTTGTCCGACTCTGCGGGACCCCATAGACCACATCCCTCCAGGCTCCCCTGTCCTTGGGATTCTCCAGGCAAGAACACTGGAGTGGGTTGCCATTTCCTTCTCCAGTGCATGAAAGTGAAAAGTGACAGTGAAGTCGCTCAGTCGTGTCCGACTCTTAGCGACCCCATGGACTGCAGCCCACCAGGCTCCTCCGTCCATGGGATTTTCCAGGCAAGAGTACTGGAGTGGGGTGCCATTGCCTTCTCCATAACTTCTGTTGGTAGTCACTGAAGTTGTGCCCACCACTTTGCCACCGCAAGGACTGTAGTCCACCAGGCTTCTCTGTTCATCTAAAGCCACGTCTAACTCCTTATAAATGGCTAAGCCTTTGCCCTCTCCCCTTTTTCTTTTTATTCTGGTGAGACACTGTGTTTTGTAATTATACTATATTTATTTTATATCACCAGGGAGTAAGTTCTTACTAAGGAATTTCAAGAACATTAAAGTGTCAAGACTTTTAAAAAATGTGCTATCGATGAAAATCTTTGCACAGTATAGCACACATTTCCATGCCTATGAAACTGAGCAAAGTTTGAATTTTTCTTACAAGACAGTAAGGTGAAAATGTAAAACAATGTCCTAGAAACTGAGTTTTATAGACTCAGTTTACTTTTATTTATTATTTCAACTAAGCACACATTATTTTCTACATACCCATTTGTGTCTTCATATTTAATTTCTCCTGATTGCCACAATATGGAGGCTACTGAAGCAACCAGGACTACATAGTTTCCCCTATATTAAGCTTTTTGTTTACTTGTTTTAAGGAAGCAAGAGAGAAAATAAGAAAAAATTCAGTCAAAATATACTAAAATTTGACATATTTACATGATATCTATTCAAGCCATTTTATCTGCTTTTCTCATCTTAGCCTTCCTATGTAGACTCAAACACAGACACAGAGCGGAAGAAAGTGAAAATGTATCTGAATCTGATAAAATAATTATAGTAGAGACCAAGGATATCACTCTAATGAGATAAAAGGAGCAATACCCTGCTTTTTCAAGAGACTATATTTTATCAAATGTAAACACAGATGAAACTCTCTGCTTATACTTGACAACCTTCAGTCCTGCAGGCAAGTAAACAGCAGAGACTGCAGACAATGATGATGATTTTAAAAGTGGCTAGTTCTGGTCTTACATTTAGATCTTTAATCCATTTTGAGTTTATTTTTGTGTATGGTGTTAGAAGGTGTTCTAGTTTCATTCTTTTACAAGTGGTTGACCAGTTTTCCCAGCACCACTTGTTAAAGAGGTTGTCTTTTTTCCATTGTATATCCTTGCCTCCATAGGTATGTGGATTTATCTCTGGGCTTTCAATTCTGTTTCATTGATCTATATTTCTGTCTTTGTGCCAGTACCATACTGTCTTGATGACTGTGGCTTTGTAGTAGAGCCTGAAGTCAGGCAGGTTGATTCCTCCAGTTCCATTCTTCTTTCTCAAGATTACTTTGGCTATTCGAGGTTTTTTGTATTTCCATACAAATTGTGAAATTATTTGTCCTAGAGGAGAACATAGGCAAAACACTCTCTGACATAAATCACAGCAGGATCCTCTATGACCCACCTCCCAGAATATTGGAAATAAAAGCAAAAATAAACAAATGGGACCTAATGAAACTTAAAAGCTTTTGCACAACAAAGGAAACTATAAGCAAGGTGAAAAAGACAGCCCTCAGATTGGGAGAAAATAATAGCAAATGAAGCAACAGACAAAGGATTAATCTCAAAAATATACAAGCAACTCCTGAAGCTCAATTCCAGAAAAATAAAGGACCCAATCAAAAAATGGGCCAAAGATCTAAACAGACATTTCTCCAAAGAAGACATACAGATGGCTAACAAACACATGAAAAGATGCTCAACATCACTCATTATCAGAGAAATGCAAATCAAAACCACAACGAGGTACCATTACACTCCAGTCAGGATGGCTGCTATCCAAAAGTCTACAAGCAATAAATGCTGGAGAGGTTGTGAAGAAAAGGGAAGCCTCTTACACTGTTGGTGGGAATGCAAACTAGTACAGCCACTATGGAGAACAGTGTGGAGATTCCTTAAAAAACTGGAAATAGAACTGCCATATGACCCAGCAATCCCACTTCTGGGCATACACACTGAGGAAACCAGATCTGAAAGAGACACGTGCACCCCAATGTTCATCGCAGCACTGTTTATAATAGCCAGGACATGGAAGCAACCTAGATGCCATCAGCAGATGAATGGATAAGGAAGCTGTGGTACATATACACCATGGAATATTACTCAGCCATTAAAAAGAATTCATTTGAATCAGTTCTAATGAGATGGATGAAACTGGAGTCCATTATACAGAGTGAAGTAAGCCAGAAAGATAAAGATGAATACAGTATACTAATGCATATATATGGAATTTAGAAAGATGGTAATGATAACCCTATATGCAAAACAGAAAAAGAGACACAGATGTACAGAACAGACTTTGGGACTCAGCCTTGGGAGAAGGCGAGGGTGGGATGTTCTGAGAGAATAGCATTGAAACAAGTATACTATCAAGGGTGAAACAGGTCACCAGCCCAGGTTGGATGCATGAGACAAGTGCTCAGGGCTGGTTCACTGGGAAGACCCAGAGAGATGGGATGGGGAGGGAGGCGGGAGGAGGGATCGGGATGGGGAACACATGTAAATCCATGGCTGATTCATGTCAATGTATGGTAAAAACCACTACAATATTGTAAAGTAATTAGCCTCCAACTAATAAAAATAATTGAAAAAAAAAATAAATGAAAGTGGCCAGTATGATGGCCAGGAGGCTAAATGGCACTAAAGCCTACGGGTACATGGTAGCAAGAACCAACCAAAGTATAACCACCAATTCTGCTGATAAAGACTGGATTTCAGCATGAACTTGAGAAATTGCAAAGAGCACCTGAAAAAAATCTTCAAACGACTTATACAAGCCAATCAGAAAATATTTGGAAATAATCATTAGTAACATTTTTGATATAATGGTTTTATGTGAGTACATGCACACTTTTTTATTTTTTATAAAAATGGGATTACGCTTTGTCTTCCTTTTGTTTATTATACTGTGCACTGTGACCTTACGTTGAATGGCTGCATCACAGAGGCTGGGTGGTTTGGAGGCGGGATATTTGTAGGATCATCTCTCTTCTTATCCTGCCCAGATCTTGCCCGGTTCCAAGGCTCAACTTCCGTGTCAGCCCTGTTGTAAGCCACTTTGTCCAGGAATCACTTCCTTCTTCGAACACGTGTAGCAGTGTTTGTTCTCATTCAACTGTTTGTTTCCTGACCTGTTTCAGAGGAGGACTTAAAATGTTCTTTTTAAAAAATTTTATTTATTTTTAATTGGAGTATAATTGCTTTACAATATTGGTTTCTGCAATACATCAACATGAATCAGCCATAGGTATACATAGGTCCCCTCCCTCTTGAACCTCACTCCCACCTCCCACATCATCCACCCCTCTAGGTTGTCACAGAGCAGTGGGTTTGAGCTCCCTGTGTCATATAGCAAATTTCCACTGGCTATCTGTTTTATAGCACATACATAGGTAATAAATATATGTAAGTGCTACTCTCTCAATTCATCCCACCCTCTCCTTCCCACTGTGTCCACAACTCTGCCCTATATTAATGGAATATATAAATGGGATCTAGAAAGATAGTACTGATGAAACCACTTGCAGGATAACATACTCTTTATAAATATGTTCTGTCTCCCCAGGCAGAGGGTATTTTTTCCTCTACTTACAATTTTTTCCATCCCTAGTCCCGCATGTATCCCTGTGCCTTACACAGAGGTGATTAATAGATGATAGTTGATAGTAGCTGCTCAGTGTAGACAGGATACTTCAGAAAGTCAATCTGAGTTTCTAGGAATTCTCTCTACTTCTAGGATAATTTTAAATTGTGACTGATAATTGACTACACCCGAAGCCATAGAGGCAGGAACCTATTTCTGTCTCAACATTTAAGGGTTCTTTGAGTGAGCATTCTTTTCAAGATCACAGGTTAAACTGTAGCCTCCATGAAAGGGAAGGCCCTTGTATATGAGCCCTGTAGAAGCCAACTGCATGCACACAAATATCCCTTCTTGTTCATTCCCTTTCCACCACCTGCTCAGCATCCCTCATATCATCTCCCTCTGATTGGCTGCTTGCTGATCACCCTGTCTGTTTTCCTCAGCTGCTGTGGTTTGGGTGCCTTGCCTTTTGCCTCCATAAAGTCGGGTCTTTGTTCCTCAGTGGGGCTCCATTATCTGGCCACAGATGACCATTTCCAACCTGACAAATCCCTGCATTTCTTCATACATCTACAGCGAATGAACCGCATGTCATCCCAGGAGTGAAAGTGAAAGTTTAGTCACTCAGTCGTGTCCGACTCTTTGCAACCCCATGGACTGTAGCCTACCAGGCTCCTCTGTCCATGGGATTTTCCAGTCAAGAGTACTGGAGTGGGTTGCCATTTCCTTCTCCAGAGGATCTTCCCAACCCAGGAATTGAACCCAGGTCTCCCACATTGTAGGCAGACGCTTTACCATCTGAGCCACCACGGAGTACCAAGCCATTTAATGCTTCTTTGCTTTTGATCTTGCTGAAATACCATGTTCTTAGGAATTCCCTGGTGGTCCAGTGGTTAGGGGGGCTTCCTGGGTGGAGCTAGTGGTAAAGAGTGCACCTGCCAATGCAGGAGATGAAAGAGACTCAGATTCCATCCCTGGGTCGGGAAGATCCCCTGGAGGAGGGTATGGCAACCCGCTCCAGTATTCTTACCTGGAGAATCCCATAGACAGAGGATTCTGGTGGGCTACAGTTCATAGGGTTGCAAAGAGTCAGACACAACTGAAGCGACTTACCACGCATGCACACACCAGTGGTTAGAACTCTGCACTTCCACCCTGTTCTTTTCTCTCTTTGCTCCTCTTCTTTTCCATGTATGGAAATTGTGCTCACTCTTTGAGTAAGATTTCGGCTCAAATGTTATCATCTAAGTGAAGTCAGAATTCTCCCTTCTGTGTGTGTGTGAGTGTGTGTGCATGCACCACTTTTACTATACATTTATTCTACTGTTATATTTTATTAGGACTTCCCTGGTGGCTCAGATGGTAAAGCGTCTGCCTGCAATTTGGGAAACCCAGGTTCAACCCCTGGGTCAGGAAGATCCCCTGGAGAAGGAAATGGCAACCCACTCCAGTACTCTTGCCTTAAGGGTTGTGTATTTCTCCTAGCTTCCCTGGTGGCTCAGTGGTAAAGAATCTGCCTGCCAATGCAGGAGACACAGAAGATGCAGGTTTGATCTCTGGGTTGAGAAGATGCCCTGGGGTAGGAAATGGCAACCCACTCCAGTATTCTTGCCTGGGAAATTCCATGGACAGAGGAGCCTGGCAGGCTACAGTCCATGGGGTTGCAAAGAGTCGGACACAACTGAACATGAACCACAACACTAGGTATGGCAAGGGTGCTGCATGTACCAAAAGTTGAGTGAAAGGAGCACGCTGGGTAACAGGAAGTAATTCCGATGATTGGGGGAACAATATGGTTAAAGCTGAGGCTAAGATGGACTTTCCTGGTGCTCCAGTGGTTAGGAATCCACCTACCAATTCAGGGGACGCAGGTTCAATCCCTGGTCTGGAAAGATCCCACATGCTGCAGCTACTGGAGCCTACACACCCTAGAGCCCTTACTCTGCAACAAGGAAAGCCGCTGCAATGCATAGCCTGTACATTGCAATTAGAGAAAGCCTGTGTGCATCCATGAAGACAGTGCTGCCAAAAAAAATAATTCAATTAAATTGAAAAGATGAGGCTAAGAATGATAAAGAGGAGTCAGATCAAAAGAGTGTAGTAAGCAATCTTGCAGGAGGGAAGTAGGAAACCATTGAAGGTTGAAGCACAGGAATGGCACGATCAGATTTGTGTTTTGAAAAGATGATTGGCAATAGTGTGAAAGGAAAAAGAAGGTGAGCCTAGAGGCAGCTAAGACACTGAAAAATGACAAAACTCAGGCAACAGGGGCTGATGGCTTGAATGATGTGCTGGTTTTGGAAGTAGAGAGAAATGGACAGTGTGCAAAAACATTGGGGAAATTGAAGCATTAAAACTTGGTAACTGGAAGTAGGGTGAGAATTTGAAAAACATGTTAAGAAAAGTGTTTTGCTGTTTCTCTTTAGGATGGCAATATACATGCAAAAGCTATAGGATTTGAAACATTTTACTGCAAGCTAGGAGCCACTGCATATACTTATCCGTCTTTCTAATTTTACTGCTTTTCTGAAGCTGCACAGAAAGTACTTACAATCCAAGCTTCTGTTCCTGAAATGCAGTTGGATCTGCATTAACTTGGAATATTGATAGGCATGTTTGGTCTGCAACATCGAACTCCTATCTGGAACTTTAAAAGCAGAGCTGAAATGTGTTTAAATATGTGGAACATATGGAAATTGACATCTAAGCTTACATTTAACTGTCATCTCATAGCCTTTTATGTAGCAATTGGTCTATATGGTGCTGAAAATTTGCATGTTATTGAGAAGTCATTTTTAGAGACTTAGGATATCTCAAATTTGTTGCCTTTAGTTGAGAAATAGATTGCTGGTGGCTAGAACCTATATAATTGAGTTCACAGAGAAATAATTTGATGAAATTAATAAAGTTAATGTTCTCCAGGCAGTTGTAGGCTGCCAACGTGCTAAATCTTTGTCCGTTAACTTATTAAATTATTGTTTTATGAATCTTCTGCAGGACTCTATCCAAATTGAATGTTTTGCCAATAGTAATCCCCTACCGGTGGTTCTAACAAAGAGTTCTCTTTCAGGGACAGGTCTTTTTCCTTGGGGAAGTAAATAGAGTCAGTGATTTACTGATAAAGCCACCCAGTATATACATCATCTCTGTCCCATATATCAATGTCACAGGCAACAGCTTGCTTTACTAAGTGATTCTGCAGTGTCTTCTCAAAGACTGTTTTGTTTAGCAATCAAATTGAAGTGCCAACATGCATATATTTTAGCATCCTTTGAATTGTTTTTATCTTTAATAGCATAATCAGTTCAGAGACATTTTTATGGACTGGTTTCCACTGCTGAAATTTTATCCAGCCATATTGGTCTACTTAAAAATAATGTTAGCCAGTACATCACGCTTGTGCACATTGAGCATGATTTATTTGCAGCAGCACACTATATATTTAAAGTTGAGATGTTATTCTTGTTAACAATTGGAGAATGCTCTCCCTAACTGACCAGTTTTTAATTTGGCGTTAATTATCTAAAACTGTTTGGGAGACAAAACTGCCTTTCTGTTTTGTGCGATTAAGTGGCATTAAACATTCCCTCCCAAGCCTTGAACACGGATTGTGAAACTAATGAGTGATGGCTTTGTGAAAATTTACATGGGGGTGAATAGAAGACCGTAGAGGAAAAAAGGGTCCCTTTGATGATGACTGACAGTTAATGACAGAGTCTTTCTGTCTTGGTTTGAAAAAGGTTTTTCTGAGAGTGGGTAGTTCAGTTTAACATCTTTGTAGGTCGATCCTGGAAAGGACTTCAGGAAGATGACTGGAAGGACACAGATTTTTTTTTTTAATAAAACATTAAGACAAAGAAAAGTTTTTTAAAAATCATATTTTAAAACCAAGTTATTGATTTTCTTCTGGTGTTTGTGAGGCAGGCTTTTTAACGAGTACCATTTCAAACTGTTTCTCGGGAGAAGCATGTTGTGCTATGTACATAATCTTCGGTAAGGAATTCTACTTGCAGCATATTTTTCTTCAAAGGCTTTGCATTTCTGCATAAAAAGCTTATTAATAATTTGTGGCTGCTTGTCATCGTGTTCTGATAATAGAAGGCTGGTCAAGGATAATAATTACCACTTCACCTTTTTGGATCATATATATCCACTATTCCTACTGCAGTATTACCCAAAGCATCTCTCTGCTCGCTGTACACAGGACCAAAAGTGCAGGCACATCATTTATTGATAAGACAAAAAGAATGTAATGAAATTATCAATGTTCTTGAATTAATTATGAACATGATTAAGAAAGCTAAAATCTCAGGAGCCAGGATCTCATTACCCATTCAGTCTTAGGGATTGCTTTCATTCAGCTAGGCAAAAAGGCTTCAAGCAGCCCCACAATTGCCTTTCTCTCATTTATTTGTGCTGGAATTAAGCTTTATTTGTTTTCTGTTTTCTTCTCCTTCAGACTGTTTCCTCTGTCTTTATCCGTTTAACAAACTGTTTCCTCCTGTATCTCAGAAGGCTACAGCGACAGGGCCTACATCTGTCTGCAGCTGCTCATCTTCTTTTGAGTGCATTTCTCTCAACTCATTTTGTTGGAGCTCCTAAATATCTCTCAAGGTAAGTCTGAGAATGTAGCCAAAAAGTTCTTTCAGATTTATGTCTGCAGCTATACAACAGTTCTGTCTGAATCCCATTCAGCCAGGAGTCTTAATGACATCATTATTACGCTGTCTGTACTGGGCTAGATTTTACTTGGCACCTGCACTGTATTATTACTTATCTTCCTTTCTGTGTGAATGTACGAATAATACTTGTTTAGGTGGGGGAAATGGTTCAAACCTAAGAGGGGAATACATTTTTTATTCAAATCAAATTTCCACAAGTAGTATAAACAGGAAGCAAAAGTAAATCTATTTAAAATTTATATTTGCTGTACAGATATCCTCATTGCGCTGGAATCCCTGCCCTCTCCTCTGTGCTATTATAACTGAATTGAGAAAGACAACCAAAATGTGTATTCTATTTAGATTTATTTAAAGACTTCTGAGTGTTGCCTTTTGAAAGGCCCTCTGAATTCCTGGGATTGTAATGTAAAATGCTGAGGAATATTGAGTTGGTGTCTGATATAAATGTCTTGAAATTGTCCTCATGGCCCCCGACTGAACTTTTTTTTTTCCCCCAGTAAAATTGGCCAAAGGTAGTTTGACAGCAAACTTTTCTGAAATGTGACCATAGGTCATTTCCTAACAAGGTCACGTCAGCATGTGCTTGCAGTCACATCCAGAGTGATAGGAAAAATCATACAGTTGGATGTGATTTTGGTTTAAAAATATTAGTACGGGACACCTCTTCTTGTATGAGAGAATTAAGTCTTGCAAAGATAAGACAGGAGAGAAGAATGATAGCTTTAGGCCACTGAATAAATATGGTATGTGTGATACTAAATTCATTGATCCTGGTTTCCTTTAAAGTCAAGGTCTGATAAGATGGCTAAAACATCCAGGAATCTGAATGCATAAAATCATTGAAAAACCCAAGCATGTCGAAGCGATAAGTGACAAAGTGATTTGATTATGGCACACAAAATATAAAAATGCCCATCTCTTAAATCTTAGGAACAACCTTGACGTTGGAAGATTTGCTAGAAAATGGGGTGAAGGAGCACAAAGGAAAAAGGCTATTTGACTGTTTCCACAAACCTGCAGTCTCTGCATACAATATTTAGATAATTACCTATGTTACATGAAGAAATGTTTGCTTCATATTAACTAAATATCTAAGATATTAAAATGTTATTGTGGGGTATTATATGATTCATGAGCATTGTATCTTTTAATTTGGGGGCACATAAAAGATTTTAGTCTTTGTATGCTTCCTGCTGCATTTTTGAGTTTTATTTATTTGGTAAGCAAATAGTTATTGGTGTTTACTGAAATTGCAATCGCTAGTCTGCTGTTATTAGTTCTCATGTTAATTAGATCTACCAAAATAGCTGATTAAATTTGAAAGGGTAAAAATGCAGAAGATACCGTATCTTGTTTTCAGACATCAAACAAAAATAGCAGTAAAAATAATTTTCTTTTTTTGTGGACCCAGAATGCCAGGGGAAAAATAAAAGCATGTTTCTTAAATAGAAGCTCCTTGTACTTCATCTCATTCGGAGAAAATGGAAATATCTCTGAATTTCTTTTGATATTTCTTTCATATCTTATCAAAAAGAGAAAAATGAATCATAAAATATCCTGCATGCCATTTCGACATGAAAGGAAGGAACAGAAATCCCATGTGGCTCTCTCGAGGGAAAGCCCATTATTGTGGTTTTCTAGGTGGTCGTCTGCACTTCAGCAATTGGACACCATCAGGTGAAGGAGTCTGGAAGCTGAAAGAGACACAAATAGCAGAAGCTGAGGCGGAAGAGAAGGTGGAGGAGAAGGAACTAGCAGAAAAGTTGGTAAAGAGCATTTTTCTTTTCAGTTCATTGACATCTAAGTATCAGTACATTTCTAAACACTCAAATACAAAAAAAATCAGTTATTAGTGCTGTAGTGAGCCAGATGCAATGAATTAGTGGAACCTTTAATAAACTTTAAAAAAGTTGCATTAATGAGACATGTTTCAATGCTGGTCTCAGAATATCGAAAAGCAGGCTTCTGTTTGACAAGGCAATTGTGAGAAGCATTGTGGCTTACATGTTTCATTAATTTCTATTGCTGTAAAATGAAATGACAACCTAGTATATCATCACTAACTTTGAGTTCACAGAGTCTG
Source organism: Cervus canadensis (assembly GCF_019320065.1). NCBI lineage: Eukaryota > Metazoa > Chordata > Mammalia > Artiodactyla > Cervidae > Cervus > Cervus canadensis. Next base: position 33,430,749 of record NC_057394.1, on the reverse strand, counting down.
AAAATAAACAACTGAATAACAGTTGAATAACAATTGGAGAAGTTTGAATATTTACCCCATTTTTTTGACGGCAACATTATATGATGCAGGGGGGTGGGGATGCTGTTCAAAACTGGGCCGAGTTGTTACTGGATTTTGTTTTTCTATATGTATCTGACATTGACACTTTGCAGTCCTGATACTGAGTGAAAAGGTGAATGTATTCAAATCTAATTGATATGGAAATAAAACATCAACCAAAAGTCAACATAACTAATCTTAAATATTTAATTCATGACTACTGTTTTTGTTCAGAGCTTGAATTAGTTGTGAACCCCAGAAAGTGCTAAAATCTCATATGTATGTGGAGTTATGTATATTCACAAAGACTTCTGTTTAAAAGCAGCAAGTGTACAAGAAAAAGCATTAGCAAGTGTAAGGAGATTTCAATTCTGTCAATATCTAGTTGTGACCTTGGATAAGTTATTGAATGTCTCAGAACCTCCTTTTTCTCTCTGTAAAACTAATGAGGTAAATTGGTGATATTTGAGGGCACTTCATACGCTGAAATCTATTATTTTATAACTACAGGTGTAGGGAAAAATATTTGACCAAACAAGTAAGACTGAAATCTATCTTTAGCATTTATTTATCCAGCTGTTAAGCTATTCAAGAACATTTCTCATTTAGAACCTCTAAACCATATGCCCATCTGATAACCTTGATAACAATTCCTGAAATGCACGGCTTAATTTGCTCTTAAACATTCCTCACATTTATGCTGAATTGTGCCTACCAACAGTGGGGGCTTGTTTCCCAGCAAATGCGTCTTTAACAAAACCCCCTATGTGTAGAAAGAGGAAGTTATTGCATCTTCAAGTTCCTCACAGCAAGTTGTTGGGTCTTAGCAAATTGCTAATAGGCTCATTAAGCTCCTGCTATGAATATCTACAGAGCAAACACAGAATTGATCATGATAACTAAAACTAGGTTTTGGATTTTGGTCAGGAGCCTCCATTCCGTGGTCTTTCAGAGCGGTGAGGTGTTTTAAAAGATGCTTGGTTTAGAGGACGCAGTGTTTTGCTGTTCGTGTCTTGCTGGCGAGTTTCTGTATCTAGGGAGAGTTTGAAGTTCTCCGTGGTGGGGGTCAGGTCTGCTCTGAATGGGTTAAGGAGGACTACCTGCTGGAGATTGACTGAAATCAGTAATGGATCATCTCATAAAACTGCTGTTACTAGATACTACCCCGCTATCTCAGTCCTTTGATAGCACAGATAAGAAGTGCTTACCACAGAGGAGGTTCCGAGAGGACAGATACAGTTTCCTGTACCTTAGGGAGTAAAAAGCCATAGTGCTGGATCAGTGACTTTTCCTAACAGCAAGTAAATTCAGGCCTTATCAAGTTACAGCACAAACTGCACTCATGTTTTATTATTCTCATTAGAGATTTAAGGACTAATTCCAGTTGTTAGTGCTTAGCAGTTTAATGTTTTCCATAGATAAGAATTAAGATTCTTCTGGGGGATTTTTTTTTTTTATTTGCTAAAGCTTGCAAAATAGAACGCGGTGATGCACTTACTGTCATGTCAGGCAGTAGATTTTCTAAATGTCCTAAGCATTTTGAAGGCACACATTTTAAAAATTTAAATCTGATGACTGTATTTTTCCAAGTTGGATGTTCACCCATTCCATGGAAACATGCCTTTCTTTGTCTGAAAACCCAAATCTGCTGTCCCTCAGGAAATAGGACACCGGAGATGGGGCGTGAGACTGTGGGGTAACTCGTCTTTAACTGTCTTGTATTTTCTCAAAGTAAATTCACTAAATCGAGACTTCAGGGAGGGTCTGATTCAAAAGAAAAGATCTGTTTTGTAGTAAACTTGGCTTTAAATTCATTCCTTATAGTGAAGCTGGCTTACCTTCCCAAACAGGTGGAAGAAAGCTGTGACCGTTATGTTCATTCTATTTCTGTTTTCAAAGAGATGACAAAGTTTGGATTGAAAAGTAAAAATTTAGGCTTACTGTCTGCTTGGATATTAACATTAAATCAATGATTCAGTGACTTTTCAGTAATGTGAGTCTGCAGTTTCCCCAAATTAGTCTTCCTAACATTCTCGAAGGAAAAAAAACAAAAGGTTTTTGAAAAAGAACATTTATTGTAAGTTACAAGTGTGATAACATTATTATTGGGGTCAAAGCTCAATAATTAATGTTTTATATGGGAGTTATATTTATTGAAATTAGTCTTTCTGTATGACAATTCTGTTGTGAGAAACCTTATTTTAGCCCTTTGTTTCCCTGGGTTCAGCTTCAGATTTTTCATCACATGTGGTTTGAAGCTGTGTGGTGCTTTCAGAGGTGGCTGAATTTTTCAGTAGTGTCAGTCACAAATCCTATTGTCAAGTTTTGGAATGCTTTAGAAGAAAACGTGCTACACGCAAATGAAAGTTGTGGTCTTTGGGAGGCATTCATCGGCTGACATCCTGATGGCTGTTCTTGGAAAAACCTTTTCCTAAGGTAAAATGGTTCTAGCAGCAATGCTAGAAGAACGGTCTACTTTATGGCAGCTTGGGAATCCTGAATGCATCTGCTAGGTAAGGATTAATGGTATAATAATAATACAGATAGCAGCGATCCTTCATTGTGTGCCAGACACTGTGATAGGGATTTTAAAGGCATTACCTTATGTATCAATTGTTTTTTCAGGAAAATCTCAATGTGTTCAATGGACCTTTTTTTTCATTTTGAAGACAGGAGGACCTGTTCTCGTTCATGTTTTTGCTTCTTCCCGGCTTTTCAGGCTTCGTGCCTGTCCGTGCCCCTTTTAGTCTTTTTCCCCTTCTATCCAGTGATATGCTATCCACCAGAAAAAAATGTAACATGCTTGTTCCAGTTATCTTACTGGGTGCAATTCTCCTTATACAGGAAATAAATTTATTATGAAGAACTCCCAGTAGAAGCCTTGGAAAACTTACAGAGAGCTGTGCTGTGTCCAAAATGCTGTTCGGTAGGTTTTCGAAAGCACCCAGGTAACAGCTGGCGCAGGCCATGTGCCAGCTTTGACAGCCCATATGCTCTCTTTAGTGCTGTAATTATCTCAACACAAAACTCTGATAGCCTAGTCTGCTGGGTCCAGTTTCTCTGGGTTAAATTGACTCAGTGGCTTTGTTAGTAAGTTCCTTTGGCACAGTAAGAACTTCATCAAGAGTTTAAGTATTGGGGTAGGCTTCAAAGACCAATATGACAGATCCTTTCAAGACAGGTGGCTTATTAACCCTGAGAGATTCTAGGTGGCAGTTCATTAGGTTGTTACCCCAGCAGTACTCTAGTTAAAGGTCTGTCACTGTTTCTACCAGATCCTCGGCTAAGGGAGCCTGACTCACTATTTCGGTCAGAGGTTAAGACTTTCATTTTTGCATTTCAGTTCTAAAATAGGCACAAGAGACTGAAATACACCACGGAATTTCAGTGGTGGTGCTGGGAGTGGAAGTGTTGGGATGAGCCATGGTAGGACAGAAGAGGTGAAAAATAGTTGGGTTCAAATGGGTATAGGTGTTCTTAGTTGGAATATCGCAAACAAGACTTCCCTCTCTCTATGTGTTCCTCTTCTCTCTAGCATGTTAATAATTTCTCTCTGTGTGTAAAATTCACATGTTGGAAGTTTGGAGTCCATATTTGTGAGTGGTTTCTTCTCTCCCTTCCTCCTTCCTTCTTCCCTTCCTTCCCTTCTCTCTCTTTTTCTTCTTATTCCTTTACCCCCTTTTCTTCCTTTCTTCTCTTCTGAGAAACACATGTAACCAAAGAACCAGCTGTAATAAAATGACTAATCCAAACCCCCCAGTTGTAGTACAGAGAAAACTTCCCATACACTGAGCAGTCATGACCTTGGAAAGTGTTGCTTGGTATGGAATCAGAATTCAGCCACAGATGTTTGAAGTTAAGCAAATGTGATATGATATTTGCATTTCAGCTTCTTTTCTGTCTTCTGTTATTAGCATAGACTTTGAGTGATGACTGTGCTTGTCATGACATGCTATTATATCAGGAATGAGTTTCAACCTTACTTCTGGTCTCTTCATAAGATGTTACTAGGCTCATAATCTTAGCAAGAACATTGAGCCCTAGGTCTTTTGGCCAAGATCAACTTTCCCAGTGCTAAGACTGTGGGGGTAAAATGAATGGTTGAGTCTCTAAGAGAGCTTTGGTACAGAATGGCTTCAGACAGCTCCCAAAGAGAGGATGGCATTCTACCCATTGGAATCACCAGGTGGCATAAAATAGACTATCACAATTATTCCTGAACGTACAGAAGGCTCGAAGCAAGGGCTGTCTGCTTTGTCAGTGTACTTTTAATTTCTTGTGCTGAAGAAGAGGTAGAGAGGAATGCACAAAAATAAGTGCAATATAAGGTCCAAGAGAGATGCTGTCCTGCCTTCAGTTCAGTTCAGTTCAGTTCATTTCAGTCGCTCAGTCGTGTCTGGGTCCTACCTTATAATTCTGTATAACCCAATAGCACCTGTAATACCCTGATCATCATGTTTCTTTCCTTCCTTACTCCATATATGCTAATCTGGTTCTGGCCAGACCTTGTCTGTCATGTTCATTATTGTAACGTCCCAAGATAGAGGGCTGTCTGGCAAGTAAATATTGGCTAAATGAATGAATAAATGGAGTGAAGTAGGCACTTTTCTTTATGGAAATAACTCCAACTGTAAGTGGAAGTGTCTAACTTTTCAGGTGGTGCTAGTGCTAAAGAACCCGCCTGCCAGTTCAGGAGACACAAGAGATGCAGGTTCGACTCCTGGGTCAGGAAGATCCCCTGGAGTAGGAAATGGCAACCTGCGCTAGTATTCTTGCCTGGAAAATTCTATGGACAGAGGAGACTGGTGAGCCACAGATTATGGGGTTTCACAGAGTCAGACACATCTGAGCAACTGAGTGCACACCCACCCACACACACACACATACACACACAATGGATGAGTCATGGTAATGAAGTCAATGTGGTCCTGAGTGCTGGGCCATCCCGTTGGATGAAAAGATTGGATTCTTTTGGTGACAATTCTTGGCTTTAAGGATTCTAAGGAAAGTCTGGATGCCCCAAATCCTTAGTGACCAAGGTCCAGGGTAGGGACATGCCCAGCGTTGATTTATTTCAAGCTGGATTCTAGGTTGAAATTGGTTCACTGCTAATGTAATGTCATTGCACTATTGTGTTTTCAATTTAATACTGCACATTAAAACCCTAAAGAGCTTTTGAAGAAAGCTAGATCAGCTAGTTTATAAAAACTCAAACACAGACCTTCGTTATTTAGTTTTCAAATACAGGTAGTTATACTTCTAAAGTCATTATTTATATGTTGTCAGGAGTACTCACCAAATTTATTGACTTGTACATTATTCTTTGCAAATAAGTTCTGGCTGCTCTCTGCATATTATAATTAAAACGACAGGGACTTTAATCATTTATGAAATTTTAAACTACATACTGAATATAAATGTATCATTCAATGTGATAGAATGAATTAAATTCATCACTGTCAAATAACTGTATAAAAGATGAAATATCTCTCATCCCACATCATTAACTTATAAAAAAAAGAACCAGATTTGCAAGCATTGTAATAATACTTTTATGGTCTTCTAAGGACACTTTGAAAACTAAGACATTTGGCATATACAAGAAAAATACTGTCGACCAAAAAGTTGATTTCTAATTTTATCTGTAAAACTTCTATTTGAATTTGGTGATGAAGAGTAGCTTTCAGATAGAATCAAATATATGGAAACTCTTTTATGAGAACATGAAGCATTTTTATCACCACGGTATACACAGGTAAAACAGAGTTTTGGCCATCCACATCACTTAGGTGAAAATTCTTTCTGTGAATTCAAAGGCTAATTTGGGGCAGGAAGGGAATTGAAATATTTATCTAATATAGGTAAGTACCAGGTGATATTTGACCACTTTTCAAGCAACATTCTGGGCATGTTTAGACACAATGTCACACCGAGATCTCTAAGAAAAGCCAAACAGAATTGGCAAGCCATGATTCTGATAATTATTTTTATTTTCTAGTTTGCTATAATCGTTACCATTTTCAGCTAATATCTGTAACTTATGAAACTCTATGAGATTCTATTCAAAATAAATTTTGTGAGATAATTTTATATCAGAATGTTTTCTAAAGTGTGAAAACCTCCATGTATCATTTATTTCAGGAAAATATAGACTATAAAACACTTCTCCCCCAATCTAACTGAGTCTTTGGAAGTTTCAATTATTTTATCTGTTTATTGGTTTCCATCTCTTCTAGGGCAGGACATTTGTTAATCTTCTGATTGATTCACTCATTCATTTAAGAAACTTTTATTGAGCCCAGAAAGACATGAGGGGCAGGAAAAGAGGGGACATGGTTGGGGATGAGATGAGAATCTGAGCCCTTCCTTTCGAGAAATATCTATTTAATGGAGGTGACACAGGTCTTGATAAAACCTGACATGAGCAATTCTTTCATAAACTTATAAATTTAATCAGTTAACTTTTAATTTGGGGGGAACAAAAGTATAAATTAAGTAAAATTATTTTCCCACATCTCAATTTATTTAATCCCACTCCTAGCCATGAGCTTCATGCAGTGTTTCCAGTCTTGTTTCCAATGTGACATAACTAGAAGGAAATAAGCCTTTGGTGGTATTCTAGGATACTCAATATAATTTTTATGAAAGTGAAAATAGGAAGAAAATCTTAAGTCCAGACAAGATGACAAGATATGTCACAGTGGAAATCAAATCTCTGAGTTTTCAGTATTATATGCAGTGATATTTTATCTTGTCAATAATTTTAGATCGGGTGTTTTCAGAATGTAGTTAAATGATACTGAGTTCCTTCTATTCTCTGGCCAATTAAGTTATTGTCAGATAGCACCAAAACCCACAAAAATCAATGTCATCTAGAACTTTATATCATATTAGCCGTAAGATATCTCACTGACTTGTAGTTACTTGTAGCTATTTTTGAAAAGTAAGAATTGTTTCCAGCAGGGAAACAATTCCAGAATTAGGAAGTGTGTATAGTATTTGGTGATGGACAGGGAGGCCTGGCGTGCTGAGATTCATGGGGTCGCAAAGAGTCGGACACGACTGAGCGACTGAACTGAACTGAACTGACTGATAGTATTTGGGGATATATATAGCAAAAACACTTATTGTTGTTGATTAATATACTCTGCCCTGACAGAGTCTGTTAAAAGCAGACTAGAAACCAATTTAGTCTGACTTTTAATTATAAAGTTAACTTTAGTTTTATTTTAATCAGCAAGTTTGAATAACAGTGAAACTACAAAATGACTGTAATAATTCAAAAGAAAAACCACACATACACACATATACACAAACAGGAGAGTGGAATAATGATTTAAAGAAATATTTTAGATGAAAACATTTGTTCTCAGAGGTACTTTTGTTGCAACACACACAGGTTTTTGCCCCCAAACATGGGTCCTGTTCTGTGAAATGTATTCCATATACATTTTGCCTTTCTTTAAAAACAACATTACAACTTACTTTGTATTCTTTCTTGGTCATGCTTTTGTGTGTGTGTGTTTTCATAGAGCAGTATTTTCTTATTAGCCTGCTTTAGGAGTTTATGATAGACACATTTTAGTACTTACCCTCATCATTAAGAACCTGATATGAAAATGATCATCTGTTTGAAAGCAAGAAACCTTGCTTAAATGCCTTCCCAAGATTTCTAGCAGCTTGCAGCTATATTTTAGACCTGTAACTGTATACGGTGGTAGTTGGCATGAAGTAACAAAGCCTGGCTAAGACAGAAAGACCCCAGCAACTGAAGCATTGTTTTCTAAGGCTCTATGATCAGACCCTTTATACCGAGAGATTTTCATTAGGTTTGAAATATAATTTTCACAAAGTAGCCACGGATTCAGAGTAAAGTGCATTGGCTAAACACTTTATCTCCTTTCCCACCTGCTTCTCAGTATTGTTTCAGAATAGAAGGTGAAACTGTATTCCTTGGTGTGCAGTTTAAAGTCAAGAGCAGCAATATTTAGCACATGCTTGGGCAACCTTGTTTGAAATCCACGCGACCCCTCTCTGGTGTTCTGATGTGCCTTTAGGGGATGCTTGCCTGTTTGTACTTTGTTTTCTTTTGTTTAAGATTTCAGATACTGCATTGACTAATGATTATATAGCAGTAAACTCTCGTCCCTGCTAAATTCAGTAGTGATGCCTCAAAAGCATTTTTCCCTTGTGTGATATAAAACAATAAAAGAACTAGACAAACCCCTCTTGAGGAAGAATAATCCTTTGTTTAAAGAAAAGAAAAGGCATCTCCTTGACGCCAGAGACTGGAGAATTCAAATCAAAGGCTGAGCTAATTGATCAAAAATAAAAAAGTGTTAATTTAGAAAAATATTTGTGGGGAGTTGTTATCGATTGGAAATTGTTACTAATATCACATTTGTATCTGTGCATAACCTCTTTATTCTACTAATTCTCTAATATTTATTTAACACGTTATTACTTGATTGACACCCTCTGCTCTTAACTCTAAACTCTAAATAATGAATCTGTTTCTTCAAATTCATTTCATGTTGCCAGCATAATTCATCGATGGGATTTTGGTCAGACAGCTGTATGTTATTTCTCTGAAAATAGCTAAATGTATCATTACCCTCTGCATTTGTTCTTTGATAAAAATTAAAACAATCTATTTAAAAATACAATTTATATATCACAAATTTGACTAAAAAATTAAACAAACCGTAGATTTACAAAATCTTAGCCTTCAGGTTCACCAATGCCAAATACAAAGAATTTGAACATGCCATTTAATTGTCCTCCCTGCAATGTTTTTAATGAGACTTGTGGCCATGATTCTAAGTGATAAATTCTTCTTGATTTGCCTCCAGTTGTCACTGGCCAAACCTTAGGGAATGAGAGATTAGTTACGGCTGCAAAAGACTTATTATTTTAAACTGGAGAATTTTTAATGTTCTTAACCCAATTAAGCAGAGAGTGAAGAATCTATCAATATTGTTGTCAGTTTATAAGAGAAGAAAATCTTCCAAATTTTAATTTAGTTAGAGATGCTGTTCAATTTCTGCCTTTAACTTAGAATAGAATAAGAATGGATTAAATTAGTAGTTGACCCTGGTACCTAAATGTCACATCACTAACATGAAAAAAATTGCCTTATGATTTAAACGAAGATTTCAATCAATGGGCAGGTTTTCAGCTCTCATCCAATCTTTAATAGCATTTGTGTTTTATCACCCAAGTCCTTGAGGAACATAAACAAGCTATACCATTCCCATGTGCTTGGTCCCACAGTGACATTAATATGTGCTTTCACAGTTTTAATTCCCACTTACAAAACCCCAAGAAAAAAAAGTTTCATGTTATATTTAAGTAACGAATCTCAGAGACCACTTTCAGGCCACAAAATAATCCAAGTTGGCCCCAAACACAGGTGCTCCCAGTTTGAACATCATGTCTGGCTTTTCTGCAGAGAAACAAAATGAAAGAGCAACTTCAAACACAGGTGCGAATCCCCACATCTGTGAGGGACAGCCCGAAACCATGGCTTTCTCCTGACCGTTTTCTGCTTGTAAACCTCATCCTCCACGGAGCACCTGTGTCAGAACCAATCAGAGACGTGTATAAATGTTATCAACACCTACACATCATTACTTATTTATCAACATCAGCACCAAATATTGATGCAAACATGCAAGAGTGTTGGGTTGTTTGTTTGTTTTCCTCCCAAGCTGCTCTTTTCTGAAGCTCATGTCCGTTTGCCCGACAGCCGATAAGAACAAGTACAATACACAGAAAAGAAAAAAAAATGGGAATGAATATTTCAGGCTTTAAATCCTCCAATCATCTGTATCAGTGTCACTTTTTAATCTTTAAATCGAATTCCTTTGATGGGAAAAATAGGGTGCACACAAAAGATTTAAACATATTGATTGCCTAAAGGCCTAATTGCAGTAATTCCATCCTTGGTGGAAGACTTTTGTGCAGGCGCTTCCTCCTTGGTGGTCAGGTTCGTTCTCACTGTTTGATGGGCCCTCAAAGAACCTACATTAGAAGCTGTGTAAGATTGTGTTTTTTCCACAGCAGCAGCAAGCAGCAGAAGCAGCAGGGGCTGGCTCCCTGGCAAACTCCACAGGCATTTGGTTTAGTGGCTTTGTATTTGCCTCTGGGTCTTTCCTGCACAGGCTGGGCTGGGGAGGGGCGGCTGGGCTGTCAGAGGCTTTGGAAACCATTTCTTCTTTGACAATTGAAATTTATGTGGTTTTTAATTGTCTGTAAACAAAGCCTTTTAAATCTAGCACTAAATCTCCATCGAGGTCAGCTGGCATACAGAGGGATGGTTGCTGAATTAGTTTGGAGTCTGCTTTTCTTTTCCTAAAAATACCCCCTCTCAATCAGTTTATTGTCCTCCAATAGAGACACGCAAAACACACAAATCACTTGGCCCCTCCTTCCCACTTTGAATGAACAGATAAAAATCCATCTGCTTTTTATCTGCCTGTTTTGAGGGGCCAAATCCGTGTCCTTTGTAAAAAATGGCCTCAATGATACAATTTCTAGTTAGTCAGCAGCTAAGAAGACTGACCATAGTTGACCAGTGATGATCATAGTTGAGAAAGTTTCAGTCTGGCTTTGGTACTAAATGGTCATTAGATGAAGATCATTTATACTGTGGATAAGTAAGAGCTAAAGATGTAATACAATAAATGTGTATTGGTTATCAGGTTTCACAGTTAGACTATGGATTACATGACTTTATTATAAAGTAAAAAATATTAAAAATTGAGGGAACAGGCCAAAGAGGATGAATGTTTGGTTTTCTGTAGATTGTCATACCATTGACAATAGTTTTTGACAATCAGAATTTAAGACACAAATGCCTGGCTGCAGGCCCCTGGCTCCCTGGAGCTCCAGAAAGCTTGGGACACACTTCCTGTTTGTAGCATCTTCTATACTGGTCCTCACTGCTCTCTTGTCGGACCTGCAGGCTCCCTGTTGCAGTTCTCCCATTTCTCTGATAGCTACTTCTCTTTCTCTGTTGCAAACGAGGAAAAATGAACCATTGTGAATCAGGAGAGACAGAGAACTCTCAGGGAAGAAAAAAAAAAAAAAGATGCTAAAATGCACAGAGCAACCAGGTTCAAATAAAAGCTGTCACTGCTAAGTGAACTGAAGATTCAAATTCTGGCATGGGATTCCTAATTTCAAGCAGCTCTGGCTTGGGGCTTTTGAATATTCCTTTCTTTGTCTCTTCTGAGCCCCCAGTTCCTGCTTTGAAGAACCATAAAACCGAAAAGAACATTTTGGTTTCTTTTTCTAAATGTATCTCTATATGCGAGGAGTTATCTCATATGAAGGATGGATTTTTTTTCTTCCAAGTCTATTTCTAGTTTGCAGTGATGTCAGATATTTTAAAGGAACCTGCCTGTGTTTTTAGCAGAAAGTGGGCTAAAATTCATGACTCCGTTAGTTATATATTTTTGGACAAACCACTTAGTTTTCCTAGTCTATTTTTCTCATCTGTAGAATGGGAATAATAATATCTATGACATGGGTGTTGAATTATGGACTAAAATCAGATCATTTAAAATGTAATTTCTTATAGTACCTGGCACATATCTGTACCAAAACCTTTACAGACCAAGGAATCATTTGAGAACAAAAAATAAATGATAACCCCCCCATCTCCCAACCAAAACAAGAGAAAGACAGAAAGTTTAGAAAGCCCTAGCAAATAAGAAGAAAATTCAGTGAATCTCTAAAACATAAAATTGTGAGAATTAAGGTAGGACTGTAAAAAGTCAGGAATTAAAATAAAAATTATATATTATTATGTCACTGGTTAAAAGTAAATGGAATTTGTTGCTTCAAAAATAGTTCATTACAGAGAGTCGGTACTAAAATGGAATAGAAAAACTGTCCCCCATGTATGGATATGAGAGTTGAACCAGGAAAAAAGCTTATTGCCGAAGAATTGATGCTTTCAAATTGTGGTGCTGGAGAAGACTCTTGAGAGTCCCTTGGACTGCAAGGAAATCCAATCAGTCCATCCTAAAGGAGATTGAATATTCAATGGAAGGACTGATGCTGAAGCTGAACCTCCAATACTTTGGCCACCTGATGTGAAGACCGGACTCCTTGGAAAAGAGTCTGATGCTGGGAAAGATTGAAGGCAGAAAGAGGGGGAGGAAAAGGGGGTGGCAGAGGATGAGATGGTTAGATAGCATCAGTGACTCAATGGACTTGACTTTGAGCAAACTCCAGGAGATAGTGAAGGACAGGGAAGCCTGGCGTGCTGCAGTTCGTGGGGTTGCGAAGAGTCAGACCTGACTTAGCACCTGAACAAGAACAACCTCCTGATGCAGGGTTGAGGAAGTTTGTGGCACAAAAGTCGAGGGGCGGGGAACAGAAGCTGAAATGTTGGTCAAACCCTGGTCACACTCCTTGGCCACCCAGAAGCAGTGACAGCAGCCCTCCAGGATCTCCAAGGGGACCTTTCAGGTAAGGCCCACCCTCCTCCACACCGTCCTCCCACCTGTGCAATCACTAGTCCACCAGTGGATTTTCCCTGCAATAAAATCACACTTGGAATTTCAAATCCATTCAGGATGAAAAGGTCGGGGAAGCCAGATTCCGACTCCTTTACTGTAGGGTCTCAGTGCAAATTCATTCATTCATTCATTTATTCCTTTGTTCACTTAACTCGTTAAGCATCTACTGGATGTAGACACTGTGCTAAGCTCTGGGAATGAAACTGAATTACAGAGACCTGGTGTCTGGCTTCTAAGACATATAATTGTTTGAGATGGTCTCACCCAACCCTGCCAGCATCTCCACTGTGGCTTTGGGGTCCTAGGGATTCCCTGTTGATCAAAATGCGCCCAGCTGCCTTTTAACAAAGGGTGGAGGTGCAGGACAGTCACTAGGGCTTGTCATTAAGACATTAGCTAAATTTAGCTAGATCCTAAGAGGAAGTAGCTGGATTAGACCTAGTGGGGTTAATCTGAGATCTAAGGTCAGATGGGAGTAAAAGATATCAAAGTTGTGTCCAAATAGTAAATAATAAAGATGAGGTAAGTTAATAGTAGATTGATGGACAGATGAAACATGATACGGACATACATTCTTGATCACACTCTCCTCTATAATCTTCCTTTCTTGTTTCAACTTATTTCAGTCTGTTGGACTATAATATTCAGTATAATTAATAAATGTTATTACTTTAATTATACTATGTGATTATTATAAATTCAGCTATTTGTTAACTATTATTAATAAATAATATTATGTAATACAATAATAGCTAAGTTCCATCATGTTTTATTATGTGCCAGATACTGTGCTAAATTCACCTCATTTAATTCTCACTTCACAGCAGTGGAAATTATTATTACCATTCTGTAGATAAGAAAACTGAGGTGCAGAGAGGTCAAGTAAACCTTCGAAGATCATGTGCAGCTAGTGTTCAAACCCAGGAGCTTGTCTCCAGAACTGACATTCTTATCTCTCGATTCTGCCTCCGTCAATCATTTTGCCTCTCTTTCATTGGCCAGATTGATTAGGCAAGTTGATCTTCATCTCTTGTGTTTTTGACCTGGATTTCTCTCTATCTTTAACATTTTCTTTAAGAAAATTCTAAGCAAATAAAAGTGGAAAGAATAGTATACCAAACCCTATGTATGCATCTATCTTGGATTCTCTTTGCTTTGACCTCAGATCTTGATCTGGTTTATTCAATCTTGCAGACAAACTTTAAATTTCTATTTCCCCCACTGATTTTTAAAAATTAACTAATTTATTTTAATTAGAAGCTAATTACTTTACAATATTATAATGGTTTTTGCCATACATTGACATGAATCAGCCATGCATGTACATGTGTCCCCCACCCCGAACGCCCCTCCCACTTCTCTCCGCATCCCATCCCTCAGGTCGTCCCAGTGCACCAGCCCTGAACGCCCTGTCTCATGCATTGAACCTGGACTGGTGATCTATTTCACGTATGATAATATACATGTTTCAATGCTGTTCTCTCAAATCATCCCACCCTCACCTTCTCCCACAGAGTCCAAAAGTCTGTTCTTTACATCTGTGTCTCTCTTGCTATCTCACATATAGGGTCATCATTAGCATCTTTCTAAATTCCATATATATGTGTTAATATACTATATTGGTGTTTTTCTTTCTGACTTACTTCACTCTGTATGATAGGCTCCAGTTTCATCCACCTCATTAGAACTGATTAGAAAGGATGCATTTGAAATGCATCCTTTTTAATAGCTGAGTAACATTCCATTGTGTATATATACCGCAGCTTTCTTATCTATTCATCTGCTGATGGACATCTAGGTTGCTTCCATGTCCTAGCTATTGTAAACAGTGCTGTGACAAACATCGGGGTACATATGTCTCTTTCAGATCTGGTTTCCTCGGTGTGTATGCCCAGGAGTGGGATTGCTGGGTCATGTGGCAGTTCTATTTCCAGTTTTTTAAGGGATCTCCACACTGTTCTCCATAGTGGCTGTACTAGTTTGCATTTCCACCAACAGTGTGAGAGGGTTCTCTGTTTTCCCACTGATTTGATGACGTGATTGTGGCATTATTTATGTTTTACTGTACTCCAATGGCCAAGGTAGTTCAGAAGGAATGATCCAAGGAATCTCCTTCCCCCCTCCCAGATTTATTGAGATATACATGACTTATTGTTTAAGGGTCAGGTATACAATGCAATGACTTGATGCACATATATCATGAAATGACTACCCCAGTGATGTTAGTTAACCCATCTCTCACATTTTTTTGTAATGAGATTATTTGATCTATTCTCTTAGCAACCTGCAAGTGTGTAATAAAGTGTTGTTAACTGTAGTCACATCCTGTACATTAGATCCCTAGAACTTGTCTTAGCTAATTATGGCTTCCCTGGTGGCTCGGAGGGTAAAGCGTCTGCCTGCATTGCGGGAGACCTGGGTTCAATCCCAGGGTCAGGAAGATCCCACGGAGAAGGAAATGGCAACCCACTCCAGTACTCTTGTCTGGGAAAATCCCATGGGCGGAGAAGCCTGGTAAACTACAGTCCATGGGGTTGCAAAGAGTCGGACACAACTGAACGACTTCACTTTCACTTTCATAGTATATTATTATATCTTATAATATATTATTATAAAATAAGCTACTTAGTAGCTATTATTGGTAAATAATGGTTAATACTTAATAGTATCTTATTATGTGGCAGATATTGTGCTAAATTTATCTCATTTAGTTCTCACTTCAATGATCTTTGACCATTGCCTCTCTTTTTCCCCTGCCCACCAGCCTTGGCAATCATCATTATATTCTCTGTTTCTATGAATTGCCCTTTTAAGATTCCCATATGAGTAAAAATATATAGTTATTGGTCTTTCTCTGTCTGACTTATTTCGTTTAGCATGATGCCCTTAAGGTCCATCCATGTTGTTACAAATGACAAGAGTTCCTTTTTTCTTATGGCTGAATAAAATTCCATTTCACACACACACACACACACACACACCCCAACTTTTCTTTCTTTATTCATCTGTTGACATTTAGGTGGTTTCCATGTCTTGGCAATTGTGAGTAATGCGACAGTGAACATGGCGTACTCATATTCCTTCAGGACAGTGATTTCATTTCTTTCAGATATATGTTCAGAAGTGGGATTGATGGATGATATGGTAATTCTATTTTTAAATTTTTGAAGTTCCTTCATATTGTTTTTCAGAGTGACTGTATTAATTTACTTTCCCACCAATGGTGCGCAAGGGTTTCTTTTTCTCTACATCTTTGCCAATAATTGCTATCTTTTATCTTTTTGATGATAGCCATTCCAACAGATGGAAAATGATATCTCATGATGATTTTTGTTTGTATTTCTATGATTAGTGATGGTAAGCATCTTTTAATGTACCTGTTGACCATTTGTATGTCTTCTTTGAAAGAAGAGTCTGTCCAGTTTGAAAAAGGCCCTCTGTCCAGTTTTTAACTAGATTATTTGTTTTTTGTTATTGGGTTATATGAATTCCTTGTGTATTTTGGATATTAATAGCTTATCAGATATGTTGTTTGCAAATTTTTTTGCCATTTTATAGGCTGCCTTTCATTTTGTTGGTGGTTTCCTTTGCTGTGCAGAAGCTTTTTAGTTCAATGTAGTCCTACTTGGTTATTTTTTGTTTTATTGCTTGTGATTTTCATGTTATACCCAACAATTATTGCCCAGAACAATGTCAAGGAAATTTTTCTGTATATTTTCTTCTGGTATTTTACAGGTTCAGGCCATAAATTTGATTATTTAATCCATTTTGAGTTCATTTTTCTAAGTGGTTTAAGATATCCAGTTTCACTCTCTTGCATGTAAATATCATTTTCCGAACATCATTTGTTGAAGAGATTATTCTTTTCCCATTGGATATTCTTATCAAATATTGACAAATATTGAATCCCTTGTCACATATTAATTGACTATATATGTCTGGGTATATGCATGATTATGTTCCAATGGTCTATGTCTGTTTTTATGTCAATTTTATGTTTGATTACTATAGCTTTGTAGTATAGTTTGAGATTAGGATGTGTGATGCCTTCAACTCTGTTCTTTTTTCTTAGGACTGCTTTGGGTGTTTGGGTCTTTGGTAGTTTCATATGAATTTTAGAGTTATTTTTACTTTTTCTATAAAAAATGCCATTGAAATTTTGATATGGATTTCACGAAATCTATAGATGGCTTTGAATAGTATGGACATTATAACAACAACAATTCTTCTAATCTAGGAACATGGATATCTTTCCACTTATTTTGCTTTATTCAGTTTCTTTTATCAATGTCTTATAATTTTCAGTGTTCAGATCTTTCACCTACTTGGTTAAATTCATTCTTAAGTTTTTTTTAATTGTTTTTGATGCTATTGTAAATAGATTGTTTTATTTCTTTTTCAGAAAGTTTGTTATTGGATATAGAAATGAAACTGATTTTTGTATGTTAATTCTGTATCCTTCAACTTTACTAAATTCATCTATTAGTTCTAGGAGTTTTTGGTGGAATCTTTAGGGTTTTCTGCATGTAAGATAATATTATCTACAAACAATTTTCCTTCATTCTTTCTGAAATGAGTACCTGTTATTTCTTTTTCTTGCCTAATTACTCTGGCTAGATCTTTCAGTATTATGTTGAATAGGAGTGATGTTGAATAGGAGTGATGGGCTGGAAATTTTCCATACTTTAACCAGCTCTAAACTCTTAATTATCAATAATGTGATTTTAGGGCTTAAATGGGATGGATTACCAGTTTCTAGGGTGTCTTACCTGCTTAACTCTGTAGTGGCACATACCCATATATCAGAATGTTAATTGAAAAAAGTAGACTCTTCACTAATGTTGTTTAATAACTTAGCTAAATTAAGCAGGGTACAATATTTTAAGAATTGTGATGGGGGTGGGGGAGGCATGAATATTCCTTTAATTTTTCTGATGGAAGTAGAAGAGTTTGCACTTTTTTTTCTCTTGTGCCAGGGCGTTTTTCAAAGAAGTTTTCTTATCTTAAGGAGAAATAAAACTTTTATAATCTGCTCCTAAAGATTCCCAGGAAGAGAATTTTTCATGGCAGCTCTTGTTAAAATGTTGATAAAGAAGGGTTAGGAAGTGTTCTACTTGACTTAGATTAGTGAGGGGTAAAATTCTGGCAGAGGCCAGGGTGAGTAAAATATCACAGCAGGCATAGCCTTGCAGAAGCCTTTCCTTTGAAGTAATAGTCTCTTCCCCTTCGTGGTTGAATGCTATCTGAGGTTTAGTGTTTCATGAAGTTCCTTCCAAATCTCAGTTCTCTTCAGACTATACACTGGCCTTAAAAATCTCACCCTCTACCACGGACAAAATGAACAAATATAAGGAATTGAGTCTTAAATATCTAATTCGAGCCCTAAGTCTCTCTTGTCTCCAGACACATTAATTCAACTGCCTAGTGGAAATTGACATTTAGATGTCTCACATTTTCTTTGAACCCAAGATGTCTGAAATAAAATTCATCATCTTTCCATTAACTACTGCTTCTTCCATTTTTCCTACAACACAAAATGACCTACCCCAGTTGCATAACCCAAACCCTCACTCCTCATTGTCTCTTCTCCACTTGCCATTAATCACAACGTCCTGTTGGATCAGCTTCCTAAATATATCTCTAATTTGTCACCTCTCTTCACCCTCACTATGCATGCCATGCCTCCTTCATCTCTAGACTAGAGAACTGTAAGACTCCTAATTATATCCCTTCTTCTAGTGTTGTTTCCCTTTAATTCATCTTCCTCCTCCTCATGAAAGTGCTTCCTCTGAAATGCAAATATAACTGTGTCATGGCCAGTTTAAAACTCTTCAAAGGGTCCATTGCACAAAGTACAAACAATTAGTTTAGCAAAACTCTCCAGCTACCTTCTTTCTGCATTTCCCTTTGTACCCTGAATTTAGATATTGGTAGTTACCAGAATATACTGATCGTTCCCCAATTTTGTGCTTTTGCTCTGAAATTTTTCTAGAAGAAAGCCTTTACCTTTTTCTCTTTCTCATACACTTACCATAACAACCTACTTCACCTTCAAAATTTTCCAGACTCAACTCAAGAGTTCCCTCCTCTACAAAGTATGATCTGAACCATTCCCTAACTGCAAGGGTAGAATTGACTGTAGGAACTCATTTGCATTTCTACTGTACTCACTAGAATGTGAAATATACCTATGTTTTAATTGACTCACATTTTAATATGTCTGTCTTTTTTATGCATAGGTTTTTTTTTTCTTTTTTTGCTTCCTCAACCCCTGCATCAGTTTCTGGCATATAGTACACTAAATATATTTTATTTGCTTGCTTGCTTAAGTGACTGAATAAGTAAATGTGTACCCCTGAAGAATCTTTCTTATTACAATGAGTAAGGTCTTATATTTTGTTTCCTTTCTGTTATTATAAAACTTTCTTCTATCTGTACTGCTAAGTGCTGCTAAAGAAATTAACACTACATGGAATAATTATATTGTTTTATATTGTTTTCTATCCTCCATACTTCTAAGCCCCCCATTTATTTATTTTGTTACATAGTTAAAACCTTCTTAATATTAGAATTTAAACAGATTTCTATAATAACTTTAAAAGAGATACTTATGGTTTTTACTATTATTATGTTTAAAATCTCATGTTTAACTTTATTTGGGCACTATTGTTGTTGTTGTTGTTTAGTCACTAAATCGTGTCCAACTCTTTCGTAATCCCATGAATTATTGCCCGCCAGACTTCTCTGTCCATGGGATTTTCCAGGCAGACATACTGGAGTGGGTTGCCATTCCCTTCCCCAGGGGATCTTCCCAACCCAGAGATCAAACCTGTGACTCCTGCATTATAGGCAGTTCTTTACCACTGAGCCACCAGGGAAGCCTTTAGGCACCATTGCCTCTTGCTAATTATAATAAATATGTAGAGAAAGTTAACCTCTTCACACTTCTAATTTGGTAATTTGATATATTTGGATACTGTTATTAGAAACGGACTCTTATGGGGTAAGGATTTGGTGTATTTCATTAGTTGTTTCCAAGCAAAATCTTCTTCATGCCTTACTTTGGAAATTTCATTCAGACTGTGTTGAGAGTTTAGCCTTTTCCAGGCATACATATCTAGGTAGGAATATAAAGAGAGCAAGCACAGCTGCTTACCTGAAGGAAATTACAATGTTGAAGGAAGATAAGATTGTTGTACAGAGAGCTGTAACATAAAAGATAGGGGAAAGACACAAAGTGCTGTGGGAATATAGAAAAGAAACTTATTTCCAAAAAGAGGACCTAAAGAAAGCTTCCTGGTAGAAGGGAGCTTTTAAACTCGAATTTGAAAATGAAGTACGATTTCAATAGGTAAGGACTGGGGAAGGACTGTGGTGATGAGCTGAGGTGTGAAAGTACAGGATTCATGGGGGGAAAAAAACTGAAGCAGGCAGTTTCCAGAGCACACGGAGGGTGGGTTGATACTTCTAGAGGATGTTGAAAACTGGAAAGATAAGTTATAGTCCTAAGTAAGAAGCCCTTGAATGCATCACCAACAATCAAGGCTCACATGAGGCTGAACAAATTGATGACCTTCTTTCTGTCTGCCATTATCTACCCACAGCAGCGTATTAGGTTCCCCTTATCTTTTATACTCTACATTTGCAAAGAAATTGCCGTGATATCACTTCTGTTTGCCGACCTTCTCTAGCCACTTTGAAATCATGCTTTTTTTTCCCCCCTTATGCAGTCTTTTGGCTCAATGTTCTGCTATTTGAACTTCAGCCACTCTTTTTGGTTGTTGTTGTTCCTCTGGGGGATACTGCTATTATAAACTAACTGATATGGAATATAAATTGTTCTGTAATTATATTTACTGTAATAAAGGATGCTTATCAAAACTTTCTAGCTTTCTACCTGTCATGAGATTTAAATACTATGAACCCACCTAATATCTGTTGGTCATATTAATTATACACACAGAGGAATGTTCTCTTGGGAACGGCATGCTACTTCTTTTACTCATTATTCTTTTTAAATTCAAAAATTCAGATTTTACCTACTTTTGAGGGTATGGGGTATACATCGTATGAGACATATGTTGCAATTCTTTTCTCCCAGTTGTGACTTGCTGCCTCATTCATCGTAAACGTTTTAAACAGTTTTATTCAGACATAATTTGTATACCATAAACTCACCATTTCAAGGGTCCAGTTCAATGAATTTTTGTTTACAGAGTTGTACCACAATCACCACAACATAATTTTAGAGTATTTCTATTAACCTAAAAAGAAATCTTATTTTTTCTTTTTTTCTTTGTTTTTCTGACTGCACCACCCAGCATGTGGAATCTTAGTTCCCAGACTCATTCTCCCTGCATTGGAAAGATGGAGCCTTAACTGCTGGACCTCCTGGAAAGTCCAGAGAAATCTTGTATCTAATTACAGCCATTCCCCATTTCCAGTCTCAGTTGTAGGCAATCATTGCCTAGAACTGAGAACATTGAATTAGTTATTAATCTACTCTTTTTATATTTCCGAATTTGGACATTTTATATAGATGAATTATACAATATATGTTTTTTCCTATCTGGCCCTTTGCTTAGCACAGTTTTGAAGTTCATCCACATTGTAACATGTGTCAGTACTTCTTTTTTATTGTCAGAAATTTTCCATTCTATGTATGAACTTCATTCTGTTTATCCATTCACCAGCTGATGGACATTTGAGTTACTTCCACTTTTTGGCTCGTGCGAATAATACTGCTGTGAACATTAGTGTACAAGTTTTTGTGTGGATATGATTTCATATATTTTTGGTAGATTCCTAGAGGTAGAATTGCTGGGTGGCCTCATATATTTGTGCTTAGCCTTTTAAGAAAGTACCAACATGTTTTCCGAAATGGCTGCTCCAGTTTACATTGTCAAGGTTATTCAGTCACTCAGCCATGTCCATCTCTTTGCGACCCCATGGATTGCAGCACACCAGGCTTCTCTGTCCTTCACCATCTTCTGGGGCTTGCTCAAACTTGTGTCCATTGAGTCAGTGATGCCATCCAACCATCTCATCCTCTGTCACCTCCTTCTCCTTCTGCCTTCCATCTTTCCCAGCATCAGGGTCTTTCCTAATGAGTTGGCTCTTCATATCATGTGGCCAAAAGTATCGGAGCTTCAGCTTCAGCTTACATAGCCTCTAGGAACATATGAGGCCCAAGCTTCTCTGCATCCTAATCAACACTTGTTATTGTCTCCCTTTTTGATTTAGTCGTTTTAGTGGGTGAGATAGCATTATTATGGTTTTGAGTTGCATTTCCCTGATGAATAATGATATTGAACATCTTTTTATGGTATCATTAACCATTTGTACATTTTCTATGGATAAATGTCTATTCAAATACTTTGCTTATTTTTAAATTATTTATCCTTTTCTTTTTGAGTTATCAGTGTTTTATGAGGCTTCCCAGGTGACTCAGTGGTAAAGAATCCACCTGTCAATGTAGGAGATGCCAGAGATGCAAGTTTGATCCTTGGGTTGGGAAGAGTCTCTGGAGAAGGAAATGACAACCCACTCCCATATGTTTGCCTGAAGAATTCAATGGACAGAGGAGCCTGGCAGGCTCCAGTCCATGGGGTTGCAAAGGAGTCGGAAATAAGTGATCGACTGGGCACATAGAAGTGTTTTATACATAACCCGAAACAAGTTCTTTATTAGATGTATGATTTGCAACATCTTTTCCCATTCTTGTGGCTCAGAGGTTAAAGCGTCTGCTTGCAATGTGGGAGACCTGGGTTCAATCCCTGGGTCAGGAAGATCCCCTGGAGAAGGAAATGGCAATCCACTGCAGTTCTCTTGCCTGGAGAATCCCATGGATTGAGGAGCCTGGTGGGCTACAGTCCAAGCGGTAGCAAAGAGTCGGACATGACTGAGTGACTTCACTTTCACTTCCCATTCTGTGGGTTATTTTTTCCTTCTTTCTTGTCTTTTTACTTTCTGCATGGTGTCTTATGAAGCACAAATCTCTTAAAAATTTTTACAGAATTCAGTTTATCAATTTTTACTTTTATCTCTGGGCTTTCAGTGATCACTCAACCTTTTTGGAGACTTGGATCAGATTAATTTATGAAAATTCTGGTTGTTATGTTTTTGATGACATAACAAATTGAAGCTTTTATTACCTTATTTGTGAGGTGCTCATGCCTGCTTCTCCCTGCAGCATTCATTGATCTACTGTGGATTTCCTGAAATTACAACAGTGAATTAAATTTACCTTCCACATTGGGGATTCACTGCCTATACAAACTTCCTATTTTCCTTCCCACCATCCTGTCCTTACCCTGCAAGCAGCAAGGAATCTCTGTCCAAAGAGCTTCAGAACATCATTTTCCAGCTCCTGAAGGGTTCTGGGGACACACAAGCACCCACAGGATATTCAGAGATGACCCATGTGTTGTTGGAAATGGACTATCCAAGCGTGCTCTCCTGAAGTCTGTCCAGGTCTCCAGAACTCATGCATACATGTACAGCTGTGTTTGACTCTTTGTGACCCCATGGACTACAGCCCGCCACCTCCTCTATCCAGCAGATTTCCCAGGCAAGAATACTGGGTTGGGTTACCATGCCCTCCTCTAGGACATCTTCCTGACCCAGGGACTGAACTTACATCTCCTGCATTGGCAGGCTGACTCTTTTCTGCTGAGCCACCAGGGAAGCCCTGAATTCCGAGTGGCAGAATGAAGTTATGAAAGAGCTGGGACTAGGAGCCAAAAGACCCAGGTTCTAGTCCTGAATCTACCTGAACAAGTCACTTGAACTTGCTGTAGTTTAACTTCTTCATTTAGAAAGTGAGCTTTTGGATATCTAATGCTTCTTCTTTTTTTATAGCAGTGTTTCTCAGTAGGGGGAACAAATTGCCCAGAAGCATTTGCAAGACATCTTTGGTTACAAAAACTGAGGGGAACATTACTGCATTTCTTGAGCAGAAGCACTGATGCTGTTAAACATTCTATGATTCACATCCCAGCTACTGCAACAGAGAATCACCCAGTCCAAATAGCAAGAGTGCAAAGCTTGAGAAGTCCTGTTTAGCGTATCTGTTTTGTTAGATTTTTTGATAGAAAATTCCCCTCTCTTGTTTTATATGAATACTTCCTTTCTTCTAAAGCTCAGGTCCAAAGTGGAGACTTCTTTGGTCATTTTAATTCATAATGATTATTTTTTCTTATTTCAGAATTCCTATGCTATTTATTATTATGTCACTAATAAGTATAGTAAAATAAAAAAATTATAATTGTAGATGATTTATATTTTTAAGCAATAAGTAAATATTTATGAAGTTAATGTATTATAATCTATAAGATGTTTGCTTTTTATCATCAAAATAATTCTGAAAGTGATGAAAATTTTTATCCCAGCTGATCTGCTTGAGATACTTGCAGCTTCCAGTCCTGATCTCTCTGTGCTGGGCTTTCTTAGTGGCTCAGACAGTAAGGAATCTGCCTGCAATTCTGGAGACCTGGGTTTAATCTCTGGGTCGGGAAGATTCCCTGGAGAAGGTATAGGCTATCCACTCCAGTATTCTTGCCTGGAGAATCCCACAGACAGAGGAGTTTCATGGGCTACAGTCCATGGGGTTGCAAAGAGTCAGACATGACTGAGCAACTAAGGCTCCAGTACTGACAGCTAACAGTAATATGAAAGCTAAGAATTTTGCCAATTTACATGTCAAGGTCTTTCGCAGGCCCAGACCATTCCAGCCTCTTCACTGGGGTCCAATTCAGGGAGGAGTGTCGCAGGTAGTTTCACTGAAGTAAGTTGAAACCCTGCTCAGGCTCACTTAGGGACAGTCCAGCAGCTGGAATAATGAAGGCAAGACCTGAATGGAAATTTCAATGCAGGGCTATTCTAAGGTACATACAGGGTATTTGTTTTCTAAAATAAATTCCCTTGCACTTCCACACTGTTTTCACATCTATTTCTCCATGATCTGTCAGATAGATCATGAATTATCGTTGCTAAAATGTGGGCCTGCTTAAGCAACACAATCTAAGCCACCGGCTTAAGCAGCACATCATTAGAGTCACGTTAAACAGCACCAGGTGCAGGTCTGACCCCTTGAGGACCACCACTCAATATGCCCCCAAGGCTGACATTTAACCATTGATGGCTGCTGAGTAGGGCCCTCTGACCAATAGCACATCAGTCAATAGTGTTCTTCCAGCCCCACATTCCCAGAATCTCTGCTTCCCTTTAGAGCTGGCCCCATTTGTTTTCATTAGTTTTTGGATTGAACAGTATAGCTAAAATTTAAAGGCAACTGCAAATGATTTATAAAGAATATAGGCTCAGTTGCATTAGGGATATCAATTGTCTAGTAAATATATTAATAAAAACACAATGACTTTTCACTTTGCATTTTACCATAATAGGTTACTAAAAGAATCTCCAATCTCCTTTTGTGGAATCTGCTTTTTCAAATTGACTTCCTTGAGCCTTAGTTTGACCATATGGACTCTGTGTGTGTGTATCTGTGTGTGTGTGTGTGTGTGTGTGTGTGTGTGTGTGTGAGGAAGCAGGCAGAGGGGTTAATCTGCCCAATTAGCATTGGATTTTGCTTGATGTTCTCTCTGTGGAATAGCAACCAATTTTATAATTTTATAAAGTAAATTCAATCAGTAGACTTTCTGCTTTATTCATTTGTTTAATTGAAATGTGATAAAAGATTTTTAGGAGTTAAATAGATGTTTCTGTTAATAAACTTTATTTTTCTAGAAGATTTAGATTTATAGGAAAATCAAACAGAAAGTACAGAGAGTTGCTATACATGCTCTGCACACCCTCCCCTCCCTCCCCTCACTTTTTCTCCTATTAACATCTTGCTTTGGTATGGTTGGGCTTCCCAGGTGGCTCAGCAGTAAAGTATCCGCCTGCTAATTCAGGAGATGCAGGAGATGCAGGTTCAATCCCTGGGTTGGGAAGTTCCCCTGAAAGAGGAAATGCCAACCCATTCCAGTATTCTTGCTGGGAAATCCCATGGACAGAGGAGTCTGGCGGGCTATGGTCCATGGGGTCACAGAGAGGGGGACATGATCTAGTGACTGAGCACACACACACACACACACGCATTGGTATGGTACATTTGTTACAACTGATGAGCCGATACAGGCACAACAATCTTAACTAAAGTCCATCGTTTACATTAGAGTTTACATTAGAGTTACTCTTAGTTTAGTATCGTTCTATGAGTTTTGCCAAATGCATGATATTATGTAACCACCATTACAGTATCAGATAGCATTGCTTCAGGGCCCTAAAAATCCCCTGAGCTCCACCTGTGCATGCATCCCTTTCTCCTCCTTGCCTCCCCTCACCTCCTGGCAGCAGGTCTTTTTACTGTTCTCATAGTTTTTCCCTTGTCATATAATAGGAATCATACAGTATGCAGCCTTTTCTGGTTGGTTTCTTTCACTTAGAAATATGCATTGTTTCCCTCTGTTTTTTTGGCTTGATACCGTATTTCTTTTTTCTTTTTCAGAATATTATTCCATTGTAGAGATGTACCACAGTTGTTTATCCATTTATCTCTTGAAGAACATATTGTTTGCTTCCAATTTTTACAGCTGTAATTAAAGATGCTATTAAACTTTCTTGTGCAGATTTTGTATGGAGAAAGTTTTCATCTCACTTCGGTTAATAACTAAATGTGCAATTGCTGGATCATAGGTAAGAATGTGTTTAGCTTTGTTAAAAAAAATTCCAAACTGTTTTTCAAAGTGACCGTTTCATTTTATATTCCCACCAGCAGTGATTAAGAGCTCCTCATGCTCCATATTTTCTCCAGCATTTGGTTTTGTTCCTGTTTTGGATTTTATTCATTCTAATAAGTATGTAGAGGTATCTCATTGTTTTAATTTGCCCCATTGTAATTATGGAATGATGCTGATCATCTTTTCATATGCTTATCTGTTATCTATGTATTCCCTTTGGGGAAATGTCTATTCAGATCTTGTACCCACTTTTATATTGGGTTGCTTTCTTTAGAAATCTGTGTGTTTTGGATACAAGTTTTTTTTATCAGATAGGTTATTTGCAAGCATTGCTTCCCAGTCTATGGCTTTTTCTTTCATTCTCTTAACAGTGTCTTTTGCACAGCAGGAGTTTTTAATTTTAATGAAGTCTAACAGTAATACTTCTCTTTCATGGATTGTTCTGGCATTATATCTAAAAACTTCTTACCAAATTCAAGGTCAACTAGATTTTTTCCTATACTATCTTCTAGAAGTTTTGTTATTTTGCATCTTACATTTAGGTCTGTGATCAATGCTGAGTTAATTTTTGTGAAAGGTATAAGGTCGGGTTTTTTGGGTTTTTTTTTTTTTTTTGCATTTGGATGTTCAGTTGTTACAGCATCATTTGTTGAAAATACCACCATTTCTCCTTTGATTTGCTTTCCTCTTTTATTAAAGATCAGTTGTCTGAATGAATCTATGTGAATCTATTTCTTCGTTCTATTTTCTGTTTCACTGACTTGTCTATCCTCTCACCGTATTGGGTGTACGCAGTTTCTCAGTGATGTCAGACTGTTTGTAACCCTTACTGACTGTAGCCCGCCAGACTCCTCTGTCCATGGGATTTTCCAGGCAAGAGTCTGGGAGTGGATTGCCATTTCCGTCTCCAGAGGATCTTCCCCACTCAGGAATCAAAGCCCTGTCTCTTGCATCTCCTGCATTGGCAGGCGGATTCTTTACCATATGTATATGGTAAAGCCACCTTGGGAAGCCCTCACAAGTATCACCCTTTGTTAGTTACTATAGTATTATTGTGGGCAGTGTCAGTTTCTGACTTTGTTCTTCTGTTTTAATGCTCTATTTTCTCTCTGGCTCTCTCACCTGAAGAGTTTGTGAAATATCAGTTTGTGAATATCTACAACATAACATTCTGGGAATTTGATTTTGATTGCATTGAATATATAGGTCAAGTTGAGAAGAACTGACATCTTAACAATACTGTTTTCCCATCTATGAACATAGACTATATTTCCATTTATCTTGAACTTCTTTGATTTTGTTCATCAGAATTTTATAGTTTTCTTTATATAGATCTTACAGATACTTTGTTAGATTATAACCAGTTGTTTCATTTGTTTTGTGCTGATGTAAATAGTGTTGCATTTTTAATTTCAAAATTCCATTGTTCACTGCTGCTAGACAATTGCATTTGTATATTAGCCTTGTATCTTGTAATCCCATTATAAGGGTTTATTAGTTTCAGGAGCTTATTGTTCTTTTAAAGTTTTGGGGATTTTCTACATGGATAATCAAGCTATCTGTGAACAAAAGTGGTTTTATTTCTTCCTTCCCAACATATACATCTCATTTCTTTTCTTATTGTTCTAAGGAAAAAGTTCATTCTGTTAAGAGCATTTACTAGAACTTCCAGTATGATGTTAAAAAGCAGTGATGCATGGGGATATCTTTTGCTTGTTCCTGATCTTAGAAGGAAAGCATTTTATTTTCTACCATTTAGTATGATATTACCTGTAAGTTTTCTGTAAATATTCTTTGTCAAGTTGGGGGAGTTTTCCTTTGTTTACAGTTTGCTGAGTTTTTTTTTCTCTTAGCATGAATGGGGGCATTAGGTTTTGTTAAATGCTTTTTCTGCATCCCTTGATATGATTATATGTTTTTTTCTTATTTAACCTGTTTATGGGGTAGATTAAATTAATTGATTTTTGAGGGTTAAACTAGCTTTATATGACTGGAATAAGTTCCAATTGATCATGGTAAATAATTTTTTCATATATTTTTGAATTTGATTTGACTGCATTTTCTTGAGGATTTTTGTGTCTATATTTATGATAGATACTCTAAGGTCTCTGAAAACCATTTTCTATTTTAGTTCTACCTAACATGGCATTCAAATGGATCACCAATTATCAATATAATAAACTTTATAGAATTATTTCCATTTTGTAGTTTTTAAGTTATCCAAACAAAACTAGATGAAGAAAACTAGTTCTCAAAACTTTGACAGATACTGAAGATTTCCCCCCAACATTATTTAGAGTTTGCTTTTATTTTAGATATAGTCAACTAATTTTATAGAAGTAATTTGTGAAGTTTGGCCTTACCAGGTGGCGCTAGTGGTGAAGAACCTTCCTGACAATGCAGGAGATGTAAGAGATGCGGGTTTGACCCCTGGGTCAGAAAAATCCCCTGGAGAAGGGCATGGCAACCCACTACAGTATTCTTGCCTGGAGAATCCCCATGGACAGAAGGAGCCTGGCTGGTTACAGTCCATAGGGTCACAAAGAGTCAGACACAACTGAAACGACTTAGCATGAACACATGAATTTGAAGTTTAAGATCATGGTTCTGATACAGACTTTTTTTTTCATATTCATCAAAAGCTTAAGTAAATATGGCTGAGGAAAAAACTGCAAAGACAAACCAAATTTATAGCACAATATTAAGATTAGAAGATTAGAATGAATGATATTTTCACTTATTTATTAGTTGGTATTTTGAAAAATGGTTCACATAGTGGAGAGGATAAGTGACCCATAAAGTTTAAAGGTATAACTCTATTAATAAAGATCATGAATGTTTGATAGAACATGATTAAGACCTAAATTACTATATTTATATTTGACTTGTCTTGACCAATGAGTGTGTACATGCTTGCAAATGGCATACCAAGGTAATTGGAAACTGAGTATAACTCAAATGACTTATTTTTATATTATTCATCCTGTTTACATGAATGGCCTACCCAGTGTTTCTGGAGACCAATGTTAGTATCATTTAACAATTACATGATTAAGAGCCTGGCATAGTGATCACTGACTTCCCAGGCAACTCAGCGGTAAAGAACCACCTGCCAATGCAAGTGATGCAAGTTTGATTCCTGGGTCAGGAAAATCCGCTGGAGGAGGAAATGGCAATGCAATCCAGTATTCTTGCCCGGAAAGTCCCATGGACAGAGGAGCCTGGAGGGCCACAGTCCATGGAGTTGCAAAGAGTTGGATACAACTTAGCGCACATGCATAATGATCACCACTCCCAGGCTTATTCTGTTGTCAGCCCTGAAATACTCATATGCAGAATAAAAATTCCACAACCTGATTGCACTCTACCCTGTTAATCCTTAATAATAATGGTAAGTAAGATTAATACAGTGCTCTAGTGTACCAGCTGCTAATGTGTTACTGGCATTAACTCTTTAAATTATTACAATAACCTCACGTGGCAGGTGCTTTCCTCTACTTTATCCATGAGGTACCTGAAGCACAGAGAGCTTCCATAATATGTACAGTGTGGTCACCCAGCTGGTGCCACCAAGACTTCAACCCATTTGAGACGAATTGAGAAGTTTCCCGTGTCTACTCTGCTATGCTACATGGTGCAGTGCTAAGTCACTTCACTCATGTCCGATTCTTTGCAACGTTATGGACTGTGGCCTGTCAGGCTCCTCTGTCCATGGGATTCTCCAGGCAGGAATACCGGAGTGGGTTGCTGTGCCCTCCTCCAGGGGATCTTCCCGACCCAGAGGTTGAACCCAAGTCTCCTGTGGCTCCTGCATTGTAGGCAGATTCTTTACCACTGGGCCACCAGAGTAGGGAAGCCCCTATTCTGCTATACTGACTTCCAATTAGAGAAGAAACAAAAACAAGAAAATACTGTAACCTCTCTTTAAACAAGTTCTACTTTTCATCTGTTGGAATTTTGTAGACATTTTGGGAAGAATATAGAAACAAAATAATTTTTATGTATATCCCTTTTAAGTAATCTTTATATTTCTTTATTAATTTAAAGAAATAATTTAATTAACTTCATTTAACCTAATTTAGTGATATAACTCTTCAAAGGGGACTTATTAATTCTCTTAACTGAGAAATCTAGGAATAGTTCTGACTTCAGGCACAGCTAGATCCAGGGGGCACACATCCTATTCTTAGGTTGATCTCTTTCTACATCCCTGAGATACATTTTCTTCATGGGGTGGACCAGATGGCCTCCAGTGGTTACCTCCTTTCAGCTTAACAACTCCAGTGGAATAGTAAATTATGTTTCTATTAATAGAGTAACATTTTTATCAGAGCTCAAGAATCAATCTCCTGATTTTGCTCAGATCTATTTAATTTGCAGACTTCCTGGCTGGGTCTCTATGCCACTATAAGTTGTAGCAACTTTTAGAACTTTGGCCTCTGATGTTTACTCTTAAATGAGGATGTAAATTATCAGCATTTTCCACATTTTACGCTGTCTCACTTCTGATGGTAGAATTAAATTAAAACACCTGTATAGAGATGCTCATCCTGGTTTAGCTCCCTGAATACCAACCCACAAGTATTCTGATTCTGATTCTGAGATGGGAGAGGAAGGAAAGCCCCTTCTCAGAGTGTGAAAAGATGAACTGTTAACAGACGTGAGTAATGTCATTAACCTGGATACAGAATCAACAAGGAAGCGCTGGCTGTCTTACGATCCTCACATGAATTTATTTGCCTGACAGCTTGGGCCTCCAGCAATACTCCCATTCCTTGCTGAGAGTGTCACAAAGGCCATGGTAAGTTCTCCGTGTAATAGGATATCACTACTCTCTGAAGCTCTAGGGTGCCCTGTTTGGTCTCCATGGACATACCCTAGAATTCGGCTCTCTCCTGACCATCTAGATGTCCTAGCTATCCCCTGGGGCTTATGAGTGTTCCAGGAAAGAGCAGAGAAGTATCTTCAAGGGGGAGGTAAATGATTTGTGCAAAGATTCAAGGTGTCACCAATGTCATGATCCTTTCCCTCCCCATATTTATTTTCTCACTCATCTTGCTGATTGGCAGGTGGCATTTAGCAATACAACATCCTCTGTGAGTTGTCTATAGAATCATAGAGCTAGAGCTGGACTTCTGGTCCACATAGGACCTATACACTGGAACAATACTTTTTACAATGATGCTTTTCCTGGTCCCCTTCCTGGTACTTTTCTGAAATATATTCACCCTGAGACCTTGCTCTAGGAGGACACCTTACGTAGAGATTTCAAGCTTCAAAGCTATGGAGCACTCCCCTGCTTGGCCCTCTCCTCCTTCTCCAGTGTTAAGGTATGTGTTTTAAAAGATATTTTGTTTATTGATTGATTTCAGCTTTAGGTTGTCAGTAAAATTGAGAAGAAGGTACAGAGATGTCTCGTATACCCCTAGCCCCTACTTAATATTTCTTTAAGAACTATATTCCATGGCAAAATAGTAAGATTCATAGGTGTCTTTATCACAATACTTATATTCTTAAAAAAAATCAGAAGTCAAATAAACTAAGGTACATGCCTTGGGTGTTAAAAATCTTGGTTTAAAATAAAATTTAAACATGTGAGTTGGTACGTACTTTATGGCGCTAAGTAAATATACATGGATTCAACCGTTTTATATAGTATTATCCCAAATTTTAAAATATATATTATATGTATAATTAGAAAAATTGAAAAATACACCAAAATATTAATGGCTTTATTTTTTAAATAATGACCACACAGATGATTTAATTTCTTGTTTATATTTTCCTTATA
The DNA here is from genome assembly GCF_019320065.1 of Cervus canadensis. Lineage (NCBI taxonomy): Eukaryota > Metazoa > Chordata > Mammalia > Artiodactyla > Cervidae > Cervus > Cervus canadensis. The sequence continues at coordinate 33,398,626 of NC_057394.1, read as the reverse complement.
AATTTTAAATTTTATAAAACAAATAGGGATGACTTCTTGAGTGAGAACATCCATCTGAAAAGAGTTGCAAATATTACAGAAAGCATGGGAAACAAGAATTGAGAAAAGAGCATTGGATTTGACAACTAGAAGGTCAGTGATAGAATTGAATTTGATAGAATAAATTAAGGTAGACGTGTCAGAAGATGTTGAAGGGATCAGAGCTTGAGTGGGAGTAGAAATCTGAAAGCAGCAGCTTCTGCCTTGCCTTCAATGTATGGAAGGAGAAAAATGCATCATAATCACATCATCTTTTGAGAGTCTGCTAGGTATCGCATTTGCTTTTTCACATTATGCTGATAAAACAATTAAACACTGTAATATCCATGCAGGCTTCCCTGGTGGTTCATTGGTTAAGAATCCGCTTGTAATGCAGGAGACGCAGGAGACTAGGGTTCAATCCTTGGGTTGGGAAGATTCCCTGGAATGGGAACCCGCTGCAGTATTCTTGCCTGGAAAAACCCATGGACAGAGGAGCCTGGTGGCCTACAGTCCATGAGGTTGCAAAGAGTGGGACAAGACTGAGCAACTGCACAGACACACGCAGAGTCCATGCATGACAAGGAAACTGAGACTTGGAGAAATGAATTTGTCTTACAAAACAAGGCAACGGCTACTAAGATCTGGGGACTTTCCACCATGTTCCACTGTCTCTTGCAGGATGACATGTAAGATCAAGGAAATGTGTCATTTTATTTTATTTGTTTTCAGCTAGTGAAGACCCATCTGAACAAGGAGGAAAGAGTCACAGAGGCCTGTGCCCTCCTAAGTATTTAGTTTCCTTGTCAGTAAAGCAGAGCGGCTAACATGAGTTTGGACTCAAGCCAGCTTAATTGAAATTCCTGCTCCACGGTGTACCCCCTGAAGGACTCTGGGCACAGAACTGAGTGCCTCCAGCCTCGGGTTTTCTCCTTTATCTAGTGGAGATAAAGACATCTACCTGAGGGTTGTTATGAAGATAGGAAGGATAATATAGGTAAAACCATCTAGCACAGTGTCTGGCCCAGGTTAACCTTCATACCTGGTTGGTGTAGCTGTGGAAATTCTCTTTGTTATAACATGATTGAGTTGCCCTTGATTTCTCTGAGGTGGTAGAGAATGGGTCTTGATCCTGTGATATATTTAGACGCATTCTGTATTTTACTGCACGCGTGGGCTCAGTCACTTCAGTCATGTCCAACTCTTTGTGAACCTGTGGACTGTAACCTGCCAGGCTCCCGCGTCCATGGGATTCTCTAGGCAATGATACTGGAGTGAGTTGCCATGCCCTCCTCCAGGGGATCTTCCCGATCGAGGGATTGAACCTGTGTCTCCTGTACTGCAGGCGGATTCTTTACCACTGAGCCACCAGCAAAGACCCTGTGTATTTTAGTATGCAAAGACAAATAAAATTTTAGTCTCTGGCTAATTCATTCCCTTAGCAAACATCTGGTAATAGCAGTCAGGTAGGTGCCTGGTATGGTGCTAGGAAGTAGAGATTGAAGAATGGCTGAGCCCTCTTCTAAGAAGCAAGTGGGAAGACACTTATGTACGGTGAATATGATAAACCAATTAATAACTGCCTCATAGAGATATGAACTGAGCACTAAGAAAGCCTGTGGGGGGTAACACTGCCTGGGGCTACTGCAAAAAGGCATCGGAGAGAAGGTGACATGTATCTGTATCTAATATAGATATATATAAAGAATTGTTTCATTTATTTATTTCTGGCTGCATTGCAAGGCATGTGAGATCTTAGTTCTGCAACCAGGGATTGAACCTGTACCCCCAGCAGTGGAAGCACGGAGTCCGAACCACTGGACTGCCAGGGAAGCCCGAAGAAGGTGACTTTATAGTAATAAAAAACAAATAACAACTTTTAGGGTCCAAGAACTGTACTAAATTTTTTCATTTTTATTCATTTGCAGTACATTGTGTTATTCTGTCTCCTACATCATGACCCTCAATGAGATGTTATGATAGAAGCAAATCCCCTCCTGTGCCATTCAGAAAAAGTGAAGGCCCAGGGGTCTCCAGGTGTTTCTATGGGAAGCTGTCCCTCACAGATGCTACCTGAAAAGGATCCCACAGTCCAATATATTTAAAAAGTAAATTATGCTTTCACGTCTTGAACTATTGCAATGCATAGTGATATTTTACAGATTCTGAGAAGACTTCGAGGTTTTTAAACTCAGATACCCAAATATTTTACTGAAATAGCAACTCCATTTAAAAAAAAAGTAACGACTATAAACAAATTAAGGAATTGAGTTCTGTGGAATTGTGGGAATGCTCATTTAGGCAATGGTTTGCATTCTGAGCAAGTGTCTGTATGTTTTCTGAAATGCTCTTGTAGTAGAGAGAGCCCTGTGAGGAGGGATGGTCAGTGACTTCCATTATATTTCAAGCTATTTCTGAATGAAAGTGGCCCAGCCTTGACATAGGTGGAGACGGTAGTAGAACTTGGAAAATTGTGAAGCAGTATGAAGTGAGGACTAGAAAATGGCAAAGCTGTGGAAGACTGTGTTGTATAGAAGAAAGGCAACTTGATAAAAAATTAAGGTGAAAAGCTCTGGTAAAATTTCAGGCTGATGATGTCATGACAAAATGTTTAGAAATGTTAAACATAATTATCATTATCCTCACGTGAAATAACATCCTTAGTTTATATTCTTTTGTTTGATTTCACTTTATCTTGAGCATTCCAAATGGAAATCTCCTCAGTCATTTTTTTCCCCCCTATCCTCCCAATATTTTAGATTTGGTTTTGCAGTATGACCTTTCTATGAGTAAGCCTTCTGAAATAAGTGGAAAAGTGCTTTAAACAGTTTACAGTATTTAATTGCATGATTGGTTTTCAGTGATATTGTGGTCATGACCTGAATTTTCTTATCAAGTGTAATGAATCTTTTCTCATATCTGGTTAATTATTACAATTTGATGAATATCTGTTTAATGTAATGAAATTGAAGTGAGTCTAACACTTGTGCTTTCCTCCAGTAATATGAGGCCAGTGGTTCTGGAAGATGATTAAATGATAAAAAGACATATTCCAGGGACATTGCTTTCTAGCCTGATCTCACCTCTTTTGCACAAGGGCTTTTAAGTTTTCTGAAAGTGAAAGTAAAGTGTTAAGTCGCTCGGTCGTGTCGGACTCTTTGTGACCCCGTGGACTACATGTAGCCTGCCAGGCTCTTCTGTTCATAGAATTCTCCAGGCAAGAATACTGGAGTGGGTTGGCCTTCCCTTTTCCAGGGGATCTTCCCTACCCAGGGATCAAACAGGGTCTCCTGCATCACAGTCAGATTCTTTACCACTTGAGCCACCAGTTTTCTAATTTTCATCAAATGAGAATTTCCCAAACACTCTATTCAGTTTTGAGTCACATTTTAAAACTTTGGACAGTAGTTCAAACACGCTGCCCATCAACAGTCTGAAAGGCCACCGCAGAGGGAGATGGGGTTTGACAATGATCAGATGCTGTCTGGTGTCCTTTGGTTTGGGACAAGTTTTCTGGGTTGCAGGGAGAGGATTCTGCAGCACTAATGAGTCACTTGCCTCTCCAGCAGGAGAGAGGGCTAGAAATAGCAGGGTCCCAGTGTTCAGATGGGCTTTCTTTTCCTCTCTAGGGTCAATTCACATTTTAGAAGGTACATCTTGCAACTCCCTTTCTTTTTCCTATACTACAGTAATGAAGAAAAAAAAATTAACCAAGGTTTACTTTTTAATTAAATGTAGTACCACTTAGGAAGATGTATGCTAATCTGAGGCCAAATCTGCCGCCCTCAGCTGTACAAGATGCTGGCCCCAGCAGAGGCTGTAAAGCTCTTGATAAGAGAGGTGAGGAGCAAGGTGCAGGTCCCTCAGCGATAACCTCCTGACTCCGACATTACAGGGCTTTCTGCTGGAATTGAGTTCTACATCTTACTCGATGGGCTGTTGTCACCGATGAGTAATGAACGCACCCAGCTCGGTCTGGAGAGCAGGAAGCAGGCAGGCCGGCCACGGGGGGCCCAGCTGCTGGCAGAGGGGCGGGGGGCTGCAGGGGAGGCAGTTAAAGGCACAGGGATCGCGATGATGCCCTGGACCTGCCAGGGAGTAGCCTCGGGCCAGGGGCAGGGAGCGTGGGCATTAATCACTGTGGTCCTGGGGCTACAGAGAGGTGCAGAAAAAGCAGCTCCGACTCTAGAACAAAGGCAGAACGTCATGAAGAAGGTACCTCCGCCAGTTTGCCGCACTGGGCTTCAGAGAGTGAAATAAACAGCAGTTTCCATCACTGGCAACTGGAGGTGTGAGGCCTGATGAGACAGCCCGTCTGGGGTCGCCTGTTTTCATTCCTTCCAGTGTTCCTTGGTGAAGCTGAATTTATTTGGATGTCTGATTTTCTTGCAGCCTCCAAAGAAGCTGATGTCAGTGGGCAAGGGACTTCTTTCTGGGAAACAGCAGGGCTGGCTTGATGTGAACTCTTCATTCCTTTCTGGTTATAATTTTAAAAATGACATTTGGGTAACTTCATAGGTATAACAGATGGCATCATTAGCTATGATTTTAAAATCCTTCTTTGCAATGCCTTTAGATATCATTCTTAAAATTACTATTGAATTGATTTATCAAAGAAATCTCCATTAAAAAGCAAGAAGAACCTGGCCAGCTGTCTGCAGTGAGTTCTGATGATCCAGTAGACTGTTTTCTCTCTTGAAGTTCCACAGGAAAGAGAAGGAAAGAATACTTCTAGCCCAGAACAGCAAAACGTTAACAGCACACATTGAAAATATGTGACCTATTACTCTGAGCTTAAGATATTCACAGCTTTAAGGAATGATGATTTAGAGGAAGTCGAAACAATTGACATTTTCTTTGGTAGTTTTACAGCAATTTGTATTGCACTGAATTACAAGATAAGGTGATTTATTTATAATTATTTTTATTTAGTAAGATTTTTATAGTCTTCCCATCAGGCAAAATAATAGTTCTAATGCTTATTTTTTAAAAGGGAGCAAGTCAGAAATTCTTGGAGGAAAAGGAAGGAGAAGATGGAATTAAGTAGTAAGGGGTATCATAAGTCGAGCACTAGTTCAAGTTGGGAAAAATAGGAGAGACAGTTTCTTACCTTCACACCAAGAGCTCTGAGGGTATCCAGCTTGAGGGACAGGGGCAGTGAACTTCTGACCAACCCATCACTTAGACCAGATAGTTGCCTGCATTCCCTTTTCTTTGAGATTATTAGATTGTGTTTGAGATATCTAGTGACCTGGAAAAGCCAGGGGTAATTCAGTTCTCCCTGTTAACTTCTTTTTCTGTTTTCAGTAACTGTAGTAATCTCCACCTCTGCACCCCCAAATTCTATACTGATTAGAGATGCAGCATGTTAAGGACATCTAACTATTAATAGTTGTCAGACAATCTGCTCTGCCAATTGCTAATTGTTTGACCTTTAGCAAGTGGTTTTATTTGTGGCAGGTGCACAGGTGGGCTTCCCTGGTGGGCTTCCCTGGTGGCTCAGAGGTTAAAGCGTCTTCCTCCAATGCGGGAGACCCGGGTTCGATCCCTGGGTTGGGAAGATCCCCTGGAGAAGGAAGTGGCAACCCACTCCAGTATTCTTGCTTGGAGAATCCCATGCACGGAGGAGCCTGGTAGGCTATATAGTCCACGGGGTCGCAAAGAGTCGGACACGACTGAGCGACTTCACTTTATTTGGGGGACTAGAGGGAGCCTCATTTTTTTTTTTCGCCTGTAAAATTTGGATTTGGTAATGGAATTTCACTGATTCTTTGCTCATTCTCCTTAAATGCAATTAGACTACAAAATCTCCACTTGCTTCTACTTGTCTTTGAACAAGGGATTTAAAAATTTCAATGAAAGTTTCTATCATGAATTAATGCTACCTATGCCAATAAGAACAGTGTATGCTCTATGGTGTATGGTATATAGTGCCTTAAATATGGGAAAATCTGAGGTTTTTAGATAATGCCATAAGGCATTTTAATAACTTCAAAATTAACACATCAGTTACCATAAGTTAAGGACCCTAGTTTGCAGGACTTTCCTGTGATTTCTTTTCTCAGCCTATCTGGGTGGTTCTGCCTCACTTCCTGACAGTAATTAAATCCTCACCCATCATTGTAATGCAGTGACCTAAGTACAGAGCAGATTGTTTCTGTCAGAACTGTGGTTCAATGAATTAGTGTGTAGTCCATGCAAAAATAACCTAGATTTTTGTGGGGTTACAGGACTCTCCTAATGATTGGTCATCATCTGGATGAATACATTTGGTTTCCATGGTCCTGAAAAATGGAAGAGTCTTAGCAAAGAACTCAGCTGCTCTTATTTCAGAGCTGTTGAGTGTTCCATCATTTAGAGTAAATCAGGGAGTTCTGTTTTGAGTCAGGAAAGAAGGAGACTGAATGTGTACAGCATGATTTGGAAAGTCAGTCTTAGTTAATCTTCAGCCCACAGCAATACCTGGACAGGCTCAGGTCAGATGAGTGTTCATGAATTGCTTTTGTGAATGCATGAGTCTCTTGGATTCAGTCATCATCATATTAGTATTTTTTGCACTAAATTCTTAAATTTTACAAATGGCTGAATTAAAAATATACAACATGCATGAATTTCAAAAAGGGGATCCCATAAGTAGAAAACCCTGAGCATAAAACTTTGTGCATAATCTTAAAAGTCTAACTTAAAGATATCAGCTATAGAGAGTCTGGAAATGTTATTTAGCTATAGAACTCATCAAATATATATACATATTTTCTCCATGTTAAGATTTGCTCAGATAGTGTGCATTTGAATCCTGAAGAAATATCAAAAAGTAAGCTTCATAGTGTATTAAAGACTGATACAGCAGATATAGGCTTCCTTGATGGTTCAGTGATAAAGAATCCACCTGCAATACAGGAGACTTAGGAGACGTGGGTTCAATCCCTGGGCCAGGAAGAGCCCCTAGAGGAGGAAACAGCAACCGACTCCAGTATTCTTGCCTGGAAAATCCCATGGACAGAGGAGCCTGATGGGTTATAGTCCATAGGATGGAAAAGAGTCAGACACGACTGAGCAACTGAACATGCACACGCATAGCAGATATAATCATGGAAAACATAAGCAAGTGTTTATTCCTTGCTGCGTTAAGGATAACTGGTAAGAAAAAAATCTTCTAAAATGAAAATAATCCCAACACCCGCTCTTCTGAAATGGAATTCTCTTTTTTTAGAGTTTGCTGTGGCCTGTGCCTTAACACGTTCTAATGCATTTGAATTGCTGCTAGAAAGAAACTAAGTTCTTGTTAGAATTTAAAACACAAGGATCCATTTCTGCCTAACAGTCTTGTAGCTGCGCATTCCCTGAAGTGTATCCCATCTGCTTTGGGGAGCTCTCATTGCAATATGCAGTGATTGCAGGATAAGCACACCATTTTCCTGTCAATACTTTCCTATTAGCCTCCTGGATCCATACATCATCATCTTGCTGGCCTGCAGTTTGCTTATCTTTGTCTCTGAGGCTGCCTTTGATTTATCTAACACCCAAGCTAATGAGGCATGGAGCCCGGGGTGGCTCCAAGGATAATGCACTCCTGTATAAAAATGCTTAAGGAAGGATCAAGTGCTAATCCATCCTAGACTAAAAGGCCTAGCCCTTCAACAAACGTTGTATTTCTTAATCGCTAAGCTAAGACTATAATAGCTCCCCTTTAAGCTACTAGTATTGGTAAAACTATACACACTAAATACATGCAATTTACCAAAAGAACTGAAAATTGGATTTTAATTTGTGCTTCCCCCCCAAAAAAAAAATAGCCAAAAAATAGTTTCTGTCTTAGCAACAGTTATCACCATTATTTGACAGCACTCTTATGCAAAAATAAGTTAGCTTTAATATTTAATTTACCATAATAGTTTTATATTCCCTCTCTGGGACCTATGTTTTTCTGAAGACAAAAATAACAGAAGCTACTATGTTACTGTGGCAAGGATGAATCAAGCCAGCTATTTCAATAATGGAGGTAATTACAAAGTGTACATATCTGAAAAGTACCCAGTGGTTAGGGGTTATTTAATTAACATGAAAATTTCAATATCAGTAGCAAGTGTGTTAATATCACAAAAGCATTGTTAAAAATGTATTTGAAAATAGTAATGATTTTCACTATTTTAGTTATACACATTTTAGTCTTAAAAACACTTTTTACTGATACATGGTTGATTCTACAGCATTGCAGCTATATATAGAACAGCATAAAAAAGCTAGAGACTATTAATTTGGTCAAATTAAATAACTAACCTAGAAACATAGGCACAAAATATTTGTCTTAAAAATAATGTCCAAATGGGATATCTATATTAATATATAAGCATAGAAAATACCCAAATACCTACTCTCTTTATTTTTCTTAAAGTATAAATTCAATGTGCAGAGATTTTCCTAAAATATTTGCTCATTCTATTAATCACGTGCAAGGAGAAGTAGGTTGTGGAAAATTCTTCCCGTTATAAATCTTTTGCCTGTGTTAGGATGAAAACAATTCTATTTAAAAGCAAATATAGAAGGAAGGAAGAGAGGGAGAAAGGGCAAGAAGATGTGAGACAGAGGAAGAGAGAGAGGAGGGAAAAAAAGCCATCCTGCAACTAAATTGTGGTAAACGTCCCAGGAGAAGAAAGGTTCACTCTGAATCACGGTGCAATGAGAAAATCCTTCACCCATTGGTTCACTCTAAGCCCTGAGGACCTGACCAAGGTAATAAGTCCTTTTATTGGTCACTAACCAACATTATTGAGAACCTGGGTGGAATTTAATGATGCGACATTATTAGGAATGGTTATTCAGATGTAAATGATCTTCAGTTGGTTTATTTAAGTCACATAAAGAACCTAGTTTAGAATGAAAATTACTTATTGATTATTAGAGCAATTAACAGAATAAATTTTAGTGCTGGTATTAACATTTTCCTAAAGTCCAAAACTGTTGCTACTTTAAACTCAGCAGAACACTTAATTGGTCTGGGACTCAAAGATTATCTTCTTTGGGGAGATTTATCCTTAAAGGATTTTTTTAAAAAACCAAGAAACCAGTTGCCAAAATCCATTCTAAAATATTTGAAGTGCTTCCATTTTGGCTTTTAGTAGAGGAGAAAAAACCGTGCCAGAATAAAATGGAGCTGCATAAACTTAATTGCATGAGTAAAAGGATGGAATATTCCATTTTTGCTCTATTAAATAAAAAACAAAACCTTTGAGGTCAATTAAAGTGATATCTGTGTTGTAGATTTCCTATTTCCTTTCCTTTTGCTAATATCCTTCAGTCAGTCAGCATCATTCATCATTTATGGGGCTGACTTTGCTTAGTTATAATTTTTTCTCTTTCAATTGTCTTCATTTTAAAGAGAGGATCACTTCTTAGAATATGGTCTTTGTCAGAACTGATCATTCTTTCTGTGATTTTCAAGAAGTGGTAATAGTGTATACAGTTATATACACAAAGGTGTACAGTAGAGCTCATTGAGTGCATAAATTCAATACCCAAATCTTTAAAAGCTATTTGAATTATTTTGATGTCAAGGGTAAAAGTTCTTTTGATTTCTTTTTTTTTTTTTTTTATTTTTTTATTAGTTGGAGGCTAATTACTTCACAACATTTCAGTGGGTTTTGTCATACATTGATATGAATCAGCCATAGATTTACACTTATTCCCCATCCCGATCCCCCCTCCCACCTCTCTCTCCACCCGATTCCTCTGGGTCTTCTCAGTGCACCAGCCCCGAGCACTTGTCTCATGCATCCCACCTGGGCTGGTGATCTGTTTCACCATAGATAGTATACATGCTGTTCTTTTGAAACATCCCACCCTCACCTTCTCCCACAGAGTTCAAAAGTCTGTTCTGTATTTCTGTGTCTCTTTTTCTGTTTTGCATATAGGGTTATCGTTACCATCTTTCTAAATTCCATATATATGTGTTAGTATGCTGTAATGTTCTTTATCTTTCTGGCTTACTTCACTCTGTATAAGGGGCTCCAGTTTCATCCATCTCATTAGGACTGGTTCAAATGAATTCTTTTTGACGGCTGAGTAATATTCCATGGTGTATATGTACCACAGCTTCCTTATCCATTCATCTGCTGATGGGCATCTAGGTTGCTTCCATGTCCTGGCTATTATGATTTCTTAAAAAAAAATTATTGCCACTAGCCTCATCCCAGTGTACCAGTCCATCCATGTCAGTGTACTGGATAATCTTCAAAGGGAATTTCTAAGGGGGCTAATCCATTAATTGATATCATGTTCTGTATTCCTAAGAGCTATTACAGAAGCTTGAGTGAGAACGTGAGCTAAGTTATTGTACTGGTTTCTTGGCGCTGCCATAACAAAGTGATTAATACAGTAGAAATGTATCCTTTCACAGTCTGGAGGTTAGACGTCCAGTATCAAAGCGTCAGCAGAGCTATGTTCCTTCTGACAGCTCTAACCAGGAATTCTTCCTTGTAGCTTCTACTACTGCCTGCTAGCTTCTAGTAGCTTCTATGAATCCTTGGCATTTGTTGTCTCATAGCTGCATCACTGCAGTCTCTACATGTGCCTTCACACGACCTTCTCTGTGTGTTTCTGTGTCTTTATGTCCTCTCCTGCACTTACGTGAACACCAGGCATTGGATTCAGGGTCCACCCTATTCCAATACAGTGAAAATGGAAATGTTACCTGCTCAGTAATGTTCAACGTTTTGTGACCCCCATGGACTGTAGCCCACCAGGCTCTTCTGTTCATGGAATTCTCCAGGCAAGAATACTGGAGTGTGTTGCCATTCCCTTTTCCAGGGGGTCTTCCTGACCCAGGGATCAAATCCAGGTCTCCCGCATTGCAGGCAGATTTTTTACTGTCTGAGTCTCCAGGGAAACCTCATTCCAGATGCAATCAAGTTAGGATGAGATTATAAATATTCCAGTATAACCTCATCCTAACTTGATTACATCTACAAAGACTCTGAAAAGACTCTACTTCCCAATAAATTCACATTCACAGTTTTCAGGAATTAGGACTTGGTCCTTTCTTTTAGGGTTCATGATTCAATCCACTGCAGTCATATAAATAATAATTTTCATATTCCACCTACTTCACTAATAACGGCTACTCTTTCATGAGTGCCTAGCATGTGCCAGACACAATGTAAGCCTTTTCCAACCTATACAAGAAAGAACTGTAATTCCAATTTGCACATTAAAAAAACAAACTTTAGATACCTTAACCCAGATCACAAAGCTTGTGAGTGGTGAAGCCAGTATGTAAATTGAGGTCTTTCCTATGACACTTTTTCCTATGGGGTCTTCATGAATTACATAAAACACAATGTGCTTATACTTGGTTTTGTAGTAGATTCAGTCTTTGCATAGAGATGTGTTAAATATGTTTGTAAATATTCAGATTGAAGAGGAGAAAAATGATGTTAAATCAAAACCACAAATGAATGCCACACCTTTGAGTATACCCAGGCCTTGGGCACCCTGGAAGATAACAAGTATCAGATGGAATATGAAGTTTCCAGCCAATGTTCACTTTGGTTGTTCCAAAGGCACCATATGTTTTAAGAAAGATGTCTGTTAAAAGACATTCATACGGAAGATCAATGAGATTTTCTAAGAGCTTGAAATAGCTGAAATAGCTGATAACCAAAGACATCACTTTGGAGACGTCTCATGGGGATAATTTTAGATGTGGGTACTTTATTTATAACAATACATGTATTTTATTTCTAAACTGTTTTAGTGTAAAGTTTCTGACTCAACATTATGCTTGCTGAAGCTTTAACTACTTTATAAATACAGAGTTTAATTCTATCTCCAAGTGAAAAAGGGAGAATGAGCTTTTAAAATTTCTTTTATTATTTCTTTATTATAAAATTGATAGAGACAATAAAATATTCTAATTAGATTTTGCATTTATTTGACTAGTATTAATGGAGTAAGCATTCCAAAAAGTATATTTTTTGACAATTTGCACTGACTTTTTTTTAGCCTATTTATGTCTTTTGCTCTTTATGCGTATCTGGGGATTGGGCTTTTTTTTCTGATGGTTTACAAGAGCTCTTTCTGTATTAAGGATATTAACCATTTGTCTGACATACTTGTTGCTTAATATGTTTCCCTGCTCACTTATTTCTTTTAAACTTAGTTTATATTTCTTTTCTTTTAACTCCCTCTCCCCCTTTAAATTCTTACATTAGTAAAGTTATTGCTTTCTTTCTTTACATTTCTATTTCTAAGGTAATAGTTTACCTTAGAGTTCAAAAGTTATTTCATACCTCAATATTATTATTTTCCTAGTATTCTCATGAGTTTCATCCTCATAATTACATTTTACATTTTAATCTTTCATGCATGTGAGGATTTGTGGCCCATGCTTCAAAGTTTTATTTCCATCAAATACCAGGAAGAAACCCTGTTCTCCTTATGGAAAGCAGCAACTATGCTATACCAGATCAGGAAAAGATGCTCCATGCCAGGGGAGTTGCTGAAGAATCCCACTGAATCTCAGGTTACTCAGCCCATGTCAAGTAACATGAGCTAAAGCCCATATGCCGTCCAGTTGCTCTCCTCCTCCCTGTCTCAGTTTCAACATTATTGAACCGTGGAGTATTGTGCTTGCCTCTACTTCAGAAGTTCTTACCCATCACATAATAACTGCTCTTGGATTGGGTCATTCTTTAGTTCAGAACACCAGACCATGTGGAATACAAAGATCAGGGAAAATTACAAGTGAGCAGCCGAGCCTCTCTGAGCCTATCTGCTCATCTATAAAGAGGCGGTAACTATGATACTTGCAGGGTTGATATAAGAAAATAAATGAAATAATTCATGTAAAGCAAGTAAGTGCTCTTAGAATGACTGTTAGTTTTATCAGTGTTAAAGATAGTTCTTCAAGTCTGATTAAAAATTTGCATTTGCCAAGTTATCAATATCTGTTAAGCTGGGATTTACTTTCCAATTGCAATTATTTGCACTAACTCTGCACCTATCGGAGGATTAATATAGACCACAGAGGCTATTCTTTAACCCATTGAAATGTGGATGCCTTTACAGTAACTATAAAAGTATGGCACGATTGAAAAATTAAACTTTTAAAATATACTTTTAAGGGCACAGCTACTAAGTATTTATTCTAAACACTGTGGAATAGTACTTAGAAAATGATCTAGAAATTTGAAAACATCCTCTAGGAATACTTAGGGCTTCCCTGGTAGCTCAGCTGGTAAAGAATCCACCTGCAATGCAGGAGACCTGGTTTTTATCCCTGGGTTGGGAAGATCCCCTGGAGAAGGGAATGGCAACCCACTCCAGTATTCTTGCCTGGAGAATCCCATGCAGAGAGGAGCCTGGCAGGCTACAGTCCACAGGGTTGCAAGAGTCAGACATGACTGAGCGACTAAGCACAGCGCAGCACAGGGATACTTAGGGGCTTATTGATTTTTACTTATTCTTTGCATTACAATTTTGCAAAAGATACGTTCTAACACAGATGACATTACAGTTTCTACCTTATTCATTTTTATTTTTTAAGAATTGAGTTGCATGATGGAGTCAGGCTACTTCATGAGAGTCTTAACAATTAATAATAAAATAGACAAACCAGGTGGAGAATAAAAACTACTTCACTCATTGGAGCATATACAAATTCTTAATTTTAATGGAAATTTCATTTGAGTCAGCAAAAAATATACATGGGCCTTTGTTCTCTGAATCAGTCTAAGAACTTTAGGTCAATAGCAGACGATTGAGCAAATGTCACTCTCCTATAACTCTATCCATCAGGGAATAAAAAAGGGTGTAATTGCAAACTTGCATTACACTTATTTAGAGTTCTGAAACTACAGTTATTATAAAATAACATTGTCAGTGGTGACCTGGGTTATTTGCTTATTTATCTTATTTAACCACAAGCTTCATTGGTTTTTTCAATACTTCAGGATAAGATTGTCTTGGATCATGGGGGGATTTTTTAAAATTTACTCAGAGCACCAGAGGAAACCTTAATTTCATGACTCTCAGTGTGTTTTAACTGTCGAAGGTAGACTTGTTTCTTCTATGCAATAAAAACAAGTGTGTCTTCAGATGATTTCTGAACTAATATTTTTTTCAGTCTAATAATACCCTATATTAGATAAAAATTGCTCTGTATTAACAATAAGCATTATTAATTAAAAACCACATGCTTAGTAATGAGTTTGTAGAGTTTGTCCTCCTGCCAGGAGAGAGACAATTCCCTGGATAGAAGATGTCACAACGACTAAACTAATGCTGTGCTTGCTCTTTGCCAAAAGGCCAAGGAGTAAGGCAGCCAGTTGGCTGGAATTTAGCATCCAGTCAAATGGTTTGGTCCCTGCTGAATGTAAAGTAATGGACTGGGTGCCATGGGGAGGTCCTCTGTTGAAGCAGAGGACACAACAAAGGATTCAAAATTTAATGAGGAAAAAGGACCATTGAAAGTGGAAGTAAATGATAATACAACAGAAATGATGAAGAAATGATTATTTTTAGTAATTAAACATTCTAGTCAGGTACAATAAATAACAAAATTCATGTTATTAAAAATTCTTCTCTGGGCACGTTTTTGCATTAGGACTAAAAATTAGATTATTTTTGGTCATCTTTAATGGATGCTGCTGACTGCCTGCCCAGAAGCTGCTCCTCTTTCTTTCAAATGGGATTTTCTGTTCGGGCCCTAACTTCTATCTCAACCTATAAGGAAGAGATTATCATTGGAGGCAATTATGTACTAGATTTTACATAGCACTTTTATTTACTGCATGTATTATTTTTATGTCATGTGACCTCTCTGATAGCTGTCTGGTTTACCAAGTCCACTGTCCACTGAAGAAAGTTCAGTGTCTATACTTTGTAGCATTTAAGTTTACTCCACCACCCAGATTAGTTGTAATTTATTTTAATTACCTTACATTTTCATTTTTCTCAGCAACAAAATGGGCTTAATCCTACTTCTTTCACAAAGATGCACAAGTTAAATAATAGGCAATCTCTATAAACTCTTTGGTGTTTTTTTCCTTTTTATTTTATTTACTTATTGGCTTTTGGCCACACCAGGCAGGCTTGAGGGATCTTAGTTCCTGACCAGGGATCAAATCCACACCCCCTGCAGTGGAAGCACAGAATCCTAACCACTGGACCACCAGGGAAACTCCTTGTTTTTTGATGGATTTTTTTGTTTTGTTTTTTTAAATCAAAGTTACAATACAATATGATGTTGTGTAATTATATATTGTTTTTACTCTAATGGGAAGTCACATTCTTTCAATTCTAACACATAAAAAGAAATTTTTTATATATCATGTACTTGGTTTAAATAGAAAATCTGGACTTCAGCTTATGGCTGATAAGATCCCCAAAATCTAAAAAACAATCCTTCAACCATTCTACTTAGCTTTTGCTTTTTAACGAAAGTCTAGCATAGATCATGTTGATTCAGGGAGAAAAAGTGAGACCTGTAGCTATGCACCAGGCTGGACAAACTGCTCTAGCCCAAAGATGAGAAGGTACCACCTGGCTCGTAGGCATACGGGAGTGCCTCTGGGAGTGATTCCAGCTACCAGGAGCATACCTGCATGCTCAGTTGTTCAACCGTGTCTGACTCTTTGCGACCCCATGGACTGCAGCAACCCCCCGGGCTTCTCTGTCCATGGGATTATCCAGGCAAGAATATTGGATTATCCAGACCATTTCCTCTTCCAGGGGATCTTCTTGACCCAGGCATGGAACCTGCGTCTCCTGCGTTGGCAGGTGGATTCTTTACCACTTGAGCACCAGGGAAGCCCAGTCACCAGCAGAGTGGGCTCCTTTCCTCTGCTGGTTCTGTGACTTTCTCCCAGGCTGACCTTTTCTTACTGCAAACTCAGTATCCATATTCCATATTTGTGCAGTATTGTAACCTGGAGGTCATTCATTTGTGCAAGGTCGTGGCATAAACTAGCCCCTTCCAGCACTTTCTAGCACTCTGTCCTCACCTTGAGAATTCCCATACAGTGGTATTTACTATTGTATCAAAGGTCCTCACACAATGTGGGTCAGAACCCATGTCCACCCTGGAACTCTGGCTCATTGACCCCTAAAACTCTTAATTGACACAGTGAATACATGGATGAACGAATGAATTAGTACACAAAGAAATGCAAAGAAAGTGAGGAGGCTATGCTGACTTGGTTTCACCCAGATTGCCTCAGTTTATCCATGGAAGTTTCCTTGTCTATACTTTATGGATTCAGATTGATTCCTGCTTCTGGTCAGTCTAGACAAAAAAGATAATGGGCAGATAATTACACTTTCTCAAGTGTAATTTCCAGTGGATGTGCTGGAATCAGAAGGGGATTGGATGCTATGGAGAGCTATGGAGAGCGGCTTGGTAAAAAGCAGATTTCTGGGTTATGGCTAAGATCTCCTATTTCAGAGTTTGAGGGATGGGGGATGCCATAGTGAAGTGAATCTGAACCCTTAATGAGCTTCCCTAGTGATTCTCACACTAAAATCTGAAGCCAGTATGTTCCCTGACAAAAATGTGAGATTTAACCTTCTCTTGAATGAGTCCAGCCAATCTAAGGCACTGTCCATGGTGCTGGAGATGGTTTTATAGGTCGTGCACAGAAAAATCCAAAAATTACCAAAAGGGATCCCTTTTCATTGGGAGTTATCTGCTTCTGAACTAAATTGTGAACATTCTAATTTTTAACATCTGGGAAATTAGAAGCAAGATTTCTGGGTGAAACAAGCTTGAAGGGATAGAGGCACGACTGCTCTGAGTCTAGAGTGGTTTATGACTGGTAAGGACTTTTAGGACTAGAAGATAGGGCTGCGAGGTTAATAGAACTAGAATATTTGAGGGCAGTGTTGGTAATTTTTTAATGGCTTATTTTATATTGGAATATAGCCAATTAACAATGTTGTGATTGTTTCAGGTGGACAAAAAAGGGACTCAGCTATACATGTACCCATTCTTCCCCAAATTCCCCTCTCATTCAGGCTGTCACATAATAGTGAACAGTGCTCCCTGTGCTGTACACACACACACACACACACACACACACACATATACACACATATATGTATATATATAGATAGATAGATTGTATATATATATGGGCTTCCCTGGTGGCTCAGGCAGTAAAGAATCTGCCTCCAGTGCAGGAGACCTGAGTTTGATCCCTGGGTCAGGAAGATCCCCTGGAGAAGGAAGTGGTAACCAACTCCAGTATTCTTGCCTGGAGAATCCCATGGACAGAGGAACCTGGTGGGTGATGGTCCATAGGGTTGCAAAGAGTCAGACACGACTTAGTAACTAAACCACCACCACCACCATACACATACACATATATTTGTTATCTGTTATTCAGTCACTCAGTCGTGTCTGATTCCTTGCAGCCTCATGGACTGCAGCACACCAGGCTTCCTTGTCCTTCATTATCTCCCAGAGTTTGCTCAAACTCATGTCCATTGGGATGATGATGCCATCCAGCCATCTCATCCTCTGTCACACCCTTCTCCTTCTGCCCTCAATCTTTCCCAGCATCAGGGTCTTTTCCAATGAGTCAGCTCTTCACATCAGGTGGCCAAAGTACTGGAGCTTCAGCTTCAGCATCAGTCCTTCCCATGAATATTCAGGGTTGATTTCCTTTAGGATTGACTGGTTTGATCTCCTTGCTGTCCAAAAGACTATATATATATATATATATATATATATATGTATGTATATATATATATATATACACACAATACATATATATACATGTGTGCATGTTTATATATATATACACACATATATATATATATATATAGTCTTTATATATATATAAAGAGAGAGAGAGGTGGTGCTAGTGGTAAAGAACTCACTTGCCAAACAGGAGACCTAAGAGATGTGGGTTTCATCCCTAGGTGAGGAAGATCCCCTGGAGGAGGAAATGGCAACCCACTCCAATATTCTTGCCTGAAAAGTCCCATGGACAGAGGAGCCTTGTGGGCTACAATCCATGGGGTTGCAAAGAGTTGGGCACAACTGAAACGACTTAGCACATATGTATCCCTGTTGATTATCCATTTAAAATATAATAGTGTGTACTTGTCAATCCCAAACTCCCTCTTCCTCCCATCCTTTCCCCCCTGGGGGCCATAAGGGAGCTAGAACATTTGTGATGGGAAAGAAAAGAGGGGCCTGGCCACAGCCTGGCAGTAGGTTTCACATAGGAATTGATGTACAGAGGAATGTGACATGCTGTCTTTGGGAAAGGCAGACAGAGGAAACCGATTGAAAAGTACAGCAGCAGGTATTGAGTACAGTGAAATGTGTATTTTCCACACCAAGAAACTGCTTAATGCTGAATTGAGTTTCCTAGAGAGGGAAGTTTAGAATCTCCTTCAGTGAACATCTTTAAAATGGGATAAGTGCAAACTCGTCTAGGGTGCTTGAGGAGCCTTTGCTGCAGGTAGAGACTCAGGCTTGAGAATATTTCAGGTCCTCCTTGGTCCCTCGCTTTTTAATCCGAATTAGTCCCAAAGTAATATTTTCTAGCTGACTATGACAAACAAGGGCTTCCCTGTGGCTCAGCTGGTAAAGAATCTGCCTGCAATGTGGGAGACCTGGGCTTGATTCCTGGTTTGGGAAGATCCCCTGGAGGAGGGCAGTGCAACCCACTTCAGTATTTTTGTCCAGAGAATCCCCATGGAGAGAGGAGCCTGGCGGGCTTCAGTCCATGGGGTTGCAGAGTCAGACACGACTGAGCAACTAAGCAGAGCCCATGACAAACAAGGTTTATAAAGACAATGGGTTTAAGTTCAGTGAATAAAGATTTCAGTGGGAGCCATTTGGGTGTTCACATTCCCTAAATTGTAGGGAAACAAAATGAATTTTAGGTTTTGTATGGCTCTGCTTCATTAACTCAATTATGGGCAAAATGAGATTCCTGATTTCCACCTATAAAGTGGCATTGAGGTAACAGTTAATTATTTATGCCTCCTATTATTATCAGATTGTCACAGCAGGTATATACAATAAGTAAGTAGATTTGGCTTTTATCCCCCTAAGTTTACTTCTGACTGTCTGGGAAGCAGCCTCATTTTATGGATTTCTTTCTGTTTTCTAAGACTTTTACATAAGACAATAGTGAGAAAAAGGAAGTGAGCAGATCAATTGATTGGCAAAAAAAAAAAAAAAGCAACAGCAGACTGTTGGCTTAATTCTTTTATCTTCTCAGAAAAATGTTTACTAATTTTTCACTTCAATAATAAGTTCCTCCAAGTCTATAAAATTTGAAGTTGCACTCTAAGACTTATGATTTAATGTGTTCACTTCTAAATTTGTGGAGCCGTTTAAACATCTGCCTGCTACTTAACTTTCAACACCATCTATAGGCGGTAATTTGGTAGTGGTGTATAGGTATGCATCTGTGTGTGTGTGGGCGCACTCTTAGTCGCTCAGTCGTGTCTGACTCTGCAACCCCATGGACTGTACCCCACCAATCTCTTCTGTCCATGGGATTCTCTAGGCAAGAATACTGGAGTTGGTTGTCATGCCCTCCTCCAGGGGATCTTCCCAACCCAGGGATCGAACTCAGGTCTCTTGCATTGCAGGCGGAACCTTTACCATCTGAGCCACAGGGAAGCCCAAGAATACAGGAGTGGGTAGCCTAACACTTCTCCGGGGGATTTTCCTGACTCAGGAATTGAATCTGGATATCCTGCCCTGCCGGCAGGTTCTTTACTGTCTGATTCACCGGGGAAGCCCGGTGTATTAGCCTCAATCAAATGTTATCTTTTCTGGGAACCACTCACATGCCGTGTTGGGAAACCCTTCAGATATACGTCCAGGTAGGAAGTGTAGTCTTTGGGCTTTGTAAAATCACGTGTCTAATTCCAAATTGTGGCAGAAGCACAGTCTTGGCTTCAGAGACCGAGGCTGGTTCTTGTGGAATGAGAGACTGTGACTGATGTGTTAGTACCTGCCCTTGTAAGGGGAGAGTTCCTGGGCTCCCACCTGAACTCCGAAGGCATGTGGTTTTAACGCCGCCACCAGCAACTTTAGAACTTGGCTTCCAGCTGGGTTCCTGTGTAGGATAAAAACCCTGATGCAGCCTTCCTCCTCTCAAGTTTCTGGCAGGGGTGTGCTAGATCCTGACTACTAAATACTTTGTAATTAGAATGCCCCGGGCAATCACTGACACCCTCCATCCGTGAGGGAGGGCAGAGGTAGCGTGACTGCGCTCCTCTCTCGAACATCCCATGCCTATAGACCCAAGCGCAGCTGCCTGAAGGGCCTGCGTTTGATGCATGAACTATAGGAAGACCTCAGAAATGAGCCTAATTATGTCAGTATCTGAATGCTTTGTGGAAACAAGATGTATTATTCATGACCTCAACTGAACCATTGTATAATGGAAAAGAGACCAACAGACCTACTGCCACTTTCTGAATAGCACTTGTCATCTTTTTGTGTGTTTATTATGTTTATTATCTGCCTTCTCGACACTGGAATGTAAGTTTCCAGAAGGCAAGACGTTTTTGTTTTGTTTTGTTTTGGTTAGGGATATAGCCATGGTTCCCCAAACAATGCCTGGCACAAAGTTAGGGATTGAGTGAAAACTTCAATGAATATTAGCTTTTAATATAGCCATGGAATTAAGATGGTATAGGTAAACAAAATATGTTTACTTTATCTCGTGTAATGAAGTGAGAGGAGTATGTTATTCCCAAGCTGAGAACTGAGTATATTATCAGATAATCAAATGTGATCAAAAGAAGTGGAATGAAAAAGGCAATATGCTATGTCTCAAAACTGTTGATCTGAATAACAGCAGATTCCTCAAAGAGAATTGAATTTTAAGACGCCCAGCCTGGAGTATGTGTAGATTTTAGTGATGATTGCTTTGGAGGAATAACTAATGAGGGAATAAAATTATAACAACATGATATCACTTCATTATGATTTCATTGCTAACCTCGGCCTGTGATTATTTTCACAATTAACACTGCCTTCTATAACATTTAATGATTTTGAGCAATAGTTGGAAGCTAGCATGCTCAGAGTAACTCCAATTAAAATTCCTTGGGAATTGTTCAATTGGTCTATCATCCTTTACAGATGCACTTCAGATAGAATTTTGGTTTATGATTTTGTTTTATCCCCAATTAAGGAGAAAAAAATTTCTTATTGCAACTAAGAATAAATACCTAAAATATCTTAATTTTTAAAAAATGGCCCTTGCATTATCAATATTTTAACATAATTTTGGATTTAATCTTCTGTCATCAGAATTTTAAACTACTTATTCAAATAGTTTATTGAATAAAATAGATCTTAAAGCAAATAGGCCCACTTTCTTACAAGTATTATACTTATAGTCCCATAAACATGAACAGTGTCCTTTGTTTGACCTCAGATTTTTTTTGTTTGCAAACAACAGACATATACAATTTTAATCCCTCAGCTTTAGCCTTCATTTCTTTCAGTCCCTACCTCATACACCACCTTACACACTTAGAGTATATAAAAGACACACAGACTCAAAGGCTCAGAAAGGCACAGGGATTATCTGAAATACTGGAGAGACCTTAGAGTTCATCGAGGCTAGTCATTTTAATTTTAAAAACAGAGAGAAGAGATGATGGGTCAAAGACTATGCAGTGACTTTGTGTTAGAGATGGGACTGAGGTTCCCTTTTCCTTGGCAAAGTCTAATTTCGTTTCGCTTTTCCTTTTGTGACTTGCCTAGGCATTTAGCCGAGCGCAAGAGGGGAGCTCAATTAATACTGGCTGATTTGTGCTGAACATAGTCAGAATGAATTTCTTGACATTTTATATGGAATTTAAAGTAGTCAACTTATGAGCAGTTGTAAAAACATCCTTAGAGAACATGCATGATTGGTGTATTAAGTATAGACAGAACATGCTCAAGTAGCACAAATATTTCTTGCTAGATAATAGCTGAAGGACAGATATCAAGGCATTTTCCCAGTTAATTAGTGATGGTCCGGAGCAGTTATAGGAGATAGAAGATGGGATCAGAGGGGGCCATGGGAGAAATGGATTATCAGAATCACAAACAGTCACCCTAGAATTCCCAAGAAAGCCATCGCAGCTTTATAACAAAAAGATGAGTAATTTGAATAAAGTTGTTGAGAACAGATTTAGCATGTACTCCGTTAATATCAGTGAGTTGACACATTTGCTTGCTAAAAAATCTATTTCCTTAGATTCTCTTCTGGACTGTTCCGGCAATGCTATAGTTTTGCAATCTTATTTCTTTGGGCTTTTAACCTACAAGTCTGTATTTAAGCTCTTTTGAAATCGAGCCATTACTTGCATTATATATTGATGTATATTATATCAAGTTTTATAAAGCAATGAGGGATCTGAAAATTTGTCCAGTGATACTTATTACTACTTCTTTTTAAGGTAGGTGACAAACCTTTCTTTCTTTTAGCTTTGCACATGGAAATTGCAAATCGGGAAGGCTTTGTATAAAGAGATTTGTCCTAACTTTGGTTGCATCTGTCTGATTGACTGAGGGAAAGAGAATATCTCCCCCAGCTCCTCTGAATCCCAAGGGTCTTCTCAGCTTGCATCTAGGAGGTCAGAGTCTGAACTTGATGGTCCTATTATTACTTGGCTCAGGAGGCTGATAAAGAAAGAGCAAAGTGATCTGCTATGGGTTTGGAATTCAGCTCAGGACATTTCCCTTCACTTAAACAAAAACCTGGAAAATGTCACTCTATTTGCTTTAAATCAGACTGTTTTCAACATCATGCCAAAAAAAAAAAAAAAAAAGAATGTGAAATTTGACAGACTTTTATTGTTTTAACATTTCCTCTCTCTTATTTATTTTTTATTAAACTTGTTAATTTATATTGAAGTCTGGCTGATTAACAGTGTTAACATGATAGTTTCAGGTGGATACCAAAGGGACTCAGTCATTCACACACATGTATCCTTTCTAACCGCCAAACTCCCCTCCCATCCAGGCTGCCACATAACATTGAGCAGTGTTCCCTGTGCTATACAGGAGGTCCTTGTTGGTTATCCATTTAAAATATAGTAGTGTGTACTTGACAGACTTTTCAATGTGCTCATAACTGCTCAGAATTATTTTAATAGTTTTATTTTCTCTTAATAATTTGAATTGAAGTTCTAATGGTATTTGAAATATAAGTTCACTTTTCAGGAAATAGACGATTTGGTAGAATTTCTTCATTGAACAAATACTGTTTGCATTTCTTTACTATGAAGAGTAAAGAGATTGAAAAGAAGGAGATAAAGTTCTTACAGAGATTTCACTCTAGTGCTGTTGGTAGCACTTGCACAGTCGTGCTTATAAAGGAATGGACCTGATAATGTTGATATTAACATGCCTTCACTGACAATGAGATAAATTTTCACGTAACATTTGAAACTCACCCGTGAGAGAGAACATGGTTCTTGGAATATGGGTCTCATTCATTTCTCCCTTTAATTTCTCCCTTCCTCTGCCTTTCTTCCCCACTCGCTTGTAGCTTTAGCTCTTAAACCGTCTTTAATTCCTTCTACTTTGTGCTCTTGGGAGGCCCTGAACTTTGAAAATACTTGACATTCAGGAAAATACACTTTATATGTTAAAAATCAATGGTGACACAATATTTACAGCCCAAAGGCCAAACATTTGGAGTTTCTTTATAGAGAGTAAGTGCTCAGAGACCAGCTTTGTGCTACTAAGCTCCAGACATCAAAGAATAATAATACAGCAGTTTTCAACTCGATGGCCCAGATGGGCTTTAGCCCAGTGAAGTATCGAGCTGTTGCACAGATCTGTTTCACCACACTGATGTGGGAATCCTTATTTTATCTTAATTACTAAGGAGCCCTTCATGTCTCAGAAGTCCCCATGTTTTGTTTCAAAACTTCTATCCGGAGAATGAATTTATAGACTTGTGTCTACAAAAGAAGGACAATACTTTGAATTAGGTTTTAAGAAAATTCAAAGTGCAGCCAGAAGGGGAATTCTTTAACTCTTTTCTGCTGTCTCACAAGGTTTCAAAGAAAGCTGATGGTAGGGATGCTATTTAGTAGAAAGGAAAGAAACCCTGGTGGTTGGAGATGCCCCTGCCACCTAGAAAGGTTGATTTTCTTGGATTAAGCACACATCTGCAACCACACATACACACACACAGCATTTATTAGCTCATTAGAAACTGCATTATGTATCTGGGAAAGGGGTGCCATTGGGTTTGTAAATTTGACCCCTCATAGTTATTAGTTGTCCTTTAGTAAACCAGCAGAAAGAGAGAGGGTGCTGATAACTGTTACCTAATAATAATTATCGGGCTCAGATGTGGTTATTGATGGCTCCTGTGTCCTTTCTTATGTGCATGCTCTTGCTAGAACTGATGTGTAACTTCTGTTCTTGGCAGTGAACTTGCTGTGACCTGTCATTTATCATCAGATGAAGTTCTGCCTGGCCTAATAGTTACATTACGTAACAGAGCTTTCTGGTGGTGAAAGGAATCCGCTCAAACCACTGATGTGCTAGGGTTTCAGGCGGGGTATAGAATGTTCATTCTCTTTTGCCTGTAAAAGAGACTCAGAGGGGGCTCTTTAAGCACTTACTCTTAAGGCTTCACCTTGGAGAAAACTGTGGAAGAAGCCAGGCAGGACAAGTCAAGTCTTACTTGGGGATGATTCCAAGCCAATGATGGCATCACTGACTCAATGGACATGAGTTTGAGCAAATTCTGGGACATAGTGAAGGACAGGGAAGCCTGGCATACTGCAGTCCATGGGGTTTCAAAGAGCTGGACATGACTGAGCCACTGAACAACAACCAAACCAGTGAAACATGGAGGAAGGAACTGGGGAAGAGGAACCCCTCAAAGTACCAGTGATAGAATTATCAGAGGAGGGATCTAGAGATTTTCTAGAACACCCTCCCCTCAAGTTGCTGGATGCTGAGGTTAATAGTCTCAAGGTCACATCTTATTTATGCCTTTTTCCACTTTTGTCTTAGGAACAAAGGATGGGAAGGACATGTTTTATGATCATCATCTTTGGGCCTCTAGGGTACAGTCTCCTTGTTGGCAACTGCCATAAGATCACTGTCAAGCAAAGAAGCATGTCTTTTAGGTCTGTCTCTGAAATTATAGTGGAAAAATACTAGCAAGGAAGCAGCTGGTGCTTGGGTAGGATAGGGGAGAATGCTTTCCAGAGATTCAGAGCCTATAGCAATAGCATATGAGGAACGTAGATTGGCCCCATCAGGAATACACCAGCTACTGTGTCCTGCTTCATGTCAGACAACGTCACCTGGTGTGATGGTGTGTTTTAGAAAGAATACACTGTCACTAGAAGACTTATTGAAATGATGGGAAAAGAAATTGCATGAAGATAGCTTTTTGGTTGGTGGCTGCAGCCTTTGAGGGCAAGATCTTGTAATGTGTCCCTGGATGCTGGTGTTAGGCTGTACTTCTGAACCTCTAGGAAGTTTTCATATCCCAGTAGACTTTACATTATAGATCCCAAAGATGGTAAGCTTTCACCAGTGGGAATTATGCCTGCTTGATATACATAAGCCGAGAAGGAGCAGAGAATTCACAGGCTGCTATGCAGAGCAAAAGGCTTCTAGAACAGCCCTGAAGGTCATCCTAAGGCATCTCCTGAAGGCACAGCTGAGGAATTTTGGAAGGTTGGGAGAGGGATGCTGAAGTATCTACCAGTTGAGAGTCAGGCTCCCTGGCTATGGGACTATATTCGTTTGCTGGGGTTGCTATAACAAACCGGGTTGCTTAGAACAACAGAAATTTATCCTCTCACTGTTCTGGAGGCTGGAAGTTCAAAATCAAGGTGTTGGCCAGGTTGATTCCTTTTGAGGGGTTTGAGGGAAGGACCTGTTTGAAACCTTTCTTCTTAGGGAGTAGATGGCCATCTTCTCCCCGGGTCTCTACATCATCTTCTCTTTTTGTACACCTTACTCTGTGTCCAGATTTACCCATTTTCTAAGAATCTATCTCCAAATAAAGTCTCATGCTAAGGTACCAGGGGTTAGGATTCCAGTGTATCTTTTATCAGGACGCAATTCAGTCCTTTTAAGAATTCAGTTCAAACCTTTTAAGAATAAGGTTATATGAGGAAAGAAAAAAAAAAAAAAGACCTTCAAATTTTACACACCTAGATCCAAGGAAAGACAATTTGACCTTAAGATCTCTTTAAAAATAGCAGGATAGTTTAGGGGAAGGTAACATAGTACAGAGTGATAAAGAATACAGATTTTGGAACCAGAAAGATCTGAGACACCAATGAGGACATTCCTTTTCTCTAGTTCTATGATTGAAAGGGAACTATTGGATTTTAAAATCAGGTATAATGCCTCACAGGGGACCCTGTGCTGGTCTCTCTGAGATTGGTTTCCATGGCTAATGAGAGCGAGGAGCTGTGGTTTGGATGCCAGAGAAATTCTCAAGTTTGTGTGTGTGTGTGTGTGCACTTCTTCCTTAGTATCAGGCTCAAATCCACATTCCTCCACAGCTTTCACACATCTGAAAGCAAACCGATTTCCTTTTTTGAAGTGGAAAGTCTCTCTTCTTTTTCCATGCTCCCCCTCCACTTTCATTCTCATTATCTTTCCCCTTACTTCCTTCTCTTACTTTTTTTTTTTTTTTACAAATTTTATTTGTTGATTTGGCTGCCCTGGGTTTTAGTTGTGGCACATGGGACCTTCGCTGCATCATGTGGGATCTTTCCTTATGGCACACGGGCTTCAGTAGTTGTGGCGCATGGGCTCCAGAGCTCACAGGCTCAGTAGTGGCTGCAGTGGGTGGTTGCTCCACGGCATGTAGGATCTTAGTACACTGACCAAGGATTGAACCCACGTCCCCTGCATTGCAAGGCAGATTCTTAACCATTGGGTCACCAGGGGAGTCCCTCTTACTTTTTAATGGACCTAAATTGTGGGGTTTTTTTTGCTTATCAATTCTCCTGCTGTCTTTGACATTCCTTCTCCGTTCATAATCATAATTTTTTTTTTTTTGCCATTTTGCTTCTTCATTTTCTAACATTACATACTTTGTGGCTTACATAATTTTCTCCTTCTATTGGCCTCCTTTAAATATATATTTTTCTTCCCTTCGTGGGTCATAGAAAGGCTGAAGCAAAGAACTGAGAAGTATTTATTCACTTACAGCATCAGAAATGCTTATTTTTCTTTTTACTAGAGTGTTGTGGGCAGCCCAGATTTAAACTATCCAGACAGCAACCTTGCCCCAGGTTTCAATTATCCAGACAGCAAACTTGCTCCATGTGCAGATTGAAAGTGAAAGTGAAAGTAACTCAGTCATGTCTGACTCTTTGAAACACCATGGACTGTCCATGGAATTCTCCAGGCCAGAATACTGGAGTGGGTAGCCTTTCCCTTCTCCAGGGATCTTCCCAACCCAGGGATCGAACCCAGGTTTCCCGCATTGTGGGCGGATTCTTTACCAGCTGAGCCACAAGGAAAGCCCAAGAATACTGGAGTGGGTAGCCTGTCACTTCTTCATGGATCTTCCCAACCTAGGAATTGAACCAGGGTCTCCTGCATTGCAGGCAGATTCATTACCTACTGAGCTATCAGGGAAGCCTTATGTGTATCATTATCCTTTAATAAATATATTTTTCTGTCAGTGGTTTGAAGACTTCTTTGCTGATTTTTAAAAGACGCTCAGGAATTTATGAAGAAGGTATTTTCTCCTGAGACTTTACTTGAGATGACCCATACCTAGAGTTGAAAACACAGGGACAATAGGCCTTCTTGGCTTCTTGGTCACCATCATCTCATGATATTCTTAGAAGACAGCAGAACTAATTGTTGGACTTTTCATCCATTCATTTCTCTCCTGTCTCCCCTTTTTAGCTCCTGAAGCCGCTGTTCCATGATACATTGCTGGTGAATATTTAATTGCTATTCTCAGAGAAGTGTTTTGCATTTTCACATTACCCTCCTCCACCTCCTCATGGTGATGAAAGACAAGATGGGGGATGCGTGTGTGCGTGTGTCTGTGAGTATAGACTCTGGGTATTTTCTTTATAATAAAAGAAAATATATAGGTTAGATTTCCCGTAATGGAGAACTTCGTCGCCTGCTTCTTAATGAGAGGTGCGGATGTGAAATGACCCCTGCTTTCCTAAACACACAGCAATCTAATTTGAACCTGTACGCCAATTATAAGCCTCTGTGGAGCAGTTTATGGGGAAACAATCACGTCACAATAGGATTAGAACACTAGGCCCCAGGACCACAGGGAAAGCCAGCCTGGGCATAACTGCAGGTTTATTCCTCTAAATTGTCTGTAAACAGCATTGATAGCCACCTTGGTGCTACCTTCGTATTGTTTCTATAAATCCTCCATAGAAACAATCTGAAATGAATAGACAACGAGTCAGTAATGGCCCGTTAGTTCCCAACACAGTCATGCCACCGATCTGCCGTAAGAGTACCCCTCCCAGAGACGGATCCTAGATAAACACTCACAAATGGCAGAGCAGACAGGCTTTATGGTGACAATCAGGTTGGATATTCTGAGGAGTCAAGGTAAACTGCTTTCTTCCTTATCTTTCCTTGCAAAAATTAGCCTCAAAATTTGAGCCTCTTTAGTCTTAGTACATTTCTGTTGTCATGCACTTTTACACACTGTCTTACATTTCAAGATTATTTTGGAAGTTTCCTGACCATGCTAATTGCCTCTGAACAATGTGAATAAAGCTGAAATTGCCTTGTTTTGCTCATCAGGGCAGGTCTAAAGAGAAAGGCGAGATGAGCAGAAGTCCAGCCAATAAGACGGAGATTAACCACCGGGTTGCAACAGTGAGGCTGAAGCAATTAGGTGACATACAGTGGATAATGACTGTAACATGCCAGTGTTGTAGGGTCAGTCATGAGTGAGTGAGTGTTCAGTCATTCAGTTGGGTCTAACTCTTTGCAACCCTAAGGACTGTACCCTCATGAGGTTCCTCTGTCCATGGGATTTTCCCGGAAAGAATATTGAAGTGAGTTGGCATTTCCTCCTCTAGGGTATCTCTCTAACCCAGGGATTGAACCCGTGTCTCCTGCATCTCCTGCATAGCAGACAGATTCTTTACTGCTGAGCCACCAGGGAAGCCCAGGCTCAACTATATCCTCTTATAAATTAAAACCAAATAGAGTAAAATTGTGCTGGTAAACTCTAAAGAAGTGTTAGCTTTGTTTTCTAGCATCATATAAAATCATTTACAGCTTCCCTTTGATACATAGAAATAAAAGTTAAATATTTTCATTTGCTCTGCTAAATACCTTAATTTTCTCCATTTGGGCAATTTACATGTTCTCAATTTTTTCCCCTCTGAATGGGTCAAAAGAATTCTGTAAAATGAAGCTACGATTCCATATTTGTTAGTGGGTGGCATAAAACCATTCTGTACTGCTTATTTAATGTTGTTTGTTGAATGTAGAAAATGAGGATGGATATAATTTGTTTGGGAAAAAAACACACACATTATACATCCCTAGGTTGGTGTCATTTGGATTTCTGAGGAAGGCAAACCTCTGCTTAGGTTAAAGATGTAGTGGTGTTCTACCACCCAGGCAGGTAAAAGAATAATATTTATTCACTCAGAAAGAAATATTTGAGTGCCTTCCCTATGCCAGTCGCCATGGTGGACAAAATGCAGGCTCTTCCCAAAGGATCATACAGGCTATTGACGAGGGAAAAGTTGAGAGCATCATGAAAAATAAACTTTCTATTTAAAAGAAAAGGTAGAGTTTGTGTTGGAGTGGTCATTCATCTCAAAGATTGTTGAACTCTTTATTGCCTGATTTATAAACATGTACATCTTAGTCATTTAAGGATGCTATAATAAAATGCCATAGACTGGGTAGCTTACATACCAGAAATTTACTTTCTCATAGTTCTGGATGGTATAGGTTTGAGGTCAGGGTGCCAGCATGGTCAGTTTCTAGTGAGGGCTCGCTTCCTGATTTGCAGATGGCAGCCTTCTCATTGTGTCTTCACATGGCCTTTCCCCAGTGCATGTATGTGGAATAAAAATGAGAGACTCTCTCTTCTTGTAAGACCACCAGTTCTATTGGATTAGGACTCCATTTTTAAAACCTCATTCAACCTTGCATGTGTGTGTGTTAAGTTGCTTGAGTCATGTCTGACACTTTGTGACCCTGTGGGCCATAGCCTGCCAGGCTCCTCTGTCCATGGGATTCTCCCAGCAAAAATACTGGAGTGGGTTGCTGTACCCTCCTCCAGGGAATCTTCCCAACTCAGGCATTGTACCCATATCTCTTATGTCTGTCTGGATTGGTATGCAGGTTCCTTACCACAAGCACCACCTGGGAAGCCCCACTGAACTTCATCACCCGCTAAAAGCCCTTTCTCTAAATACAGTCACACTGGGGAAAGGGGCTGCAACATGTGAGTTTTAGGGAGACAAAATTCAGTTCATATCAATGAATTACTTATTTCAAAGTGTAGGTGTAATTTATTTCAGTTGCAGATTCCCAAGCTGAAGCCAATCATTCTTGGATTTCAGAATAAGGAGAACATTATGTCCTGGAGTAGCACTCAGTTGGAGGTAGATCTGAATATGAGCTCGTGTTGAAATATTCGCTGGCTTTGTGAAGCTGGGCATCAGTTCATACAGAGTTAAAACCCAACGCAGTTAAAATAGAGACCTCAGTCCGCTCACACATGTCTGTTTCTTCTTTAAAGTGGGAACATTTTCTCAGCTACTGTGGTAGAAAACCTCAGTTACATTCACTCCACTTCCTTTTGTGAACCCTACACTCACTCAGTTGCCGTGTCCTATTGGTTCTACACATGAGATCTCTTCCATCCCCACCCTTGCTTTAGCTTTCTGTAATACTACCTCTATTTTATCACAGATCAGTATTATCTCTGGTCAGGTATTATGTTCTGAATGTTTGTGTCCCTCAACAATTCTTAGGTTGAAATCCTAACCACCAGGGTGATGATAGGTGACTCAGTGGTAAAGAATCCAGCCAATGCAGGAGACGCAGGTTCAAGCCTTGAGTCGGGAAGATCCCCTGGAGGAGGAACTGGCAACCCACCGCAATATGCTTGCCAGGATAATCCCATGGACAGAGGAGGCTGGAAGGCTATACAGTCCATGGGCTCACAAAGAGTCAGATGCAATTGAAGCTGCTGATCACACATCACGCTTTAGGCAGGTGATTAGATGGAGGGCAGAGACCTTATGAAATGGATTAGTGCTCTTATAAAAGAGGACCCCCCCAACTCTCTTGCCCTTTTTGTCATACAAAGACAAGAAGAAGAAAGTCTTCTATAAAGAAGCCCCCACCAGACACCAAGGTTTGCTGACCAAACTGATCCTTGAACTCCCCAAACTCTGGAACCACGAGAAATAACTATCTGTTGTTTAAGCCACCCATTCTCTGGTATTTTGTTATGAAAGCCCAAATTGACAAAGATGACAATTGATAATGGCGTCCTTGCTTTCTGCCACCAAGTCTTACATAGAGCATTGACAGTGTCCTTCCCTATATCCACAGGTCCCCAGGGGCATATAGGATAATGTCCAAACCTGGTACTGCAGACCTGCTAGGAGCTGTCCCCAACTCAAATTACTCAGCTGGCCTCTCCCTCCTCTTCATCCTGCTATTGTCCAGCAAACTTAACTCATCACCCTTGGCGTACTGCCTTTACTCATCCCCAAAGCTCCCAGGATTTACCACTGTACTTTTTCTCATTCTCGTCAATGTTCAACAAATTCATGTCAGTGCTGTGTTCCAGTCACTGTCTTAGGAACTGAGGATATGTGAAGGGGCTGAGATGTGGTTCTGGCTTTCAGAGTTCATTGTCTAGCGAAATAGAGATAGTCATGTAAACCAATAGTTACAACTGAATATGGTAGATAAGAGCTCAAAGCGATAATGCTTGTCTTACTCATCTCTACATATCTGCATTCAACTCCTCCAGTTCTAGCTCACATGACACTTAATCTCTTATCCCCTTCTCTTATTTCCAAAGCACTGTGTGTTTTTCTTGTGGTCTTTATCACCTTCTCTCATACTTTCAATGCATGTGTTTTCATGTCTTGTTTTTCTCAATTAGAATTTAAGCTTGCAAGCAATATCCATTCCACGTAAGTTTTGTTTCCTCCACAGTTCCTAATAAGGCCTTTTCTCTAGCACTCAGGGACTCTCCTGGCAAAAATAATTCCTAAGTTTGTGCGACTGCAAACCGAGACAGCAAACCCTTTAAATAAAACCACTTCCTTTGAATAATTTTGAAAACCTTGGTGATTTTATTACATTTTAGCTTACTAGTTTAGTGAGACAAAAGCCTGATTAGATGCTGAGGAACATAGCATTTCATAGTTAATTTCAGAGGTTGAACGTGATATACAAAAAGCGTACACAAAACACTAATTATTATTAATATGTTCAAAGCATTTAAAAATAGATTTGCTTATGATATTCCATGAAGTGTTTCTGGAGAGTGTGTAAGAAAACAGATTCTGGAGGCAAAGTCATATTCATTAAATATAAAACAACAGGAAATATAACTTTTAACAAATATTTCCAACATTAAAGAAATACAAGCCCCAGGAGTTTTTGTGGTTTTACTTGCAAATGTGATTCATTTTGTATTTAAATTAGAGTTTCCTTTTATGTAATCCTTTGCAGAAGGGGAAAAGGTTAATCTAGACTCTAGGAAAGAAATATAAAATTATTGTTTATTACTAGTTTCACTGATACTATAATAATTGTAAATACAAATACAGTGAATTGGCACTATGTTTTTGCAGGGAAACTTACTGTATATTCAACACATTTCCATTTCATTGAACTTACTGACATGCCATTGCAAGCAACTCCACCAAACAATCACCTATGTAATTACTATAGTTTCTACAAATTGCCTTTAATCTATTCAGTGGCCGAAAGAAAAAGGGACATACAGAGCTAATTTTGCAGCTCACAAAGTTATTACAAAGCTAAGACGTGCTGAATTTAGAAAAGTGGAACTGCAGAAAAAATATTTAAAAGTAGGCAAACCATCACCCATAATCTTACTGCATATATATAAAAAATGATTTTAAATGTTGGCACAATTCCTTCTAATCTTTTTTCTATGCATTTTTAAGAATTGCATGATGACTTTTATCTGCCTTCTACTGTCTTTACTTCCTCCAGTATTATTGGTAGTTTATTGTGTAGCATAGCAAGAGATGTGGGCATTCTGGAAATTGGTGTTAAACAAAAAACATACAACATGATCCATTGGTCTTTCTCTCCCACCTCCTCAAACATGCTGATGTTCTCCAGACTTGTGTTCAACAAACGTCTGCTCAGATTAGTATATGTGCCAGATTCAGTGCTGTTTTCTAGATCTGCAATGATAAAACAATGTCCCTGCATTCAGGAGTCTCTAAGGATGGCCAAAAATCAAATGCTATAGTGGGCACATCCTGACCTATAGAAGGTCAGGATCCTGACCTATAGAAGGTCAGGATGTGGTAGAGTAAGGACACAGAGGAAGAAGGGGTCAGATACTCTAATTCTGGGTTGCCTTTTGGTCTCATGTGATCTGAGCAATCACCTCTTTTCCTAATATTAAAGCTGTTTTGCCAATATTTGTTTTCCACTTGAGGAAAACAGGTTACAGGCAACAATCTTGGTTAAAATATGAAGGACCTAGGCATTTATCTCTGGCACATAATTTTGTTTTACTGTAGGGCTATTGTCCTCTTCTAAAATTTAAGAGACAAAGTCCATGAAGAGAGCAGTTTGAATTATTAGGTGGCAGTTATCTTCAAACTGACATCACCGACCCAATGGACATGAGTTTGAACATGTGAAGGACAGAGAAGCCTGGCATGCTGCAGTCCCTGAAAGAGTTGGACATGACTTAGCAACTGAACAACAAAATCTTCAAATAAAATACACGCCAAAAAGTAAAAAAGAAATGCTGGGCCTATTTCTGAAGATGAAATGATCACAGGACATAGCATCCAGCTCCTCTACTCTCAAGCCCATGCAGTTTTGATGAACTGAGGTCACAAACTCAAATGCTGGAAACATATAGATGCTTCTTATTAATAAAATGTACCTAGTAGGACTTATACATGATTGTTCCTTTGACAGAATGTCACACACTCTATCCTTCTTTTTCCTTCTAACACATTTTTTTTTTAAGAGGATGTCATATTTTCCTATCTTTTTGCATGCTTGATAGTCCTTGATTGGATGCCATATCTAATGTTACCTTATTGAATACTAGATATTTCTGTATTCCTATAAGCATTCCTTCTTATTGAAGTATAGCTAATATTATAATGTTAAAGTTATAGGTGTGTAATATAGTGATTCACAATTTTAAAGATTATGCTCTATTTTTAGTTATAAAATATTAGCTATACTCGCTGTGTTGCACAATATACCTTTGTAGCTTATTTTATACACAATAGTTTGTACCTCTTAATCCCTTACCCCTAACTTGTCCTTCCTTGCTTCTTTCTCCCATTAGTTTGTTCTCTGTATCTGTGAATTTGCTTTGTTGTTGTTGTTGTCTTCACTGGTTTGTTGTATTTTTTAGATTCCACATGTAAATGATATCACACGGTATTTGTCTTTATCCATCTGACTTATTCCACGTAGCATAATGCCTTCCAAGCCCATCTGTGTTGCTGCAAATGTCCTGCCACTCTTATGAGGAGCTGGATCACAGTCTCAGGGCAGCTAGAATGTCTTATTCATCACATGATCCTTGACCTTGTACAAAGTGCCCAATATCCAACACATGCTTGTTGACTTGAGTCCAACAGACCTATATTATATCTGCGTTCATCTGATGTGATCCATGCTGAATATTGGCAATGTAAGTCAAGCATGAAACAGAAACCATTTCATTTTGAATCATTGCCGTGTGACTTTTTCAGTCCCTTGAAGATGGAGACAGTGCTTTTCTCATGTTTGCATTCCCAGCGACTACAATATTGCCAAGTGCACTGTGGACACTTACTTAATACTCATTGAACTGAATTAAACAGAGTTGCATTTCCTTTGCTGGCCTGTAAAAATATTATTGCTATCCATGCAGGCTTTCACCAATTGTAAACTATCTGCAACTCTATACTGTTTAAACATCTATCTTTATTTTATTTTATTTACTTATTTATTTTAATAGTCACTTAAGTCAATATATTCAAAATATCATTTAAACATGTATATCCAAAATATCATTTCAACATGTAGGCAAAATAAAAACCACTGAGTATTTAACAATCTTTTTTTCACAGCAAGCACTTTGAAATCTTACACAGATTGCATTGACAGCACCTTTCACTTCAGATTAGCCACAATTCAGTTGTTCAATCTAGTGGCCACCATACTGAATAGCATAGTCCTGGTGGGATTCCCAGAGAGTTGCATTCTTCGATGTTCCCCAGTCCTCCTAGAGATGACTGCTTCAGGTGTATGAGCCAGTAAGGAAGAAGGAGCTCTGGGGGGACCAGAGCACAAAGCATTGCACCCCAAAGGTAAGCTTCTATCTTCAGAAGAAGGCAAACCAAGTCACCCTGTATGTAGTCCTTTCCTCCATTTCCCCATCTAAATTCTTGGATGACTATTTCATCAGCCCAAGTCTTGCCTCGCAATCATTCTTAGATTTGGAGTTTTCAGTCATTTGCTTTAAAAGGAAATGAAATATTTTCCCTGATAGGATCATTTTTAGAAATGAAGGAGACCCTTACTTACAGAAGAGAGAATTAGTCATCTCACGCAGAGATTAACATCTCTCAGGCTGAACTTAGCTGAAAGCCTCATCGATGAGCTTTAAGGGGATTTAAAAACGTGGCATAATGAAATCACACCCCTGAGTTTTGCAGAAATGATTTCTCTACTGCAGTATGTATTGTACTTAGAGACTTAGATTAAAGATCTGTTTTTATTTTTATTTTGTTATCAATTATGCATCCAGAAGATAAATTCTATTACTAAAGGAACCCTTGAAATAGATACCTGGAGAGGTGGATGAATCACTTTATTTCTTGTCAGGTTCTATATTAGGCTTTCCAAAGCCTATTTGAGTATTTATCTACTATTGTTATTGTTGTGCAGAAGTACACCTGGGAGAAATCGATAGGCGAATGAATAGGCCTAAATTCTAGATCTGCCTTTTCATGCTGTATATTTTTAGACAAGTGACTGTGGAACTGGTCAGTTCCACAATGGGGAAAGATCTCACTTTGATTTTTGTATCTATATCATTAATTTTGAAAGCAAAATTATTAGGTTATTTAAAGTGTGTACATAATTTTACATGCTTAAGCTATTGGACTTGACATATAGAGACAACAAAAATCAAGGTACCTATTTGCTCAAAGCTTAAAAGCTATATAATGACAGAACTGACATTAATGATGAACCTCCTCTTTTTAATGGAGCACTCTGACAGCTGAGCATCCCATGAAACACACTGTTAGAAGCTACACAGTACTATTGGCTGGGGCATTGAGAGCAGAGGCTTTGTTTATTGAAGGGTGGTTGGAAAACTTCTGAAGTTGACCTATAGGATCTTTTCAATTCTAAAATTCTACACTGACTCCTTCATCTCCCAGTTCAGGAAGTTGGCAAGTGATATGTGAAATACCTTGAGAGACTTGCTTGCAAAAATAAAGAAATCCATGACAAACTTCTATTATTTTTCCTTGATTTTAAGATATATCCCAAAGAAAGCATTAAAAAATGCTTTTCCTGTAAGCATTAGCTGACAGAAAAAACATTTTGTACTAAAAGGAGGATGTATATTTATAAAAGGAAACCATGAATACAAATTGCAGGAAAAAGATCACAATCCTTAGGATGTCTAAAGAACCTCAAGATTTGTTTCTAGCTTAATTTTCCAGCTTTATCTTCTCCCATCTCCATTCACACACAGCAGACATCAGCGTCATGCCTCATATTTCAACAAAATGCCTCTGCTTGCAACACACTTCCCCAACATCTCACAGCAGCTGAACTCAAGGGTGTTCTTCAAAATCCAGACTCTAGCCACTTTCTCTGGAAAACCTGCACTCCCCCTTTCCCAGTGTTAAAGTCCGTCCACTTCATCCTAGTGCAGTCACGGTTCTGTTAAAGCAATTCTCACCTTTACAGTGAGTATTTATTACTGTGTCTCTCATCCTCCTACTAGAACATTAACTCATCTGTGTATCTTCAGCATCTGAGAAATAATAGTTATAGATGAATAAGTAAAATAGGGTGACATTTTATGGAAATTTTGAGAGAGGATGTTTAAACCTATAGGTGTTTAGCATCATGAGAGTACAATCTATAGATTCTGGATTGAATTTAAACCTGTGTGATACAAGTTGACTAGTTGACTTAGTTTTGTCACCTATGAAATGGGATGATGATTATGGACTTTTTCCCTTTTCACAGAAATATTAAAATTAATGAATTAAGATCTATAAAATGTATCCAGCTCCTCAAAAAAAAGAAGTTGGATCATTACAATGCATATTATTATTAACAGTTACTATTATTTTAAATTATGACTACCTGGAATAATAGGCAACAGTGAATTATCGGGCTGTAATAATTCCTACAAGGTATCCTAAGGAGTCATAAAAACCACAAGAGTGACGCTTGAGTGCTTATGATCACATGAGCCTAAGAAAGAATTATTACCTCATAATTCAAAATCCCTATGCCTTTTATGCTCTCTAGTTATAAACCACCCAAGGGATTACATTGGCTCTTCAAGTCCTAACCAATCCAATTTAACTGGTAGACTCTAAGTCTGTGTGACTGACAGTATTATTGCTTCAAATGATCATAGAGTCTTGGATATTAGAGTTGGAAGTGCCAAAGAGATCCTCTCAACCAATGGTTTTCAAGTCTGCCTGTGCATTAGAATCGCTGAAACAGCTTTTAAAATTACTAATGCCTAAGGTGGTATGGGAAGCCTAAAAATAACCCAACCAATAGTTGGGTGATGGGCATCAGAATTTTTTAAAGATTATACTGAATTCCAATGTGAGAATCCCTGATTTAGTCCAACCTCATGTGTTGTAGATGAGACATGCATGTAGATCTAGAGACAAGTGGGCTGGCTGTCAGAACCAGGCTTGGATACCCTTGCTTGTGATACCCTTGCTCTTCTCATTTTTCTGGACATGGCAAAGAGGGTTCGACTCATGGGATGACCCTGACTGATTCGCAGTGGCTTCCTGGAATGCTCTGGTAAGAAGGTTCCTAAAGCTGCATTTGGCTCAGCAGGAAAGAATGTGTTGATTGGTAGCCGTGTCTGTCATAGAAGTAGGACCCACTGATGGTATCAAGGGTAATGAGTGCTGCAAATTTTCAAAATCTCCATCCACTCATTATGATCCCTTTTCTTAGAGCTTTTCTATTTAATGCAGTAGAGGCTAGAAGTGCTTGTCTTTAGCTTATCTTGCTTACCTATTAAACCAAATATTGAGAGGGGAGGGCATTTAGAAAGAAGAGGCAGGCATTCTGACTGTTTGCAAGACTGGTACATGATCATCCAGAGTACCTATGACAAATTTTTGGTCAGTATATAGGTATTTCTTTCAGTCTGTGGGCTCTGGCTCATTGGTATGGTTGACAAAAATTTTTGTAGTATTGATAGAAATAGATCTTATCATCAAAACCTTGACTTAATTCCAGAATTTGAAGGTTTTTAATGACCATATAAAGCATTCTCAGACTCCCTTTGTTGAAGGACTGTTGTTTTAAAAATCCCAACCCCTTGTAGATACTTGGCTAAAATATGGTAACAAATATTAAATGGAAAATTAGAAAGGAAAAAAACCCAAAGATATAAAATAGGGAGCATTTAATCTTTTTAGCACTTATATTCAAGACAGTCAGTTGCTATACTAGTTTACAAATGCTTTCTCTCCCATTTTTGGTCTTTTCCTACCATAGACAGATCAGGAATGACCAGCCCTGGTCCGTGAACCACACTTTGAGTAGCACCTATCTAGAGCTTGCTTTGCTTCTACTACCACCATGGACAGAGTGACAGTCTGCCTGTCCTCATGCCCTAAATCCTGAGGGATTCCTGGCATCTAGAACACAGAATTAATATGCGTCATTTACATAGGTTCTTTGACACATACAACCTATTCAAATCCTAGACTTTTAAGTGCATTAATTTAAATATACTCTTTAAAATTAAATATGTGCATCATCATATAAGGTGTTTTTGTTCTTTCTTTATTCTCTATCTGGATAACTTTATGTAATTAGAGATGGTTGATAATTATTATTTTACCCCTGTGTAGAGGAATACACAGAACATTTGGCATAGACTAAAGAAGACAGCTCATTTAAGAGTTGACCATCTGGAGTGTTGAGCAACTCTGTTCTACATTCTGCAGTTTTTTTCCAGGTGACTTTAGAAGGGCTGATCATGCTGTGGGAAGTGCAATGGTTTATCTCCAGGGTCACAAAACTTTCTGTAAAGGGACAGATAGTTAATATTTTAGAACTTGCTTTCCAAATATAAGCATCCATGGCATATTAGCTTTTGTTTGGTTTTCTTTTTTCTTATAACCTTTTAAATTTGTAAAACCACAAAAGGAGAATTAATCAATGCAGTGAGTGCTATTTTTTCAACATTGCGCTCCACGTACAGAACACAATAATGACATTTCCTTCAGATCTGGAAGTGCAGCAGGACTAGATGTAGAGAGAAAGTGCTGTGACACGTAGTTTGAGAACAAGAGAGTTACCTATGGGAACAGAGAGAAAGCTGTTTCATGGCATGCGATTCAGCCTGTTTGAAGACACAGATATGGAAAATGACACTGTTAGCCTTGGTCTGAACTGCAGTGTTCAGCCCTTCCTGGACACTGTTGAGTGGAATAATTGTGGCTTCCCAGAGAATGGTCACCATGTCCTAGGTGCCCTATCATAATGGGTAGATTTTCCTTTAAAACCTAATTGTGTTCAGATGAAAAAAAAAAACAAAACTGTAAAAAAAAATTCTTAGCTTGGGGGCTGCACAAAAAAGAATGTTAATTGTATCTCAATAAGAGTGGGGAAAAAAGAAGGATGTGTAATGAATTTAGCTCACAAGCCATAGTCTTCCAAACTCCCTGCTGGGACCGGAAATTTCTCACTCTTTGGAGTCAACAATATTGGCATGAGTTATCTATTGTTATGTAACAAATTATCCCCAAACTCAGCAGCCTGAAACATTTATGTCACTGTTCCATGAGTCACAAATCCAAATGCCATCAGCTGGCTGCCTCCGGTTTCAATGTCTCAAGAGGTCCAGTCAAGCTCAGAGCAGGGTCTGCTGTCCCCTCTGAAGGTCTGACTGGTCAGGAAGAACCTCTTCCAAACTCACTCCTGTAATTCTCAGCAAGCCTTGGTCTCTCACTGTGTGAACCTTCCATGAAGCCGCCACATGATGCAGAAGCTGGCCTCCCCTTGAGTGAGTGATCTGAGAGACTGACACAAATTGAGCAAGACAAGCCACAGTCTATCCTCTAACCTCAGAAATGAGTCCCCATCACTTCTATTGTAGAAGGCAGTCAGTCCAGCTCATGCTCAGGGGAAGGGGTTACATGACAGCTTGAGTAGCAGAAGGCAGTGATCACTGGGGATCATCTTAGAGACCGTCTACCCCAGTAGCCAAGTCTCTTTCCATCATCTCCAATAGGGTACATATCCTCAGTTACAATGAAAAAAAATTACTCTCTTACTTCTCCCATAGACTTACTGGGCAATTAATGAGATTAGCTCTATCAGTTCCGTTCAGTTCAGTTCAGTCGCTCACCATGTCCAACTCTTTGTGACCCCGTGGACTGCAGCACTCCAGGCTTCCCTGTCCATCACCAACTCACCAAAGCTTGCTCAAACTCGTGTTCATCGAGTTGGTGATACCATCCAACCACCTAATCCTCTGTTGTCCCCTTCTCCTGCCTTCAATCTTTCCCAGCATCAGGGTCTTTTCCAATGAGTCAGTTCTTCGCTGAAGTATTGGAGTTTCAGCTTTAGCATCAGTTCTTCCAATGAATATTCAGGACTTATTTCCTTTAAGATGGACTGGTTGGCTCTCCTTGCTGTCCAAGGGACTCTCAGGAGTCTTCTCCAACACCACAGTTCAAAAGCATCAATTCTTTGGTACTCAGCTTTCTTTATGGTCCAACTCTCACATGCAGACATGACTACTGGGAAAAACATAGCTTTGATTAGATGGGCCTTTGTTGGTAAAGTAATGTCTCTGCTTTTTAATATGCTGTCTAGGTTGGTCATAGCTTTTCTCCCAAGGAGCAAACGTCTTTTAATTTCATGGCTGCAGTCACAATCTGCAGTTATTTTGAAGCCCCCCAAAATAAAGTCTGTCACTGTTTCCATTGTTTCCCCCATCTATTTGCCATGAAATGATGGGACCAGATGCCATGATCTTAGTTTTCTAAATGTTGAGTTTTAAGCCAGGTTTTAAACTCTCCTGTTTCACTTTCATCAAGAGGCTCTTTAGTTCCTCTTCACTTTCTGCCGTAAGGGTGGTGTCATCTGCATATCTGAGGTTATTGATATTTCTCCCGGCAATCTTGATTCCAGCTTGTTCTTCATCCAGCTCAGCATTTCACATGAAGTGCTCTGCATATACGTTAAATAAGCAGGGTGATAATATACAGCCTTGATGTACTCCTTTGCTGATTTGGAACCAGTTTGTAGTTCCATGTCCAGTTCTAACTGTTGCTTCTTGACCTACATACAAATTTCTCATGAGGCAGGTAAGGTGGTCTGGTATTGCCATCTATTGAAGAATTTTCCACAGTTTGTTGTGATCCACACACTCAAGGGCTTTGGTATAGTCAATAAAGCAGGAGTAGATGTTTTTCTGAAACTGTCTTGTTTTTCAATGATCCAATGGATATTGGCAATTTGATCTCTGGTTCCTCTGCCTTTTCTAAATCCAGCTTAAACATCTGGAAGTTCATGGTTCATGTACTTTTGAAGCCTGGCTTGGAGAATTTTGAGCATTACTTTGCTAGCGTGTGAGATGAGTGCAATTGTGCGGTAGTTTGAATATTCTTTGGCACTGGTCATAGCAAACACCCTCTTCCAACAACACAAGAGAAGACTACACATGGACATCACCAGATGGTCAATACTGAAATCAGATTGATTATATTCTTTGTAGCCAAAGATGGAGAGGCTCTATACAGTCAGCAAAAATAAGACCGGGAGATGACTGTGGCTCAGATCATGAAGTCCTTATTGCAAAATTCAAACTTAAATTGAAGAAAGCTAATCGGGTCATCCACCTTCTTGTATGACCTGATTAACTCTATGACGTAACGTAAAGGGGGCTTCCCAGGTGGCACTAGTGGTAAAGAATCCACCTGCCAATCACGAGACACAAGAGACATAGGTTCGATTCCTGGGTCAGGAAGAACCCTTAGAATAGGAAATGGCACCCCATGCCAGTATTCTTGCCTGGAAAATTCCCTGGGCAGAGGACCTGGTGGGCTGCTGTGATCCTTTATGGTCTGTGGGGCCAAAAAGAGTCAGACGTGACTGAGCACACACACACACACACACACAGACAAATTTGAAAACATATTAGGAATTTTTATTGTTGGACAGTCAATTATTTTGTAAAAATGTTTTCTGAATAGAAAAATGAAAAATGACTTCTCAGTTCCTTGGGCTTAAGAGACATTCATGGAAATAGCAACAAAACTGAAAAATGAGAGATTGGAATAGTTTTAAAATCATTATTTAGCACTAGGTGCCTAAAATGGCTTTATGTATTTTTTTTATATAATATAATTTAATCTTCATGAAAACTGGCTGAGGTCGTTCAATTTGATCCCCATTTTTTTGATGGGGAATTGAGGCAGGCAGAGGTTAAGTAACTTAGCCTAAATCATACAGCTAATAGGTCATGGTATCAGAATATAGACCAGAGCCCTTGCTTTGTCAGATACATGAACACAGTCACACAATCTTAATTTAACTTGAAGATTGGGAATAGCCCTTTAATAAGTCAGTGCACTCACCAATTAGAACATCACAGTCCTTTCTGAAAGTATTTTAAGGTGGACACTGATCTCAGTGACAGGGGAAAAGAATCCACAACTTGAATATTATTAGTTTTCTAGCAAATGTTATGGAATAACAAAATCAGTGCAAATTTATGTCTCCTTCCTCAAAGGTGCTTTCCCAGGAAACCCATTTTGTCCATGATTTGAATCTATGATACTTCTATAGATCCAACTTATTGCCATAGTCCCAAGAGAATTCTCCCTGTATAAAGCAGGAAGGATTCTAGTAGCTGAAGTGCTCCAAAAGTGTTCAGTCTTATTTCCAGTGCTGGTAAACAGTTTGTGGAACTTTGTTCTTATGTGTGTTCTTAATCAATATGAATGGATGGTATTATTTGATGAAACTGATAGCTGAAAGAGTTATTCTAGAATAAGCACAGATTTTAAGCTATTTAAAAAAAAAAAACTCAAGATATCCTTCGTTTTTACTGTCACCTCAAGGGAACTTTTTGGCTACAAAGATCTTATTCTTTGGATCAAACTGATTTTCATTTAAGAAAACAATCTATGTAAATTTCTAGTAACCTGAATAACAAGGTTCTCTTAGTTATAAAGTTGCTGGATAGGGTTAGCAATAATTTTGGGGGTTTTTTAGTTGCTGTTGTTTGTTTTACTAAAAGTTAGGCAAAACAATCACTGATCTTTAAGAAAAATGCTTTAGAAAAATAGCATGTGATGCAGCGAGACAAAAACCAGTTAGAGGGTCCTATTGTCAGACAGGGCAGTCTAACATCTTGGCTCTGACCTTTCATGGGGGAGGCACTGCTGCCCGCCCATCAGCCTCCTGGGCCCCATTGTACATGTGGGAAGCAACCACAGCAGGAGCATCTTGTATATAAATGATACAGAGACATCACATATTGACATCTGGTGTACAGTTAATACTTCATTAATATTTTTTTAATGAATGATTAAATGAATAAATAACAAGGCAAAAGTGAAGATGGAGAGTGACTATAGAAACAGTATGTTCTTTTTTTGATGTAGACTATTTTTAGAGTTTTTATTAATTTGTTACAACTGTGCTTCCATTTTATGTTTCCGTTTCTTAACCCTGATGCATGTAGGATCTTTGCTCCCCAACCAGGGATTGAATCTGCACACCCTGCATTGGAAGGTCTTAACCACTGGACTGCCAGGGAAGCCCCTGGAACAACACGTTTTTAAAGCATGATTTGAGGGATAAACCCTAAATTGTATACCAGTCTCTTCTTTGGGGCTCTCTGGCTCCATGATACAAGATGATTATACATAGACTCAGAAAGTCTAGATTTGAACGCCATACCTAAGAAAAAGTTCTCTAAATTTTTTCAATCCCAACTTTCTCATCTGTAATCTGAATATCTATAATCAAAGGTAATCAGAGAATTAAATGAGAGGTGGATGACACCTGGTCATCATTCAATTAAGTTAGTTTTTTTCCTCTGGATTCCATTCTAGTAAAAGAGCTTCAGATTTCCCCATAAATCGTGGAGGCCCTCTGTTAATCTCCATATTTTGGTTCCTTACATGGTACCCCTGGGACGAGCAGAGGACTTTTTTCTGCTTCTAACCCACAATCCAACTCTCTGAGTCACACTTACAGCAGCTGGAGCCCAGGGAAATGTCCCTTATCATAAACAATCAAGACAAGAACCTGAACCTCCGATCCCCTCAAATTGCCTCTTCCTCTAATTTTAGGATCTGATTTCCTGTATCTGATACATTCACCAATTTGCTTTCCATGCTGTTTCATTACACTTTCACAAGCCTCTCTTTCCCAGGTGCCCAAAGATGTGT
Source organism: Cervus canadensis (assembly GCF_019320065.1). Classification (NCBI taxonomy): domain Eukaryota; kingdom Metazoa; phylum Chordata; class Mammalia; order Artiodactyla; family Cervidae; genus Cervus; species Cervus canadensis. The sequence goes on along the minus strand of NC_057394.1, from coordinate 33,353,728 downwards.
GCAGTGAAATGGTCCAGTTTAGGGAAGACAGCTATGGGTGCTCCCTATGTGCTAAATGAAAACGCCATCCACCCAGGCCCTCTTTGTGCCCCCACTTCCTGCCACAGACCTTTCATTTCTTTCCTAATGGCTTTAGCACAGTAAGAAGTACACTCATCAATAATGCACATTTTTCAGGCATAGTAAAAATGTTTGTGAAAGGCTATTAATGCAAAAGCAAAATGCCCGCATTGCAAACACTAATCCCCCATTTACTTTAACATTTTTTCCTTGAAAGTACTTAAAACTAAGTCTGCATTAAAAAAAAAAAAATCCAGTAAGAAAAGGTCAGCTGAAGGACGAGCAAAAGTGCACCCATCTGAAACTCTTAGAAGTTCAGGAGTTTGCCCAAGCGATCGTGTTGGTTTCTTCAATTTTAATATCACACAACTAATTTCTATGGGAATTGATATGCAGGATGATAAAAATACTCATGTGTCAAAGTGTGAAAGTGTTAGTCACTTGGTCGTGTTTGACTCTTTGCAACCCCATGAAATGTGTAGCTTGTCAGGCTCCTCTGTCCATAGAATTCTCCAGGCAAGAATCCTGGAGTGGGTAGTCATTTCCTTCTCCAGGGGATCTTCTGACCTAGGGATCAAACCCAGGTCTCTGCATTGCAGGTAGATTTTTTACCATCCGAACCACCAGGGAAGCCCCCTCCAAAAACAAAAATAAAAAACTCATGAACTAAGATCTAACACAAAAAATGTTCAAAGAAGAATACATTTGTACTGGGGCCCCAGAAAAGTAGGGTGTAGTAATGGTAAAAGTGTCAGACCCTTAACGGCATAGTGGGGATGGTACCATTATAATGAGAGAAACTCTTGCTTGGAATCAGAACAGCTATATTCTTCCCTCAGCTTCCACAGTCCCCACACCCCTGGAGTACCATTCTAGACAGTGATGAACTGTGGTCTCAATTCCCTTATTAGCTGTAAGACCTAAAAATTATATGTGCAATTAAAAGGCAAAATGCTGATATTACTCATAGGAAGCCCTTTGTACATTAGCAAGGTACAAAAGTCTGCTGACACTTTGCAACATAGATAGTCAGCAGGGCAGAAGATTAATAGAGCCTCATAAATTTGCAGGGTGAATACAGTAGAGTGGGGCAGAATAAGCATGTTGTGTTAGAGATAAATAAAGGGCATGGTCAGCTTGACAAAAACATTTAACAAGGAACACAACCAGTCCTTTCAGGCAATGTGCTGGGCTGGCATTAGTCCATTTTATATAACGACCACATAATTACCCCACAGTAGCTGCTGCTTGTGTCACAGAAGCCTCCAGCATGACCAAGAGGAGGGACATCAGGAGAACCACCATTTCGGATGGGCTACACGAGGTGCCATGCTGCCCTGTCCAGTTCCTCTTCTCAATCGGAGATCTTCATGACAGATGACATCATATCCCAGGCCAGTGTTCCCCTGAGGTTAATGATCTGCATGGTCCTTTCTTTGTGTTTGAATCACTTGAATGAAAGCAAGGGAGAGGGCTGAAATTCCAAAGCAAAGCAGCACAGGAAATATTTTGTAACACTATTTATCATGGGTTCTGGGATTTCTGCAATAGCAACTGGCTTCATTTCTTTTTTTTAAAGAGACACGTCTCATGAGTTAATTAAATGAGTTCTAGCCACCCTTTCCTTGTGATTGCAGCCTATGAAATGCAATTTGCTTTTGTATGATATGTTGATTAGATATAAGGGAACCTCAAAGGATTTCAAATGCACTTTCTTTTTGAAATGATTCCCAAGGGAAGAAGCTTAGGTGAATGCCTAATATTTGAAAACAGACATAAACATTCTTCCTGGGAGTAACCTGTCTGGCTGTTTCCTGGTTTCAGTAGAGCTGGGGTCCTAAATTGCAGAGGGCATACTCATTGAACAAAAGGGCTAAACCCTGATTCTATATCATGCTCATAAAACGTGTAGCAAAGTCCATCGCTGTGTGGAAAAGGACATAGCCACAAAGACAAATTTAGATTCTAAGTTGCTGGTTGGATCTGAGGAGTTGTAATTGTCCCTAGTATCATGCTCATAAAATGTGTAGCAAAGTCCATCGCTGTGTGGAGTAGCCACAAAGACAAATTTAAATTCTAAGTAGCTGGTTAGATCTGAGGAGTTATAATTGTCCATAGTAGTCCAGTGGTTTCCAATGTGAGAAGATGGCTGCTGGAACTGGGAGATCACCAGGTGATCTCTACAGAGGCCAGTTAGGGGAGTCTATTGAAAGCAGAGTACTGTTTCGATGCGGGTTCAATCCCTGGGTCAGGAAGATCCCCTGGAGGAGGAAATGGCAACCCACTCCAGTATTCTTGCCTGGAAAATTCCTGGAGAGAGGAGCCTGGCAGGCTACAGTCCATGGAGCTGCAAAGAATCAGACATGGCTATGTGCACACACACACACACACACACACACACACACACACACACACACACACACACACATTTAAATTTCAAGAAAATAGTTTTAGGAAACTTGGACTCCTACTCAACCCCTCATTCATTTGTGTTTCAGTCCCTATTATGGAAGAGGGATCTAGTTGAAGACTAGCCACCATGGTAGTGCTTTCCAAAATTTTTTAGAATAAGGACTATCCAAGTAACTTGCTACCTACGCAGATTCTTGGCCCTCACACCTAGAAAAACTGACTCAGTGTGATTGGGGTAGGCTAAGAAATCTGTGATACCCCAGACAATACTGATGCAGACAGTCACTGAGCATCCTTTTAGCAATCCTGCAGTTGGCTGTTAGGACTAGCCAGTGGTGGGGGACTTCAGGGTTCTCTAATTCCTTTTATATCCTCTGATAGAACTGCTGGACCTAGATATGTGGCTGTTCTCCATGAGGTCACTTTGCTTGCCATTTAAATTTAATAAGCCCCAGCTGACTGTAAGTTTTGTGTAGGATAAAGAATATGTTATTTTTCTTCTTCCTGAAGGATATCATGGGACTTCACTCTGGAGAGGAGAGCATTGTCCATTCAAAGAAAAACTCTCTGGTACATGCCTTAGTGTAGTGATTTGTATGAATTAGTCCTCTGTCTAAATTTAGAGCTATATTTAAGCCCTAGCATCAGAGAGTTTGGGAGAATAAAAGTGGGGATCCAAGGAAGAAATGGAATTTGATTTGAAATTTTTCTAGTTTTTAAAACATCATTAAAACTATACTGTTTATTGTACAGTCCCTTCACAAAAAGCTTTTTAGGAAAGTAGAATCTAGATATGAAAACCCAATGGCACATTTTTTTTTTAAACCCCAAGTACAGCTTTTATAGTCTAGCAGACAAACCGTCTAGAACTTTCTTCCATTCTGACAGAGAATTATAGGCATACAAGGCTATTTGCTCATGGATTCCCCTCGTACATACTCATATGCATCCCAATCACTGACTGCCTAGGGGGAGTTTTCCATAACACGGTTTTCTTGAGTCAAGTGGTCTAACAAAATAGCAAATGCTTATTTTGTTCTTACATAATATTCTGTCTCCTTTTTAACCCTGGGTCTATTGGTGTTAGGAGTGATCTGCTTAAACTGCTGGCCTTTGGACTCTGACTTCAGGATGAGCAGATCTGGATTTAGGAGATGTTGCAACACAGATATCAGTGACAATTCTTTAAGAGATCTTGGGTTGAAAATACACCTTGATGCCCTACCTAACTCAAGTCTAGTAGAACTCTCATCTCAAGCTTCTGTGTTCTGTTATTAGGAAACAAGAAATTGCATTATTCAAATGGCTTTTCCCCCCCTCTCTTTTAAATTTATGATCTAAATAATGTACCCTCACTAAGGAAATAGGCTTGCCACAGACTTATTGCAAATAATGTTAAGGAATCACAGCCATTCACATGTTTAAGTAAGGTTGCTAATCAGATGGAACATTGTTCACTGTGTCCTGGATCCTCTTGGCAAAAGCCTCATCTAAAAATAACATGACATTCCATTTATAGGAGATGGGGCACTTGCTACTTCAAGATGAATGATACTTCAAAATTCAAGTCCCTTGTTAACCCTCCTAATCTGCTGCAAATATAACCCTTTTGACCAAGTGTTTGGGAGGAATAAAAATAAATCTCTCTTGCTATTCAACTCCATAGAGATGAGAAGTATTCTTTCTCACTCCCTCTCTCTAGTGCATGCACTTACAAAAACACACTGTAAAAAGAACTAAAATTAATTTTAATCAGTAAGGAGGGTCAAAGGTGGAAGAAAAAAGTCAACAAATTTTGAGAAATTTAGTATACAAATAAAAGGAAACTATAGGTATATTCTCTATCATGTGATATGAAGCCTGACAAATATGTTTTAAAGAGTAAATTGACTATATCCAAGCTCTTTTCTCTCATTGAGATCTGAAAAAGGTGAATTTCATTGATAACTATTAGACAAGAAATGATCTAATAGTATAATTCATGTTTGGAATTGACATTATGCAGTATTAGTTCTCCTTCCATCCACTGTGGAAACACCTTCTAAAATATACCCCTGAAGTGGGTCATCCAGCTTCTGTCTGAGCCTCTTGAGTGATGAGGAATTCATTATCTTACAAAGCAGTCTTTCCTATTGTTAACAAGCTTGACAAGCTCTTCCACCAAGTCTTTCTCAAGCTGTAGGGTTTTCTCACCAAATGATTAGACTTGGAAAAATTGTTGTGTGAAATTGTAAAAGCTACTTCTTTAAAATGCAAGCAAAGTCTCATATGGTAGGAGGATGAAAGAATGGCTCTTTCAAAGGGGTAGACTTGTGAACCATCATTTCTTACCAGGTTTGCATATTGACTAGTGTCTTGATTTCATCTTCAGCACCTCAGCTCCATCAAGGTATATCTCTCCCTATCTCAGACCCTTGCGATTTATGAGTAACAGATATCTAACTCAGAACTATCTGTTCAGTTCAGTTGCTCAGTTGTGTCCGACTCTTTGCGACCCCGTGGACTGCAGCAAGCCAGGGCTCCCTGTCCATCACCAACTCCCAGAGCCTACCCAAACTCATGTCTGTTGAGTCGGTGACGCCATCCAACCATCTCATCCTCTGTTGTCCTCTTCTCCTCCTGCCTTCAATCCTTCCCAGCATCAGGGTCTTTTCAAATGAGTCAGCTCTTCGCATCTGGTGGCCAAAGTATTGGAGTTTCATCTTCAACATCAGTCCTTCCAGTGAACACCCAGGACTGATCTCCTTTAGGATGGACTGGTTGGATCTCCTTGCAGTCCAAGGGACTCTCAAGAGTCTTCAACAACAACACAGTTCAAAGGCATCAATTCTTCAGTGCTCAGCTTTCCTTATAGTCAACTCTCACATCCATACATGACCACTGGAAAAACCATAGCCTTGACTAGATGGACCTTTGTTGGCAAAGTAATGTCTCTGCTTTTTAACATGCTATCTAGGTTGGTCATAACTTTCCTTCCAAAGAGTAAGCGTCTTTTAATTTCATGGCTGCAATCATCATCTGCAGTGATTTTGGAGCCTCCAAAAATAAAGTCAGCCACTGTTTCCACTGTTATTTTAAAAATAATGTGTTTGCTTCATTGTGATTCTTTAATGGAAAAACTGCTGTGTGTTCACTACAGCATCTAACATATTTATACATTCACTTAACAATAAATTATTGAGCACATCACTAGGCTCTGAGGTCATAAAGCAAAATAAATTCTGCCTTCAAGGTATTTATTTTCTAATAAATACACAATCAAGTAAATTGATTATTATAGTACAATGTAGAAGGACTCTGATAACATGACCTACAAGATTTGGTAGGAATGTAAAAAGATGCTAAGGTAAGTGCAAATATAAGTCTAAATCAAATTCATGGTTGGGGTGTTGAGGATGGACAAGACTAGATCACGTTTGATCACAAAATTCTTTTGATATGGTCTATTTATTAGTGTCTTGCAGGGAATATTCCTAGCATGCAGTCAGGAGATGAAGGGCTCAATAAGCAGGCAGAGTCCTAGAAATTGGGTATTTTTTAATGCTTCAAATTTAACCCTAATCTGTCAAGTATTATGAAATGATTTTATACAGGGAAATAATGAGATAACTTTTGTACTTTAAAAAATAATGTTCTAAGAGCTGCACTGAAATTTAATATCAACAAAAAGGAAGTGAAGATGCCCAGAATTTCAGTGTCAACACTGGGAATAGTGATGAGGGAAAAAATATGAGAAATATTTAGGGAGCAGCAGTCAAAGACCTGGTAGCTGGCTAAATGTGTCAGGGTGCCTGATGAGAAGAAGGCACTGCCAGTATTCTTCTTGAGGCGCTAAGGATACCAAGATAAGGTGGGTGCCAGAGAGGCATATTTTTGGAGACGTGAGCTGGCAAATTCAGGCTCAGGACTGTTGAGTGTACCTGTGTGACACCCAGACAGAGAAGCCAGGCAAGAAGTTGAATAAATGTCCTCAACCCACTGGCTTAGGCTGTGGGAATAGACTGGGAAGTCTACAGAAGCCATAGATTTGGATAAAGTAACCAAAAGAAAAATGTTCAGAAAAAAAAAAGAGGTTAGACCTGAGAAGAAAGGCCTAGGGAACTAAGGTTTAAATCACTTAATATTGAGTATCAGAGGGGTGGGAGTAAACTGGGAAATAATAATTTCAGAAACTTTAATGGGAGACTGAGACTTAGGACTTCCCAACTGTTTATCCTGAAGGTCCTTTCAAAGTGACTGTCTCTCACAGTTCACTGCCGAGGAAGCACCCAAGGTGGTTCATCACCAGATACATAGAAGAGCATGTTCTGGGCCACATATTTTCCCCCCAAGGGCAGTCAGTTTATAGACCAGCCTAGATTCTGAAAGAAATGTCTGCTGTGAGAACCTTACTCACATGGGTCGGAATTGACTGAATGACTGGTAGGACTCCCTTTTCCAGGAATCAGGGGTTGTATTGAGAGAGGTAGCCGCAGGTATTGTTATGATTTGAGTTTTGTTCTTCCCCACAAATTCATACATTGAAGTTCTAACTCCCTCAGAATATGACCTTACTTGGAAATCGAGTCATTGCCAATATAATTAGTTATGATGAGGTCATCCTAGAGGAGGCCCCCATCCCATATGATGGGTGGCCTTAAAAGATGGGGAAATTTAGATACAGACCCTATGTTAAGATGAAGGCAGACATCAAGGTGATGCTTCTAGAAGGCTAGGAACATGAAAGATTGCAAGAAAACCACCAGAAGGTTAGGGGAGAGGCATGGAATGAATCCTGTCTCACAGCCCTCACAAGGAACTAACTCTGTGGATACCTTGATGTCAGACTTCTAGCTTTTAAATCAGTGAGACAATAAACCTGCTGTTTAAACCAGTCTTCATATGGCCACCCTAGCAGACTAGTAAGAGGTGTTGGAGTTGACAAACACAGACGGCAGGCTACAGGATCTGAGAGGCAGCCAACATCATGTGCAAGAAGAAGCTGTGAAAAAGAAGAAGTGGTGAGGTGGTTGCCTGGAAACAGGAGCTGTAAAAGCAGAACTGAATCTTTACCAGCTGAGCATGATGGTAAAAGTCCACAGATTTTGGCTGCTGAAGGGGGCAATGAGAACACTTAGTAAATTAGTGTGAGGCGAGCAGAAGTAATGCCATGTCAGGCAGCTTAGATTAGGAGTAGGCCTTCCTACTTCTGGGTGGTAAGATTATCAGGCCACCTGGATCAGCTTTTGCTTAACACTGACCGCTGTTTGCCAATTAGGAACGGGGCGGAAACCCCCGGGAAAGTCCCGCGCGCGTGCAAGTTTTGACCAATGAAATTGCTTTGCAATCCGCTTAAACCAACTACCAACGGCGTGTGCTCACCCTATAAATTTGTGTAACAGCTTGGGCTCGGGGCTGTCTGACCCCGCACCACTGCGTTGGATGTGGCAGGAGCCCTGACTCGAGTCAGCAATAAACTTACCTTTTTGCGAGTTGCATTGTCTTGGAGGCCTTTTCTCTTCCTGCTCGGGGATTCAGACATCGGGCATAACATTAGTGGTGAGTTAAGCCCTGAGTCACGTTCTGATCCCTAAACTGTGCTCTGCTCTGAGATTCTTAAGATACACCACTTTTCGTGTTACAGGGCCTCATAGTTTAGCTTTTAACTCTGAGATCTGGTTACACAATCAAGAGTCTTGCCTTCTTCATGTCTAGGTATATCCTCTTTATGACCTACCTGTATTAGTTATCTACTGCTGGGTAACAAACCACCCCAAAAATGGATGACTTAAAATGGCAAACATTTACTATCTCACAGTTTGTGTGGGTTAAGAATCTGATTGCAGTTTAGCTGGGTGCACCTGTCTTAATTCTCACAAGGCAACAACTCAGGTGTATTCAGGGCTGTGGTTTCATTTCAAGGCTCAAGTGAGGGAGGATCTAATTGCAAAGTCACTTCTGTTCTTGCCAACAGGATTCAGTTCCTCTGCAGTGTTGCATTGTGAACCTCAGTTCCTCTCTGACTATTGACCAAAGGGGTCCATGAACTCCTTGCCAAATGGGCCTCTCTATAGAGTGGCTCTCATTGTAGCTGGCTTCATGAGAGCAAGTGAGCAAGAAGACAAGAGATTATAGCAAGATGGAAGTCACTGTCTTCTTTAACTACTTTTAGAACTAACATCCCATCACTTTGGACACATCTACTCAACAGAAACAAGTCACTACAGCACACACTCAAGGAGAGGGTATATCATGTGGTGTTAATACCAAGAGGTGGGGATCACTGGGAGCCATGTGAGAATCTGCCTAATGTATCTCATTGCTATTAATAGAAGGAAAAGGAGGGAGGTAATCTCACTGCAAACCAAAGAGTCCAATTAATAGAAAACCCAGGTGATAAGAAGTTTCCTGCCAAATGCTTCTCAAAAGTGAAGTAAGAAAAGGCCAAAAAGTGATCACTGGGTTTGGCAACATCAACACTATCAGTTACCAGTAAAGACAGTGCCGAGAAGACAAGAGCCAGGAACGCAGGTGGAGGTGGAACGAGAGTGACCATGATTGATAAGGCAGATGCAGAAAGTGTCATTTACATTCAAGATGGTTGGTGTGTTAATTTCCTGTTGATGCTGTAAAAGCCACCACAAACTTAAGACACACATCTTATCTTCAGTTCTAGAAGTCAGAGATCCTAAAAGTCAGCTGTTGGTAGGGTGCATCCTCCTAGAGGCTCTAAGGTACAGTCTGTTTCCCTGTCTGCTCCATATTCTAGAGGTTGCCCACATTCCTTGGCTCACAGCCCCTTCCTCCATTTTCAAGGTCAACAGTGTTGCACCTTCAAATGTGTTTCTCTCTGATCTCTGCTTCCATCAGCACATCTCCTTCTCTGACTCTAAACTTTTTGCTTTTATAAAGCCATTGTGATAGATTGAGTTCACCTGGATCATCCAGAATAACCTCTCCATCTCAAATTCCTTAACTTAATCACATTGCAAAGTCCCTTTTGCCATGTAAGACAGAAAATTTCCAGTTTCTGGAGATTAGGCTGTAAACATCTTTGTTTTTTGTTTAGTCACTCAGTCACATCCAACTTTTTGTGACCCCCATTGACTGTAGCCAGTCAGGTTCATCTGTCCATGGAATTTCCCAGGCAAGAATACTGGAGTAGGTTGCCATTTCCTTCTCCAGGAGATCTTCCTGTTCCAGGGACCAAACTCACGTCTCCTGCATTGCAGGTGAATTCTTTACGGCTGAGCCACCAGGGAATCGTAGACCTTGGGAGATTTTATTCTGCCTATCGTAGTTGGCTTGAGCAGGAAGAAAAAGAATAATATCTCAGAGCTTGGAGTTCAGGAAAATTATTTTGCAAACTGAGTAAATTTGCCCTTTTTATCATACAACAGGCACTGTGGATACACAGATAAATAGTTCAGTCTCTCCTGTTGATCAACTCAGAGCATTTGTAAGAAGTCTAGAAATTTGAATGGAGCTAAATGATGTCTAACTTTCCTCACCCTTTTCTATATATTCTAAATTATAAGTGTGAAAATGTGTACTTCTGTTTGGTGGCTGTTTGTGAGGTCAGACTTCTCAATGAGTATTTGCTTTCCTTTCTGTCTAGCTGAATAACTGACTTTGAATGTTTTGCTTAGGTGATTGGAATCTATTTTAAATCAGTCCATGGAACTGCCATGGCAGTTCCGCATGCAGAGGCAAATCCGCATGATTCTAGATAGTAGGGCATTGGTAGAAACTGGGTATTTTATTTATATAACTGTTAAATATGGACGTTGTTTGGTAATAAATCTGTCTTGGATACTATTGTGCTCAATTGTTCAGTCATGTGTGATTCTTTGCGATCCTATGGACTGTAGCACTTCAGGTTCCTCTGTCCATGGAATTTTTCAGGCAAGAATACTGGAGGGGGGTAGCCGTTTCCTCCTCCGGATCTTCCTGACCCAGGGATCAAACCCAAGTCTCTTGCCGCTCCTACATTGGCAGGCGGATTCTTTACCACTGAGTCACCTGGGAAGCCCTTGGATATTATTACCTATTCATAAAATATACCATTTTCATTTCCGACTTACTGCAACTGTTCTTGTAGTATAGTAAAAAGAATACATTCCATCCTAAAAATGAAACTCATGTTCACAGGATAAATTGAAATATTTAATAGAAACAGGCAAACTCTGTTTACTGCCATTACTATATAGTAAATAATATACAGGAATAAAAAATAGTGAAAAAAATGTACTCCACGGGAGCTAAAATGTCATTTTAATTATCAAGTATATTGATTAATAAGGAAAATTTTTTTAATGTACATATCTGATGAGTTACAAATTCTTTGCCTATAGCAGCAATTTAATAATTTGGAGTCTCATAAGACATTAAAGAAAAAGTAGAGAGTATTGCTAATCACTCAGAGAGTAAATATAAATAGAAGTCACCCCTGTTCTTCTTACAGAAATTGTTCACTAACTATGGAGGCAAGACCCACACAAATATGTACAGATATAGTCGATTACGATAGGAGAATTCACCGTAGGGTTGAAGAATGGCTAAGGGAAAGAGGAACACATTTAAAGTGCCATAAGGAGATTATAGGAAGAATTTCTTAACTGATATTCTTCCAAGGAAGAAACAGAGTATTTCTCTCCTGTGCTTGTTTTAGCCCAAATTTTATTATGAAAAATTTCAAACATAAAGTTAAAAAAGTGATTAGGTTACTATACTTGCTTTATCTACTCATCCATCAGTTCTGCAAAGCATCTCTTTTTCTTAATTTTTATTTTATATTGGGCCATAATTGATTAACAATGTTGTTTTAGTTTCAGGTGTACAACAGAGTGATTCAATTTTATATATACATGTATTTATTCTTTTTCAAATTATTTTCCCAGTTAGGTTATTACAGAATATTGAACAGAGTTCCCTGTGCTATATAGTAGGTTGTAGTTGGTTATCTATTTTAAAGCTTCTTAAGGTCAGTATGACACATATTTTGGGGAAAAAATGAAGTTGATTGTGCAGAAGATGCCTTAGATCCATGATTCTCTATGTGGGAGAGAAGGGTGGGGAAAAATGTGGTAGTAATACCACTTGCCTCCCCATCTCTGAATCATAGCCACGGTTACTGATGTTTGTGTTTGGGGGAAGCAAAACCATAAAAAAAAAGCTGCTAATTTATGTGATGTTTTAGTCTTTTTAATAATCCTCTAACTCCATGCAAATATTCAATTACCTTTACCTGCCAAGCTCCCAAGTTCGTATCCTCTTTTCTAATCAGAATGACTACCACATTGACTCAAGAAAAGACCAGCTTCATTCCTGCCTTTACTTTTTAAAGTTTACCTAGAATATACAACATTTTCTTCTCCTCTTATATTACTTTAATGTGCTTCTTTAACACAGCTCAGAAACCTTCTCCTGTATGAGGTCTTTCCTATGCAGTCTTGCTTTCTTCTTTGCTGGGAATTTCTTTTTTTGTTTGTTTGTTCTTTAAGCCCTTAGTCTAGACAGTAGAACGGAACACTTCATTTTGTGAACTCTTGCATAATTTGACATTTCATTTTTAAGCTTATGTTGACTGACTCCCCCATGGACTCCCCCCTTCCATCCTCATCATCACCTCCATCCCACATAGCACATTGCAAATTTTATTCAAAACTTGCCTGGTAGACTGATTTACAGGAGTTCAGGAACTCATCATGGCCAGAAGATGGTCACAGGGAGGCAGATTAACTCTGTATTGCCTAACCCTGTGTCTTAGTCTCTCTCCATGAGATTAAAAAGGCATGACATCAAAAGGCAGTGTTGGGGAAAGAAAACTATAAATCAAATTCTTGCCATCCTACCCATTTATAAGAATTTATTCTGATTGGATTTTCAACTTTGGCAGTGATTTGTGTTGGTTCTCAGCTCTGTTTCCCCACCTTTGCAGTTCTGTTCTGCATTTTAGGGGACTGAACCCCAAAAATACATTTCCCAGGATTCCTTGCCCTTGGCTTCCAGCCAAGTTTGGCCAGTGGGAGGCGCTGGAAGGAGAGTGGAGGGTAAGAGAAGGGAAACTTCTTTCCTGCCCCACCTCACCCCTTCCTAATCCCTGTCTAGCACCTGACAGGTACTGTGTCTCCCCAGGTATTCACTTCCTGCCAAAAAGCATCTCCTTCCATGGTCCATGCTTCAGGGAAGTCTCATCTTAAATTTCCACTGCAAAGGCCACTCTCTAAGATCTTGTCCCCGTATCTTTCAGCCTTTGCGGTTATAGCTGCTTTTTGTTGCTATTGATCTCTGAGTTGTCTTAAAGTTCCGTGTTTCGCTGTTTGGTTCCTCCAGCATTTCTGTCTCTAATCCCAGGAGAAGGAAATGGCAACCCACTCCAGTAATTTTGCCTGGAAAATCCCATGGATGGAGGAGCCTGGCAGGTACAGTCCATGGGGTTGCAGAGTCGGATACGACTGAGCGACTTCACTTTCACTATTGAATTACCAAGCATGAGCTCTGTTTTCCTTACTGAACTGAGATTGAGACAATATCAGTGTCTCATCTCTGATCTCTTCCCCAAGAAGACATATGATCTGCAGTACTTCAGTGTTTAAGTACAAAGGTACTTAAGAGGAAAAGGAGATGAAGATTTTGTACTGGAGGGGAGAGAAAGTACGCATGCACAATACCCATATGCTTACTTTGGAAAGTGTGTTCAATATTTTTATCTGAATCTTTGGCTTTGGTCACATCATTAGTCTCAGTCTCTACCGATTCTAAAACAGACTTGGTTTTTACACTTTCGGTTTGTTTTGTTTCTGCGTCTTGTACAATGATGTGGCACTTAGAGAAAAACCAAGTCCCCAGACACTACTGTCTAAAAACTAATCATATTTTTCTTCCTTGGCTCCAAAGAGCTGCTCACAGCACATCATAAATTCACTCAGGGAAACAGGAACTCTGGGCTAAAGGATCTATGGACAGAAAGGGAAAGACAGCAAGAAAAGGATTGCGTTCAGACACGAAGCCTTTCCATGACATGATAACGAGACAAGCTTTCCTCCGGATCCTCTCATTGGCTTCGTTTGGAAATTCTATTTTCTCAGCTATGGCTCCTGCATGCGGGCTTTCAGCATCTGGCAGCTCTCCAGGTTAGCACTTCATTTCACACAACAGCTCTAATTTTCAAATATTGACTAAGGACTTAGTCTCCCTGGAGCCAACTCAATTCCTACACAGTATTGCATTAAAACTTGGATTATGATTAGGTACCATTGGGGGTGCCAGTTATCAGGCTAAATTCACCTTCATGGAATTTCTTTTATTGTAGGTTACCAAAAGTATGACACCTGTATGTGATTTTACATAAAGGATGCCAAATCCATTTTTAAATATTCACTGTACAAAGGTTTGTATTTAAAATGTACTTGAAATGTCCAAAGGCTTTCCAGGTGGCACAGTGGTAAAGAATCTGCCTGTCAATGCAGGAGACATGGGTTCAATCTCTGGGTCAGGAAGATTCCCTGGAATAGGAAATGGCAACCCACTCCAGTCTTCTCTCTTGGAAAATTTCATTAACAAAGGAGTCTGGTGGGTTACAGTCCATGGGGTTGCAAAGAATCAGACACAACTGAGCACACACATACCACCAGTGAAATATATTATACAAATTACATATCAGGGATGATGAATGCTGTGTAAATGGACACAATGTAAATAAAATTGTGTGCTGTCCATTTTGTATATGTAAAATAGCCTGTTTTTAGTATTTTAGAGGCAGAGGCATTTTCGCTAGGCTGACATCAGAAGGCATACTCTGCATTTGATCAGGGCTCTTGGAAGTATAATACATGGCAAAAGGAAAATAAGATTAATATTTATGAGTTGGTAATTGTTTTTCATAAGAAAGAATACTATATTACCACAGTTCTTAAGTATGAAAAAAATCTGATAATTGCCATGGAGAACAGCACATTTTAATAAAATGTTCAAAACACAGTGATAAAAATAGGTGCTAGACTTTATACTCAAGAATGCAGGAAATCAAAGAGAACTTATCAAGAAATAGGTTGTATAGAACACAGTTCAACTAAATAACTGTGTTTCTTTCTTTTCCATCTTAGTTTGGTAGTCTTGAGAATAAATGGTTGGAGAGATGAAATAGAGTAACTATACAGGGAGCTTGTTTTTTAAAAGATCATGTATTTTATGACTACAAAATAAAGCTGGGCAAAGTGGACAGAGTGGAGAAGGGCATTTAAAACTGTTGAAACATTATTTACAGAGTCTTAAAAATGTAGGGTAGCATTTCCTTTGCAGAGATTCCAGTTGATCCAGATGACTGTTGGAGGAAACATTTCCAGTGGAAGGACAGCAGTAGATAAGCAGGTGTGAGAGGCAGGGTTCTGGAGCAGGGACCTCCAGCGCTGTGTTCAGAAGCTTGGCCTCTATCTATGGGCAGATAGAAGCCATCAGCATGAATTAACGGAGGGGCCCACTGGGCCAACTCTGTTGTACTAGCTGTTGTTGTTGCTATTGATCAACGTCCAACTCTCTGCGACCCCATGAACTGCAGCATGCCAGGCTTCTCTGTCTTTCACTATCTCCCTGAATTTGTTTGGTAGCACTGGGGAAGATGGGTTAAAAGGGAGAGAATATGGAGAAAACAGTAATTCAGAAGCTATTGCAAGAATCCAGGGGAGAATTGATGAAAGCAGAATTAAGAGAGAGACAGTGGAGATAAACGTTGTATATATAGGTGTGGTGGTGAGATTTAATAAGTATTTTAGAATAAAAACTGAGGATTTATGTCCCCTTATGGCTCCCCATATATAACTAATCTTAATGCATTTCCTTAGGAGCAAAACATGGATAAATGTGTGTAGGCAACAAATGAATGTCTATCAATCATTTATTTAGGTTTAATTGCAAAATAAATCTGCTCAATGCAATTAAAGGACCTTATCATTAGAAAATAATTAACTATCATATATTAATGTATATTTATGGAATCTAGAAAAATGGTACAAATGATCCTATTTGCAAGACAGGAATATTGATGCAGATGTAGAGAATAGAATTGTGGACACAGCGGGTTAAGAAGAGATGGGATGAACTGAGAAAGTAGCATTGACATATATACCATGTATAAAAATAGATAGCTAGTGGGAAATGGCTGTTAGCACAGGGAGCCCAGCTCAGTGCTCTGTGACGACCTAGAGGGGTTTGGGGCAGGAGGAAAGCTCAAGAGAGAGGGGATATATGTGTACTTATGACTGATTCATGTTGTTGTACAGCAGAAACTAACATAACATTGTAAAGCAATTATAAATAAAAAATTAATTATATTTTAGTCCATCTTTACCTATGTATATATCTCATTTATGAATCCAACAGATAATCATTCAGTTTTAGCTTGATCCTTCAAATGACCATCGCTCTCTACAATCTGTCTTGGTACAATCTGTACTTGGTACCATTGTGGTACTGCCTGTTATTGGTCATTTCTCCCTTATGTTAATCAGAAATTTATCTTGCTGAAGTTCCTGCCCATTGACCACTGTTCTTTATTCTATGAAAGAGTTGAAGTTCCATTTTGTCTGACTACTCTTCTGACAAAGACATTCAAGGTGGTTATAATTGTTCCATCAGTTTTTCTTTGGCTAACCATCCACATTTCCTTTATTGCATCTTCAAATTCTTTTTACTCGAGTTCTTCTTTAATGTCAATACCCCTCTTGTAATATGGAGCTCAGAATTTCACAGTATTTTGGATGTGCTCAAATCAACACAGAGATGAAGATCCTTGGCCAATAGGGCAGAATTCATATCTCCAAGTCTTACCTATCTGGTCTCCAAGATAGTTATTAACACAGTATCTCTTCTCTTCTTGACCACATTCTCTATGTTTATATCACATGGTCCACAAGCCCTTCAGGATTCCATGGGCATGAGTGAGAGAACTGAAATTCTTATTAGAAAAAAATTATTTTCATTAGCTTTGGAGTGATGTCAAGTCTTTCAAAAACAGTAAAGAAGTGTATCCTCACAAAATCTTGGGTAATGCCTTGATTCCTACCAACTTCAGTGAACGATTCCTTATGGAGCAATTAAATTAGAATTGGGGCAAGGGAATTCAACTGTAGAGAGGGCAAAAGAAAGCTCAGTTAATCCCAAAATATACGGCTCCAGAGGTGGTAGGTGTCTATTCAACAACCTATCAACAGCTAAGCCATTTGCTGCTTGACACACAAGCTTTTCACCTTTCATTGGCCTTTCTTTCTTCCATTCTTGTTTAGCCAGCACGTAACTGATTCCCTCTTGCCCTTAACCATTCACTCATTTTTATTGTTTCATTCTGAATCCCCTCCAAGCTGTCATCATATTTATTTTATCTAAATGCCCCAAACTGTTATAAAAATAATTGGAAGGGACTATCTGATAATTGTCTGATGGAAATACTGTTATGATTAAATGCTCCTAGAACTCTACTACATT
The DNA here is from genome assembly GCF_019320065.1 of Cervus canadensis. Taxonomy (NCBI): domain Eukaryota; kingdom Metazoa; phylum Chordata; class Mammalia; order Artiodactyla; family Cervidae; genus Cervus; species Cervus canadensis. The sequence continues at coordinate 33,336,796 of NC_057394.1, read as the reverse complement.
TAAGTCTGCACATGACCTTCAAAAACTTCAGTTCCTACTCTCAAGGAGTTTCCATTCCAGTAGGCAAAGTATAGAAAGATGTATAGTGACTCAGATCACACTGTCAGGCCTTTCCTAAGCCATATTGAAATAATCTTCCAAGTCTGCCATACTGATTTATTGTCTATGAACAGCTCTATTAAGAGGTGTGTCATGGGGAAGGATCATGTTACTGATGGCATGTAAGGCTGGCCCAAAGGAAACTGACACAACAAGACTTCACAGTGTCGTCCCAGGTTGTTCATCTGGAGGCTGTTTGTAAGACGGCATTACCCAAATGCAAGATAGGTTTTAAGTACAGACACTATGCTGGGAAAATATTCTTCAAGTGATTTTACAGCTACCCACCATCCAATGGCTCAGAACAAGCAAACAGAAAATAGCCACTGTGTCCTAGCTATTGTAAAAAGTGCTGCAACGTAAGTTGGGGTAGTTGCTCCTCTTTCAACTATGGTTGGCTCAGGGTATATGCCCAGTAGTGGGATTTTTGGGTCATGTGATAGTTCTATTCCTAGTTTTTTAAGGAATTTCCATACAATGGAATATTACTTAGCTTTAAAGAAGAACACATTTGAGTCAGTCCTAATGAGGTAGATGAACCTAGGGCCTATTATACAGAGTGACAGAGAAAGACAATTATTGTATATTAACACGGGCATATGGAATCTAGAAAGATGGTACTGTTGAACATATTTGCAGGGCAGCAATGGAGATGCAGACATAGAGAACAGAATTGTGGACACAGTGGGGGAAGGAGAGGTGGGATGAATTGAGAGAATAGCATGGAAACATATATATTACTGCATGTAAAACAGATAGCAAGTGGGAATGTGCTATGTGACACAGGGAGCCCGATCCAGTGCTCTGTGACAACCTGCAACCTAGAGGGATGGGACGGGGAGGGAAATAGGAGAGGGCCTTGGGAGGGAGGGGATATACGTATACTTGTGGCTAATTCATGTTGGTGTATGGTAGAAACCAACACAATATTATAAAGCAATTATCCTCCAGTTTAAAAAAAAATACAAAAAAAGAAAGAAAGAAAGAAAATAGCCACTAGAAAGATCCTAGGCTTGATAAACTCAGGTTGGAGAGAGCTCTGCCGTATTTTGCAGAACACACTGGAAGAAAGTCAAGCCTGTCACGGGAATCAGTGATAAAAGGCTTTACTTTCAAAGCTCGCACACTGAGCAACTGCCTGAGAGAAACCAAAATCCAGTAATATGCATCCAGAAACAAGAAACAGACCTCCCAGAACGCACTGGAGCAGTCTGGAGAAAACATCGGGGCAACCTGAATCTGAATTATTCTGTTTCTGGGTAATGACTAAAAGTTTACTAGCAAAACTGCTATTATCATGATTCCTCATCCTTTCTAAGGTTAACTAAAATTCGGTGTCTAAGAACAGGTCTCTCAACTTCAGCGTTATTGACAGTTTGGGATGAATAATTCTTTGTTGTGGAGCCTGTCTTATGCAGTGTAGGGTATTTAGCACCACCTCCCAGTCTTTACCCACTAGGTCCAGTAACACCAGCCTTCCAACTTTGGGTTAGTTACTTATGTTTTCTAAGACTCAGTTTTCTTTACCCACAGTTAGACGGGGATGATAATACTTAAACCTATAGGACTGTTGTGAGGATTAAAGATATCATATAAAGCTCGATTAGCAGGGTGCCTACATGCAGAAGCCCAAGACACACCTTAGCTACTTTTCACTGGTTTCCATGTGGTTTGCACTTACAGAATGGGGGTTCAGTGTCTTCTCAGCATCTTCCTTGGTCAATTTCTCAGGTTAGAGACCCCTTTCAGATGTTGTTGAGAGTGAAACATGAATCCTTTGGGAGCTATGCAGTTTTTGCTACTCAGTATCTTTGACCCATGAGAAGATAAATTAGGAAAAATGACCCAGGTAACACAGATTGCTGTCATAGTGAGGCTTACTGTATTTCAATGTGCAATATTTTGCTCAAGATTAAAAGAAGAAGGGATAGATATCTGAGTGAAGAAAGAGAAAAAGTGATGGTTGTTCTAAAAGGATTCTTTTTTTTTTTTAAATTATTTATTTATTTATTTATTTTTTTGTCATACATTGATATGAATCAGCCATAGATTTACATGTATTCCCCATCCCGATCCCCCTCCCACCTCCCTCTCCACCCGATTCCTCTGGGTCTTCCCAGTGCACCAGGCCTGAGCACTTGTCTCATGCATCCCACCTGGGCTGGTGATCTGTTTCACCATAAATAGTTTACATGCTGTTCTTTTGAAATATCCCACCCTCACATTCTCCACAGAGTTCAAAAGTCTGTTCTGTATTTCTGTGTCTCTTTTTCCATTTTGCATATAGGGTTATCGTTACCATCTTTCTAAATTCCATATATATGTGTTAGTATGCTGTAATGTTCTTTATCTTTCTGGCTTACTTCACTCTGTATAAGGGGCTCCAGTTTCATCCATCTCATTAGGACTGATTCAAATGAATTCTTTTTAATGGCTGAGTAATATTCCATGGTGTATATGTACCACAGCTTCCTTATCCATTCGTCTGCTGATGGGCATCTAGTTGCTTCCATGTCCTGGCTATTATAAACAGTGCTGCGATGAACATTGGGGTGCACGTGTCTCTTTCAGATCTGGTTTCCTCAGTGTGTATGCCCAGAAGTGGGATTGCTGGGTCATATGGCAGTTCTATTTCCAGTTTTTTAAGAAATCTCCACACTGTTTTCCATAGTGGCTGTACTAGTTTGCATTCCCACCAACAGTGTAAGAGGGTTTCCCTTTTCTCCACACCCTCTCCAGCATTTATTGCTTGTAGACTTTTGGATAGCAGCCATCCTGACTGGCGTGTAATGGTACCTCATTGTGGTTTTGATTTGCATTTCTCTAATAATGAGTGATGTTGAGCATCTTTTCATGTGTTTGTTAGCCATCTGTATGTCTTCTTTGGAGAAATGTCTGTTTAGTTCTTTGGCCCATTTTTTGATTGGGTCATTTATTTTTCTGGAATTGAGCTGCAGGAGTTGCTTGTATATTTTTGAGATTAATCCTTTGTCTGTTTCTTCATTTGCTATTATTTTCTCCCAATCTGAGGGCTGTCTTTTCACCTTAATTATAGTTTCCTTTGTAGTGCAAAAGCTTTTAAGTTTCATTAGGTCCCATTTGTTTAGTTTTGCTTTTATTTCCAATATTCTGGGAGTGGGTCATAGAGGATCTTGCTGTGATTTATGTCAGAGAGTGTTTTGCCTATGTTCTCCTCTAGGAGTTTTATAGTTTCTGGTCTTACATTTAGATCTTTAATCCATTTTGAGTTTATTTTTGTGTATGGTGTTAGAAAGTGTTCTAGTTTCATTCTTTTACAAGTGGTTGACCAGTTTTCCCAGCACCACTTGTTAAAGAGGTTGTCTTTTTTTCCATTGTATATCCTTGCCTCCTTTGTCAAAGATAAGGTGTCCATAGGTTCGTGGATTTATCTCTGGGCTTTCTATTCTGTTCCATTGATCTATATTTCTGTCTTTGTGCCAGTACCATACTGTCTTGATGACTGTGGCTTTGTAGTAGAGTCTGAAGTCAGGCAGGTTGATTCCTCCAGTTCCATTCTTCTTTCTCAAGATTAACTTTTGGCTATTCGAGGTTTTTTCAACACTCATTTATGATTAAAATCTCCAAAAAGCAGGAATAGAAGGAACATACCTCAACATAATAAAAGCTATATATGACAAACCCACAGCAAGCATTCACCCTCAATGGTGAAAAATTGAAAGCATTTCCCCTGAAATCAGGAACAAGACAAGGGTGCCCACTCTCACCACTACTATTCAACATAGTGTTGGAAGTTTTGGCCACAGCAATCAGAGCAGAAAAAAGAAGTAAAAGGAATCCAGATAGGAAAAGAAGAAGTGAAACTCTCACTGTTTGCAGATGACATGATCCTCTACATAGAAAACCCTAAAGACTCTACCAGAAAATTACTAGAGCTAATCAATGAATATAGTAAAGTTGCAGGATATAAAATTAACACACAGAAATCCCTTGCATTCCTATATACTAACAATGAGAAAACAGAAAGAGAAATTAAGGAAACAATACCATTCACTATTGCAACAAAAAGAATAAAATACTTAGGAGTGTATCTACCTAAAGAAACAAAAGACCTATACATAGAAAACTATAAAACACTGATGAAAGAAATCAAAGAGGACACAAACAGATGGAGAAACATACCGTGTTCATGGATTGGAAGAATCAATATTGTCAAAATTGCTATTCTACCTAAAGCAATCTATAGATTCAATGCAATCCCTATCAAGTTACCAACGGTATTTTTCACAGAACTAGACCAAAGAATTTCACAATTTGTATGGAAATAAAAGGATTCTTAGATTTTAAATCCTAGAGGGCAAAAGACAGAGTCTGTAAGGAATTCTGTGTCTTCTTTGACTAGTTTTTTTGATAATGACAATGAAGAATCCCAGAACATGATAGTTTAAAGAAAAAACCTCATGATTTTGTTTTCCTTAAAATTCATTCCAGAAACTCTTGTTGAACAAATTACTTGGCTGACCTGGTAAGTTCATTCTTAGAACAAATCATTTCAGCTAAAGAGTAAGCTCATGCTGATTTGTGTATTTGAGTTTTTCATCTCCCATCAGATTTTATTTCTTCTTTCTCCTTTACGATGTTCCACTCCCATGCCCAAACACCTAGAGTGCCTGTGGCATCAGGGTCTCCTTCCCTCTGAGGTTCATCAACATACAAAGGAAAAGCTCCTAATTAGAGTAAACAATTTGATAGATTGTATTGGCAGGGAAATTAATTCAGAATAGCTGGGAAATGAATAATGACAGTGGCTTGGAATGTAACTGGAGCCTTGCTCAGAAAAAAAGAAAAGAAAAAGGACAGAGGAGAATCTGTGATCATGATATATAGCAGTTTATCCATTTAGAAGGAGTCATCCAGGGACACTAGAAAGATCAGTATTAGACACATCTTAGGTCTTAACTGGAAATACTAGAAGCAACATCAACAAAGCACCAATTAAGTTTTAAGAGGTAGTAATTGGGTAGATAACATGAACAAAAGAGAAGATAAAGAAGTGGGGCAAAAGGACTTGTGAAAAATAGCAGTATCATGAAAGAAAGACTGTCCAAGTAGGAAGATGAAGTCTAATATATTTGGAAGCAGGTTCATTTTAAAACCCCTATATTTAATTCCATTCCATTAATAATGCAGTACATCTGGGAAGAAGCATTTGGAAGGGAACGGTACTTAAAGAGATTTAAATATGATCCCGATTAAACCCCAAAAGTAGGTATGATTTTGCAATGTGAATCAGGATATTACAAATGTGATCCACACTGGAGACCCAGCCTTACAGATAAGGCAGGAACAATTTGTTTTTCTGTTTCTTTGCTTGTTTTCACTATTTTAGAGTGATTGATCACTTGATGGGGATCTTGTTCAAAAATTGAAATGTTCTAGAATAGTGTCCAAAAGAACTACTTGAGAGATATATTAAAGAATAAACAGAACAAAGATCAAATAAAACATGGTCACTGATGAATATGATGACCTTTTAAAACTTATCAATTCAGTTAAGGCTTTGTGTTAGACATTGCAGTTACAAAGGTCAATCACAGTAAGTTATAGTTCTGTCTTCATTCCTCAGTTCCAATCAGGGTAGTCTCTGTAGAGACCATCAAATACTCTATGGTTTTCTTTACTCTAAGTCTCATCTATACCATAAAACATGCTTACAATCAATTTTTGTTGTTGTTGATAGTCATGCAGTCGTGTCCGACTCTTTGCGACCCCATGGACTGTAGCTCACCAGGCTCCTCTGTCCATGTGATTTCCAGGCAAGAATACTAGAGTGGGTAGCCATTCCCTTCTCCAGGGGATCTTCCCTAGCCAGAGATCGATCCCAGGTCTCCTGCATTGCAGGCAGATTCTTTACTGTCTGAGCCACCAGTGAAGCCCAAATGAGATAATGCAACAAAGCAATTAACAGCTTCTTGCATAAGTAGTAAGTAATGTTTGCTATATCTCTTTTTTTGATCATACAGTCCCTTCTTTAAATTCACATTTGATAAAAGCTGGAGATCCAGTGTTATCACACCAGGATTTTTGAAATGCTTTTAAAGAAAAAATTACAAAAATATGCCCCACAACATTAACAGGTGATATGTTTATTTGTCAAAATTAAGATCTATCTGTTTGTATCTAATTCTATATATATTCAAAATGTATGTACTTGAAATGCATTGTTTTCATCATTGAAATAATCTTCCTTTAAAAAGTGTTTAAATTAAAAAGACAGACAATAACAAGTGTTGGCATGGGGATGGAGAAATTAGAACCGTCATACATTACTCCTGGGGATGTTAAATAGAACATTTATTTGGAAAACAATTGGATGATTTCTCAAAATGTTAAACCTAGAGTAACCATATAGCCCAGCAATTCCATTTTAGGTACCTATTCGAGGAAAATGAAAGGGTATGTTTACACAGAATTTGCACACAAATATTCATAGCATCCTTATTCCTTACAGCCACAAAGTGTAAACAACCCAAATGTCCATCAACTGATGAGTAAATAAATCAAAATTAGTAAATCCACCCATCAAATACTATTTGGCAATGAGAAGAAATGGAGTGCTTATGCATGCTACAACATGGATGACCCTCAAAAACACTGTGCTAGATGAGAAGAGTCAGACACAAAGACATTTTATGTGATTCCATTAATATGAACGTTCAGACTAGGCCAGTTTGTAGAGACAGGAAACAGATTAGCGACTGCTGAGGACGGAGACTAGGTTGTGGAGAGAAGGAAGGACTGGGGGACCGAGAGTAGGTACCTGGCGAATATTGTTAAATTAATAAGTGAATGAAGAAATAAATGCTGTTGATTATTATGGCAGAGAATTGATCAAGGAATAGGACTAAGTCACTTAGTTACCACTTAGCAAATATATGCTGAGCATTTATTATGTTCAAATCTTTGGTCAAGTACTTGGGATACAAAGATGAATATGACCCAGTTCCTTTTCTTAGAGCTCACAATATAGTCCTCTCAGACTATAAGCAAGGCATAAATTCAAGGTTGCCGTTTCCTTCTCCAGGGTATCTTTCCTACTCAGGGATTGAACCTGTGTCTCCTGTTTCTCCTGCATTGGAGGTGCACCACCTGGGAAGCCCCATTATAATATTTTAAGTCCTGTATTTTTTTTTATAATAGCAATAACAATCAGATGCTGGGTGACTGTAGTGGAGAGAACAAATTATCACATGAATAAGGTGTTTTATTTTTTGAAGGAAAATTATAGAATGTTTGATTTTGGTATGTTCCTGGACTGTCTCACGCATTTTATTTTTGACCTCACCAAATGTATGTATGTGCCCAGTGTCCTTACAAAGAATCAAGACCAGCCTGATGGCATGGAGTTCCTTAGGATGCTACCAAAAATGTCGGTACTCAAATTTAAGCTAAGAAAAGAAAGATTCCCTGTTCCATAAATATTTGAAACATCATCAAAATAACCTCAAGCAGACAAGCTCTAGTACTCAAGTATAATCATTCATTACTTTCAAGTCACTCTGATTTTACTCACTTGAGATAAATGTGGTCTGACATATTGATTATCCATTCTTGGCCATGGGGGGACTCTTACTCCTATATTGATCTAACTGGTTTAGGGGAGTTTGTTTATACAGATGTCATATGATGCTTCAGAAAGGTGGTGGTTCAAAAATAACAGAACCCCACTAAACCGACACTGCTAGACTCTCAGAACTGCTCCTATATCAGGAATAGACCTGGCACTCAGGTCTACTCTGGGAGGGTGCCGTCCTCCTGGTTTGGCTGCTGTGGATCAGGCTGGCAGGTGCCAAGTGTTCCCAACTGAAGTGTCTCTCCTTAATGATACATGATTAACTCTTCTGAAATGTATCATTTACATATCACAAAATTCCCTTACTTCAAATTTATAATTCAATGATTTCTAGTAAATTTACTGAACTGTGTAGCCATCACTATAACCCATTTTTTTTCTTTTCATTTTTTTTTTTTTATTAGTTGGAGGCCAATTATTTTACAATATTGTAATGGGTTTTGTCGTACATTGACATGAATCAGCCATCGATTTACATGTATTCCCCATCCCGATCCCCCCTCCCACCTCCCTCTCTACCCAATCCCTCTGGCTCTTCCCAGTGCACCAGGCCCGAGCACTTGTCTCATGCATCCAACCTGGGCTGATGATCTGTTTCACTATAGACAATATACATGTTTCGATGCTGTTCTCTCGAAACATCCCACACTCACCTTCTCCCACAGAGTCCAAAAGTCTGTTCTATACATCTGTGTCTCTTTTTCTGTTTTGCATATAGGGGTATCATTACCATCTTTCTAAATCCCATATATATGTGTTAGTATGCTGTAATGTTCTTTATCTTTCTGGCTTACTTCACTCTGTATAATGGGCTCCAGTTTCATCCATCTCATTAGAACTGATTCAAATGAATTCTTTTTAATGGCTGAGTAATAGTCCATGGTGTATATGTACCACAGCTTCCTTATCCATTCATCTGCTGACGGGCATCTAGGTCACTTCCATGTCCTGGCTATTATAAACAGTGCTGTGATGAACACTGGGGTGCATGTGTCTCTTTCAGATCTGTATAACCCATTTTTTAAACATTTTATCACCCCAATAAGGCCCCCTGTATCCACTGATTGTTCATGACTATTCTTACCTTCAGCTCTGGATAACCACTAACTCACTTTCTGTCTCCATAGATTTAATTTTTCTGGACATATCATAAAAATGGAATCATACAATACATGGCTTTTTATATCTGGCTTCTTGCAATTAGTATAATATTTTTGAGGTTCATTCATGTGATAGCAGAGAAGGAAATGGCAGCCCACTCCAGTATTCTTGCCTGGAGAATCCCAGGGACGGGGGAGCCTGGTGGGCTGCTGTCCTATGGAGTCGCACAGAGTCGAACACGACTGAAGTGACTTAGCAGCAGCAGCAGCATGTAATTGCATATACCAAAAGTTTATTCCACTTTATTGCTTGATAATATTCATTGTATGGATGTGACACATCTTGTCTCTCTATTTTTGTGGCTATTTAGGTTCTTACCACTTTAGGGCTATTATGAATAATGCTGCTATGAACATTTGTGTATGATTCCTTTTGGTCACCTATTTTGACTTCTCTTTGGGTGGACATATGCCTAGGAATAGATTTAGTGGGTCATATGGTAACTGTAGGTTTAAACTTTGAGAAATGGCCCAATTGTTTTCAAAGTAGCTGCACTATTTTATATTTTCATCAGTAATTTAAGAGGACTTCCATTTTTTCACATCCTTGCCAATAATTATCGTCTTTCTTATTGATTGTAGGCTTTTTAATGGGTGTAATGATATATCATCATGTTTTTGCCTTGCAACTCTCTAATGACTAATGATGTCATTGAATATCTTACCATGCATTTATTAGTCATTCTTGTGTCTTCTTTAATGAAATGTCTACTGAAGTCTTTTGTCGATTTATTTCTTGGGTTATTTGTCTAATTATTGAATTGTAAACATTAGTTATATATTCTTTATACAAGTCCTTTAACAGTTGTGTGATTTAAAAAAAATTTTATCTGAGTTTTTTTTTAAAAATCCCCAGATAAAAAACAGCAAAACTTGGCCACACTAGTGTGTTTATCCTCTGAACATTTCTTGCACTCTATGCTTATGATTTGTTTTCTCTGTTAGACTTCAATAAAAATTTACATTAAATGTTACTGGTTGAAAAAAACAACAACAGCAAAACTTCCTTACTGATGTCTTTTGAAGTACCAGATTTTTATTTTGATGATGATTTTGATGAAGTCTAATTTATCAATTTTTTCTTTAATTGCTCATGCTTTTGGTATCATATCTAAGAAGTTTTTGTCTGATCCAAAGTCTCATTTTTATTATGTTTTATTCTAAAATATGTATAATTTCAGCTCTTACATTTGAATTTGAGATCCATTTTTAGTTAATTTTTCTATCTGGTGTATACAGAAATTTTTCCATATGGAGATAAGGACAAAGTTCATCTTTTTAAATTTGGACATTCTCTTTTCTCACCACTATTTATTGAAAAACTTTTTTCCCCATTGAGTTGTCTTGGTACCTCTGTTTAATATCAATTGACCATAAATATATGAGCTTATTTCTGAACTGTCAATTCTGTTTCATTGATTTATATGTCTATCATTATGTCAATACTATACTAGCTTCATACATACATTTTGAAAGTTGATGGAAACTTTTAATCTAAGAAATTATTTGGGAATGACTAAATATACTCTCCATCTAGCCAAGGCTATGGTTTTTCCAGTAGTCATGTATGGATGTGAGAGTTGAACTATAAAGAAAACTGAGTGCCAAAGAATTGATGCTTTTGAACTGTGGTGTTGGAGAAGACTCTTGAGAGTCCCTTGGACTGCAAGGAGATCCAACCAGTCCATCCTAAAGGAGATCAGTCCTGGTGTTCATTGGAAGGACTAGTGTTGAAGGTGAAACTCCAATATTTTGGCCACCTGATGCGAAGAGCTGACTCATTGGAAAAGACCCTGATGCTGGGAAAGATCGAGGGTGGGAGGAGAAGGGGCTGACAGAGGATGAGATGGTTGGATGGCATCACCAACTCAGTGGACATGAGTTTGGGTAGGCTCCAGGGGTTGGTGATGGACAGGGAGGCCTGGAGTGCTGCAGTCCATGTGGTTGCAAAGAGTTGGACACGACTGAGGAACTGAACTGAACTGAAATATACTCTACCTTTAAAAATAGTCTTCCTTTTCATTTGTACCATAAGAAACATTAGAATAAAACATAATAAAATGAGGAAAAGAATAGTATAAAAAATGAAGCACATAGGTTTATTGCTCAAAAATCTGTTCCATGTATGTCTTTTATACTGCAAACTGTGGCTACCATTGTGACCCTGAGCTTGCCAACAATGTAATGCTCGGTAAAAATATCTTTCAAAAATAAAGGTGAAATGAAGATTTTTTATATATAAGTTGTAAGAATTAATCACCAATAAACCTATGAGAAATATTAAAGTGCTTCAGATAGAAGAAAAATGATAACAGAGAGAAATATGAACCTATACAAAGCAAAGTAAAACACTGGAAATGATTTTTACATGTGTAAAAATGTAACTTTTCAATATCATTTAAATCAGTTTAAAAGGTAATTGATTATGCATACAAAAAAACAGTGTCATATGGAGTTTATAACATAAATATATATAAAATGTGTGACAAGGGTACTGAGGTTGGGGGAGGAGAAATTAAAGTGTACTCTTATAAGCTCATTACATCATACGTGAAATTATATAAAACCACCTGAATGTATACTGTGATTCATTAAAGCTGTATACAATGAACCATAATATAACCACTAAAATAATAAAACATTTACAGGTAATAAGCCAACAAAATTAATAAAGTGGAATCATAAAAATTCTCTTAATCAGAAACAGGTTGAAAAATTGAAAAGAGAAAAGTACAGATGGCCCAAATAAGACAATGGACAGCAAAATGATAACTTAAACCTAATCACATCAATCATTACATTAAAAGTAAAATCTTTTCAAGCCTTTATCAAGAATAGTAGAAAAGTTTTTGTGGTGGTGGTGCTTGGTGGTTTAGTCGCTAAGTCGTATCCGACTCTTGTGACCCCATGGACCATAGCCCACCAGGCTTCTCTGCCCATGGGATTCTCCAGGCAAGAATACTGGAGTGGGTTGCCATTTCCTTCTCCAGGGGATCTTCCCAACTCAAGAATCAAACCCGGGTTTCCTGCATTGCAGGCAGACTGTTTACCAACTAAGCTATGAGGGAAGTATACAAATATAAATAACATGTTTAATATATACATGTCTGCAAAAAAACACATTTTAAAAATTGACACAATAGGTTTAAAGTAAAAATATTAATGACTGTAAGGAGGTTTAGAATTAAAATATGCATAGTACTTAGTAGGGTGTTCAATATTCAGTAAGTACTTGATAAAAATAGTCCTAAATATGTTTCCTGCTGTAAACTAAAATTGATACCATAGTCAGTTTAGTTTGATTTAACAAAATACTGTAGACTGAGTGGCTTAAACAGCAGACTCTTATTTCCCACAGTTCTGAAGACTGAGAAGTGGAAATCAAGGTGTCAGCAGGTTTGTGTCTAGTAGGAGTCTGCTTCCTGGTTTGCAGATGGTCAGCTGGTTGTCATATGGTGGAATCCATCACGGGGGCTCCACTCTTGTGACTTCATCTAAACCTAAGTTTTACCTAAAGCCCATGACAAAAACAATCATGCTGGGTATTAGGCTTCAACTATGGATTTGGTGGGGAGATACAAGCATTTAGTTCTTAGCAGTTGATCAAGTTTCATTTGCCTTGTGAGACAGTTGAGTGTCTTTCTTGCATGATGTCCAACATCTACAATATCTTTATTTCACTTAAGGATGTCAATTCATCCTCTATAATAACTAGAGAGTAACATGGTTTGTTTTATTACCTACATGGGACAGTTATTTAGATGTGAGCTCCTGCATCCACAGCTGAGAGGTTTGGATGGAAATACTTCTCTAATGCACTGACAAATTGATCTAAAGATCAATCTCAGGGAGGTGACGTAGGTGATCAGAACAGCTGCTATAATTTGGTTTGAAAACTGATGCCTTTAGCTAAGAATGCTAAGGATGTTCCTTCAGCATTTCCCAAACCAAGGGCACTCATTTCCCATATAATCCTCCACTTCCACAAAACTCTTTAGTCCTTTTAGTCTCAGTTCTCAAAGGAGTATTAGCAGGTAAGAGGAGGAAGATTCAAACAGCATTCTCAATCACCTTGATAAGAAATTTGGCTTTTTAAAGGGGATTAAGGGGCTCCCCTGGTGGCTCAGAAGGAGACCTGGGTTCGATCCCTGGGTAGGGAAAATCCCCAAGATAAGGGAATGGCTATCCACTCCAGTATTCTTGCTTGGAGAATTCCATGGACAGAGGAGCCTGGTGGGCTAAAGTCCTTGGAGTCACAAAGAGTCAAACATGACTGAGAGACTTTCCCTTTCACTTTTTTTTACATAAAGATAATACACGGTTAATGAGTTTTGAAAAAATTTTGAGTAGTGTTATTAACAAGTTGTGGCATTCATAATATACATGCAAAAGCTAATACAGAAGTTTGGATAGCAATTCTCATAGTCTTTCTGATGGATTCTAAAATCATTGTACATCTAATGGTTGAACCACTTTTGCATCTTCAAATTTTCAATATTTCCTCCCATCACAAAAGATGCAAAAGAACAAATAGTCACAACAAATCAATACTCGAATCCATATTTCATGTAAGAGAGCTCTCTTCTCTCTTTGCTGTTTTTCATTGGGCATCTGATGTGGGTCTCAAGGGGAAATCTGATAGTTTCTTAACAGTTTTCTTATTTTTGGTGTGACTATATATTTATATTTATTGACTGCTGTATTACCATGCTTTACTTTCATCTATTTTCCCTTTTACATGACTCTCCCTTCGTTTCATCAAGATCTTAGCAGGATTTCTTTCTGTCTTGCAAATGGATATGTTATTTCATCTAGATGTAAGTGAGCCTGCAGTTCTTTGTATCCATTTCTTAAGAAGGAAAATGCTTTGTTTGCATTTTTAATTTTGTGAGGTTGTACTGATAGATTTCCACATTTCCCCTCCTAGTCTGACAGAGGGGGTTGGTCCGTACAAAAACACAGATGATGGCTCTATTATAGAATAAAATTGATATACTATGATTAAACATATAAACATTATCTTATAGGTCCCTGTGTCTATAGAAATTATTATTAGCAAAGTCAGAGATAGAAATTAAATTATCTTTGTCCTTATTATGCCTTGGTGCAAAGAGATAAAAGGCTCATATTATAGAAAGCTTCCTCAAAACAGAATATTAATTCTCAGATATTAGGTCTTCGTTAATTTATGCAACTCCAATATGTCAGCAAATTTGGAAAACTCAGCAGTGCCCACAGGAATGGAAAAGGTCAGTTTTCATTCCAATCCCAAAGAAAGGCAACGCCAAAGAATGCTCAAACTACCGCACAATTGCACTCATCTCACACGCTAGTAAAGTAATGCTCAAAATTCTCCAAGCCAGGCTTCAGCAATATGTGAATCATGAACTTTCAAGTGTTCAAGCTGGTTTTAGAAAAGGCAGAGGAACCTGAGATCAAATTGCCAACATCCACTGGATCATCGAAAAAGAAAGAGTTCCAGAAAAACATCTATTTCTGCTTTATTGACTATGCCAAAGCATTTGACTGTGTGGATCACAATAAACTGTGGGAAATTCTTAAAGAGATGGGGATACCAGACCACCTGACCTGTCCCTTGAGAAACCTGTATGCAGGTCAGGAAGCAACAGTTAGAACTGGACATGGAACAACAGACTGGTTCCAAATAGGAAAAGGAGTATGTCAAGGCTGTATATTGTCACCCTGCTTATTTAACTTATATGCAGAGTACATCATGAAAAATGCTGGGCTGGAAGAAGCACAAGCTGGAATCAAGATTGCTGGGAGAAATATCAATAACCTCAGATATGCAGATGACACCACCTTTATGGCATAAAGTGAAGAAGAACTAAAGAGCCTCTTGATGAAAGTGAAAGAGGAGAGTGAAAAAGTTGGCTGAAAGCTCAACATTCAGAAAACTAAGATCATGGTATCTAGTCCCATCACTTCATGACAAATAGTTGGGGAAACAGTGGCTGACTTTATTTGTTTGGGCTCCAAAATCACTGCAGATGGTGATTGCAGTCATGAAATTAAAAGACACTTACTCCTTGGAAAGAAAGTTATGACCAACCTAGACAGCATATTAAAAAGCAGAGACATTACTTTGCCAACAAAGGTCCATCTAGTCAAGGCTATGGTTTTTCCAGTGGTCATGTATGGGTGTGAAAGCTGGACTATAAAGAAAGCTGAGCGCCAAAAGAATTGATGCTTTTGAACTGTGGTGTTGAAGACTCTTGAGAGTCCCTTGGACTGCAAGGAGATCCAACCAGTCCATCCTAAAGGAGATCAGTCCTGGGCGTTCATTGGAAGGACTGATGTTGAAGCTGAAACTCCAATACTTTGGCCACCTGATGCAAAGAGTTGACTCATTGGAAAAGACCCTGATGCTGGAAAAGATTGAGGGCAGGAGGAGAAGGGGATGACAGAGGATGAGATGGTTGGAGAACATCACCGACTCAATGGATATGAATTTGGGTAGGCCCCAGGAGTTGGTGATGGACAGAGAGGCCTGGTGTGCTGCGGTTCATGGGCTCACAAAGAGTCGGGCATGACTGAACTGAACTGAACTGAACTGAATCTTCCCTATCCCCTCATTCCATCACTAGAGACCCAGAAGGGACTCAGAATATACCTATTCTTCCTGTTAAAGAGGCAATTAATCGGTGTTAAACTGAATTTTTTTTTAAGAGTAGAAGAATATTTTAAAAGAGAGTGGGGAAAGGAACAATTATTTAAAGAAGGTATGTCTTTTATTGCCCACAAGAACACAATATTGTCAAAAATATTTTCTTTATAATCAGCATATGACACAGAAGTCTTTATTCCTTGGTACACAGATGGGCTTTAGGGGTAGAAGAATGATCCAAAGTGTGTACAGTTTGTGTGTGTGTGTGTTCCCATGCTTGCAAATTTCTGGACAGTAAGTCCATAATTTACATGATATTTTCAAGGGATCAATGTATCACACCCCCACTGCATACTCTTTTAAATCACCTCCTCCCCACATTGTATCCCCAGCCCTTCAGACATCAACCCTGCACAAATTTTGACCAGTCTTTTACTTGTACAACTTGAAAGCACTTCACCTTGGGTCACAGCCTTCACTCCTTTTAGTTTACCCTGGGTCTTCTCAAATACCATCCATTTGGCATTCAGACCCCCAGGTCATCACTGACCAACAAGTGCTAAGAACCAATAGAGCAATGCTTCCCTGTTTCATTCCCAAAAGAAAAAAATCTGATTTCCATTTCATAGGGTTTCTAAGGCCTCAAACAGGTAACTGACTTAAAACTGACTTTGGAGTCACTGTTCTCTCCTTCCCAGCTTCACTCACTTCCTTACTTTCTAAAATAATCTGTTACCACACAAACCCAAGCTAGGACTTCCAGTGACTTAAAAAGAATAAAGATACACTCTTCAAGCACCAATAGAGTTTCCCACTTGAGAGTGCCATTGTCCAAATCGTCCCTTTGCTGAGGCTGATGACCACAGTGTTCGAATTTATATGCATAGGGTACCCTTGTGATCCTCTAGGAACACCCCCTTTCTCATGCAGCTGTGGGGCTATTTGTTTATGTAAAGTCTGAAATGAATTTTCTCTCCAAGTAGCACTGTCATGCATCAGAGAGTCTGGTTAACCGGTGCCCAGGACCCTTTCTTTGGCCTGCTTCTCTATTACTAAACTCCAGCCATTTGTCACTGCTTTCTTTTTTTTCTATAATATTTTTTAAAGTCTTTATTGCATTTGTTACGATGTTGCTCCTGTTTTGGGTTTTTGGCCCCGAGACACGTGGGATCTTAACTCCCTGACCAAGGCTCGAACTCGTACCCTTGCATTGTGAAGGCAAAATCTTAACCACTGGACCGCCAGGAAAGTCTACCCTGCTTTCTTAAATATGTCTGCTCCAGCATGTGGGGGGTAAGATCGTAAGATGAGACCCAGTGACCCACACCCTTGTATGAAGCCCTCCCTTTGAGTGTCAGCAGGACCTGTGAATATGATGGGATAGCCTTGCTCTGATGATATTAGGTAGTGAAGGTGAAGGGACTTTGCTGATGTAAAGAGGGATCCCTAACCAGGTGACTATGAGTTAATCAAAGGGACAACTCTAGGTGAGCCTGACTTAATCAGGTGAACTCTTTAAAAGAGGCTTTAGGGCTCTCCTGAGCTCAGAGATTTGCATATACTGCTCTCAAAGAAGCAAGTTGCTGTGAGTTCTGTAGCTGCAAGGAAATGAATTCTGCCAAGAACCACGTGAGTTTGCAAGAGGACTTGCGCCTCAGGTGAACCTGCAGCCCCAGCTGGCAGTTTCATTGCAACCTGGTGAGTCTCTGAGTAAAGGACCCCATTAGGCTGTGTCCAGACTGTGACCCACAGAAACTGTGAGAAAGTAAACGTATGTTGTTTTAAGCCGTTAAGTTCAAGGCAATCCATTACACAGCATAAAAACTAGCACACAGCACTCGTCACGTAACTTTAGTTTACACCAGTGCTTCCTTGGCCTCTCTTGTGGCTCAGCTGGTAAAGAATCTGCCTGCAATGTGGGAGACCTGGGTTCGATCCCTGGGTTGGGAAGAGCCCCTGGAGAAGGGAAAGGCTACCCACTCCAGTATTCTGGCCTGGAGAATTCCATGGACTCTATAGTCCATGGGGTCGCAAAAGTCAGACATGACTGAGTGACTTTAACTTCACTTCAATGCTTTCTTGCTACATAAAGCTTTCCTAAATGGTAGTGACTATGTTCTTCCCATCTTGGTTTCACCAGTGTCTGGCAACATGTCTCGTGTAGAGTAAATATTTGATAAAATTAACTGACGGTTTGTTGTTGCTCAGTCACTAAGTTGTGTCGGACTCTGCGACCCCATGGACTGCAGGACAGCAAGATTCCCTGTCCCTCGCCATCTTCCAGGGTTTGCTCAAACTCCAGTATGTTAAGTCAGTGATGCCGTCCAACCATCTCATCCTCTGTCATCCCCTTCTCCTCCTGCCCTCAGTCTTTCCCAGCATCAGGGTCTTTTCCAATGAGTTGGCTTTTCACAACAGGTGGCCCAAGTACTGGAGCTTCAGCTTCAGCATCAGTCCTTCCAATGAATACTCATTTCCTTTAGGATTGACTGATTTGATTTCCTTGCAGTCCAAGGGACTCTCAAGAGTCTTTTCCAGCACCATAATTCAAAAGCATCAATTCTTCAGTCCTCAGTCTTCTCTGTGGTCCAACTCTCACATCCATACATGACTACAGGAAAAACCATAGCTTTGAACATTCAGACCTTTGTCAGCAAAGTGATGTTTCTGCTTTTTAATATACTGTCTAGGTTTGTCATAGCTTTTCTTCTAAGGAGCAAGTGTCTTTTAATGTTGTGGGTGCTGTCACCGTCCACAGTGATTTTGGAGCCCAAGAAAATAAAATTTGTCGCTGTTTCTATTTTCTCCCCATCTATTTGCCATGAAGTGATGGGACCAGATGTCATCATAGTTTTTTGAATGCTGAGTTTTAAGCTAGATTTTTCTTTCCAGTCTCATCTTTCACCCTCTTCATGAAATTCTTTAGTTCTTCACTTTCTGTCTGCCATTAGAGTATGTTCTTCCCATCTGCATATCTGTGGTTGTTGATATTTCTCCAAGCAATTTTAATATTCAGAAAATAAAAGTTTAAAAATACACTTTTAACCTTTGAAATACTGATTTATATAAACTCTTAGAAATTTTAAATTTCAATGTGTCATGGCAAAATTCAGTTTTTTAAAAAATTCTCTTTTATACATATCTTTGAGCTTCATTCATATTTCCCATGGCAAATGAAGGTTCCAGATCTTTGGGAACCTTGACAATTTTTTAAAAAATCCCCCCCCCCCAAAAAAATCCCTAGGCTATACTTTGCTGCTACAGCATTCTTCACCAAAATTATGGAGAGATCTTCACTGAAAGCCATGAATTGGGCTGAGTTTCCCAATTTGGTGTCAGGTGCTCAAATGGAAAGCTGAAGGAAATGTAAATCTTCAAAATCAACTTCATCATCTTAGAAAAGGGAAAAAACAGTTAACAGATATAAGTCTGCCTTGCTGAATTTTTCAGATGTTAATGTTTAATGCTTAATTTCTCTGTATAGCTCAGGAACCATCAAATGGATTAATATTTCTAATGTACCTAAAGGTAATTTGATTAAAGATGTTAGAAAAATACAAACATCTCAGCCTCTAATAAGATGATTGCTGAAGTTTCTGAAAAATAGAGAGTGTTATATAAGTAAGAACAGTCATCAAATGAGAGTACAGAAATTTTAAAAAGATATTACAAATGTGATTTTATATGGAGAGATTTTTTAAGTTCTTCAAAATTAATGCTGGATTTAGGTTAAATTTTTTGTATCTGTTTCTCTTACTTGAAGAGGGGAGAACTGAGGATTAATCTAATTGTATGGATAATGGAAAAGAGAATAAATAAAGCATCCTCTTAATAAATACTTTGAGATCAAGCCCAGAAACTAGACCCTTGGATATAACAAGTTCCATATTTGATCCTTACTTAATTCTAATGACTACATTTTAAATTACACTTTGATAAATTAAAGTGGCTATAATTATAGCATTAACTATTTAGAAAATAGTTATCTGTTTTGAAGGCTTGTCATTATAGTTCTGTTGAAGCCTCAGCCCCCTGGGCATGAGTGTAATATGAAATCAGAGGTAAAATGCTCAAAAGAAAAAAAAAGTAGCGATTTTGTAAGTGAGAGATAAAAAGTTATTACAGGCTAACCCTTTCTCATGTCAGTTTCTTAAATGTGAAAAATATCCAATGAACCCATTAAATACATTTTGACAGACTAACAGCAGGAGGCTTGTTGACCTCTCACCTCATATTGATTTCCCCTTCAGTCGTTTTCCTTGGTGATTTCCAGTTTTCCTGCATATATTTTGCCTCCCAGTTCACTCTCCACATGCCACGTCTGTAATCATTTGCAGTGGAAACCCACACGGAGCCCCGAGCCGCACCAGCACTTCAGGAGAACCTTGAAAACAGAGCAGCCACGTTGCTTACCTCTATCAATAAGTTCCTCCATCAGCAAATATTTCTATAAAATTAAGATAGCTTTGACATCTCAATAACACTGCTGAGCAGATAAACACCTGGGTGAGTCAAAATGGTCATTAATTATTATTTATTCATATGCTCATCAACTCCACTAGCCTTGATTAATGGGCCACTCTGATACCATGACACCAAAATGGAGATCCAAGAAATAAATAGCAAGTGCAGGGCAGCCCTTTCTCAGTCTAGTTGTTGAAAAATCCTACATATAGGGACCACCTAGGGACAAAAAAATCACACAGCAAGATCCTCTATGACCCACCTCCCAGAGTAATGAAAATAAAAACAAAAATAAACAAATGGAACCTAATTAAACTTAAAAGCTTTTGCACAACGAAGGAAACTATAAGCAAGGTGAAAAGACAGCCCCCAGAATGGAGAAAATAATTGCAAATGAAAAAACTGACAAAGAATTCATCTCTAGAATATACAAGCAGCTCATGCAGCTCAATACTAGAAAAACGAACAACCCAGTCAAAAAGTGGGCAAAAGACCAGACAGGCATATCTTCAAAGATGACATACAGATGGCTAATAAACACATGAAGAGATGCAAAACATCACTCATTATTAGAGAAATCAAAACCACAATGAGGTATCATCTCATACCTGTCAGAATGGACATCATCAAAAAGTCAACAAACAATAAATGCTGGAGAGGGTGTGGAGAAAAGGGAACCCTCTTACACTGTTGGTAGGAATGCAAACTGGTACAGCCACTATGGAGAACAGTGTGGAGATTTCTTAAAAACTGGGAATAGAACTGCCATACGACCCAGCAATTCCAATGCTGGGCATATACCCCTAGGAAACCAGAACTGAAAGAGACACATATAGACCAATATTCATTGCAGCACTATTCACAATAGCTAGGACATGGAAACAACCTGTCCATCGGTAGATGAATGGATAAGGAAGTTGTGGTACGTATACACAATGGAATATTAGTCAGCTCTAAAAATGAATGCATCTGAGTTCTAATGAAGTGGATGAACCTGGAGCCTATTATACAGAGTGAAGTAAGTCAGAAAGAGAAAGACAAATACTGTATATTAACACATATATACTGAATTTAGAAAGATGGTACTGATGATCCTATATGCAGAGCAGCAAAGGAGACACAGACATAAAGAGCAGACTTTTGGATTCAGTGGGAGAAGGTGAGGGTGGGATGATTTGAGAGAATAGTATTGAAACATGTACATTATCATATGTAAAATAGATGACTAGTGCAAGTTCGGTGCGTGAAGCAGGGCACCCAAAGCCAGTGCTCTGGGACAACCCAGAGGGATAGGGTGCGGAGGGAGGGGGGAGGGCGGTTCAGGCCTGGGGTGGTACATGTACACCTGTGGCTGATTAATGTTGATTATGGCAAAAAAAACCCATCACAATATTGTAAAGTAATTAACATCCAATTAAAATAAATTAATTTTAAAATGAAAAAAAAAAGAATAAGCAATCAGGACAGCTTTTATAAGTGCCAGGGAACTGTAAAGAATCTGTGTGAACTAATATTACTCCGAAGGAGTCAAGGAGCAAACTAGAAGAGTCCAGAGTTGTTTTGACTTTGACTTCAGATAAAGCATGCTTAGGTGTCTAGTCTGTTGGCAGTAAGGAGTGGTTGGCACGTGAACAATGAGTGTTACCAGGTAGAGTCAGACCCCGTAAGGCTGCAACTCAAGCCACAGGGAAAGGGGGAGGCAGGAAGATGCATGTGAAGTGTTAAGTGCTTTAAAATTATCTGTACCTGTTACTACACACAAGAGGGCATCTTCAAAAGGAGGGTAGATCAAAATGAAATATGTTGGGCACTACAAAAATAATGTTTAAAATTTGCCCCCTTGTTAGTTTCTGTGTTATCTAGTATTTTTGGTCATTCACCTTTGAAGATCTTCAACATAGAGCTCTGGTTTCCTCCAGGCACTGATTTTGAAACAAGGCTCATGGCTCTCTCTACCTCCACAAAAGCAAATTTCTCCATGTAGCATTAATGAGTGTTATAGGTTTAGTTGAAGGTTTATTTTGGAGAAGTGCATCCCACGTTTACATCAGAAGAAACTAATACAATTCCTGAGGCTTTTCTGTACCTTGCTAAGTCCCTCCTTTTCATTCGTACAATGTCCAAGCTGCCGTAGGTCTGGCACATGGGTCTTCTCCTAGCTTCTCTCTGCTTCCTGTTCTGTTTTTATACAGGACAGAGCCTTAGCTCTGATTCAGCTCCAGGCTGTCATGCCAACCTGCCTTACATACTGCTGAGTAAAGAACTTCCTACTTTCTGAGTCCACGGGAGATCATACATTAAAGATAATGTTGCCCAAATATTCTCTTTTCACCTAAAGTTTAGAATCTTGGAGGGAGTGCAGTAATTTAGCCTTAATACAGGCAAAAAAAAAAAAAAAAGAATGAAAAGTAGTTTATATATTCTAAAGCAATTCCCTTTCCCATTTCTTTAATACCCCAAAGTCTTCCTCTTCTTCCCAGATCCCATTATGGAATGAATAGTTGTGTTCTCCTCAAAATTCATACATCAAAGCCCTAACCCCCAATAAGACAGTATTTGGAGACGGGGACTGTAAAGAAGTGACAAAGGTTAAATGAGGCCATAAGAGTGGGTCTAATCCCATAGAGCTGGCACCATTATAAGAAGAGGAAGAGACACAAGAGCCCCCCTCCCACACCCCTCAATCTCAGGAGGACACAGCAAGCAGGTGGCTGGTCATCTGCAAGTCGAGAACTCTAGCCAGAAATCAAACTGGCTGGCACCTTGATCATGAACTCCCAGCCCCCAGAACTGTGAGAAAATAAATTTCAGTTGTTTAAGGCAACCAGTTGATGGTATTTTATTATGACAGCTGTATTAGATTAATACAACCTTGTATTCCAGAATCTCTCCATTCACCCTTAGCAGATCATTTTGCTTCCAGCATCACTGAGAAAATTGAAGTCCTTAAGTATTAATGCCTTCAGCTTCTATACTATCTACAAACATCTCCGTTTCTTCCTATTCTTTCCTGCTTCCCCCGTCTCAGTGGACTTGCTGACAGCATGTCTGTTCAAGGCTCTTTCCTTTACTCCATGCTGGGATCCACCCTTCTTGCATCCTAGGAGGTGATAGCATCTCCCCACCTTAGGGCTCTTATATAAAGGCCACACCTTAAATAAAACCTAAACTCCTTACTGCAGACTACGAGGTTCCATTCATCTGACCCCATATTCATCTCTCTGACCTCATCTTCAACCACTATGTAGTTTCTGAATCACTGTGACTTCTTCCTATTTCCCAGTCACACCACGCTCACATCCTGGGTTCGATCCCTGATCAGGGAACAAATCTCACATGCTGCAACTGAAAGGTTCCAGGTGCTGCAATTAAGACCTGGAAGGGCCAAATAAATA
Source organism: Cervus canadensis (assembly GCF_019320065.1). Classification (NCBI taxonomy): domain Eukaryota; kingdom Metazoa; phylum Chordata; class Mammalia; order Artiodactyla; family Cervidae; genus Cervus; species Cervus canadensis. Next base: position 33,313,438 of record NC_057394.1, on the reverse strand, counting down.
AATAAAATGTTAAAAAGACAGATAGGAAGATTTAAAATGCTTTTCCCCAAAGCATCCTTGGCTAGCTCCTGTTCTCATTCAAATTTTAGCTCAAATGTCAGTTCTTAGAAAGGACTTTTCTGAATGCCCAATATAAAGCCATTCTACAATAAGAAAAAATACAGGAAGGAGAACTTCCAGTCTATAACATATGATTAGTTAACATTACTTTGTTTATGGTGTCCATTCTCCTTGTCTGTTGCGTGTCTTTTCTCTACATGATGTAATCACCATGAGAATAGGGACCTTGACTCATTTCACTTCTGTGTCCCTTAAGGTCTTCAGACAATGCCTGATGTGCAGTATAAACATCACTGTTGAACTCACCATCTCCTCTCTCTCATAATCCCAGGAGATCATCTCTGTAGCTAGTTTTCCTCAGCATTAAACCATACTTAACTATTTTCCATCCTAAGAGCAGAAGCTCTCACTTGACCGTACATCCCCCATTGGTTACTTACCTATTTCCTTTCCTTCAAAGCCACACATGCTTTCCTAAAGAGGAAGCTAAACCTTTTAGTGCCGCCTCTCCCCTCCCTTTACCGCTTCACTCTACTGTAATTTAACTTTGCGACCCACCCACTCTACTGCCTTTTCCTGAGATGATATAAGTGATAACCAGACTGTCAAATTCAGTAGACACCATTCTCTCATCTTACTTGACCAGCTGTGATTTTCTCACGGTTGGCTGTCGCCTTTTTCCTGAAATTCTCTCCTTCGATTTTCATGAAGCCACATTCTCCTAGAGCTTCCTTTTTTACCTTCCCTTTATTGATTTGTCCTCTCCTTCATAGGGGCTTCCCTGGTAGCTCTGATGATAAAGAATCTACCTGCAATGTGGGAGACCTGGGTGCAATCCCTGGTTTGGGAAGATCCTCTGAAGAAGGGAAAGACTACCCACTCTAGTATTCTTGCCTGGAGAATTCCATGGACAGAGGAGCCTGAAGGGCTCCAGTCCATGAGGTCGCAAAGAGTCAGACACGACTGAGCAATGAACACTTCACTTTTCCTTTGTGGTTTCTCTTCCTTCACACTCCTTAGGGCTTGCAGCTCTAGTCTTCCAGGGGCCCATCAGGAAGTGCTCAGATGTGAAGGAGCTACAGGTAATTAAAGGGGAGGGGGTAAAGCAGACTCTAGGGAGTACAGAGTGCTTCCTGTCCCTTGCAGAAGGCACTCAAATCCAGGATTTTTAAAATGCTGTACTAGTCCAACACACTCTATCTGTGGGCAAATAGAGAGCACTTATTTGTAGTCTGCACATCAAGTGCTGCTGTTTCTTAGGGCTTTTCTCTGTGTGCGTGCTCAGTCATTTCAGTCATGTCTGACTCTTTGTGACCTTATGGATTGTAGCCTTCCAGGATCCTCTGTCCATAGGATTCTCCAGGCAAGAATATTGGAGTGGGTTGCATGCGCTCCTCCAGGGGATCTTCTTGACCCAGGGATCGAACTTGCATCTCTTGCATCTCCTGCATTGGCAGGTGGGTTCTTTACCACTTGGTGCCTCCTGGGGGGCTTTCCCCTGCGCCTCTGCTTTCTACTGCATACACTCTAATTAGGTAGCATCACCCACAGCTACAGTTCTAACTACCACAGATGTTTCCCTGATTCTGAATTTCTATTTCACCAGTTCTGTAGAGCACAGAGATTAAGACACATGTATAGAGTCAGACAGATTTGAAGCTGAGTCCCTGTTCAGTCATTTATCAGTTGTCTGACCTCAGGCAAAACAGTTCACTCTCTGAGCCTTCAGTTTTGAGGATGATAATGATAGCCATTATTATATGTCTTTTCTTTTTCTATTTATATTTCTGTTCTAAAATTTATTTGTTTTTAATCAAAGGATAATTGCTTTACAATATTGTGTTGAGTTTCTGCCACACATCAGCATGAATCAGCCCTAGGTATACCTATGTCCCTTTCTTCTTGACCCTCCCTCCCACCGCCCTCCCCATCCCACCCCTCTAGTTGTTACAGAGCCCTGGTTTGAGTTCCCTGAGTTACACAGTGAATTCCCACTGGCTATCTATTTTACCTGTGGTGGTATATACATCTCCATGCTACTCAGAGTCATTCTTATGAGTCTTTTTTTGAAACTATTTATTCATTTATTTACTTATTTATTTGACTGCATCAGGTCTTAGCTGTGGTACTTGGGATCTTTAGTTGTGACACATGGGTTCAGTATTTGGGCGCTCGGGCTTAGCTTCTCTGTGGCATGTGGGATCTTAATTCCCTGATCAGGGATGGAACCTGCATCCCCTGCATTGCAAGGCAGATTCTTAACCCCTGGAGTGTGTGTTAGTCACTCAATCATGTCCAACTCCTTGTGACCCTATAGACCGTAGCCTACCAGGCTCGTCTGTGCATGGGGATTCTCCAGGCAAGAATACTGGAATACTGTTGCCATGCCCTCCTCCAGGGGATCTTCTCAAACCAGGGATCAAACTCAGTTCTCTGGCATTGCAGGCAGAATTTTTACCATCTGAGCCACCAAGAAAGTCCTTAGCCACTGGACTACCAGGGAAGTCCCTATAAGAGTCTTTGGAAGAAAATGATGTGAGTAAAATGTTAGGTATGTTATCTGGCACATAGTAAGTGTTCCATGAAAGTTAGCCCTTTCGTTGAACATCTCAGTGGGAAAGGGCAAAAGACAACCCAGCATTAACCCTGTTCAGCTGAAGTCATCATCTTTCCTGCACAACTTGATCCTTGTGTTACAAGCACCACCTTTTTTTACAGGGGCTCAGACCGGAAGCCAGGAATCAGACTCCTTCTTCTCTGCCTTCATCCTACTCCCAAACACTATCCACCAATACACTCTACAGTCTCCAGGAGGCCCAAACATTTGGTCTCTATTTTGTCCTATTGGGCTTCCCCGGTGGCTCAGCTGGTAAAGAATCCACCTGCAATGTGGGAGACCTGAGATGGATCCCTGGGTTGGGAAGATCCCCTGGGGGAGGGAACGGCTACCCACTCCAGTATTCTGGCCTGGAGAATTCCATGGACTGTATGGTCCATGGGGTGGCAAAGAGTCAAACACCACTAAGTGACTTTCACTTTCACTTTTCACTTTGTCTTATTGAGCCAATATCCTTTCCCTCCATTCTATCCATGTCTTCATCTACCTATTACTATTTCTCTTTTGGATTGTTCCCATGGCCTCTTAAGTGAACCCTCAGCTTCATATCTTGACCTTCTTCAATCCGTTCATTTTGTCAAAATAATCTTTCTGAAAGGAAAGTTTAATTATGTCACTCCTCTGCTTGGAAACATTTGGAGTCTCTCTCCTGCCTGAGTAATAAATAATGAATTTCTGATCCAACTTTTGCCTTCATTTTAAGCATGACTTTCCATTGTTCTTCCCCCTGAACCTTTTACTCTAGCTGTTTTCTAGGACTTTGACCTCCTCGTAATAAGTTTCAGTCTTTCAAGAATGCCCTTCCCTGTCTCTCTAGCAAGCTAATCTCTTACCAATCTCAGGTCAAGCAGTAGTGCTTTTGGACACCTTTCCTAGTGTGCCGTCCTGATCTCCCCTTGAGCATGCCTAGTGAGTACTGCTGCTGCTGCTAAGTCACTTCAGTCGTGTCCAACTCTGTGCGACCCCATAGATGGCAGCCCACCAGGCTGCCCCGTCCCTGGGATTCTCCAGGCAAGAACACTAGAGTGGGTTGCTATTTCCTTCTCCAATGCTTGAAAGTGAAAAGTGAAAGTGGAGTCGCTCAGTCATGTCCGACTCTTAGCGACCCCATAGACGGCAGCCTACAGGCTCCTCCGTTCATGGGATTCTCCAGGCAAGAACACTGGAGTGGGTTGCTATTTCCTTCTCCAATGCTTGAAAGTGAAAAGTGAAAGTGGAGTCGCTCAGTCATGTCCGACTCTTAGCAACCCCAGAGACAGCAGCCTACAGGCTCCTCCGTTCATGGGATTCTCCAGGCAAGAACACTGGAGTGGGTTGCTATTTCCTTCTCCAATGCTTGAAAGTGAAAAGAGAAAGTGGAGTCGCTCAGTAGTGTCTGACTGTTAGCAACCCCATAGACGGCAGCCTACCAGGCTCCTCCGTCCATGGGATTTTCCAGGCAAGAGTACTGGAGTGGGTTGCCATTGCCTTCTCCAGCCTAGTGAGTAGGTCTGCCTCAATTGTGGTAGATTTGGAAACAGAGAGCAAAGCTAACAAGCTAACATGATTTGAAGGGAAAATAAGGCTAACAACCTTACCTAAGAGAAGTACTATTCTTTCCTGGTGAGACAGAGCAAGAAAAACGAAATCATTGAATAGTATGCAAGTAAGAAGGGAATTCCCAGGTGATGCTAGTAGTAAAGAACACAACTGCCAATGCAAGAAATGTCAGAGACCCGAGTTCAATCCCCAGGTCAGGATGATCCCCTGGAGGAGGGCATGGCAACCCACTCTAGTATTCTTGCTGAGAGAATCCCATGGACAGAGGAGCCTGGCAGGCTACAGTCCATGGACTCATGAAGGATTGAGCACAATTGAAACAACTCAGCACGTTTTGGCACAAGAAGGGAAATCTAACTAGATGATTTTATTTTTAAATATTTTGATTGGAGTACAATTGCTTTATAATGTGCTAGCTTCTGCTGAATAATGAAGTGAATCAGCTATATGTATACATATATCTCCTCCCTCTTAAGATTTCCACCCCTCTAGATAATCACAGAGCACCAAGCTGAATGCCCTGTGCTATACACTTGCTGTTTGGAAAAATACAGGAATAGTAAAATTTTCAAGCTTATGTTCACATGCTGTGTCTAATCATATCTGAATAAAATGATGTGTTAGCTTGAGATGGAGACCCTTATAAGTGACCCACTTTGATGCTTCACAGCATCTCAAGTTTGCCCAGGAACTGAGGAAAAATGATCAGAGTAAGCTGTATGAGAAATTTTCAGTTCAGTTCAGTCACTCAGTCGTGTCCAACCCTTTGTGACCCCATGGACTGCAGCACACCAGTCCTCCCTGTCCATCACCAACTCCCGGAGTCCACTAAAACTCATCTCCATTGAGTCGGTGATGCCATCCAGGCATCTCATCCTCTGTCGTCCCCTTCTCCTCCTGCCTTCAATCTTTCCCAGCATCAGGGTCTTTTCCAACGAATCAGCTCTTCGCATCAGGTGGCCAAAGTATTGGAGTTTCAGCTTCAATATCAGTCCTTCCAATGAACACCCAGGACTGATCTCCTTTAGGATGGACTGGTTGGATCTCCTTGAAGTCCAAGGGACTCTCAAGAGTCTTCTCCAACACCACAGTTCAAAAGCATCAATTCTTCAGCGCTCAGCTTTCTTTATAGTCCGACTCTCACATCCACAATAAGAATTTGAAAGTGTTGGCTAGCTCAGTTATTTCAATTAGTTAAAATCTTTTTGCATTAAAAAACAAATTGAAATCTATGAAGTGAGTAAAAACACATACTACTATTTTAATACTGAATATGGATTACACTCAGCTGTATGACTAAAAAGGTATGTTTAAACCTTCTTCAAAGGTTCTCATGAGTTTAAATAAGTTATTATCACATCTATAAAATTTCAGGTATACATTTTGCTATGATACATGTATTTGCGGGTGTATACAGATTTAAAAGACTTCCCTGGTGGCTCTGATGGTAAAAGCATCTCCCTACAATGTGGGAGACCTGGGTTCGATCCCTGGGTTGGGAAGATCCCCTGAAGAAGGAAATGGCAACCCACTCCAGTATTCTTGCCTGGAAAATCCCATGGACAGAGGAGCCTGGCAGGCTACAGTCCATGGGGTTGCAAAGAGTCGAACACGACTGAGCGACTTCGCTTCACAGATTTAAAACATATCCACTCTTACATATATTTATATGAATACAAAACACATAACATTTTACCATTTTTCTGTATTTTAGGAACATGTTATGCCTACTAGTGCAATGTCTCTTGAACTATGGGTGTCCATCCATTCACTGGTAGCTCAAAAACTCAACTTAGTGAGTTTGGACTAAAATTGTAAAAAAAAAATATACATTAATATAGAATAGAATAGAAAATATTCAAGTGATACATGTTTAAGGGAAGTAACGTGTTCACAAATCTGGATCGTGGGACTTCCCTGATGATCCAGTGGTTAAGATCTGCCTGTCAATGCAGAGGATGCAGGAAGATTCCGCATGCCCCAGGGCAATTAAGCCCATGCTCCACAACTGCTGAGCCCATATGCAGCAACTACTGAAGCCTGTCCATGCTAGAGTCTATGCTCCACAACAAGAGAAGCCTCCGCAACGAGAAGCCCATGTGCCACAATAAGAGAGTAGCCCCTGCTCATCGAAACTAGAGAAAACAGGAGTGAAGACCCCATGCAACCAAATATTAATTAATTAATTACAAATGTGGGATGAGGTCAATGCGCTTGAAGAACATTGCCTTGGAGAGATTCAGGGAGAGATGAGATTTAGAGACCTGGCCTCTGAGGTCTCCTAGTTCTGACCCAGTGTTGAAAGCTGTTCAGAAATGCCAGGTCCCTGTCAAGTCCACATACAAGGGCACTGTCAATAACATCACAGCACTTCCCCACTTTCATCTGGGGGTGCAACCTTCACAGAATCACAACACAGTACAAAAATGGGCATACAAGCAAAGGGAAACTGACTCTCCTGAAAAACCAGAGTACTTTTGACCACTTGGCAATGAAAACCTACAATTGTTTGCTTTCTTCTCTCTCTTAGATGCTAGCAAGTAAGACTTTAGCTCAGCACACTTTTCATTTTCCGCAACCATTGGCTTCCTTTTCATTGCCCTGATGACTCTCACAGCTTTTCTTTCCTCCAAACACACCACCTTACTTAATCCCTCGTTATTGCATCTTCACTTAGTTTTTAGGCCTTTAATTGTATTATTAAAAAAAAAAAAATTTAGTCTCTCAGCTGTGTCCATGTCTCTTTGCAACCCCACGGACTTTAGCCCTCCAGGTTCTTCTGTCCATAGACTTCTCCAGGGAAAAATACTTGAGTGGGTTGCCATTCTCTTCTCCAGAGTATCTTTCTCTGGAGAAGGATCCCTTCTCTTTCTGACCCAGGGATCAAACCCAAGTCTCCTGCATCTCCTGCATTGTAGGCAGATTCTTTGCCATCATAAGCTCCTGAAACCCTTTCTGCTGCTGCTGCTGCTGCTAAGTCGCTTCAGTCGTGTCTGACCCCATAGACGGCAGCCCACCAGGCTCCTCTGTGCCTGGGATTCTCCAGGCAAGAATACTGGAGTGGGTTTCCATTTCCTTCTCCAGAAATCCTTTCTGGAGGTTAATATTTCTAAAAACAAACAAACAAAGCTTGTGAGATAGAGGCATCTTCTTTACCTTTGATTTGTCAGCTATTCGGCAAGCCGTGAAAATAACCATATATAAAAAATTAAAATATCTTATCATTAAGGATGATTTGCAGTAAAATAGGTGCAAGATTACAGCCATGGGAAGAATACTCACTTCTTTCATCTACTCACATTTCAGTTGGTGTAATTACATTACAATTGCCAAAGACTTGCACCATTTTCATGGAAAGAACTGTCAAAAAGAGAAAGTTGATTTTTCTCCCAAAGCTCTACTAGAGGGTCTCTCTTGTCTCACCTCTTTGGGATGGTGACTAAGTAAAAACTGATTCAATTACTTTTATTTGCTTTTTATATTTAAAAAAAACTTATAATGCATCTCTAATGAAAATTCTCAGATGTGATGCCTATGAGAGTTGCAGATTACCATGTGATCCTCATGGATGTTGTACTGACATACATGGTAAGGAACCTGGGGATCCCCTTCAGACTTATAACAGTGATTTGGATTATGAACTTATTATATGGAATCATAAATCGCAGGGCGTGTTTACCAGACTATCAAATACTCCTCCTCCTCTCCACCAGACCTTCGTGAAAATGACTACCAGGCCTGAAATCAACACATTGTAATGGAGATAATCAAAGTGGATATTCCCAGATTTGTATTCTAATCAGAAGACCATAGAATCTGAGCCTGCCCTAAGCGATTTGTCAAGGCACTATCTCAACAGATAATCTTTGTCCAGTTTTTAATTAAGATTGTTAATTATGCAGAATAGTACCCCTTCCCTATTTTTTTTTAATTTTTTTATTAGTTGGAGGCTAATTACTTCACAACATTTCAGTGGGTTTTGTCATACATTGATATGAATCAGCCATAGATTTACACTTATTCCCCATCCCGATCCCCCCTCCCACCTCTCTCTCCACCCGATTCCTCTGGGTCTTCCCAGTGTACCAGGCCTGAGCACTTGTCTCATGCATCCCACCTGGGCTGGTGATCTGTTTCACCATAGATAGTATACATGCTGTTCTTTTGAAATATCCCACCCTCACATTCTCCCACAGAGTTCAAAAGTCTGTTCTGTATCTCTGTGTCTCTTTTTCTGTTTCGCATATAGGGTTATCGTCACCATCTTTCTAAATTCCACATATATGCGTTAGTATGCTATAATGTTCTTTATCTTTCTGGCTTACTTCACTCTGTATAAGGGGCTCCAGTTTCATCCATCTCATTAGGACTGGTTCAAATGAATTCTTTTTGATGGCTGAGTAATATTCCATGGTGTATATGTACCACAGCTTCCTTATCCATTCATCTGCTGATGAGCATCTAGGTTGCTTCCATGTCCTGGCTATTATAAACAGTGCTGCGATGAACATTGGGGTGCACGTGTCTCTTTCAGATCTGGTTTCCTCAGTGTGTATGCCCAGAAGTGGGATTGCTTGGTCATATGGCAGTTCTATTTCCAGTTTTTTAAGAAATCTCCACACTGTTTTCCATAGTGGCTGTACTAGTTTGCATTCCCACCAACAGTGTAAGAGGGTTCCCTTTTCTCCACACCCTCTCCAGATTTATTGCTTGTAGACTTTTGGATAGCAGCCATCCTGACTGGCGTGTAATGGTACCTCATTGTGGTTTTGATTTGCATTTCTCTGATAATGAGTGATGTTGAGCATCTTTTCATGTGTTTGTTAGCCATCTGTATGTCTTCTTTGGAGAAATGTCTGTTTAGTTCTTTGGCCCATTTTTTGATTGGGTCATTTATTTTTCTGGAATTGAGCTGCAGGAGTTGCTTGTATATTTTTTGAGATTAATCCTTTGTCTGTTTCTTCATTTGCTATTATTTTCTCCCATTCTGAAGGCTGTCTTTTCACCTTGCTTATAGTTTCCTTTGTTGTGCAAAAGCTTTTAAGTTTCATTAGGTCCCATTTGTTTATTTTTGCTTTTATTTCCAATATTCTGGAGGTGGGTCATAGAGGATCTTGCTGTGATTTATGTCAGAGAGTGTTTTGCCTATGTTCTCCTCTAGGAGTTTTATAGTTTCTAGTCTTACATTTAGATCTTTAATCCATTTTGAGTTTATTTTTGTGTATGGTGTTAGAAAGTGTTCTAGTTTCATTCTTTTACAAGTGGTTGACCAGTTTTCCCAGCACTACTTGTTAAAGAGGTTGTCTTTTTTCCATTGTATATCCTTGCCTCCTTTGTCAAAGATAAGGTGTCCATAGGTTCGTGGATTTATCTCTGGGCTTTCTATTCTGTTCCATTGGTCTATATTTCTGTCTTTGTGCCAGTACCACACTGTCTTGATGACTGTGGCTTTGTAGTAGAGTCTGAAGTCTGGCAGGTTGATTCCTCCAGTTCCATTCTTCTTTCTCAAGATTACTTTGGCTATTCGAGGTTTTTTGTATTTCCATACAAATTGTGAAATTCTTTGGTCTAGTTCTGTGAAAAATACCGTTGGTAGCTTGATAGGGATTGCATTGAATCTATAGATTGCTTTGGGTAGAATAGCCATTTTGACAATATTGATTCTTCCAATCCATGAACAGCGGTATGGTTTCTCCATCTGTTTGTGTCCTCTTTGATTTCTTTCATCAGTGTTTTATAGTTTTCTATGTATAGGTCTTTTGTTTCTTTAGGTAGATATACTCCTAAGTATTTTATTCTTTTTGTTGCAATGGTGAATGGTATTGTTTCCTTAATTTCTCTTTCTGTTTTTTCATTGTTAGTATATAGGAATGCAAGGGATTTCTGTGTGTTAATTTTATATCCTGCAACTTTACTATATTCATTGATTAGTTCTAGTAATTTTCTGGTAGAGTCTTTAGGGTTTTCTATATAGAGGATCATGTCATCTGCAAACAGTGAGAGTTTCACTTCTTCTTTTCCTATCTGGATTCCTTTTACTTCTTTTTCTGCTCTGATTGCTGTGGCCAAAACTTCCAACACTATGTTGAATAGTAGTGGTGAGAGTGGGCACCCTTGTCTTGTTCCTGATTTCAGGGGAAATGCTTTCAATTTTTCACCATTGAGGGTGATGCTTGCTGTGGGTTTGTCATATATAGCTTTTATTATGTTGAGGTATGTTACTTCTATTCCTGCTTTTTGGAGAGTTTTAATCATAAATGAGTGTTGAATTTTGTCAAAGGCTTTCTCTGCATCTATTGAGATAATCATATGGTTTTTATCTTTCAATTTGTTAATGTGGTGTATTACATTGATTGATTTGCGGATATTAAAGAATCCTTGCATTCCTGGGATAAAGCCCACTTGGTCATGGTGTATGATTTTTTTAATATGTTGTTGGATTCTGTTTGCTAGAATTTTGTTAAGGATTTTTGCATCTATGTTCATCAGTGATATTGGCCTGTAGTTTTCTTTTTTTGTGGCATCTTTGTCAGGTTTTGGAATTAGGGTGATGGTGGCCTCATAGAATGAGTTTGGAAGCTTACCTTCATCTGCAATTTTCTGGAAGAGTTTGAGTAAGATAGGTGTTAGCTCTTCTCTAAATTTTTGGTAGAATTCAGCTGTGAAGCCATCTGGTCCTGGGCTTTTGTTTGCTGGAAGATTTTTGATTACAGTTTCGATTTCCTTGCTTGTGATGGGTCTGTTAAGATCTTCTATTTCTTCCTGGTTCAGTTTTGGAAAGTTATACTTTTCTAAGAATTTGTCCATTTCATCCAAGTTGTCCATTTTATTGGCATAGTCTCTTATGATCCTTTGTATTTCAGTGTTGTCTGTTGTGATGTCTCCATTTTCATTTCTAATTTTGTTAATTTGGTTCTTCTCTCTTTGTTTCTTAATGAGTCTTGCTAATGGTTTGTCAATTTTGTTTATTTTTTCAAAAAACCAGCTTTTAGCTTTGTTGATTTTTGCTATGGTCTCTTTAGTTTCTTTTGCATTTATTTCTGCCTTAATTTTTAAGATTTCTTTCCTTCTGCTAACCCTGTGGTTCTTCATTTCTTCCTTCTCTAATTGCTTTAGGTGTAGAGTTAGGTTATTTATTTGTTTTTTTTCTTGTTTCTTGATGTAAGCCTGTAATGCCATGAACCTTCCCCTTAGCACTGCTTTTACAGTGTCCCATAGGTTTTGGGTTGTTGTGTTTTCATTTTCATTCATTTCTATACATATTTTGAATTCTTTTTTGATTTCTTCTATGATTTGTTGGTTATTCAGAAGCGTGTTATTTAGCCTCCAGGTGTTTGAATTTTTAACAATTTTTTTCCTGTAATTGAGATCTAATCTTACTGCACTGTGGTCAGAAAAGATGACTGGAATGATTTCAATTTTTTTGAATTTTCCAAGACCAGATTTATGGCCCAGGATGTGATCTATTCTGGAGAAGGTTCCGTGTGCACTTGAGAAAAAGGTGAAGTTGATTGTTTTGGGGTGAAATGTCCTATAGATATCAATTAGGTCTAGCTGGTCCATTGTGTCATTTAAAGTTTGTGTTTCCTTTTTAATTTTCTGTTTAGCTGATCTATCCATAGTTGTGAGTGGGGTATTAAAGTCTCCCACTATTATTGTGTTACTATTAATTTCCTCTTTCATACTCGTTAGTGTTTGCCGTACATATTGTGGTGCTCCTATGTTGGGTGCATATATATTTATAATTGTTATATCTTCTTCTTGGATTGATCCTTTGATCATTATGTAGTGTCCTTCTTTGTCTCTTTTCACAGCTTTTATTTGAAAGTCTATTTTATCTGATATGAGTATTGCGACTCCTGCTTTCTTTTGGTCTCCATTTGCATGAAATATTTTTTTCCAGCCCTTCACTTTTAGTCTGTATGTGTCTCTTGTTTTGAGGTGGGTCTCTTGTAGACAGCATATATGGGGGTCTTGTTTTTGTATCCATTCAGCCAATCTTTGTCTTTTGGTTGGGGCATTCAACCCGTTTACATTTAAGGTAATTATTGATAGGTGTGGTCCCGTTGCCATTTACTTTGTTGTTTTGGGTTCACGTTTATACAACCTTTCTGCATTTCCTGTCTAGAGAAGATCCTTTAGCATTTGTTGAAGAGCTGGTTTGGTGGTGCTGAATTCTCTCAGCTTTTGCTTATCTGTAAAGCTTTTGAGTTCTCCTTCATATCTGAATGAGATCCTTGGCTGGATACAGTAATCTAGGTTGTAGGTTATTCTCTTTCATTTAACTTTCCAGGATGTCCTGCCACTTCCCTTCTGGCCTGGAGGTGTTTCTTTATACTGATAGATCAAGCTGTTATCCTTATGGGAATCCCTTTGTGTGTTATTTGTTGTTTTTTTTCCCTTGCTGCTTTTAATATTTGTTCCTTTGTGTTTGATCTTTGTTAGTTTTGATATATGTGTCTTGGGGTGTTTTCGCCTTGGGGTTTATCCTGTTTTGGGCTCTCTGGTGTTTCTACTTGGACTTGGGTGCCTATTTCCTTCCCCATTTTAGGGAAGTTTTCAGCTATTATCTCCTCGAGTATTTTCTCATGGCCTTTCTTTTTGTCTTCTTCTTCTGGGACTCCTATGATTCGAATGTTGGGGTGTTTCACATTGTCCCAGAGGTCCCTGAGGTTGTCCTCATTTCTTTTGATCCTTTTTTCTTTTTTCCTCTCTGTTTCATTTATTTCCACCATTTTATCTTCTACCTCACTTATCCTATCTTCTGCCTCTGTTATTCTACTCTTGGTTCCCTCCAAAGTGTTTTTGATCTCATTCATTGCATTGTTCATTTTTAATTGACTCTTTTTTATTTCTTCTAGGTCTTTATTAAACAATTCTTGTATCTTTTCAATCTTTGTCTCCAGGCTATTTATCTGTAACTCCATTTTGTTTTCAAGATTTTGGATCATTTTTATTATCATTATTCTAAATTCTTTTTCAGGTAGATTCCCTATCTCCTCCTCTTTTGTTTGACTTGGTGTGCATTTTTCATGTTCCTTTACCTGTTGGGTATTTCTTTGCCTTTTCATCTTGTTTAGATTGCTGTGTCTGGAGTGGACTTTCTGTATTCTGGAGGTCTGTGGTTCCTTTTTTATTGTGGAGGACTTACCCAGTGGGTGGGGTTAGACAATTGGCTTCTCAAGGTTTCCTGGTTAGGGAAGCTTTGAGTCAGTATTCTGGTGGCGTGGAACTTGAATTTCTTCTCTTTGGAGAGGCAATGGAGTTGCCAGTAATGAGTTTTGGGATGGGTCTATGTGTTAGGTGTCACCTTGGGCAGCCTGTATGTTGACGTTTAGGGCTATGTTCCTGCGTTGCTGGAGAATTTGCTTGGTATGTCTTGCTCTAAAACTTATTGGCTCTTGGGTGGTGGTTGGTTTCAGTGTAGGTATGGAGGCTTTTGGACGGTCACTTATTACTTAAAGTTCCATGTAGTCAGGAGTTTTCTGGTGTTCTCAGGTTTGGGGCTTAAGTTTCCTGCCTCTGGATTTCAGTTTTATTCTTCCTGTAGTCTCAGGACTTCTCCAACTATACAGCACTGATAATAAAACTTCTAGGTTAATGGTGAAAAGATTCTCCCCCGTTAGGGACACCCAGAGAGGTTCACGGAGTTACATGAACAGGAGAAAAGGGAGGAGGGAGATAGAGATGAGCAGGAGGAGAAAAAGGGGGACTCAAGAGGAGAGAGACAGATCTACGCAGCTGTCTGTTCCCAGAGTGTTCTCCGTATCTCAGACACCTACAAGGATTCACAGAATTGGATTGGGAAGAGAAGGGGAAAGGAGGAAATAGAGGTGTTCTGAGGTAGAAAACAGAGAGTCAAGATTGGGAGAGAATAATCTTCGGTTTAAAGATAGGGCTTCTCTTTTTTTTTTTTTTGTAAGGTTATAGTGTAGTGAAAATGAAAATGGAGAGTAGTAGAGGAGTACTAGAGGACTTTAAAAGAAATAAGAGAAAAAGAAAAATAGAAAATAAAAGAGAAAACGGAAAGAAAAAGAAGAAAAAAACAAAAAAAAGAAAGAAAGAAAAAAAAAAATTTTTTTTCCCCTAATTAAAAAAATCGTAAAAATCTCTGAAAATGAAAGTTAAGGAGTAATGGGGGAGTAATAGGGAATTTTAAAGGAAAATAAAAGAGAAAAAATAAAAAAGAAAAAATATAAAAAGAAAAAAAAATTTTTTTTTTTTTTCCTTTCTTAGAAAAAAAAAGTAAAAATATATCTAGGAGTTTCTCTGGAGCTGCTGCGGTCAGTGTGGGTTCGGCTCAGTTTCAGATAGCTCCTCGTTCCAGCTTACACTTCTCGATATCTACAGGGCCCTTCCGGTGAAGTCGGTGTTTTCTACAGGGATTTTAATCTGTTGCACCAGTCCCTTCTGAAGCGGTTCCCTTTGTTTATTTGGCTTCTGTTTGCCGGTCTCTTCAGAGCCTCATTTCCGCCCTGACACAGGCGGGCGGAGGTGGACTCTTATTCAGGTAGCTAGTTCCGTTGCGCTGCTGGGAGGGGCTGGCGCGGGGCGGGGCTGGCGCTGCGGGGAGGGGCTGGCCCTGTGGGGGCGGGCTGGCGCTGCCGGGAGGGGCTGGCGCTCCCGGGAGGGGCTGACGCTGCTTTCTCCGTCTGCGCTGCTCAGGCTCCCGGCTGTTCTATATGGAGCGCGCCCCGCGCTGCGCTAGGTTCCAGCCCTCGGGTGTTACACAAAAGCGCGGAAGGAAAAGCTGCGCCTGCTCTCTGTGCCTTCCCCGTCAGAGCGGTCCAGGCAGCGAGGGGCTTGATGGGCGCACTATCCCCAGGTGTGGCGCACTCACTCCCTTCCGCGGACCCAGTCTCAGTTTCCGCTGGCGCCAGGCGGGTGCGCGCGCCTTCCGCCCTCCGCGTCCCCAGCCCCAGTCCCCGCCCGCGCCGGTCGGGTGCCTGCGCCCTGTGTCTCGCCGCGACCTTCCCCTCCCCCTGCCTCCTGCCTCCGGCGGGGCTGGGCCGGTCCGCAGCCTGCGAGCTCTTCTCGGGACTTTCTCCGTCCCTTTGTTCTGCGAACGGCCGGCAGTGTGTTCCGGCCGGTTAATTTTCTCTCTCTCTTTTGGTCTCCCACAGTTCAAGTTGGCACCTCACAGAAGCTCCCTCCGATTGTCCTCAGGGCACTCAGGCCCGGACCCTAGCCCAAGCAAGGCCGCCTAAGACTCCCTTCCCGGGACAGGTCTCCGCCCTTAGCTCTTTTGTCTCACTTTTTATCTTTTATATTCCTACCTCCTTTCGAAGACAATGGTCTGCTTTTCTGGGCGCCTGATGACCTCAGCTAGTGATCAGAAGTTGTTTTGTGAAGTTTGCTCTGCATTCAGTTATTCTTTTGATGAATTTGTAGGAGAGAAAGTGGTCTCCCCGTCCTACTCCTCCGCCATCTTGGCTCCTCCCTCCCTATTTTTTAAAAAATAATGTAAACGGTAAGATGCTATTCTGAGACCACCATCTCATGACCTGTCTGAGACAGAGGCTTGAGAACATTAATCTACATGGAAATAATTAGATTCCAATTGCTTCTGTAGCAGTGGTCTTGGTTTTGAAAAATAATCAAAGAAATGTCAAAACGAGACCATGTAAAAAGTAATCATTACTACAATTACTCATCAGGATAGAACTAGAACCTGGAGCTTCTAAGAGTTTCTGTTTACTCTCTTGCAGAAAGGGAAGTTGAGTTTTCTTTGTTCCAAAGCACCTATGTGTTTATTTCCAAGCCTTTTCATCAGAAGAGAGGAATGGAGTTGATGAATTTTAAGTGATTTAAGGCAGACGTGATTTTAACATCACTGCAGGCACAATTGATCTGATGACAGGATATATAATCTCCCCCTTCACAGCATCCCACAGGGGCCAAAGAGACAGAGCTGTTTACTTCATGAAGTCAACTGAGTATGGTGACATCTCGGGGATAAAAGGTCAGGGAGCATTTTTCCACTTCAAGTAGAGCTGTTAGACTTAGCAAATCAAAACACAGGATGCTGGCTAAATTCAAACTTCAGACAGAGCATCAGTGACAAGTATTTTAGTATAAGTATGTCCCAAATATTGCCTTTTATTAAACACTATTTTTTGCTGATCTAAAACTCTAGTTTAACCAAAACATCCTATGTATTTTCTGGCAATCCTGTTTCAAGAAGTGAATATAGTTCCTACCAAGTTATTAACCATAGTAGACTTCTTTTAGTCTGATGTAAATTACTATGTAAAATATTTCAGGTTGCCAGAGGATATGCCATTAAAATATGACCATACATGGGATGCACAGACAGGTACAGGTGCATAGATGCATACTCATCTTACCACTGGCAGAGTGATTTGATAGAGGAAAGGCATTTCTTTGACTTGCATCTGTAACTATTCATGTATTCCATGTATTGATAGTCAGTCCCTGATAAGGTAGTCCAAAGGGATGGTAGTTCAGGGAAGTCAGCTCTGGGAAACACTGATGCTTTTTGTTTCAAGGTCATTTTTGTGAGAGAAACTGTGGTGTCAACTCGTGCTCTGTGTTCTATTATAAACACTGGCATAATCTCAAAATATTCATGTTGATGGTAGTTAAACATGTATGTACAAGTACATGCAATCATGTGGTCTGGCTTCTGTCATTCAGACTACTAATATATTGAAGTTTCAAACGGCTTGATCTTAGGATGGTTAGCATAGGACCATATTCTTACAGTTAAGAAAACTGTAAAATTTAACTCTGACAATGAATTTTTCATATTGTTTTTTTGTCATGATATAGTGCGTCACAATTTATAGCATCCAAGAGCTTTGCATCTATTTTCTTGACTCATACTCTTGGGACTGTGTGAGTTAGATTGTGTTTGCCTTCCTTTTAGAGAAGAGGAAACTCCAGCTCGGGCTAAGCATCTTGCCTAGGGTCATTGGATGAAGAGGTGACAGAGGCAACAAAACCCCTCAGGTCCTCTGACCCCAGAGCACCGCTCTTTCTGTTCAGTCAAGTGATGGTCTCATTAATGAGTCTAAACAGTTAAGCCTAGGTTATTCTCTGAGAATGGACATTGGAAAAGATATGGGCATCCATTCCAAGTGTCTGATGACAAGAATGCTTGATTCATTGGCACCCACTCCTCAAACTTTATCTCTTTGGACATTTATTTAAGATGCAGGTTACCTGGATACGCTAACCACCTCTGTTGACCTTCTCCCCAGTCTGCTGTGCTTTGGTACCAATTCTATCCTCACGGGCCTGATGAAAATGCAGTGGCAGGGAATGAAGAAAGGGGGGCGGGGTGCACCGGAGGGGGAAGATGCGAGGGTCTGTGCTATCTTCCTGCTGTTGCCTGAGGGAGGCAGCGGCATAAGCCTGCACTGGCCTCAGCCCTCATTTCACTTTCTCAGGACCCCTCTTCCTTTCGGTAGAGCTCTTTACTCCAGAAATCTCACTCGGGAAATGTCCAAGATGCCATGAGCCTTGGTGGACTTTTTCAAATGTAGATTAATATTGTTTCACTTCTCTGCATTCCCCAAGATCCTTCATTAGCCTTTGGGTGGAACTTTGTATTTGTTGGTAAACTTTTTAAAACCAACACAAAAAAGATACTATAGCATAGGTAAAATTTTACTATCCTATTCCTTGGTTAGATCTGGCAAAAATCCTTTCATTATTCCCACTCTACAAATGGTTGTGTTTTCCTTTCAGAGGGAAGTGAGTTGAGGAACAGGTATTCAATTAACTGCAGATCTGATCATCAGTGAGCAATTTTATGACATTCTGGTGCAAAAATGACTGGTATTGATGATGGATAAGGAGGAAGGCAAGTGGGGGAAAAGAGAGGAGAAGAACCAGCAGTCACTTCAAGAAGAACCCCCTGATGCATTTTTCAAGCCCATCCCTTGGGTACCCACTTTGTGTTCATAGGTCTCCACACCTCCCACTGACAGCGTCTCCCACGTACTATTTATATTTACTTATTGTTTTCTCTATGCCAACTGTTGAGCATAGTGTTTGATTTTATCCTAGTTAAAAGCTAACAATTTGACCTATTACTCTTTCAAGGATGATGGCAGATCACAGGAGTTCTAGGTCAGAGTCCAAGGGCTTCATTTCTTATGGCACCATGCTTGTGTCATTGTCATTTGTCCCCAAGTCCTAGGGGGGAGATGTAGTCTGAGCCCAGATGGACACCTAAACCTGTCTCTGGTACATTATAGGACAGGAACACTGGGCGTGGGGAACTCCAGAAACTAGCCAATGCTAGGTTCATAGAACACAATAATTGTTGGGGTGGGGGGTGACTACATGCACAAGTGGTTACATTGCTACAAGCCTAGTACTATCATCCTATATTCTAATATGTCTGCGTTTAAAAGGAGTTTGGGAAAAAATGACTTGGGGACTTATGGATCCACAATAGTATTGTAACCATGGAAAAATGTTTTATACACTTTCAACAAATTTCAGCCTATGACGTAGGATACAAGCCATTTTTATGGATGGGTAGACTTATTTAAGGAAATGACACTTGCATGAAAAATAAGCCTAGTTGGCTGCAAATGAAAAGGTTCGTTTAGGAAGTCACAGTTTGACTTTTGTCCATGTGTTCACCTAGAACACATCCCTAACATATGGCACATGTGGCACTAGATAGACTTGAACTTGGACCACCAAGAACTACTAACTGATAAAGCGGTGTCACTCACTGAACCACCGTTATTTACCTACTATTTTCAAAGCAATTGAAATGTGATTTGTTTGCTACTCTTCAGAGTTGTTTTGTCTGAAGAATCTCACAGGGAAATTAATCCTTACAACTTGTCTGTGAACTACGAACAGATGATTATCAAATCATCGCACTTTTGATAAACATTTACTGTTCCTACGCTGGTAAGAGATGGGGTAGGCGCAAAGCTCTCCTAGGCACAAAAGTCTCCTGGGTAACCCCTCCCCTTTCCTGACTCCTCTTTCTCTTTCCTGACTCCTGCTGGTCCCTCCCACCCTCCCCTTCCTTTCATTCCTATCCCCTTTTGACTCAGAATCACTGTCTGCTTTCTCCTGACCTGGCTTCACCTCCCCACAATTCCCATCTGATTTTCACTTCCTGGACTCTGAACTCCACCTCCATCCTTCTGTTAGTGACTATAATTAGAATTTGGATAATGCTTTCTTTTGTACTGAGAGTAAACTGCAAGTTTCAGCTACTCATTGGCATGTTCCTTACCTCAGGTGGTATCAGAAATAAGGGGTCAAAATGTACCCTCTCCATGAGAATGTCCATGGCAGCCTGTCTACCGGCTTTCTCTAAGCTTGTCCCAAAGTGAGATTCTATTTGTTATTCACTCTCTGAAAAATCAGTGAAAAGAGTAAGCCCTTCTAAATCACCAGACCAACAGGGAAGCATTCGGTGTGAAACAGCAGTTCAATTAACAAGCCCCCAGTCTCCAGAAACAGGGAAGAATAGAGACACAAAAGAGACTGGGAGCTCCATATTTATAGCTTTTAGCAAGGTGACATTATGTAGCCTCATAGGATAATTTTATAGAAATATGGAAGAAATTTTTAAAATATAGTCATTGTAATGATCATTAATCCATTCAACAAATATTTGAATGATTGCTATTTAGAAGGCACTGTATGGCAAAAACATTCAATAAACCTGGGTCTTATCCTCAGTGAACTTACCAGAGTTATGACTTACACATAAATAGTCATAATGCCGGGCAGAAAGCAATGAGGCAATTGGTATTACAAAGAGACTTTTATAGCATATAATATACATATACTGCTAAATATGCGCTTCCCAGGTGACTCAGTGGTAAAGAACCTGCCTGCCAATGCAGGAAACACCTGGGTTCAATCTCTGGGTCAGGAAGAAGCCCTGGAGGAGAAAATAGCAACACACTTCAGTATTCTTGCCTGGGAAATCCCATGGACAGAGGGGCCTGGTGGGCTACAGTCCGTGGTGTCACAGAGTCGGACACGATTGAGCATGCATAACTCATGCCTCATGGCTTGAGGTTATATTTTGTTAAATCTATATATGGTCAAATATATATTTGGTTAAATAAATATGTTTAAGTAAATAGAGAGACTTGAAATCAAGTTCCTAGATTTGAATTCTAACACTTCTATTCACCTCTTTATACCTCATTTTTTTTCTTTTGTTAAAATACGATAATAGTAGCCTGCATTTCACTTACTGTTTAAAATATTAGATGAAATAATACATGTTCAAAAGACATTGTTAATAAACTAGTTAGTTTAGCCAGTGATAAACAAGCTTCTATGAGAAGTCAGATGCTGTGTTAAGCACTAGGAAAATCCAGCCGTATGTGTCTCTCCTTTCTCTCAAAGAATTTAGAGTTGTGTGTAGGAAGTATCTGGATGACAGATGATTCCAGTAATATATGGCATATTCTGTAATAAAAAGGTACAATAAACAAAGGCAACTTGAGAACTGATGAGAAAGGATAAGAGCATCTGAAGGCTTTGAAGCCATGGCAGGGCGGGGGGCGAGACACTGGGGACCATGAGGAGCCTACCAGACAAATGGCAGTGGAAAAATCCATTCCAAGAGCTGCATCCTGGGGCGGGGTGGCCACGCTGGTGTAAGCACAATGCCAGGAGGGGTAAGAAGCAAGATGGCTCAAACCGCTATGGAAGGCCCTGGCCAATGCTCAAAGTGTAAAGACAGCCGGGGACCAGGTCATGGGTGCTTCTTAGTAATAGAAAGTTTGAATTCTATCCTAAGGATAACAAGTGGCTCAAACTTAGTGGCTTAAAACAGCAGATGAGGTACACAAACAAAAATGGAATGGTAGTTGGTCAAAAAAAAGAATGGAATAATTTCATGTTATAGCAACATGGGTGTACTCAGAGATCATCATACTAAGTGGAATAAGTCAGAGAAAGATAAATATCATGATATCACTTATAAGTGGAATCTAAAAATTGATGCAAATGAACTTATTTACAAACCAGAAATAAACTCACAGATATAGAAAAAGAAATTATAGTTACCAAGGGGAAAGGGTGAGAGGGATAAATTAGGAATTTGGGATTAAAATATACACACTGCTGTATAAAATAGATAACCACCAAGGACCTACCATATAGCATATTGAAATATACTCAATATTTCAAAATAATCTATAATGGAAATACGTATATATATAAAGCATTACAGATACCTGTAATGGAAAAGAATCTAAAAAGCAATATATATACACAGATAAACAGATATAGAGATACATGTGTGTGCTAAGTTGTCTCATTCCTATCCAACTCTTTGCGACCCTATGGATTGTAGCCCACAAGGCTCCTCTGTCCATGGGATTCTCTAGGCAAGAATACTGAAGTGGGTTGCCATGCCCTCCTCCAGGGGATCTTCCCAACCCAGGGATCGAACTCGTGTCTCTTACGTCTCCTGCATTAGCAGGTGGGTTCTTTACCACTAGAGACACCTGGGAAGACTATATTTCACTTTGTTGTACACCTGAAACTAACACAACATTGTAAATAAACTATGTTTCAATAAAAGTGGTTTTTAAAACCCAGAAATGTATTCTGTGACAATTCTGGAGGTCAGAAGTCCAAAGTCGAGGTGTTGACTGGACCGTGCTCCCTCCACAATCTCTAGGGAAGAACTCTTTCTTGTTTTTGGTAGCTTCTGGAGGCTGTTGGCTTCTTTGCCTTGTGGTTACAAAACTCCGGTTTCTCCCTCCCTCTTTGAAGGGCCTGCATGGCCTTTTCTTCTATGTCTGTGTCTTCTCCTCTGTGTATCTCTAATAAGGATACTTGTCATTGGATTGAAATATCATCTGGATAACCTAGAATGATTTCCTCATCTCGAGATCCTTCACTTAATTACATCTGCAAAGACTGCTTTTTCAAATAGGCCTCCAAGTGAAAGTATCTTCTTTTATTGGTTGGGGTTGGCTGCGGTGGGGGTGGGGCGGGTAACCATTCATCCTATTTCAGTGAGGAAGCATTGGAGAAATGCATTCTAGAAACACAGAGCTATGTTTGACAGATGGCACAGGGGCCTGACGGGGAGATAGTTTTGCACTTTACAAACTCTACAAAACACTACCAGCCTCATCAGAGTCATTGTCATCATCCCCTGTGAATTACCATCAACTCGCCAAAGAGGGGCTTCCCAGGGGGCCCAGTGGTAAATAACCCTCCTGCCAATGCAGGAGATGCAAAGACATGGGTTCGATCCCTGGGTCAGGAAGATCCCCTGGAGAAGGAAATGGCAACCCACTCCAGTATTCTTACCTGGAGAATCCTATGAATGGAGGAGCCTGGCAGGCTACAGTCCATGGGATCACATCGAGTTGGACTCGGCTGAGTGCATACAAACACTCTCTGAGGAACCTAAACCCTGGAAAAGAAAATTAAGCCCTGATTGGTGTAGAACTTCAGACACGATTCAGAATCACTCTTTACCATTAGTCACTGAAACGACCTGCCAGGATGAGGTTCACAGAGCAGGCTTCCAGACCCCAGAGATCTCCACTTCCACCCAACTTCTTCACAGTAGTGGTTCCCAGCCTTGGTTGCCATGGAAATCTCCCAGGGGACCACAAATCTGATGTCTGGGTCTCATCACCTAAAGTTCTGATATCATTTGTCTAGGGTGCAGCAGGGCACTTGCATTTTATAAATCTTCTCAGGTGATTTTACTGTGCAACCAGAGACTAGACACGGTTTGATACATGAAGATTTTCTTTGAGATTAACCCTGTATATTATCCTGAGCATCCTGTTTTTTCATTTCTTAGGGTTTTGAAACTATCAGCTTCTAAAACATAATTCAACTGAAGGCTGGCTTAATCACTGACACTTCTTTTTGTCTGTTTGTTTGCTTTTGTGGCCAGACTGCAGGGTACGTGGGATCTTAAATCCTTGACCAGGAATTGAACCTGCATCCCCTGCAGAGGAAGTGCAGAGTTTTAATGACTAGACCACCAGGGAAGTTTCTGACTGACACTTAGTGAGATGCTCTAACAGAAAAATGATGCCTCAACTCATCTTTTTTTAAAACTATTATATTAATGAGATACTTCTTCAGTATCAAAGACAAATTTTTTACCATCTAGAAATTTCAGTATTTTCCTCATCATGGATTTTTTTTTGCCATTGACTTTGCTTTTTTTTTAAGGGTGACTTAAAATAGTATTTGTATTGAATACTGAGTTTGGGGGCTCCACTGGAACTTTTGTGCCATAAATAAAAGCCCCTCTCACCTCATACTCCCTAGTTCCCACTCTGAACAATTTTTCCTGTGACTGCTGTGGCAAACTACCACAAAATTAGTATTGCTTGAACAAAACAACAAAACCATATTCTCTTGCAGAGTCCAAGATCAAAGTGTTGGGAGGGCCACTCTCCCCCTGATGCCCCAGGGAAGAATCTTTCTGACTTCTTCCAGCTTCTGGTTGGCTTTCATGCCTTGTGGCCTTAGGACTCCACTATCTGCCTCCCTCTTCATATGGCCTTCTCTTCTGTATCTGGGTCTTTGTCTCTCTTAGGAAAATTACCATTGGATTTAGAGACCCCCTCAGATAATCCAGGATCATCTCTTCATCTCAAGTCCCTTAAGTACAAAGTTGAAATATATACTTCGGTTTTTTTCAAACCAAGCTTGTATTCACAAGTTGCAATCTCTTGGAGGCCACCATTCAACCTACTACCGTAATCTTTCCTTATATCATGACATTTTGTCCCTCCAACAAAATGATGCCCTAAGAGAATTTTGGTTTCCCCTTTTAATAGATAAAAAACCAAAACAAAACAAAAATAACTGGCACCCAGAGTTGAATGAATGGTCAATGAATGGCTTTTATGGAGCTGAAGCAGGGCTCCTGTTTCCTGGTACTGTGCCTTTTGAGCTTTGGAGATGTTATCATCTGCTCTCTGACACTCTGTAAAAACAATTAGGAGATAAACTTGCTATCCAGTCTAAGGAAAGCTGGCTGTAGCACCCACAGGTCTTACTTTCTCCATTTCCCACTTTGCAGTGACTATTGTGTTTCCAAGTTTTACTCCAACAGTTGTGCTAACATTTCTTTTCTTCCGCTTGTAAATTGATGAATGGATAGCTTACCCCCTTTCTGTTCTAAGCTAACAAATAAAAGCTGGTATCTCTTAGGACAAAGTAGTTCTTCCATGTGAAGCAGTGGAATGTCTCTAACATCTCTTCATCTTAAAGGACAAAGAAGATAAAGTAAAATGTACAGATATCTGGCCTGAGAGATCTGAGGTCCATATCTCATTAATTGCCTGTTTGATGGGGATGCAGTGTGTGTGTGTGTTAGTCATTCAATCGTGTCTGACTCTTTGCCACTCTATGAACCATAGCCCAACAGACTCCTCTGTCCATGGGATTCTGCAGGCAAGAATACTGGAGTGGGTTGCCATTCCCTTCTCCATAACCTTCCTGAAGTATTAACAGAGGGTTTGCTTCTCCTTGTGGTTTTGATTCTAAAAAAGTGAAAGACGCTGTACTCTTTCCGGCCACCTATGTGACACTGCAGAGAAGTCCACCTGCCTACCTTGATTGCAGAGAAGAAATGGAAATGGCCATGGCTGAATTAGTCCTAGTCCGGGGCAGAAGGGGAAATCCATACCCCGCATTGCAATAGGACATCACGCTTATTTAAATTTAAACTGAGGGCTTCGCCAGGACAGCCAGCTCTTTTCAGCTGCAGAAACACAGCATCAGTGAAATGTCAGCTTGCGTTAAGATCACCAGTGGCCTTTTCTGTGCACATTCTTCCGTGTTTCTGCACAAAAATGGCAGAGCATGGCCATGCCTCTGCTCTGGCGATCGATCTGCCTTCATGTCTGATATTACCTTACATCGCTGGGGCCAGGCGGGTGTGAGCGAGGGGGCAGAAGGACCGCATTTACTCATTGAACCTTGAGGTAGAGCCTTAGCAAGTGGCCTGTTGGCTGTAAGTTGCTGAACCGACAGCAGAGTGGGCCCCCTTTAAGGGTTTGCCGTGATAAGAGCAGATCTCCAAGGAGTTCAATGTCTGCGTGATCTAAAACCAGGGCAGTCAAGCTGAAGCCGATGTGTGCTCTAACCTGTTTGCACTGAATACTCTCCATAAATAATTTACGGCCAAGACTGCTAGCTATTATTACGAAAATACCGGATTGCGTTTTGACACATGCATCCAGCTTGTAAGTCAATAGATACGTTTCACCTAGTGTGTGCGGACCTGGCTCAAGTCACCCATCCAAGTGTGTTTTCCAACAAGGTAATTTAGCTCTCCCAGGCCAGCCAGGAGAAGCGCTTTCTGAGGAAGCCGGCACCCTCAGCCAAACAACCTGCTGTCAGTCTAAGTCCTTCTTTTATTGTTTCTTAGCATGAATTAAGGACTTCCTTCTGATTTTTTTTCCTTCTCCTCTGCATAGCATTCTTGTGAATTTCAAATCATTTGAGTCTAAAGTTAAAGTGAAATTGTTTGGCTATGAGAAATACCGTTCTGCTTTACCTTTTAAAAAATATTTATTTTATCTGTTTGGCTTCCCTGGGTCTTTGTTGTGGCACTTGGGCTCTTTGGTCTCCCTGAGACATGAAGGATCTTTAGTTGTGGCATGTGGGATCTAGTTCCTTGACCAGGGATCGAACCTGGGCCCCTTGCGTTGGAAGCACAGAGTCTTAACCACTGGACTACCAAGCCACTGCTTTGCTTTTTCAAAGGCTACCTACCATCTATGGCAGCACCTGGTGTTGCTTCTCAGATGTACTTGAATCACCAGAAAGCATGTCACTACTGATGCGTTTGAACACACACCCCCTCCGTCACCCAGTCTTGTGGTTTTCTTCAGCCTGGCATATTCCTCAAAGACAAAAATATTGCCCCATGAAGACAAAAGCTGTGACTTTGTAAATTCTCTTTAGGAAGTAGGAAAGCAGTTTCTGCATTCTGTGGTCTCAAAAATAGGTAATAAAGCAGCCTAATAAATATGTAAGAAGGGAACCACATTAGATTTCCTTGTGATGGTGGCTAAAGTTACAGGCCTCATTCAGTTTGGGTTTGTTTTTTTTTAAGAGAAAGCCCATGAACACCATTCAGATATTGCCCTGTCTTCATGACCAATCAATAGCAGAGTGGCAGGGTCTCCCTTATTCTTTGATGAGGTACATTTATATGCAACGAAGGGTTGCATGTATATTTAATAAGAAACTCCATTATGTGTACACATGGCGGGAGAAAGAAGAAAGGAGATGTTTGTGCTGGCTGTGGTAATGCTATAATAAGAAATGCATCTAAAAATTATTTGCTACAGATTTAAAAGGATGATCTTGGGTGGAAGAGAAGGCAGGTAGGGAAATAGTGGTTCCGGGTAAAGATAGCTTTTAAATATTCACATGCCTTAAGTAGAAAGCATTTGACAGTGGGCTGTTCATGACGTACAATATTCTCTCAGTGGAAACATCCCCAGAAATACTAACAGTGGCTTTCATTTAAAGTTTTTTTTTTTTGTTGTTTTGTTTTTGTTTTTTTGACTAGAGCATTAGTTGGTAGTAGTAGCTCTGGGTTGGATGAGGAATATATACCAGCAGTTTATCTAAAAGAAGTAATTTGAATTGCATAATATTTTAAGCTACTTTAAATTAGCTAGAGTATCTGAGTAGTTGATCTATCTACTTATAAACTCTTTCAAAGCTGAAACTTAAGAAAAAATCAGTCAGTAAATACCATCCAATAGCATTCATATAATTTCAAGAAATATTTTGAAAGTGAAATGTGAATTTACTAAGATTTGATTAGTTTAATATGCTGATTAAAGAAAATAATGGCATGTAGATAATAGAAGAGACTATCTCTATATTATTTTTTTAGTAAGATAATATTAACTGTAGATTTTCTATATGTGGATCTATCTCAACTTCTTCTGTTTCTTCCTTGTATCCTGCATTCATCTTGACACTCTTGTTTCCATTTCCACCCAGCACACAAGGCCCTCTTCACAGCTTTTATTATGACTTTTATGACTTCTTTTATGACTGGACAGCTTTCTGTGCTCTTGCCTTGACTCTGGTCCCTCATCCTTGCATCAGTTTCTGGTATAAATGCCACTCCCCAGTCAGCCTTCCTGTTGACCTTCTTCCTGCACAGAGCCTCACCCATTTTTCATTGCCTTTCAGCCCTACATAGTCTCCTCCTAAGCTGGCATGGCAGTAGGGGCCTCTTGCTGGATAATTTGCTCTGAACACATGACTTCAGGGGAAGTCAGTAGTGGGGGCCCCAAACATCTTACAGCTTGCCTCTCTGCACCAGCCTGCAGCAGTAGCTGCTTCTATATCTCACCCACTTGTAATGCCTATCCTCTGCAAGGTCCCTTTGCTAAGAATTTTCAACTCTTGCCCATTTCACCTCTTCCCTGAGGATTTTCCTGCTAACTTGATCTCACCTCCATTACTACTTTCTATGCACACACTTTATATATTTAACCTCCGAGTCTTTCAGCTATTATTTCATCTACCTGGAGTAAGTCCCTCCCTCTGATTCTGCCCAACTTCTAGTCCCCCATTTATACCTAAAGACTCACTTTGCACAGTTCTTCTAGGAAGCCTTCAATGACTCCTTAAAATAAGTGATTCAAATACTAAATGCTGGGTGCCAGAGTATGAGAAGTTTTAGACATTCACAATGAAGTGAGAAGAAATTTATTCTCACAAAATTATATGTTATAAAAGGATTGTTCTTTATTCCAGAATTACATATTTCTTCTTTGGGAGCAGTAAGATGCTATGAAATGATAGCGATAATAGAAAACTTTTTTCAAATGTACTGATTTGGGATAAGAAAAACTTGACCACTCGGATTGATTGCCGGATATTCAAGGGGAAGATTTTGGTCCTTAAGTGAGGAATCTGAAACCACTTTCCTGGAGCTGGCATCTTTTGTACACTGCTGCAGTAACATTTGGACTTCCCAGGTAGGCACTAGTGGTGAAGAACCCCCCTGCCAATGCAGGAGACATAACAGATATGGGTTTGATCCCTGAGTTGGGAAGATCACCTGGAGGAGGGCATGGCAAGCCACCCCAGTGTTCTTGCCTGGAGAATCCCATGGAGAGAGATGCCCGGAGGGCCGCAAGTGCACTGGGTCACAGACATGACTCAAGTGACTTAGCACACAATAACATTTAACATGCTGTGGTATAATTTTATCCACTCATTTGTTGATCTCTCTCCCTGGGTGGTGAGCACTTGTATATTCATCATAACATCCTCAGTGTTCAGCATGATAAATATTTGAGTGAAGGAAATAACAGGGGAATGTTTAGCACTTTATTGTACCAAGACCCTTAGTCCGTTTCTCTTGACAAGTGGTTCTTGATCTGAGTTCCATGGACCCATAGGTAGGATCATGGAAGGGCCAAGAACAGGATCATGGGGCCCAAGAACAATTAAAAATGTATGCAAAATTTGCATGTAAAACAGATGAGCCCTTTTTTTCCTGGGGAGAGAGTCTATAGCATTTTCAAAGAAGTCATAACCATCAAAGATGAATGATCACACTGCAAAAATTATGTCAGGATTTTCTGAAAAACTAAAATGGGCAAGATTCTACACTGACTCTGGAGCTATGAAAATGCATTAGGTGCAGTTCTTTTCTTCAAAGAACTCATTCATGGTCAGGCTGGTCCAATAGAACAGGCCAATACAAACTGCTGGTGATAAGGACCGTAATAAATGTATGTGGCTCTTTGGGAGCATGTAGGACACTGCCTAGTGGGGTGCAAGGCTACCCAGAGGAGGTGACATTTGAGTTGGGTCTTGAAGAACAAACAATTTATTATGCAACAAATGAAAGAGATATGAGATATTCTAATGATCCAAATGAAAGTCTAAATTTAGCAAAAGCAAGAACCCGGGTCTCCTGCATTGCAGGCAGATGCTTTACAGTCTGAGTTAAAGGGAAGCCCAAAAGCAAGAACAAAAACTGCTAAATGTGCACAAACACAAACATACACACATCTGTGCAGTGCAAATGAACTCTCATGCCCGTGATGCTTTTTTTTTCTTTCATTCCTAATATCATCTAACCTAGTGTTAACCAGACTACACTATTTCCCCAAACTTAGAAGGTGAAAGTATATGGAAAAGTCATGCCATGTGACAAATAACAAATATAAGTCATCAAAATATTTTTTATTATAAGGGCAACATTAAAGATTCTTCTAATACTCCTCCAAGCTACTTAAATTGAGATGTCATGGATTTTTGAGGCCTGTTCCTACAAATGGAGCTTCTCAGGTGGTGCTAGTGGTAGAGAACCTGCCTGCCAATGCAGAAGACATAACAGATGTGGATTCGATCCCTGGGTTGGGAAAATTTCCTGAAGAGGGCACAGAAATCCACTCTAGCATTCTTGCCTGGAGAATCCCATGGACAAAGGAGCCTGGCAGGCTATAGTCTACGGTGTCACAGAGTCAGACGTGACTGAAGCGACTTAGCGCACATGCACACATGTTCCTACAAATGGCGAGGAAGAGTTGTGTACTTGGGAAAGCAGGAGAATGTCACACACACCAAAAAAAGATGACGACTGGACTGGGCCCCTGAGGTCAGTTTGTGTGGACCCTGCCATGCACAGGGCAGCTAGCAGCCTAACTGGTGTGTTTGTGCAAATTAAAATGGGTGCCTCTTCCTCTGAGTGAATTCAGTGTGATGCCAGCTTGGTGAGCAAAATGTGAGCTGAATTCCAGCCCCCACTCACCTTCCAGCTGGGTTCCTTCTAATTCTCAAGTCCTATAAGTGCAACAGAGACAATACAAATGATTTTATTTTACCTCATTTTAGGATGCATTGAGCTGATCAGTGTTGAGCTGATATTGGGATGGTAAAAAGCTAGAGGAACTCCCAAAACCTTCGCCCTCATGGAAGGTAAACCAAGTGTGCAAAGCATGAGCCGCAGCAGCAACTTCAACTCCAGGAATTGCTGTGGAATCTAAGAATTCACTTGTCTACTCTAAGCCTTTAAACTTGGCAACCTTCTTGCAGGCATGATACACTGTGATAGAGATAAAGAGCTAAACTCAGCACATTTTTAGGATAAGAGGCTCCAGAGAAAAGTAATTCTAAATGAAAAAGAAAAAAAAAACCATTTGGTTTGTCCACTGTTTGGAAGGAAAATTTCAGGGCTAACAGCAGACTATGGATTTCCAATCAGAACAGCATTATTGAATGAAAAATGATTCTAGCCATGCTCATAACATAATCCTGTTGGTTTTCTTCATAGCATTTCAACTACCTCCTTCTGTAATAAGTCTCAGAAAATACAAAGAACTCTAAAGCAGACATAACTTTGACTAGTTCAATATATACAATATATTGAATATATAACATATAAGATTTATGTACATACATACAATCAGATAAAAAAACAGTTACCCTGCAAACCAGCACCAGATTGCAACAAAATAGGAAGGGTATGAGCCTCTTAAAAGTGTCTCCCTGACTAGCTTGGTCCTTCCATTTCTTTTTGGTTAGAAGTTCAAAATCTCTGCCAAGATAGTCCTTTTACACAAACCATGATCCTGTCTCTAGAAGTCACCCATACACTGCTTCTACAACACCAAATGATGTAAGAAGCCTTTGGGGTGTTATCTGTAACCCTAGTTCAGATTGCTATGTCTATTTGCCACTCTAAAAGAGAAAATTCTCAGCTTAGAGAATGGGAAGAAAGCATAAATCAGTATATTTCAAAAGGAAAAGAAAATAAGGATTATGAGTTTGGTGTCTTTAGATGGACTGTACACTCCTTGGGTGCAGTGTTTTTTAACTGTTAGCAAACAGTAGGTGCTTAATTAGTATTTGCCAAATGACTATCTTGGAAGTAGAGAAGGGAAGCTCTGGAAAGCAAGACAACTTGTGTATGTCTTCAAGAATTTTCTGGCCCACCTAGAAGATAGTCACATTTTTCACATGTGAAGTTTAATCTGTTTTCTTACCACTGTTTCTTTTTCTGTAATTAAATAAGTCTAAAGCACCCCAGGCTAGAAATCTGAACCCCTGTCCTTAAATAGTTCTTAACCCCAGGGTTGTACATTGTATTTATAGTATCTCTTTGCAGTTCACCAGTGAATCCAGTAATAGAGACTGCTTAACAAGTGCTGAAGCAATGACTATAGCAAAAGATAATAATAACAATAAAAGCTCTAGAAGAGGATCCAGACTCTTGTCATGTTTATTAAGCTATCAGCTCAATTTGATTTTCAATATGGGAGAGTCATCAAAAAACATGTTTCTATATCTCTGTGAGCAGAGGTCCATCTCTTTCACTCTTAAGATATATGATCGCTTCAGCACACCTAGCTGCTTTGACCCATGAAGGCATTATTGTTTGTGTACTAAGCCTTGGCACACACAGTAAACTGCTTTCCACAAAATTGGCGAGCTTGAAGACCCACCAGATTTCAGTGCCTAAGTTCTGGAATATTTTTACTCAGTTTTTTTCATCTCCTTTTAGCTTTTCATTTCATCTTCACTCCCATATTTCAGTCTCAGTGGGTGAGCAGTTAGAAGCTTTCTGAAATAAGTAGAAAAGCCTTTCAGATTCCCTGATGCTCTGTGGGTGGCACAAGAAGGCTGCGTGGCTGAATGCAACCCACACTTAATTGATGCCGAATTTAGAGTCACAGACATGGCCTTGATCATCCATAGGCATATGTGATGGATAGCCGCTCCGGCAGTCTGCTCAGCCATCCATCTCTGTTGGAAAACGACGGTGATTGCTGGGGAGAGTGGAGCTGACATCAGCAGAAATGACCACAAGAGTCAGATGAAAACGCAGCAGAGGGGAGCTGGTCTTTAATCTGCTCTCTGAGGCCTTTTGTGAATGAGGGCGATTCTAGTCACTTTGGCCCAGATACTTTGCAGATCTTTCAGCCCAAAGAAAATGGCATGTCTCTAGGGATAGGCAGCCATGAAAGTTTAGCAGAGCCTGTAGGTCAGAATATGGATTATCTAACTTTCCTCACATTCTGAAAGATGGGAACTTAAACTGAGGCAAACTCTATCCACACCAATCCATTGGATGCTTGGGTCTATTTAATAGATTGGAACAGTATTATTGAGTAAAGCTTCCACTGTGCCTACAGCAAGGCCAATGAAAGTAACCCAGCCCTTACCCTCTGGAACGTACAGCCTTCATAGCATTTTGCTTTCAAAATAAACTTTCAGTGCAAATGTGAGTAATAGTCCCAGGTAGTTTATATGATTTGTAAAAGAGTACCCTTGTAGACAATGGCTTATCTCAAGAGTGTAACTCTATGAGGAGTGTAATTCTATCTGGAGGTGATAGTATTAAGCAAACAAGATCTTGTAGTGCCTTGTATCATTTATTAATAGAAGAAGTAGTGTCAATATTACATATTTCTTAGAATATTCAATATTGGGTTGAACAGAGTCCCCCCAAACACATAGAATCTCAGAATGTGATCATGTTTGGAATAAGAATCTTTGCAGATGTAAATAACATAAAGACCTTGAGGTGACAGCATCTGAATTAGGTTGTGCCTGAAATATCTCATATAATTATAACTATATTCTATTTCCTGAGCAGGTTTTTGCTCCAGAGTCTTTATATTTACTCTTCCTTTTTCTTGGAATGAAATATTTTAATAAGACTTTCTGAGATTTTTGCTTCTTCCTTTAATAGAATAGTCATGAATCCAAAATTCCTACTATAACAAATATTTCTAAACCAGGTAAAAAGCAAAACAATTGAAGGCATCAGAGGACAACCAAGGCAGCCAGGACTTTAGGGACCACGCCTTCAGAGAGAAGGAAAATGAAACGAAGGAGCATGTCTTAGTCTGCTCTGGCTGCTGTAACAAAGCACCAGAGTTGAGTGTCTTCAACAACAGAAATTTAGTTCTCACAGTTCCGGAGGCTGGGGAGACCAAGACCAAGGTGTTGGCTGACTTGTTCCAAGTAAGACTCACCTCTTGGCTTGCAGATGACCCCTTTCTCCCTGTGTCTTCACGTGGTGGTGGAGAGAGAGGCAGGGAGATTTTATAAGGCCACAAATCCTTTCAGATTAGAAGCCCATCTTTATGACCTCATTTAATGTTAATTACTTCCTAAAAGTCCTACAGTCAAATTGGAAGTCAGAGCTTCAGCAAATGAATTTAGAGAAGGTACAGTCCATGTTGATGTTATTTAGTCACTAAGTCCTGTCCAACTCTTTGTGACCCCATGGACTGTAGCTCACCAGGCTCCTCTGTCCTTGGTATTTCCCAGGCAAGAATACTGAAGTGACTTGCCACTTTCTTCTCCAGGGCAACTTCCCGACCCGGGGATCGAACCCAAGTCTCCATGCTTGGCAGGCAGCTTCTTTACCACCGAGTCACCTGGGAAGCCCATACAGTCTACAGCAGGACAGTATTTTCTGATTTTTTTACCTTGAGACATTTACTGACTTGCAGCATGAGTTCAAAAGACAGAGTGAAAAGCAGTGCCTTCGAGCATTCGGCGGCCTCATGGGAACCAGACAAAAACTGTAGTTCAGGGCTGTGAGGGCAGTCAGAATCAAGGGGTTTGGGTCTTAGAACAAAGGGAACTTCAAAGAAGTGAGCTCAAACATCCCATGCTCCTTTTTACCTCAACATATTTGCCAGTTCTTAAGTTGCAGTGGTTGAAAGGCTTGGAACCCAAGAATAAAGTTCAGTAAGACAGTGAAAATCTGAGCAGACCTTTGACAGTTTCACAGTGCGGGGGAGATAGAAATTTGGTTTCTAGGCCTGTCAAGGTGGAGGATCCCTGTTAAATACCCCAGGCTTTCAGTTGAAATCCCTGAAATGCTATTCCCTAGAAATAGGGGCAAACCTGCTATAGACTGGCTCCTACTATAATACAGAGATGCTGTGTGTTTTATACACGATTTCTGGCTTTCCAAAAAAAAAAAAAAAAAAATGTTAGGTTGTCAGCATATAGGGCCAAATGCTGAAAATGAAGAAAGAGACACTCTGGTGCTCATCTCTATACCAGGAACCCTCACATTCCTTCAGAACTTTTCTCTAAACCTGTAACATCTTCAGGTAATCTTTGTGTGTGATGCTCCATCATGGCGCAAAGCAAACATGAGTTTACTACACGGGATGAACAGTACTGTCTCACAAAGACATTTAGAATATGCAATATATACAGTAGTTAAAATTCCACTTTTATAAAAGGTAAAATCTGTGGGTATAACAAGATTCCCCAAATCAGGAAGAACCTCTGACACCTTAACTGAGTGTAATGGCACCAACAGCATCAGATGTGCACTTCTTACTCTTACATTAAATTCTTGTGCCTTCAATTCTGTCTCAGATCTCAAGTTCAGGATCCCTAAAGAATGTTCAAACTGTTTCACAATTGTACTCATCTCACACACTAGCAAAGTAATGCTCAAAATTCTCCAAGCCAAACTTCAACAGTACATGAACTGTGAAATTCCAGATATTCAAGCTGGATTTAGAAAGGGCAGAAGAACCAGAGATCAAATTGCCAACATCTGTTGGATCATCGAAAAAGAGAGTTCCAGAAAAACATCTACTTCTGCTTTATTGACTATGCCAAAGCCTTTGACTGTGTGGATCACAACAAACTGTGGAAAATTCTTAAAGAGATGGGAATATCAGACCACTTGACCTGCCTCCTGAGAAATCTGTATGCAGGTCAAGAAGCAACAGTCAGAACTGGACATGGAACAACAAACTAGTTCCAAATCAGGAAATGAGTACTTCAAGGCTGTATATTGTTACTCTGCTTATTTAACGTATATGCAGAGTACATCATGAGAAAGCTGGGCTGAATGAAACACAAGCTGGAATCAAGATTGCCGGGAGAAATATCAATAACCTCAGATATGCAGATGACATCACACTTACGGCAGAAAACAAAGAAGAACTAAAGAGCCTCTTGATGAAAGTGAAAGAGGAGAGTGAAAAATTTGGGTTAGAACTCAACATTCTGAAAACTAAGATCATGGCATCTGGTCCCATCACTTCATGGCAAATAGATGGGGAAACAATGGAAACAGTGACAGACTTTCTTTCTTTGGGCTCCAAAATCACTGCAGATAGTGACTGCAACCATGAAATTAAAAGACCCTTGCTCCTCAGAAGAAAATCTATGACCAACCTAGACAGCATATTAAAAAGCAGAGACATTACTTTGCCAACAAAGGTCCGTCTAGTCAAAGCTATGGTTTTCCCAGTAATCATGTATGGATGTGAGAGCTGGACTATAAAGAAAGCTGAGGGCTGAAGAATTGATGCTTTTGAACTGTGGTGTTGGAGAAGACTCTTGAGAGTCCCTTGGACTTCAAGGAGATCCAACCAGTCTATCCTAAAGGAAATCAGTCCTGAATATTCATTGGAAGGACTGATGCTGAAGCTGAAGCTCCAATGCTTTGTCCACCTGATTAGAAGAACTGACTCATTTGAAGAGACCCTGATGCTGGGAAAGATTGAGGGTGGGAGGAAAAGGGGGTGACAGAGGATGAGATGGTTGGATGGCATCACCGACTTGATGGACATGAGTTTTAGTAAGCTCTGGGAGTTGGTGATGGACAGGGAAGCCTGGAGTGCTGCAGTCCATGGGGCCGCAAAGGGTTGGACACGACTGAGCGACTGAACTGAACTGAACTGAAAGCACAGGAATCAGTTCTTATTCTTTGTTGACTAATATGTCCAATAAAAACAAATAACTGAGAGAGACTCTACAGTGTGGTATTAATAATTATCTGCAAGCCTTGAGGCTCCCTTCCTCCTTGAAGCTTTAGAAAATAATAGTGTATAATAAACTTCATTGTGCTTTACTGTTTGTGATACATTTTTGCATTTCTCATCTCACTAGATCGAAAAACCATACCTAGAGGTGTGCTTAGTGAGTTTCATTGTGTGAGTGAGGAAACTGAAGCCCAGGGAGATGAAGGAATTTGCAAAAAGTAGAGCAATAGGTAAATATCAGATTTGGAACTCTTGATCACTCTGATTTTAGATTCTAACCTCTAACTTTACATATCACTTTTATATGTATTTTATTATAGTTTACATAGTATGTGCTTATAAATATTTATGTGTATGTGTATTACATTTGACACTGAGGTGCTTTGCTGCCAATATGACGCTTTCATTGGCTGGCAGTTTTTTAAAGGTTCAAAATATGAAAACGGGGAGGTGGGGAAAGAAGTCAGTTGACCATGTCTCATTCACTAACTCCTTGAGAAAGCTGCCAGGTCCTCTGTCACTTGAGTGAAAGTGTCCCTTCCTGGGAGGCTTGCCACCTGGGGCCCTGGGAGCGGACCTCTAGGCCACTGAACCTGGCTCACACTGGGCAGGGTCACAGATTCTGGTTGAACCGTGGAGTTTAGAACTTTCAGCCTGACTTCTCCACCATTTGGTTAAAACTGACTAGTAGAAAGCCTAAAAGAACCAAAAGTTGACTTTTTGGGTCAAGTGCCCTTTTGGACAAAGATAGTCCTTAAATTCATCCAAAGCGGTGGTTGTCAGCTAAGGATGATTTTGCCCACCTCCTACGAGTCATTTGGCAATATCCTCAGACATTTTTGGTTGTTCCAACTGGAAGAGGGGTGCTATTGTGTCTAGTGGGTGGAGACCAGGGGAGTTGCTAACTAACCTACAATGCATAGGACGGCTCCCTACAATGACGAATTATCCAGCTCAGAATATCAATGGTTTTGAGGTTGGGAAAGGCTGATGGACAGTACTTAAGGTCTGTTGAGATGCAGAAGCCCTTCAATTCCCTCCTCATACCAGCCAGACCTCACCCTGACTCATTTAGCCAACTAGAAACTCCAGTTGGTGTCAATTCCAAATTAAGCCTGAACTTAGTAAAGTCAAATCCATACCTCAGTACTAAAACTAAAGAAAAGCAAGAAGAAACTTTCCATAAAATCAGGATAGTGGTCACAAATAGAAAGAAGGAAGAAGTTGTGATTAGTAGGGTGAATGCAGAGGACTCATAGCATGGCTGGCAGTGTTTTATTTCCTGACTTTGATGATGATTACTCTGAGAGTCACTTTGTCATAATTGATTAAGACACACTTTACAGTCAATGCTCTTTTCTTTGTGTGTTTCATTTCAAAATGAAAAGGTTTAAAGATGATACACCTCACTCATTTGCCTCTGTTCTGAAATAATTAGGCTAAAGAAATATTACTGGTGTGAGTGATCCTACTGTGTGTGTGTGCTCAGTCATGTCCGACTTTTTGCAACCCCCTTGGACTGTAGCCCACCAGGCTCCTCTGTCCATGGAATTTTCCAGGCAAGAATACTGGAGCGGGTTGCCATGTGCTCCTCCAGGGTATCTTTCCAACTCAGGGATGGAACCTGCATCTCATCATGTTTCCTGCATTGACACGTAGATTCTTTACCATTAGCACCACCTGTATTCATACTGAATAACACATAATTGAAAAATAGTCAAAGCCCAGTCCTTAAACTAGAAATCCTGGTACCACCTAAATCTCCTTTTTCTCCTTGGGTCTTTAAAACTGATCAGTCACTAAACTCTATACATGTATACTGGGGTGCACACATATACAACTGATCACTGAATATTGCAAAATAACTATCAAAGGGGCCAAATTTCCAGTGACTGATAACTGATGCATTTATTCCCAAAGCTTAGAAGTTGCCAACCAGAGAAGGCAAGAGCATGCACAGCAGGCAAAGACAGAGCAAAATCACCTGGAGATCACTGGGATTTTTCCAAATTTTAAAACTTAAATTTTTCATTTAGTTCAGTTCAGTTCAGTTGTTCTGTCATGTCTGACTCTTTGAGACTCCATGGACTGCAGCATGCCTGGCTTCCCAGTCCATAACCAACTCCTAGAGCTTGCTCAAACTCATGTCCATTGAGTCAGTAATGCCATCCAACCATCTCATCCTCTGTCGTCCCCTTCTTCTCCTGCCTTCAATTTTGCCCAGCATCAGCGTCTTTACCAATGGGTCAGTTCTTTGCACCAGTTGACCAAAGTATTGGAGTTTCAGCTTCAGCTTCAGTCCTTCCAATGAATATTTGGAATATCCAATATCCAATGAATGTTTAAAGGACTGATTTGCTTTAGGATTGACTGGTTTTGAACTCTGACTCTCAAGAGTCTTCTCCAACACCACAGTTCAAAAGCATCAATTTTTCAGTCCTCAGCTTTCTTTATGGTCCAGCTCTCACATCCACACTTGACTATGGGAAAAACCATAACTTTGACTAGATGGACCTTTGTCGGCAAAGTAATGTCTCTACTTCTTAATATGCTGTCTAGGTTGGTCATAGCTTTTCTTCCAAGGGGCAAGTGTCTTTTAATGTCATGGCTGCAGTCACCATCTGCAGTGATTCTGGAGCCCAAGAAAGAAAGTTTGTCACTGTCTCCATTGTTTCCCCATCTATTTGCCATGAAGTGATGGAACCTGATGCCGTGATCTTAGTTTTCTGAATGTTGAGTTTTAAGCAAGATTTTTCACTCTCCTCTTTCACTTTCATCAATAGGCTCTTTAGTTCTTCTTCGCTTTCTGCTGTAAGGGTGGTGTCATCTCCATATCTGAGGTTATTGATATTTCTCCCAGCAATCTTGATTCCAGCTTGTGCTTCATCCAGCCCAGCATTTTGCATGATGTACTTACTCTGCATATATGTTAAATAAACAGGGTGACAATATACAGCCTTGACATACTAATTTCCCAATTTGGAACCAGTCTGTTGTTCCATGTTTGGTTCTAACTGTTGCTTCTTGACCTGCATACAGATTTTTCAGGAGGCAGATAAGGTGGTCTGGTATTCCCATCTCTTTAAGAATTTTCCACAGTTTGTTGTGATCCCCAGAGTCAAAGGCTTTGGTGTAGTCAATAAAGCAGAAGTAGATGTTTCTCTGGAACTCTCTTTCTTTTTTGATGATCCAACAGATGTTGGCAATTTGCTCTCTGGTTCCTCTGCCCTTTCTAAATCCAGCTTAAGCATCTGGAGGTTCACGGTTCACCTATTATTGAAGAATTTATTCAATTTATTGGAGAATTTTGAGCATTACTTTGCTAGCGTGTGAGGTGAGTGCAATTGTACGATAGTCTGAGAATCTTTGGCATGGCCTTTCTTTGGGATTGGAATGAAAACTGACCTTTTCCAGTCCTGTGGCCACTGCTGAGTTTTCCAAATTTGCTGGCATACTGAGTGCAGCACTTTCACAGCATCATCTTTTAGGATTTGAAATAGCTCAAGTGGGATTCCATCACCTCCACTAGCTTTGTTCATAGTGCTGCTTCCTAAGGCCCACTTGACTTAACACTCCCATATGTCTGGCTCTAGGTGTGTGATCATACCATCGTGGTTATCTGGGTCATGAAGATCTCTTTCGTATAGTTCTTCTGTGTATTCTTGCCACCTCTTCTTAATATCATCTGCTTCTGTCAGGTCCATACCGTTTCTGTCCTTTACTGTGCCCATCTTTGCATGAAGTACTCCATTTCTGTACTTTACTGTGCCCACCTTTGCATGAAGTACTCCCTTGCTATCTCTAATTTTCTTGAGGAGATTTCTAGGCTTTCCCATTCTATTGTTTTCCTCTATTTCTTTGCACTGATCACTGAGGAAGGCTTTCTTATCTCTCCTTGCTATTCTTTGGAAATCTGCATTCAAATGGGTATATCTTTCCTTTTCTCCTTTGCCTTTAGCGCCTCTTCTTTTCTCAGCTATTTGTAAGGCCTTTTTGCATTTTGGGGGTGGGGGCGGAATGGTCCTGATCACCACCTCCTGTACAAGGTCATAAACGCCAGTCATTAGTTACATAAAACTTTTCATTAGTTATATAAAAATAACAAATACAGTTTTCTTTTTAAATTTTGGTGATGGAGAATTTTCCTTTAAAAATTAAAGAAAAATTTTCCCCCTGGAGAAGGAAATGGCAACCCACTCCAGTATTCTTGCCTGGAGAATCCCACAGAATGAGGAGCCTGGCGGGCTATAGTCCATGGGGCCGCAAAGAGTCAGACACAATTGTTTGCAACTATACAACAAAAATAATACAAGGACAATTAGTGGATTCTTTTAATTTAGAAACTGTTGAACAGTTCTGATGAAAATTTTCCTTTATTATTTGTTTGATAATTTCTCTTCATGTTTTTACTTTTGCTTATTCTGGACCTCCTGTATGTAACTTGTTCATTACTA
Source organism: Cervus canadensis (assembly GCF_019320065.1). Taxonomy (NCBI): domain Eukaryota; kingdom Metazoa; phylum Chordata; class Mammalia; order Artiodactyla; family Cervidae; genus Cervus; species Cervus canadensis. Next base: position 33,273,008 of record NC_057394.1, on the reverse strand, counting down.
ACCTTGGAATTTTCTTAACTATTTTCTCATATTTTCCACATATTGCCTTTTTTTATACACTCTAAGTGAACTTCTTGCATTTATCGTCTAATTCATCTTGGGCATTTCTTATTTGGGCTATTTGACTTTTAATTTCCAAGAGCTCTTTCTTGTTATCTGAGAGTTTTATTTCGTAAGTACAATATGTTCCTACCTCTGTGAGAACGTTAACTGAACTCTTCTCCTTATTTTAATGTGCATTGTCAAGACTTCCTTGCCCTATTTATTATTTTATGTTTGTACTTTTTTGCCTAGTAGCCATTAGTTCATAACCCATAAGCAGCACTACAGAGCTCACCAGAAGCTTTGCTGGCCTGGGTGAGTCTTATTCACATCACTGTGTAGTGACTATGCAGTGCCTGAACTGCCCTGTCTAGAGCATTCCCATATGTCAGTATCTAGGAGCACTGTCTCTGTGGCATTTCAGGCTCTCCAGGAGCCTGAAAAATCTAGGGACAGGAGGCAATAGGGAAAGAATTGACTGGCTACAGGGGTTCTCGAACAGGACTGGTGAACAGGGAGAAGAAGCTGGGAATTCCACTATTGATCATGCAGAATTCTACTCTGATTTTTTTTTTTTTTAATAGCTCCCAGCTTCAATCTACCCATCTCTCTGCCCCAAGTCTAAAGTTTTTCTGGTTAGATTTGTTCAGTAATTCAATTTTCCTTTTTCTTTTCGGGATAGTGGAAGGGAGAGGTGGGCATCCAAGGCAGTAACTCTTCTATCTATTCAGTCGCTAAGTCACGTCAAGCTGTTTGCGGCCACAAGGACTTCAGCATGCCAGACTTCCCTGTCCTTCACCATCTCCCTGAGTTTGCTCAAACTCATGTTCACTGAGTGTGTGATGCCATCCAGTCATCTCATCCTCTGTCACCTCCTTCTTCTCTTGCCCTCAGTCTTTCCCAGATTCAGGGTCTTTTCCAATGAGTTGGCTCTTCACATCAGGTAGTCAAAGTACTGGAGCTTCAGCATCAGCATCAGTCCTTCTGATGAATATTCAGGGTTGATTTCCTTTTGGATTGACTGGTTGGATCTCCTTGCTGTCCAAAGGACTCTCAAAAGGCTTCTCCAGCACCACAATTCAAAAGCATCAATTCTTTGGCACCCAGCCTTCTTTATGGCTCAACTCTCACAGCCATACTGACTACTGGAAAAAGCATAGCTTTGACTATAATATGGACCTTTGCCAGTAAAGAGATGTCTTTGCTTTTTATATGCTGTTTAGGTTTGTTATAGCTTTTCCTCCATTAAAAGATGTTTGTTCCTTGAAAGGAAAGCTTCTGTCTACAGGCTATCAGCCAATATTGAGTTTTTCACCCAAGTCTCACTTCCAATTCCTTCATGACTTGGTGTCCTCAGGGCCTGTTCTGCGAGGCAATTTAATTTGCTTATTTTCTATTTTTGCAGTATATAAGCATTTTTAACTCTGTTAGCTACTAACATGGGTTTTTAAAAAAAATTTTTCTGATCTCTGCATGCACTTTATTTGCCTCTTTCCATCTCTCAAAAGTGTCTTCAACCTCTTATCCTCTTCTGCCATCTCCCCCATTCTCTGTCTCTGTGGCTCTATACCTTTGCAAAATACCCTTGCTATCATGTCAGGTCTATTCTACAAAGGACAGAAAATAAGAGATTACAGTCAATCCATCATTTTCTCCCATTCACCTTTTCTTTATAAGATGTGTGAAATGTCAAGAGGCAACCAGGATTCCATGGGAAGATCTTGAGTCTGGGGTTAAACCCACCTATTTCAAACTCCAGCTTTGTTACTTACTGAGCAAGTGCTTTTCTGCCCATCACTCAACTCTCCTGCCAAGTCCAGCAGAATCGCCTGGGAAAGCATTGACCGAAAAGCAGTCATCGAATTGGGTAATTAGAAGGTCATTGGTGACCTTCACTAGAGTAGTTTCCATAGACTGATAAGGGCAGAAGCCAGCCTGCACTGGGGTTTATCCATTAATTATGCTTCCGTCTGCCGCACAAGGCTTCTCCTTCACAGTTTCTAGCAAAGCTGTGAGGTACTCCACATCTTTTGGTCTCTGCTTACTTTGCCAGCTGCTTCGGCGCTTCAAATGTGCTGCCACATGTATGCAGGATTTTCCTTCAAGGCTCATATAAGCCAGCTGTTGCAACAAGCTTCAAAACGCTCCCTGCAAACTGGCAGGAGTCTGAATGCCCTCGGAGCTCCATGGGGACCAGGTACAAGCAACGTAGCAGGAAAATTGCTTTGGGAGGGCGATGGGAAGAGTGGGTCTGCGGAAGGAGCAGCTCAACACAGAAAACATGGCTCCTTGCCAGTCATATTCTTGGAGGAAAAGAAATATGGCAGCGAGAGCAAAGAGGAAGAAACCTCTTAGTCTTTTGTGGTATGTGAGGCTGCCAAACGTGATGTAATTAGCCTGGGTCTTCCAGCATAACTCCAACCCAAGTGGAAAAGCTGATGGTTAAAATGTATGGCGGATGGAAGACAGAAATAAAGTGGATCACTCTGGATTACTTGTAAGCCTTCTGCAGCAGGCAAGCTCTTCCCGGACGGAAGTGTGCGCTGACCTTCAGAGGAAGGAATTCTGTAAGGGGTCATTTCCGGAAGGCTTAGATTGTGAAGTTTTACAAACAGTCCCAGAGCTCCTTTCTGGAGTCCCAAGTTCCAGGCAGTGTTTTGTTACCTCAATTGCAATGTTGTTTGTTTGTTCGGTGGTTTTACTACACAACCCATTTCCATAAACTGTTGCCCAGCTGCACACACTGGTGGAAAACTAGATGAAACAAAAATGTCATTACTTATTTTGTTCAGAACAGAATTTAAAATTCTTGAGACTGGGGAATAGTCAAATGAGAAGCTAAAAAAAAAAATACCTTTTAGCATAGAAATTCACTGCCAATTTTGGGATCTTTGTACCTGAGGAATAATTTTTATGGATTTTTTTTCCCTTTTGGAGCAAGGACTCATCTATAACGTGATTCAATTGAAGTTTATTTGACTGACTTTTAAAAATAATTCTTAACATTGTTTAAACAATTCTCTGAGAATGTGCTCATTTTAATCATCAGTCAGTATTTTATTATATTATAATCCTTAATTGATTGACGTTTAATCACAGTCTTTGTATTTTACTATCCCTTGTCTCATAAGAGGCAATTTTCTCTTTACTGTAGTTTAACAGCTGATGAAAAAGATTTAAGGAAACCTATAAACTTAAGATTGGTTAATGGTCCCTTATAAAAGAATATTACACTTCTAGGATCCATTGCACAGATGTGATACTCAATTGTAGAAATGTGCATGGGGTTTATTAAATTACAGCACAAATCTTCAGTCTTCTGAGTTATTGTCCATGTTGGTATTGTTAGGCAAATGGGGAGACACATTATTGCCTCCAGTTGTTCACATTACTGCGGGGCGATGCAGGCGGAGACAGCTGGCAGCGCGTGGGAGGCGGCGCAGAGCGGCAGCAGCTGCCGGAACAGGGCCCAAGTGAAGGGCCGGCTCCGCTGAGTCAGTGCGGGCCGGCCGTGGAAGGGGTCCAGGGCGTGGACGATAAATAAACAAACCAAGCTGGCTGTCAGAGAGAGGGGGAGAGGTGGCGGGCACCTTATATACAAAATGCCTTTCTTGGCTTGTTTTTGGATTTTACGACTTCTCAGGTACCCCGAGTAACTCTGCAGAACTAATCGCTTAAAAATAGTGGCTGGATCTCTTTAATGGGCAGGCCTTTAGTTTTATTTGGTGTTTTTTCTAGTTATATATATAATGGACTGTGTTGGGCTCAGTCCTCAATCCTGTGGACTCTTTGCGATCCCATGAACTGTAGTCCACCAGGCTCCTCTGCCCATGGAATTTTCCAGGCAAGAATACTGGAGTGGGTTGCCACTTCCTTCTCCAGGAGAACCTCCCCACCCAGGGGTCAAATCTGAATCTCTTGCATCTCCTGCATTGGGAGGTTCTTTACCACTAGGGCCACCTCATATATTATATGTGTATATTATATATGCATATATAATACAATGTATATATTATATATATATATTATATATGCTGTATATTTTTTCAAATTCTTTTCCATTGTGGGTTATTATAGGATATTGAATATAGTTCCCCATGCTGCACAGTAAATCTTTGTTGTTTATCTGTTTTATGTATAATCTTTTGTATCTGTTAAACACATACTCATAATTTATCTCTACTCTCTTTCTCCCCTTTAATACCATAGGTTTGTTTTCTATGTCTGTGAGTCTGTTGGTATTTTGTATAGAGGTTATTTGTAATATTTTTTAGATTCCACATATAGGTGGTATCATATGATATTTGTCTTCCCCTGTCTGACTTATTTCACAAAGTATAATATCCTCTAGATCCATTCATGTTGCTGCAAATGGTAGTAGTTTGTTTCTTTTTTAAGGCTAATATTCCATTGTATATATGTACCATATCTCCTTTATCCATTCACCTGTTGCTGGACATTTAAGTTGTTTACAGGTCTTAGCTATTGTTAATAGTGCTGCTATGAACATTGGGATGCATGTATCTTTTCGAATTAGAGTTTTCTCTGGATATATGCCTAGGAATGGGATTGCTGGATCATATAGTAAGTTTATTTTTAGTTTTTTAAGGACCCTCCATACTGTTTTCCAGAGTGGCTGCACCAATTTACATTCCTGTGTTTGGTGCTATTGTTTTGGGGTTTTTTTTGTGTTTTTTTTTACAAAAGTTAAGAAGGTGTTGAGTTTTGCATTGTTTCTGTTGGGTTTTGGTACTCGCGGTACTGTATATTTGAAAGTCAGGGAAGATAATGTGACAGGTGCAAACACCTTGGATTTGGGGGTCTGAGAGACCTCGAGGAAAATGCCCTCTTCACCTCTAATTACCTCTGTGACATCAGCTAATGTGTACAATGTCCCAGAGCCTCACTCTTCTCCTCTGAGGTGGAGATAGGCTATCTATCCTCCCAGGATTCTAGGTAAGAGATATAAGTGCCCAGCACAGTGTGCTGAATTCACAAAGTCCACAAGAACTAGTAGCTCTTTCACTGTTGCTGAAATTGAAATTGAGATTTTTAGATAACGAAACCAAAGTTGATTACAGTTTGAAGAGGACTTCAAAGACGATTTTCCCCACCCACATCATTAAAAGTTGCATCTCAAAGTGGCCCCTAAAGGCAGCAGGGCACAGTGGAAAAAGATCTCAGGTCACATATGGATTTAAATCTGTGTGATCTCTGGCACAGTTAAATTTTCTCCAAGCCTTGGTTTTCTCATCTGTAGAATGAGAATACAAATGTCACTTACTCAAGAGTGATCTGAAAATTCAACAAACTCATCTATATATTATTTAGCACAGTATCTACCAAACAGCAAGCATTCAATAAATGTTAGCTACTACTCTTATGATTGTTGTTGTTTAGTTGCTGAGCTGTGTCCAGTTCTTTTTGTGTGTGTGTGTGTCCAGTTCTTTTGCGACCCCATGGACTGTAGCCTGCAAGGTTCCTCTGTCTGTGGGATATTCCAGGCAAGAATACTGGGGTGGGTTGCCATTTCCTCCTCCAGGAGATCTTCTTGACTTAGGGATTGAACCTGTGTCTCCTGCACTGCAAGTGAATTCTTTACCCCTGAACCACCAGGGAAGCCCCAGTGTGTATTCATATCCATGCAAATTGCAAGTGACAGCTTTCATTTTTTTCCTACTCCTGCCTCAGCCAGTTACCATTCTCTGCAGAATACAGGGTGATGGCAAAGACCTGTGGGTGTTCACCCTACTGTTTTCTGTGGTCCTGCAAATATTTCACCTCCAAACTGCTATCTCTCTTTGTGGTTTAGGGATGAAGAACTAAAATGAAAGAAGTGAAAACAACTTGGCGGATGTAGTCATTTTGTTTGAAAGATCAATCAGTGCCCTGTGAGCAATTTTCTGGGATGGGAACCAAAGAAGCTGACATCCAAAAGCAGCGTCTCCACTCCTGGCTCTCACGGTGATGCTCCATTAGCTGTCAGCAGTAATCACACTTGCATCCTCTTTCCAGGCCTCCAGCTAGGAGGGGATGCCGTTACACGCTCCCTGTCTGGCTGCAAAGCACTCGATGTCAAACGCTCAATCAGACCAGGCTGAACAGTACTGGGAGTGTGCCCCTGGCCCGGGGACTTCTCCAGCAGCTGTACACGAGCTCACCTGTGCTGCGCTCTCGGCATGACTGTCAGGACCCATCCCTGGGCACTTCCATGAGAAACTGGTCTCCACCTGGATCTGAACTGGCCACCCCCTTCCCAGGACAACAAACCATTGCTGGAAAGGGGAAGGGGTCTCACCATACTCCATGCACAGTGGTGAAGAATACCCTTGCCGACCCAAGAGACACAGCTTTGACCCCTGGGTCAGGGAGATCTCCTGGAGTAGGAAATGGCAACCTTCTCCAGTGATTCTTGCCTGGAAAATCCCATGGACAGAGGAGTCTGGTGGGCTATAGTCCCTGGAGTCACAAGAGTTGGACACACCTGCGTGACTAAGCAAACACACTGCATTTGCTAATGGCATGAGTATCCACTACCTCTGCCTCCGTGTAGGTGACCAGCAAGGATGCTAAAGGAAAGCTGCCTTGCCTTAGCCTTTGTCAGGAATGCATTGGTTTGAAAAACACACAGATACACGCACACAAAGTTGGATTCTGATGCTTTTTCCTTCCCGCCTTTAAATATTTCAGTGACCTAGCAGAGTATTCACTCATAATGAACCCCCTCAAGGAAGCATGGAGAAGCTCAGAACACATTGGGTTAACTATTTTTTCCTCAGGCTTTTGATTTATGGAATGTATCTCCACTCCTCATTTTCAGATGAGCGTGGCTATGGCTTTGCACAGAGCCTTGAGCATTAACTCCTTATTAAAAAGGACTTCCAGGTACCCCTGGGCTCAGGGAGGGCCTTAGGCTAAGGTAATTAAAACATAGCCTTGAACAACCAGGCCATAGGATATGTGGCCCTGTGATGAGAGATTATCAGTTTATTTTAATTACAAAAAAGGCACATACTTCCAAAGTATTAAATTGCCTCAGACTCCACATTTGATTGAAAACTGATTGTCAAAGGGGTTAATTATCACCTGGAAAACTCCTATTCACTCTTTAATACCCTTCTCTGTTTGTGAAGAAACAGGTCTTTCTTGTTGTCTTACCAAGACAGAGTTTATCCCTTTTTCCTTTTTACTCCTATCACATTTTATTTTTTCTTGGAGTATAGCAGATTTACAATGTTACATTAGTTTCAAATGTACAGCAAAATGGTGCAGTTACATATATACACATATATATTCTTTTTCAGATCCTTTTTCATTATAGGGTACTACAAGGTATTGAATACAGTTCCCTGTGCTATACAATTGTTTCTTATTTATCTGTTTTATACGTAGTAGTGTCTCTGTTAATCCCAAACTCCTAATTTATTCCTCTCCCTTAAATTTTGTGTATAAGTTTCTTTGCAATAATTACCAAATCTATACAAATACTCTCTTCCTCCCCCATAACATATGTTCTTCTCAACTTGTTTTTGAAATAGGCAGCCTTCCTGGCCTTTCTTGCATTGTTCCATCTTTGATTGAAACATAAAAGCAGTTTCTTTATGAAGAACAGTCCAAGGGTAATGATTACTGGGGATGTGAAAGGGAGTGGTGAGGACTGTGAAAAAATGGGGAAGATGTGACCAGATGAAAAGCAGCAGCAGCTACCAGCATCAGCAAATTGTTGTTGTGTAGAAATGAGGATACAATGTGATGAAAGTGTCCCTTTCTTTAAGAAATGCCAAAAGTAAGGATTTTCCTTGAAGGTTCAAATCACTCATCATTAAATGTTGGCTCAAGCTTATTTTTGTGATACTGCACCTGCCAAATACAATTCATCTATAAGCATGGTTTGCTCCAGAGGCTGCCAAACTACACATCCTGTTTTTCACTCCCATCTGCCCCATCACTCAGTCCCCTCCACCACCAGCATCATGGAGTCAGTAGAATGAAGGATGCCTAGGGGTGCCACTTGCTACCCAAGTCCACCCAGTATGTGAGTCTTGGGTTCAATCTGGTCTTTCCCACCTCCCTGACCTGTTTCCCTGCCTGGGAAGATCTTCCCAACTTCGCCTGAACTCTTGTTCATGAGACAAGTTCCAAATGTCACAGACAATCCTTCCTCCTCTATATTATTTTTACCTAACTTCCATTTATTTAATATTTATTTTTGGCTGAGCTGGATTTCTGTTGCTGCACACCGGCTTTCTCTAGTTGCCTCAAGCAGGGACTATTCTCTAGTTGCGGTGCTTAAACTTTTCACTGCTGTGGCTTCTCTTATTGCAGAACACAGGCTGTAGGCAGGTGGGCTTAATAGGTGGGGTGCACTGGTCTAGTTGCCGCATGCCATGTGGCATCTTCCCAGACCAGGAATCGAACCCATGTCCACTGAATTGGCAGCCAGATTCTTAACCACTGGACCATCATGGAAGTCCTCTCCTCTGTATCCTTTTAGTATTATACTTTGTCAAGGCTTACCCATATCAATACTCTTACATATCAGCATATACCCAAATGGACAGACACATGGAAGACTGGGCTGCATCCTTAGAATTTCAGCATTTGATCTGTAGGTGGGCCGAGAATTTGCCCTGATGCTGCTAGTCTGAGAGTCACACTAAGAGAACCCCAGGCTTATTATACTCAAGGCTGTGTATAGTTTATCTGTGGGTCTCCAGACCTGACACTGTCAATAATATTTTTATTAATAACATTAGTGACAGTCACTAAAGAGCTTGAAGAGTCCTTCACAATCATCTAGTTAAACCTGGACATTTTGTAAATGTAGACTCTAAGGCCACTTGTCTTAATTGATTCTTCTACATTTTCTAGTTACCCTCCAATTTCCAACATCTGTCTTATATCAATTCCTGGTTTCCCCTCTGAAACACAGAAAAAGCATGATAAACTTTGGAAATGTCCTCTTGGGATATGTGGAGTTGGTTAAAACGATGACTGCTGCATAGAGCAAATACTTTGGAAGTTTGTTGCACCAACAACAAAGTATTTGCTAACTCACTAATTTCACATGCCCAGGAACCATTCCATATGTGGACCACAGAAAGTGAAAAATATACCTAACTACTTCTACTTAAGCTATTGTTTGTCTTTTCAGAGAGCAACATTCTCCTTGTGAAACTGAGGGTGAAACGGATGATACCTTCAAACTCTATCAGTGGGCCACACTGTCCTCCAACTCCACAATCAAATATACAGCGTGTTTGAATACATATTTCTTATTTAAAAAAACCAATGCAGCAACAACTCTTAGCACATCACAGTTCGGTCTTCCCCCACACATGGTGAAGTCCCCCTCCATTCAGCTCATCATGTGATACTGGGCTCATTCCCTCCTTGACTCTCAGCACCGTCCCACAGGATTCTAATGTTCATGCCTATAATTCAGCAAATTGGACAAGCACTTGCCGAATATCTATTGATGGTAGAAGCTGTTTTGTATTATAGATCTAGTAGCCAAACAAATGGAGAAGGCAATGGCACCCCACTCCAGTACTCTTGCCTCGAAAATCCCATGGACGGAGGAGCCTGGTAGGCTGCAGTCCATGGGGTCGCTGGGAGTTGGACCCGACTGAGCAACTTCACTTTCACTTTTCACTTTCATGCACTGGAGAAGGAAATGGCAACCCACTCCAGTGTTCTTGCCTGGAGAATCCCAGGGACGGGGGAGACTGGTGGGCTGCCGTCTATGGGGTCGCACAGAGTTGGACATGACTGAAGCAACTTAGCACCAGCAGCAGACAAACAAAATAGGGTTAAGGTCTTGCCTTTGAGGAGCTGTGGTCCAGTATACGCTTCTCTAGTGGGATAATTACTATGATAAAACAAAGCTGGGTGAAGGAAAAAAAAAAAAAAGCTGGGTGAAGGAAATGATGGTAATGAAGGAGGGAGGGCGATTTTACACAGAGGGTCAAGGAGGGAGACTTTGAACATGACCTGTGTGAGATGGAGACAATGCATGGAGACTTGAGCAGATGAAACAGCAAATGCAGTAGGCCTGGGGTAGGAATGAGCCTGTCATTTGCAAGAAATGGCATGAGGGCCAGTGTGGATGAGGTGTAGGGAAGGAGGGAGTTGGCTGTGGAAAGGTTGGGGAAGGTCAGATCATGGGGCTAAAATTAAGTAGGTCAGAGTTCTAATGGAAATGGCAAGGCTTGCAAGGGGTATAGCAGGAAAGGCAGGCAGACTGCTTTGTTTTATATGGGTCACTCTGACTGCTGTGTGGAAGGTTGACTACATTAGATGTTAAAGATGGTCAAGAGTCTAAGGCAGTCAGGGTCACTCTGACTGCTGTGTGGAGGGTTAACTACATGAGATGTTAATGATGGTCAAGAGTCTAAGGCAGGGACTTGCCTCAGAGTCCACTGCACCCTTCCAGTGCAGGGTAAGTGAGTTCGATCCCTGGTCCAGGAACTAAGATCCCACATGCCTCATGGCTTGCAAAGCAAAACATAAAACAGAAGCAATTATTGTAACCAATTCAGTAAAGAATTTAAAAATGGACTATATCAAAAATTAAAAAATCTTAAAAAAGAGTATAAGGAAGGGGCTGATCTGAAAGCTGGTGCAGTAGACAGAGGAGATGATGCTCTGAACTAAGTGTGAGGATGGAAGACACAAGAACAGTCCAGTTAGAGGCTTATTGTGAAGGCATTTCAGCCATGCTCATTAGCTTGAGTTGGAGGGGAGAGATCAAAGCACTGGCCTGATCTAAGTGTGGAAGGAGGTTGGCTGTCAAGACAGATAGAAAGAAGGAAATGGTGTCTGAGATTTGTGGGTGCCAAGGAAGAGAGGCTGAAATGAAAGGCCAGTGTTTACAGATGAGGACTAAACCAGAGCTGTGAGAATGGGCTGATCCATTGAGAACCCCGTGGGATTAAACTGTGGAATTAAAATAACTGATAAAGATGAACAGCAGGTATGATAACAGTAAAAAATTATAGCCAGAGAGTAGAACGTTATGACTTTATTTTAGAGGCAAAGCAGTTCTGAGTTGGTGGTTCTGTTATTTGGAAATTTTCATCCTTGCTAAATAAAGACTGTCTAGATCCCCGTCATTTTTTTTTTCTTTTTCCATCTGTGTTAATTACAGTCATTATGTTCCATTGGTTTAGATTTTGTACCTCCTGATTCATCCTGCTTCACTCCTCACTTTAAACTCCTGGATTGATATATTAGAGTCTTTTAACTTTTCATCCATTTATGTCATCATTTAAGCACCTTCAGTTTGGTGGCTGATTAATTTCCTTCTAGTCTGGAAACTGAAATCTTCTCATTACCTACTGCTTTCTTCTCTCTTCTATGATGCTATGATTCTCTGAATAACCTTGAAGGTAACCTTTCTGTGGCTTGATCTGATCCCTACTGCCTCTCATCCTCAGATTGTCTCCAAGAAGCCTGCCTCATTCTCTCAGGTAGGACTCACACATGGATAACCAGAGGGTATAGACTGGGGCCAAGCAGATGTGGGTTGGAGGTGAAAGTCACTACAGAACCAGAAGGCAAGAAAGTGTGGAGTTGGTAGAATGGATGAATTTGATTTTTCAGGTTAGCACCACAAAAGATAGAGGGCCCTCTTTCCTACCCCCTCAAGCCTACAGTTTCAGTGAAAAGTTAAGCCTCGTTCTTACTAAAATGGTTATTGCATGTCTCTCCTCTTGGACCTTCAACAACTCCTCCCTCTTCTGATTCTCAGCTGATAACTTCACATATTGTATCTCAGGAGGAAATAGAAAAATCAAAAAGAACTACCTCATTTTACCACCACCAAACCTATCAGCTGATTTTGCTTTGGACATTTACTCTATCCTCTCTTCTTGAATGATGTCGCTGTCTTTATCCACCCCTCCTATTGCTCTTGTTCTCATCTTCTCCCACAATCTCTTTTTAAAAAATTAATCAATTTGGCCACACCAGGTCTTAGTTACTGTACCTGAGATCTTTAGTTGCAGCATGCAGGATCTAGTTCCCTGACCGAGGATCAAACCCAGGCCCCCTCCCTTGGGAGCACAGGGTCTTAGCCACTGGACCACCAGGAAGTCCCTTCACAGCCAGCCCTGGTCACTTATGTCAATCCCCTCTCCTCCACTCCCATTCATTCCTCATTGCACTGCGATCCTGTTTCTGGCCCCCACTCCATTACCTTTGTTTAAGCTTCCAATAACTTTCAAAGAACTAGATAAAACAAATAATGTTCAGACTTTAAATTTTGCCCAGTTTTCTCTTGGTATTTCATTTACTTCTGGGAACTTCTGGTGCAGCGGGGATGCAGTAAGCCCGCTACAGTTCTTTCTGCATAGTGACTATGAGTAAAGTCACTGTTCAAAATATAGAATAGATGTCTGAGCACTCTGAAAAATAAACAAAAAGCAGGTATATTGCTGAGGGGAGTCAAATATACTGATATGGCAGTGCCATGGACATTTAACTCTCTGAGGTAAATTCTGTCTCTCTGGCCAGAAGACTGGAAGATAAACTTCTGTGAACTGAGAAATATGGGGGAAAATTGCCATTTGTCTTTTTTTCCTCTCATGGCTTGTCAAGGGTGGGCTCCCAGTGGAGTCCATGGTGTGGATGGCACTGTAAGCTTAAACTAATGGGCTGTGTCCTTTGGCGTGAAGAACTGGGCAAAGGAGCCCCTGCAGTCAAGGCTTCCCAGGTGGCTCAGTGATAAAGAACCCACCTGCCAATGCAGGAGACGCAGTTTCGATCCCTGGGTCGGGAAGATCCCCTGCAGGAGGAACTGGCAGCCCACTCCAGTATTCTTGCCTGGAAAATCCCATGGACAGAGGGGCCTGGCGGGCCACAGTCCACAGGGTCACAAAGAGTCAGACACTTTGTGAGCACACACACATGCATACACAGCCCCTGCAATCAGGAGAGTATGGAAGTCCCATTTTCTTTCTCTATTTTTTAAGTTTATTTTATTATTATTATTATTAATTCTTTTCTCTTCAGTTTGTCTGGGGTGGCCACAGTCATGGGAATTATGAAGTGGCAGCAGGTGCAGGCGAAACTCCAAGATAAACTCCATCCTTTTGGTCAGAGGATCCTAAAAGGGATCTCTTGCAACAAGAGAATGTGAGAGAAGTCCTGGGGCAGAGCAATTTGGAGAGGGGGTTCCGTAATTCTCTGACTGAATGAATATAGCTTTCAGGATTACTCATGAGCTGTAGTTAAGTTAGACCCAAAGGAGCACAACATCTCACAAAATCTTTGAGAACTGACCTTTAGTTTACACTATCACCGAGGTCTCAGGCTTGCCGCTGAGTGGCACATGCTCACAACAGACCAAAAGTAGAATATCAAAGTTTTGACAATTGAACTGGCATTGGAACCTTCATCCCTGGAATACAAGGCAGAAATTCTAATCTGAAAACTATGGGTTGTGTGCCTGGTAAAAGTAACAGACAAAAATCAACGTTCTCTCGAGCATTTAACCAGAATCTAGACTCTAAACAACATAAAACTAAAAATTTCTAGGATACAGTCAAAAATTATTCAAATTACCAAGAACTAGGAAAATATGACTAATTCCAAAGGGAATCAATAAGTGACAACTGGGATGACCCAGATGTAAACAATTATCAGATAAAGATTTTAAAGCAGCTATTATACATAAGTTCCATGAGATAAGGAAAAACACACTTGAAATTAATGGAAAGATAAAAGTTCTTGAAGGAGAAATAGAAATTGTAAAAAAAAAAGAAAAGAAATAAAAGTTATACTATCTGAAATGAATTATTATTCCTTAATTTTAAGAATTCTCTCCCTCTGCCTTCCACTATGCAACCCTTTTCACATTTTTAATCTGAATCTGTTAAATCCCTGTCTTCTGCATCGTCTTTGTTCATTTGTCCCGTGCTTCTGCTCATGGCATTCTTCTCTGTTCACTATGTATTTTCATTTGTACGTTTATGCATGACTTATCTACTCTTATCATTTCTTCCTCTTCACCTGTCCTTCATTCTTTGTACTATTGTCTTCAGCCCTTTTGCTTTCCACACTTCACAGAAGTTGCTCCTACTTAGGTCATCACTAAAACTGTTCATGACTAAATGTAATGGACAATTGTCAGTTCACTTTATTCATACTTTTTTCCTGAATATGCCTCTATTAGCTATAGTGCTGGGCAGAATGGATGCTTAATGTATTTATTGGTTGATTAAATGAAGAGCTATTCCCTCAGTTCCTGTATAAACAGACTTTCCTATTAAAAAAAAAATCTCTTTGCCATTTCTTACCATTGCTTTATTTTTCCTGTATGAATTCCTCTTCCTTTTCCCATCTTTTAATTGTCAGGATTCACCAGTTTTATCTTCAGCCCACTGGCCTCTCCTGTTGACACATGCTCCTAAACACCACCCACTCTCCAAATTTTACTGGGAGGATACATGATATCAACACACAAATTATTTATCTGCAGTTCTAAATGTCTCCCAGCTCAAACTGAGAGATTTCACATTCAAGCTTCACAATTATAGCATCCGCTGCCAAAACCAGGTATTGCTCCTGTGTTGTAGGAGGGCTGGTGGCTTTAACATCTTCCTGGTACCCTAGGAAGAAATCTGAGAAAAACATCTTTCTCCTTCATCCCGGCCATATCTAATCACAGAATTTGCTGATTTTACCACCTAAGTATTTCTTAGTCTCTTCTCTCTGCTCTCTCCCCACAGTTACTGACTAATTCAGGCTTAATCCTTTCCTGATGGACAAAAATTACAATCTACCCCTTGAGTGTTTCAATTTCTATTCTTTTTTCCTACAGTTCCAAACAGCTGCTAGGAAAAGTTCTTACCCACAGAAATATCATCATCTCTTTTTCTTAAAATCCCTAGATAGCCATGACACTCTGTCTGGTAATTCCCAAGGCTGTGTTATCTCCCCTATGAAGGCCTCCCCAGGTTCCTTTCTTGCTATTTCCTGCTTCAGACTTTAAGCTCTAGCAATAGTAAACTGCTTAGAGCTATCAAAATAACCCAGCTGTTATGATTTCATAAACATCTGTTTTGGTATATCTGTTGTCTGTAATATCCTTCTGCCATCCTGTCTCTGGAAATAATAAACATAATAATCATGTTTCCTGAGCACTTACTATATGTCTGGGGCTATACCTTGCTCTTGATACATACCATTATTGCATTTAATCCTCAGAAATACTTTAATATAGGTATTGTAGAACTATTATTATCTTCATTTTAGAGATGGAAAACCAAGGAATAGAGAGTTTAAGTGACTTGCACAAGAAGAGACCCAGGACCTGAATCCAGAAATTACGACCACATAAACTGTACACATGTTCAGTCACTCAGTCATATCATATCCGATTCTTTGCAATCCCAAGGACTGTAGCCCACCAAGCTCCTAAACTCTATAGTGCTGCACTTCACTATACCCAAAGAGTTTCTATCCAACTCTGAACACTCAGTTTAAGCATCACTTCCAAGAAGACTTCCTTGAATAACACCATCACCCTTCTAAACTTGATTTAGAAGGTCTGTTGTTCTCCCAGAGCACTTTGCACATCTCTTTTAACAGGGGCCATCTTGCAAGGCAATTAGCTGTTCACCTGTTTTTTGCTTGCTCTAGCTGCAACTCTTCAGGGGCAGGGATTAGGTTTTACAGACTTTTGTATCCATAACTTCCTGCGAAGCACATCAGAGAGTAGTTGCTCAATAAGTAGCTGCTCAGCAGGCTTCCCAGGTGGTTCAGTGGTAAAAACCTGCCTGCCAATACAGGAGACATGGGTTCGATCCCTGGGTCAGGAAGATCTCCTGGAGAAGGAAATGGCAACCTACTCAAGTGCTGTTGCCTGGGAAATCCCATGGAGAGAGGAGTTTGGCAGGCTAAAGTTCATAAGGTCACAAAGAGTTGGACACAATTTAGCAGCTAAACAACAATAATCAGTAAATGCAAACAGACCCAGACTCTGACCCAGAACTCTAAGTTTAAACAATTGCTGAATATCTCGGCTTGAATCTCTTCAGTACTTAAGAACAACTTGGATCAAGCAAAATTCATGCATTCTCCTTACTGCCCTAAGTCATTCTTATCCCTGTGATTCTTTTCATGATTAATGTATATCAATGTATATCCAGTTAACAAATCAGAAACCTGGAAATCATCCAAGGTTTTTCTCTTTCATGCTCAATAACTCATTGATCAGCAACTGCTCTCATTTGTATCCTCTATGTTGTGTGCTCTGCTTAGTCGCTCAGTCGTGTCTGACTCTTTGAGGATCCATGGACTGTAGCATGCCAGGCTCCTCTGTCTATAGGATTCTCCAGGCAAGAATACCGGAGTGGGTTGCCATGCCCTCCTCCAGGGGATCTTCCCAACCCAGGGATCGAACCCAGGTTTCCTGCATTGCAGGTGGATTTTTTACTGTCTGCTCCATCAGGGAAGCCCAAGAGTACTGGAGTAGGTAGCCCATCCCTTCTCCGGGGAACTTCCTGACCCAGGAATCAAACTGGGGTCTCCTGCATTGCAGGTGGATTCTTTACCAGCTGAGCTACCAGGGGAGTCCTGCATCCTCTATGCATCTTGTAAATCCTTTCCCTTTCCCATGATCCCACTGTGCTTCTCCCATTCCCAGTAATTATGAGAAAATACTGTGATTACTTATGCTTATCATTCTCTCTCTCCCTGCCACTGATTTGTAAACTTGAGGAAAAAAAGGGCAAACTGCTCATTTTTGCACCACTAAGTCCCACCTCTTGAGTGATGATGACTTGGGGCATGGATCAAATGATCCATCTCATTTCCTAGTACCTACTAGCTTACGCTTTGCAATAACCTAAAGAGGAAACTTCTCTCACCAGGGATTACACCAAGGATAATTATTAGAGCTGTTCATAAATATTCCATTTCTTCTCTCCTTCTAGGTGTATGGTAGGGTTGCAATTCCCTGCCCATTTTGAAGTTAGGGCAGCATGACTTGCTTTAGCCAATGCGATAGCAGTGATTGGGTGATCTCTGGACAGAAGCTTTAAGAGACAGAGCCACATCCCCTTCCTCTTGCTGCTGTTATCAGGGAAATCTGAGTGAATGGAGCCTTTGCCACATGAAATGTGAATAAGAACTAAACTTTTGTTATATTAAGCATCTGGGGTTTTAGGATTATTTGTTACTGTGACATAACCTAGCCCATCTTGACCAGTATAGCATACCTGGGGACTAGCATTTTTCTCTTCTGGAGGAGTTAGTGTTCAGGGAAAATCATACTGCATGCCCCTTTCTTGTCTCATAGATGTTTTTATCCAGATGAATTCAGGTTAAAATTAGCATCAAGGGAAGCCTTGAAATGGAACTCAAGTCCCAACTTGGTAATATTCAACCTAAGAATTATGTGTGGAATGAAAAGGGTAATCGTATTTGCCTTGAAGGATAATTATGAGCTAATTGTATGTAAGAACAGAGTAACCACATCTATTCATACACGTCTTCTTTTCTGTGTTCTGAGTGTGCAGCACACGGGGTGAGCCAGTCAAGGATAATATGCCTTCTGGAGCACTGCTGGGGCAACCAAAGGATTAATGCCACAAATATCTGATTGGGGCTACTTAATTAGGACATTAAGTGAAAAGTTTGTCCCCAAAATAGCTCAACATGGGAAACAGGATAACGTTATAACCAACTTATGAAGCATTTAGAGTCTGCAGTGTGCCACTAATTATCGTCAACATCCTAGGAGAAAGCTCTTGGTACTAATATTTCGATCTCCAATTCCTCCCTGTGAGAAGAAACAAATAGTTGAGCCTGAGTCACCCATCATTTACCAAACTGCCCACCCTTCTTCCACAAGGAATCAAATGTCCAGACAATGCCAGAATTTTCAGGCATTGCTAGAAATCAATACAAGCTCACATCTATTACTGAATTTCCTCTCAGGTCACCATTCTGTTTCGTGTGGCCTCTCACCCTTTCACATTTTCTTTTCAGCTTCTTTTATTATTGTCTTCTCTCTGCTAAACATCATCCACTTCTTTTGTCCACTATTTTCTTGCTTTTTTGCTTTCACTTATCCAGGAAGGAAATGTTTTCGTCCTCTGAGAAACTGATCACAAAAGGCTTCATTTTGTTTCAGCTAGGATGACTTCTTTCCCTCCAGGAGTAAACCTCACCCTCCTTCTGTGGTCCCTTCTGTTCGGGAACCACAGCACACACCCAGATCCAGTGCCACCTCCTCCACTGAGCCCTTCTTAATTCCTCTGGGACAAAATCACCCCTGGGTCAGGCAGCACTTGCTTCTCTTCTCTGTGTCAGCACCACACGGTTGTCTTTTGACTTCCCTTCTTGAAGGTCTGTCTCCTATGCTAGACGTAAAACTTCCTTAAGGCAGAGAAATTGTTTTATTCATCTTTACAACTCTGCTCCATCTCGGAGTCTGGCACGTTGTTTTCAGGGTGGAGACTATTTAGTCCCACCTGATGCCGTAGAACAGAAGTCTCAAATTGCAATCCTGGGGCTGGATGACACCAGCAGACATGTTCTGTTTGGTCCACAAAGAATTGCCCAGCACAAATCTTAAATATTTTCAATTAATTGCCAATTTTAAGAGGAGAGAGATTTATCATTTTTAAAATCCAGTTTTCTGGCTCTATTTAAAAAAAAAAGACACATGAGAGATTGGTGACAAGGAGCTCACATTCCAACATTAAAGCAACCGCTCTGGCAGGCAGCAGCCTCCCTCTCTGGAGTGACCGCCACGTTCCTGGTCTCCAGCTGGCCACAGAGTGTCAAGACTGGCGTATGCAGCCCATAAACCTTCAGAACAGCACCGGAATGACGGGCTCCGCAGGGACAGTTTTCAGGTCCGTGGTTTCAGGACAGAGCAGTCTTCTGATTGTCAGACCAGCGATGAGGAATTAATGTTGACACAGGTGGGGACCTCTGGCCCAGGAAGACCTGGACTGGCTCTCTCTTGCCCCCAGGGCAATATTGCTTTGGTAATGGCTGCTTTAAACCAGAGCATCCGTTTCATTCTGCTGGCTCAGGCAAAATCTACTCAAGACTTCAGCTTCCAGTTTTAAGGTGTGAGGATTTAAATGAGGAGTCACTTTTCAATCAGATGCCTTCTGAAGCCTAGGAGCTCCGTGAATTTGGGGGTGTGACCCAGGAATATTACTCATTTCAAAGTATTGGTATCTTAGTTTGCTTCTTCACTTTGTTGTTTTTTTTTTTCCTTTCCTAGCTCTTCTCACTTCCCTCCCACGCTTCATAACTAAGTGTATTTCTGTCTTCATGCTAATGACCTCTAGAAATTTCTTGATCAACCTATATTTTAATCGTATTCATCTTTACTTTTTATCTCTACACATCTTTCATATTGGAGTAGAAGTTAGAAGTAGAAAAAGTAAATACACAAAAAAAATAATGCCTCTTTAGATTATGAAGATATGTTTTTTGTAAACTTTTCAGAAAATAAAGTATAAAAAAATCAAAATCATCCTATCTTCTATCTTTTTTCTATAATTATATTTCACAATTGGAGTCTTGTTTTCAGATAACTTTCTCCTGCTGTCATCACTTTACTTTATCTTATGATCATTTCCCCAAATTATTTAAGAATACTTTCAGTGGAAACATAGTACTCCCCTTATGGAGGTATAAAAAAATACGCAGCTTTTTCCCTGTGTACATTGAAGTCATATCTTGTTTATTTTTTACTTTATAAGAAAATCTTCCCCTTAAAATTTGGGGCTTCACTGTTGGCTCAGATGGTAAAGAATCTGCCTGCAGTGCAGGAGAACCAGGTTCAATCCCCAGATTGGGAAGATATCCTGGAGAAGGGAATGGCTACCCACTTCAGTATTCTTGCCTGGAGAATTCCATGGACAGAAGAGACTGGCAGACTACAGTCCATGGGGTTGCAAAGAGTTGGACAGGACAGCAATTTTCACTCACTTTTGCATTAAAATTTAACTCACTGCTTGGAATAGATTTCTCAAGATGATCCACTTGTTCAAAAATCCACTTGTTTAAAAAAATAATGATGTATGTTGCCAAGTCGCATTAAGAAAGTCCTTTTCTATTGCATCTTTGCCTGCTGGTTATCAGAACATATGGCTATCTCACCTACTTCATGAAATTTAAAAATCTTTAATAACTAAGTAGTTGAAAATATTGTTTTAGTTTGTATTTATTTGATTATTAGTGCAGCTGAACATTTTCCTGTATATATATTGCCCAATGTATTAATTCTAATTTTTAAGAATCCTTAATTGTTAATATCCATTGTTCACTCTTCTATTGGCACATTGAGGGTTTTTCTAATCTCAAATATTCTTTCTACATTTAGGATAGTGAGCCTATGTCTGTTACATTTGCTGTGAGTATTTCTCCCAATTTGTCAATGGCCTTTTTATTTTTTATGATATTTTCAAATATATAAGTTAATTTTTTAATTCAGCATAGCCCGTCAATTTTCCTTTCCTTTCCTTTTATAGTTAAAAGTCCTTTATAAAAAATGGTAATTATATGAGAGGATAGAGGTGTTAATAAACCTTAGTGTAGTAATCATTCTGCAATATATACGGATACCAGATCATCACCTTATACACCTTAAATTGGCACAAGTTATATAACAATAATAGTTCAATAAAAATGGTGGGGGCAGGAAGTGAATCTTTTTTTAAAGCCCTTTATGAACCCAAGTTAAATGTGTGCTAAATCCTTTTACTAGTGTCCAGCTCTTTATGACCCCATAGACTGCAGCCCGCGAGGCTCCTCTGTCCGTGCGGACTCTCCAGGCAAGAATACTGGAGCAGGTTGCCATTCCCTTCTCCAGGGGATCTTCCCAACCCAGGGATCAAACCCACACGTCTTAAGTCTCCTGCAATGGCAAGCAGGTTCTTTACCACCAGCACCGCTTGGGAAGCCCAAGAGAGAAATCGTCACCTGTATTTTATTCAAGCATATTTTGATTACAAGTTTTACATTTAAATTTCCAATCCACTTCATATTTATTATGGTTCACAGTGCCAGGTGAGGGTTGACTAAAATAATTTCACCATTGAAAGGAAAACCTGCTGGGGAGTCAGCCTCTCCCACTGGAGGGACAGCTGTCCAGTCAGGGAAGACGTCTGCTCCCCTGCGAAGCCAGAGACTGCGTTTCTTTTTTCCTCATAACATTTTTTTATTGGCATATAATTGCTTCACAATGCTGTGTTCACTTCTGCTGTCCAGTGAAGCGAATCAGCTCTGTGTATACGTATAGACCTCCTTCTTGGACTTCCCTTCCATTCCACCCTTCCAGGTCACCACAGAGCGCCGACCTGATCTCCCAGGGCTGCTCTATCCGACAGTGTTGCAGGGGGAAACGACATTTCATGTAGTGCTTGGTAGATAGAGGCCGAAAAGGCCACCAAGACATTTCCAAATAGTTATTTTTAAATGAGATTTGGTACTTGATGCTTCTTTATTGGTGAAAGAAGCTCTCTAGGTCTGTTGAACGATGGTGAATGCAATTTGCTGATTTCTCTGTCATTCATCTTTACTGCTGTCATGAAGTCTTGCTTTAGAACAAACAAATATATTGGTTGAATCATTTATCTTTCTGGACATGTTTCTCATTTTTTAAATTCTTTTAGGTTCATTCAATAATTTTATGAATTTATTTCTACTCCAAGTACTACTGGGATCTCTGTTGTGATTGTGTTAAATGTAAAAATTAAATTTGGTATTAAAAATTAATTTGTGATGCTATGACATCTTTAGAATCTTGATTTGCCCACAAGGGGAAAAAAATAGCTAACCTTTTACAAGAGGCTTCCCTGGTAGCTCAGATGGTAAAGAATCTGCCTGCAATGAGGAGACCCGGGTTCTATCCCTGGGTCGGGCAGATCCCCTGAAGAAGGAAATGGCAAACCACTCCAGTATTCTTGCCTGGATAATTCTATGGACTGAATATTTATGAGAGTTTACAGTATGCTACTTTCTGATCCAAAATATTTTCACCTATCATTTCTTATAATCTCCCCAACAGTTTTCAGATGGAGAAGGAAATGGCAACCCACTCCAGTACTCTTGCCTAGAGAAATCCGTGGACAGAGGAGCCTGGTGGGCTGCTGTCCATGGGGTCACACAGAGTCGGACATGACTGAAGTGACTTAGCAGCAGCAGCAACAATAGTACAGATTGAAAATTAGCCCTTTCAAAAAAAAATTTCTATACACTTGAAATTAACACATTGTAAATCAACAATAATTCAATTTTAAAAAATAAGCAAAAAATAAAGTACAGCCAAGGTTTAAAAAAAAAACTACTGGTTACCAGTGGAAAAAGAGTGGGCTAGGGGCAAGTTAGAGATGCAGGACTAAGAGATACAAACTAGCATGCATAAAATAGATCAGCAACAAGGATATATAGTAATTCCCCTACGTACAAGCCATCAAGTTGTGAACTTTCAAAGATGTGCAGATGAGTTCCATCAGCACCAGCCATGAGTGAAATTTGAGATTGCCCTCCATCTCCTATTGCTGACCATCCTTCAACTCTACCACCTCCCACATCCTCTCTCTCCTCCAGCCAGTAAGTCTTCTTGCCTATTCACGCAATGGCATTTGGCACACAGCAGGAGCTTACTCTACTTTCCAAGGTACAGTACTGTAAGATTAAAAATATTTTCTTTATTTTTTGTATTTGTCTTTTATATATTATTTGTGTGCAAAGTATTATAATCCTATTACAGTACAGTACTGTATAGGCAATTGTGTTAGTTGGGTACCTAGGCTAACTTTATTGGGCTTATGAACATATTCTTGGAATGGAACTTGTTTGTATACAGGGTGGAACTTCCTTGTCTTATATAGCACAGGGAATTATGGCCATTATCTTGTAATACTTTTAATGGAGTGTAATCTACTTTGGCCACCTGATGCGAAGAGCTGACTCATTAGAAAGGCCCTGACACTTGGAAAGATTGAAGGCAGGAAGAGAAGGGGCAACAGAGGATGAGATAGTTGGAGGGAATCACTGACTCAATGGACATGAGTTTGAGCAAACTCCAAGAGACAGTAAAGGACAGGGAAGCCTGGCTTGCTGCAGTCCATGGGATTGCAAGGAGGCGAACACAACAGAGCGACTGAACACAAATCTATAAAAATGCTGAATCACTATGCTGTTTAATCTATAAAAATACGGAATCACTAGACTGTACACCTGAAACTTAAATAATATTGTAAGTCAGCTATACTTCATTTTTTTAAAAAGTCAGAAAAAAAAAATCACTGGTGGTCATAGGGGATAAACTAAAATTTTGCTGTTATGATCAATATATCAAATCATCCTGTTGCATGCCTAAAATGAATCCAGTACTATATGTCAATGAAAGTGAAAATGTTAGTCACTCAGTCTTGTCCCACTCTTTGTGACCCCTTAGACTTTAGCCATCAGGCTCCTCTGTTCATAGGATTCTCCAGGCAAGAATACTGACGTGGGTTTCCATTTCCTTCTCCAGGGGATCTTCTTGACCCAGGGATTGAACCCAGGTCTCCCACATTGCAGGCAGACTCTACCGACTTAGCCACCAGGGAAGCTATATGTCAATAAAATTGTGGGGGGGGAGGGGTAGGCAGAAAAATCAATAAATGAGTAAACTTTAAGGATAAAAAACTCACTGGCCTAGTAATCACGTTTTTCTTCAGCACACGGTTATCACAGTTCATGCTCTCTACCTCTTTCTTGTTTCCTGAGTCTCACATTTTTTCTAGTTTCCATTTCATTCTGAATTTTTCTTTCTAGATCTGGTTTGCCATCTTCATTTTACATCTACATAATTAGCCATATTCTGCAATTCTAAAGTTTAAAATGAGTTGACTTGAATCATTATGTTTATTAAGGAAACAACATGAGAACTTAGGTGACCTTTGGGTGATCTACGGTACTGTTTTCCACCCCAACTTCCCAAACTGGAGACAAGTTGCTTCTGATGCAGACACTGGAGAGAAATGGAAAGGCAAGATCTGTAAGATGTGGAGAAGAGAGGAGAAGGACCAGAAGGGAAGTTTCAGGATGAAATTCCACCTCCATGTTTAACTCCCCAAACCTGAGAATTTATTATTTGATCCCTTTAAAATTATTGAGCAACTACTGTATGCCCAGCAAAGAAACCTGAAACTTGATCCTTCATCTGGGAGAGGGTATGCATCTGTTGGGATTATGCAGCTGGGGAGGAGGAGGAAAACTCGAGTCCTAAAGATCCACAAGCTATGTCAGGGAAGAGTGGGCGCTGTCTCTGCCTTTCCTCCTATGGAAGTAAATAGACTTTCTGACTTCCTTCATTCTGTATGGTAGACTCTAGGTCCATCTATATCATTCCAAATGACCCAATTTCATTCCTTTTCATAACTGAGTAATATTCCATTGCATAGATATCTTATATTAGCACATATATGTGGAATCTAAAAAAATGATACAGATAAACCTATTTGCAGGGCAGGAATAGAGACACATATACAGATTGGATATGTAGACACGGGCGGGAAAGAGAGGATGGGACGAACTGGGAGATTGGATTGACATATATTCACTGCTGTGTGACATATACAAGCGCATGCATGCGTGTGTGCTAAATTGCTTCAGTCGTATCCGACTCCTTGTGACTCTATGAACTGTAGCCCTTCAGGCTCCTCTGTCCATGGGATCCTCCAGGCAGGCATACTGGAGTGGGTTGCCATTTCCTTCTCCAGGGGAACTTCCCAACCCAGGGATCGAACCTGCAACTCTTACATCTCCTGCATTGGCAGGCAGGTTCTTTACCACTAGCACCACCTGCATCATCTACTAAAATAGACAGCCAGTGGGAAATTCTGTATAGCACAGGGAGCTCATCCAGGTGCTCTGTGATGACCCAGAAGGGTGGGATGAGGGGTGGGTGGGAAGGAGGTCCAGGATGAAGGGGATATATATATATACATTTAGCCTATTCACTTTGCTGTACAAAGCTAACACATTGTAAAGCAATTATATTCCAATTTTTAAAAAAGAGAGATGTAAATAGTCATCACCAGTTATCCTAGAGCAGAAAAGGGCTATAATTCATGAGCCACAGGAACGGAATGACAATTCAGCTCGATTAACATAGATTCTTGAAACATGTTCAGGGTGAAGTAACTATTCTCAGCCCTCCATGGGCTGGACTTTCACCCCCAGAGGGCTTCTTAGGGTGACCCTCAAGAGGAAGACCTGATCTAAGCCTGGGGGCACCCGAGGCCCATCACGACCCAGTGCAGCAGGCTGGCTCCTGGCCATATGGCCTTCCCTGAGCCTGCCGGTCTCCAATCTCTGCCAGAGTGGGCATATGCTGGGGTATTCCAGAGCCTTGAGGCAACGATGAAAATGTCAGGGAGCCAGTATGAGGTTAAGCTTCTATTTCTTTTTATGGCAGGAGTAGAAATAGAACTGGGAGAAATAGCAAATGCTATTATTGCTGTTCATGCATGGCAGGTGGAGGTCAGGACACATAAGATAAAGCTTTGGGGCTCTCTGAGGTGTGACCTGTCTATACTTATAAAATAGGCTTTAAAAAATGTCTAACAAGGAAGAATCTGCTATAGTTATAGACTTCACCCACTTGACTTCAGTGATGCTTATTGTTTCCATTTTCTTAGGAAACAAGTATCAGTGAATTCATATACAAAGCAGAAATAGAGTCGCAGATGTAGAAAACAACTGCATGGTTACCAGGGGGGAAAGAGAGGGAGGAATATACTGGGAGATTGGAACTGACACACACACGCTACTATATATAAAAAATAGATGACTAATAAGACTCTACTGTGTAGCGTAGGGAGCTCTACTTAATACTCTGTAATGATCTATCTGGGCTTCCCTGGTGGCTCAGACGGTAAAGAGTCTGCCTGCAGTGTGGGAGACCTGGGTTTGATCCCTGGGTTGGAAAGATCCCCTGGAAGAGGGCATGGCAACCCACTCCAGTATTCTTGCTTGGAGAATCCCCATGGATAGAGGAGCCTGGCGGGCTGCAGTCCATGGGGTTGCAAAGAGTCAGACAATCTGAGTGACTAAGCCACACAATGATCTATATGAGATTATAATTTAAAAAAGAATGGATACAGGTATATGTATAACTGATTCACTTTCCTGTAAGCAGAAACTGACACGACATTGTAATCAATTATACTCCAATACAAATTAATTTAAAAAGAAGAATCTGGTTTATTTATTTTTTTTTTTTTTTGAGGTAGTCTTGGTTGGATGAGATGCCTACAAGAATTAGCCATTGCCTCAGGATTCATGCTGATATTACATATATATGTGTGTGTTGTAGTTGTTGTTTAGTCACTAAGTCATGTCCAACTCTTTGCGACCCCATGAACTGTAGTTCACAGGCTTCTCTGTCCATGGGATTTCCCAAGCAAGAATACTGGAGTGTGTTGCCATTTGCTTCTCTAGGGAATCTTCCTGACTCAGGGATAGAACCTACATCTCCTGCATAAACAGGCAGATACTTTACCATTGAGCCACCAGGGAAGAGTGTCAGTGTATACCTACACACTAATATAATATATATAAAAAATACATACATTATGTATATATATATTTCCTTTCTCTGTTGCTATCTGGACTCTACAAAACCAAATGGCAGTTCAACTCAATTAATTTTAGTTACTGCCCAGCATGTAAGGGCTGAATAAACGTACCAGTCAGAAAGAGCCTCACCCCCCATAAGTGTTCTGACAGGCGTGTTGGGAAGAAAGAGGGGAAAGGGGGCAGGGACAGGGAGCCTGCCAGATGGTGGGGGCAGAAGGGGGGAATGCCTCGAAGGCCAAGTTAAAGGAAGAGCTTAGGCAGAAACTCCTGTCTGTGGGGAGCACAGGGGGGTCGTAAGTAAAGAGAGCTGTCCAGAAGAATATTGAGAACAAGAGGTCACTTTCAGTCTGGACTCTCGCTTTAAATAACAAAGAAAGAAGTCATAAACACAGCGATGCTCACCAAGAAAATGCACACTTGTTTTATTCCCAAATGAAGAGTAACTCGAGAAGGGTACTTCTTTGAGTATTGAAATGGTGCCCACTTGCCAGCATTCATTATTGCTATAAAACTTGTTTAAATGTTGTTTGTCTTTACTCTTAAGGCCTCTGATGCATTGTAATGAAACCAGTTTCATAAAAAACTAAGGCTTGTCTCTTTTCTCTTAATGAAAGAGAAATACTAGTCAATTTCACTGGCATTGCCCTTCCTTAAAATAGAATCTGAGGTGTAAATGCAACGTTTGATGCATCTGAAATTTAGAATGCCTTTTAAAATTCTATACATGCACCCCATTCCAGGTGAGTAATTCATTTTGCTAATTTTGACCAAAGAGTTAATTACCATTTAAAAGAAACTTTTTTAATGAATGAATATAAAATTTAGATTTTTTTCATATGTTGCAAATTGGTTGCAAATGAAACAAAAGCAAGATTCAAAGCATGAGGTTCCATTTAGCTTTCAATACTTCTAACAGGAAGATAAGCACAGAGCAATATTCAAGTCCTCTAAAGCATAAAGCAAAACAATATTAATTTTAAAAGGTGAGGAGGATAAAAAGAAAATGGAAACAAAGAGTTGTGTTTCAAGGCAGAAGACAGGGTTTATGCGTATGCACTGCGGACAGACATAAGCCCATAAATGTATGTCCAGAGTGCAAGAAACAATTATCTTCAGGAATAAATCTGCTTGGATTCATCCGTGGAGCTGACAGCCCTCGGTCAATGTTAAGACCGCGCCACCTTCTGGTTGCCATGTGTATGACAGGCACTCCTACTGTACAGACAGGAGCATTTCGGTTTTAAGCAAAACTTGATACTGAAGGGAAACGGCAGATAAGTTACTGTTGGTGTGCACTACCTCCCCTCGGGACGGAATTGGGGTGAGAACACGATCCATAAATGCACTCCAGTGACCGTTCCGCTTGAAAATCTGAGTGTGCTTTTCAAGCTTGATCAACGGTAATCGTATATGATCCTCCAGGCGGGCGCGCAGGCAAACACTGCCATCGAGAGAGCAGGTGGATTCAGTTGCCAGACTTTTCTCTGGTTGCCACTTTCTGAACTTCTTAGAGTTGCAGAAATAGAGCTCCAGCAATCCAAGCTAGTCAGGGAAAGAGGATGGAGGGATATGCGATCGTGGCTGCAAGCTGCAAAACAATATTTCAGAGCGAATAAGGCAGAAGGAGAAAAACAAATATGGTATGTTAACACAAATGTGTGCACTCTAGAAAAAATGTTACGGATGATCTTATTTACAAAGCAGCGATAGAGACATAGAGGTAGCGGACATACCCGTGGATACCAAGGGGGAAGGTGGAAGGGAGGAACTGGGAGACTGGGCTTGACATATATACACTGTGCTGTATGCTTAGCCACTCAGTCGTGTCCGACTCTTTGAAACCCCGTAGGCTGCCAGGCTCCTCTCCATGAGCCTTTTCAGGCAAGAATGTTGGAGTGGGTTGCTATTTCCTTCTCCAGGGGGTCTTCCCGACCCAGAGATGGAACCTGGGTCCCCTGTGTTGCAGGCAGATTCTTTACTGGCTGAGCCACCAGGCAAGCCTATATATACACTACTATGTATAAAATAGATAACTAATGAGAACCTTTTGTAAAGCACAAAGAGCTCTACTCAATGTTCTGTGGTGACCTTAAATGGGAAGGAAATTAAAAAAAAAAAAAAGAGGGGATATATGTGTATACATATATATGTCTGACTCGCTTTGTTGTACGGCAGGAACCGCCATAGCAGTGAAAATCAACTATACTCCAATGGGAAAAAAACCCAGCCCACATCGTCATGGAAGCTAACTCCAGGACAATTAACACACTATCATGTCCAGATAACAATTTGGGGAATTGCACTCTGTTGAATTTCCTCTGTAGACTCACTTGGGTCAGTTGTGGGATGTGTCCTTGGCAGTCTTGGCTGGAAAGGTGAGCTCAGCAAAGACAGGGCACCCTCACTGGAGGATCCATGGCCCTCTGAGGATCCATGAGCACCCGTTTTTATGCCTGCATCTGCTAGAGTTTAGACAAGAAGTTCAAGTGTTTGAAAAGGTAGTCATACAGGAAAAGTATTATTTCTTCCATATACATTGCTTGAGGTGTGGCTTGTCTTAAAATTAGCCTTACAGGCCTGGTCAGTAGAGACATGGGGGTCACCCGTCTTTAGGAAAGGAAGGGCTGGAGTGAGGGGTACTAGTGTCAGAACAAGCCACCTGTCCTAGAAACCACAGGCCCACCAGCTGCTGTGTTTACACAACCTGAGTGTTGAACCCAGATTGTAATGTCTGTACATCGCCTTTCCTAGCCTAAGCCAGAGCCCTGGGGAAGCAGGAAAGCCTGGCAGTTCTCTCGCAATGCTTTGTCTCCAAAAGAAACTACTGAAATCAAACTTCAAAAAAAAAAAAAAAATAGCCGTAGAAACCTTGAAATCCTATGTCATTCATAAATGCAAATAAATATATTTGCCTCTATATTTTTCATAGAGACAAATATATTTTTATAGGCAGAGTAAGCCCTATTGAGTAACTGTTCTTTACATGTTATCATTGTAGACTGTTAAGATTTCGGGGGTATGCCACACTCTCTCACCCCTTTCCACCTTGGGCTCACCGCCCTGCACCCACACATACACTCTCAGCCCCAAGAACAAAGCAGAAAGTTAACAACACTTTCATTGACAGAAAGAAGTGGCATTTACTATAATGACCCAGGTGACTTCTTCAACTTGCTATTTCACCTTGCCAATGTTGACAGAACCCATATATATATATATCACTGATGTGATGGACATGAGTTTGAGTAGGCTCCAAGAGTTGGTGATGGACAGGGAAGCCTGGTGTGCTGCAGTCTATGGGGTCGCAAAGAGTCGGACATGACTGAGCAACTGAACTGAACTGATGTATACATATATATTATATATATTTTTTAATCAGTTGAGCCATTTCTGCATCTACAAATAAAATGATCAAGAAAGGAGCAGTTAGGAAAAAAAGGAAATGCAGGTTTACTTTGAAAAACCACATTCACTGCTGTTACTGTGTTAAATTATGGTCATAAATTGGTATTGGGATTTGTTCCATATAAAATTTAATTATGAAGAATAAAACCTTCAGTGATAAGTGGTGAAAGAGTACTGTACACACACACATGCAAACAATGAGATCAAATACAAAGGCAAATAGAGCCTCTGAAAAACATTAAAAACCAAGGAGACTCAGGAGCCCGCTTGAAGGTTTTCTACCAGCCAAATCTGGGACCATTTGGGAATCAAAATAAATAATAATAAAAGTTTGTGACCTGCCTACTAGGGTAAAACTCCATGAGTTCAAGCTAACACAAACTGAGTTTACACTAATATGAATACATAAGTAAGTTGATGAGAAGGAAAAGCCTTCCCTTACAATAGAAAGGCAACTTCTAGAGGTGAAAAAAGCATGAAATTAGAAAATCACCTTTTGGCAACCACCATCATCATCATATCATCAAAAGCAATTCAGAGAAGTATCCTTAATGGACACTGGAAGTTGTGGGTAGAAATTTGAAGAGGATTATTTATAGAGTTTCCTAGTATTTCTCTACAGAATAGTTGCTCATTAAAGAGGGTAAAATGGGAACCTGATAGTGGAGAAACATGTGAAGCTTCCATAACAAAATGATCAAAGTTAACATCATCAGCAAATGCATGAATCTAATCTGTGCTGTCTGACGTGAAGTGCTGAGAAAACTTCAGTCTTCCTTCTCTAACATTCCTGCCAAAAGTGTAAAACCTAATTCTAAACTTGTGTGAAACATCAGGCCAACCCACAATAGAGACATCCTATAAGATAAGTGGCTTGTACTCTTAAAAGTCCTGACATGCAAAAAAAAAAAAAAAAGACTCAAATACTGTTCCAGATTAAAGACGACTAGAGACACAATGACTTGCATGAAACACGCAACTCTGGATTTTCTTTCTTATAAAAGATGCTAAGTCAATCGGCAAAATCTGAATGAAGGTCTATAGATTAGGTAATAGCACTGTCTCAACGTTAGACTCTTGATTTTGTTTATTGTACAGAAGTTTGTTGACGTTGTTGTTTAGTCACTCAGTCGTGTTAGACTCTTTTGTGACCCCATGGACTGTAGCCCACCAGGTTCCTCTGTCCATGGAATTTCCTAGGCAAGAATACTCAAGTGGGTTGCAATTTCCTTCTCCAGGGGATCTTCCTGACCCAAGAATTGAACCCGTGTCTCCT
This sequence comes from Cervus canadensis, assembly GCF_019320065.1. Classification (NCBI taxonomy): domain Eukaryota; kingdom Metazoa; phylum Chordata; class Mammalia; order Artiodactyla; family Cervidae; genus Cervus; species Cervus canadensis. Next base: position 33,241,678 of record NC_057394.1, on the reverse strand, counting down.
GCATAAGAAGCAGATTCTTTACCATTGTGCCACCAGGGAAGCCCATGAAGAAAGTTACATAAAATAATTTCTTGTTTTTAGGAAACAAAGTATTTAGAGATAAAGTAGGCTTAATCCCTGTAGTTTGCTTTTAAATTACTCAGAAAAAAAACTGGTAAGTGCTAATACTTACAGGATTGTGTGAATGTGAATTTGTTGTACTATTTCTGCAACCTTTGTACAAGTTGGACATTTTCAAAAGAAAAATTACAAATTAGTACAAAATTAATAAAATGGTCATTTCTTTCAGCTCACATAGTGCCAAATATGTTTTAGTCTCACGTAAACTCAGTTCCGGATGTTGAAGAGGGACTTTAGGAGCCCTGTCTTTTCAGAGTAGCTACTTTGCACACTCAGCTGCAGAACAGTTCCCTTTTCTAGTTGAGCTTCACCATTTCTCCTCACTTCTTTCCTTACTTTGTTCCTTGTTCCTTTTTTCTTTTTTTTAAGACTTTTTATTTTATTGGAGTATAGCCAACTAACAATGTTGTGATAGTTTCAGGTGAATAGCAAAGGGACTCAGCCATACATATACATCTATCCCTTCTCCCCCACATTCCTTCTTTCATTCAAAGGACTTTTACATGGCCTCATTCGCAGCCAGACCATGTGAGTGATGGGTATTCAGAGTTAGACCCAGCTCCCAGTCTAAGATACACAGAGGCTTCTAGTTGAGTCTATTCATAAGTACAGCAATAGTAGCAGGGGGGACAAGGAAAAAAAGATAACATAGAGGATTTCAAGAAGGGGTCTTGATGAGGGACTGAAGACCTTGAGGGAAAGCAGGTGCAGGTAAGGGGTCTCCCAAGGACCTGTTTCCATGGGGCACAGGGTTAATGGTGAAGCATGCAATTGCACCTGGAATGTGACATCCTGGACATCCTGGAATGTGAATTCAAGTGGGCCTTAGGAAGCATCACTATGAACAAAGCTGGTGGAGGTGATGGAATTCCAGTTGAGCTATTTCAAATCCTGAAAGAAGATGCTGTGAAAGTGCTGCACTCAATATGCCAGCAAATTTGGAAAACTCAGCAGTGGCCACAGGACTGGGAAAGGTCAGTTTTCATTCCAATCCCAAAGAAAGGCAATGCCAAAGAATGCTCAAACCACCACACAATTGTACGCATCTCACACACTAGTAAAGTAATGCTCAAAATTCTCCAAACCAGGCTTCAGCAATACATGAACTGTGGACTTCCAGATGTTCAAGCTGGATTTAGAAAAGGCAGAGGAACCAGAGATCAAATTGCCAACATCTGCTGGATCACTGAAAAAGCAACAGAGTTCCAGAAAAACATCTATTTCTGCTTTATTGACTATGCCAAAGCCTTTGACTGGGTGGATCACAATAAACTGTGGAAAATTCTTCAAGAGATGGGAATACCAGACCACCTGACCTGCCTCTTGAGAAACCTGTATGCAGGTCAGGAAGCAACAGTTAGAACTGGACATGGAAAAAGAGACTGGTTCCAAATAGGAAAGAAGTACATCAAGGCTGTATATTGTCACCCTACTTATTTAACTTATATGCAGAGTACATCATGAGAAACACGGGGTTGGAGGAAGCATAAGCTGGAATCAAGACTGCTGGGAGAAATATCAATAACCTCAGATATGCAGATGACACCACCCTTACGGCAGAAAGTGAAGAAGAACCTCTTGATGAAAGTGAAAGAGGAGAGTGAAAAAGTTGGCTGAAAGCTCAACAACACTCAGAAAACTAAGATCATGGCATCCAGTCCCATCACTTCATGGCAAATAGATGGGGAAACAGTGGAAACAGTGGCTGATTTTATTTTGGGGGGCTCCAAAATCACTGCAAATGGTGATAGCAGCCATGAAATTAAAAGACGCTCACTCCTTGGAAGGAAAGTTATGACCAACCTAGACAGCATATTAAAAAGCAGAGACATTACTTTGTCAACAAAGGTCCGTCTAGTCAAGGCTATGGTTTTTCCAGTGGTCATGTATGGATGTGAGAGTTGGACTATAAAGAAAACTGAGCACCAAAGAATTGATGCTTTTGAACTGTGGTGTTGGAGAAGACTCTTGAGAGTCCCTTGGACTGCAAGGAGATCCAACCAGTCCATCCTAAAGGAGATCAGTCCTGGGTGTTCATTGGAAGGACTGATGTTGGCTGAAACTCCAATACTTTGGCCACCTGATGTGAAGAGCGACTTATTTGAAAAGACCCTGATGTTGGGAAAGATTGAGGGCAGGAGGAGAAGGGGACGACAGAGGATGAGATGGTTGGATGGCATCACCAACTCAATGGACATGGGTTTGGGTGGACTCCAGGAGTTGTGATGGACTGGGAGGCCTGGCCTGCTGTGGTTCATGGGGTCACAAAGAGTCGGACACGACTGAGCGACTGAACTGATCTGAACTGATGGAACTGCACATGGGGGCCGGGCTGGGGTGGACCCCACTACTCTGCTATAGAATTTGAATTCTACCACTTGGTGGTGGGGGATCACTAGGGTCATGTTTAGATTTCTCTCTTAGAAGAATCCCCTCTGTAATTTATTCCTTTGTTTAGAGACCATTTCCTCATTCAATGACTGTCTTAGGTCAGTTACACATGACTCCCCCGAAAAGTATGGTTTCTGCTCTCAATTTTGTGTGCTCCATGGCTTTTTTCTTTTTGTTTTTGATACTTGAATTTGAGCCTCATTTCTTCACTAGTGGTTCAGACAATAAAGAATCCGCCTGCAATGCAGGAGACCTACTCATAAGACCTATTCATGAGTTTGATCCCTGGGTAGGGAAGCTCCCCTGGAGAAGGGAATGGCTACCCACTTCAGTATTCTTGCCTGAAGAATTTCCTGGACTGAGGAGCCTGATGGACTATATATAGTCCATGGGGTCGCAAAGAGTCAGACATGACTGAACGACAAACACGTTCATTTTTTTTCACTAAAGACAACTGTAAGCAGTGGTTGGTCTGCTTTATATTTATTCGCACCCCTCTTAAACTCTCCCTGGAATTCCTGAGCCTGTTGTCTATGCTAAGTTAGCAGACGGAGAAAATACTTGAAATAAACCACAGAGCAATGTCAGGCAAACTTCATCTCCCCACAGCCAGCTCCAAAGTAGCTAAGTTAAACTATACTCAAAGCTTTACGCCCAGTTCTAGCAAGGTAATATTAAAATGATAGGATTCCCTAAAACTCATCATTTTAATCCATTTATTAAACAATATTCCTGTCATCTTAACATTTATAAGATAAAATAATTGTATCATTTATATAATTCTGAAATGTAGCTAGCCATTATTTTCAATTTTTTTTTGCCATATAGTATAATTATTTATATTTCACACTTAGTACACTTATTAGGTTAATAGCTTCTGGTTCTAAGTAATGTAGTATTTTATTTCATGGTGTTCAAAAGCTATCTCATACAGAATATAATTTTCACCATATAAATTCACATATTACCATGCTTTTTTAAGTATATTTTTACTGTAAAGGTCAGCAAGGGGGAAATACTTGACTTCCCTGGTGGTCCAGTGGTTAAGACTCTGTACTTCCACTGAAGGGGGCATGGGTTTGATCCCTAGTTGGGGAATTAAGATCTGATGAGTTGTGTGGCACAGTAAAAAAAATAAAAAATTAAATCAAAAAATAAATCATGGTTGTTTAGATTTTCCCAAAGAACATAGTATGTTCTTTTACCAACGCACTTACTATATATACATTTGATAAGGAACTCTCCTAGGACACTGAGGAAGGAGAGTTGGACAGGGAGAGGTGAAACTAAATACTCCTTTGGAAAAGTTCAGCTGGTAGTTAGACTTTCCCTGATGCTAGTAAAGACAGGAGGCAGGAGGAGAAGGGGACGACAGAGGATGAGACGGTTGGATGGCATCACTGACTCGGTGGACGTGAATTTGAGCACGCTCTGGGAGTTGATGATGGACAAGGAAACCTGCTGTGCTGCAGTCCATGGGGCCGCAAAGAGTCTGACATGACTGGGTGACTGAATTTAACTGAACTGAATTAGAAAAATGACAGATTTCTCTAGTAGATACACCCATAAGATTTGGAATCAAAATTAGATCCTTAAGCAGCTACTTTCCAGCCACACAAGTTCATGCAACTTAAGGATGTTAAGGCTCAATTTCTTTGTGTGTAAAATGCAGATTTAAAAATGCCACATCAGGGCCACTTTACCTTCTGTTCATTCTTAGGCTCTCACAGTCACCCCTCCTTACGGGGTCTTCCTCCATACATGAATCAGTCTAGATGGAGACACCTCCTCCTGGCCCCTCTTATCTCCTGCTCAGATTGCTGTTCCTTGAAATCACAGCTCAGAATCAAGCCAAATTCATCCCACAATTGTTCGTGTCTCATTTATTTGCTTTAAGGAGTGGAAGAATGAACAAGTGACTTGCTTTGAAGTGTGGTGGTATTTGGGCTTCCCTGGTGACTCAGCAGTAAATCCTGCAGTGCAGGAGTTGTGGGTTCGATCCCTAGGTTGGGGAGATCCCTTGGAGGAGGGCATAGCAAGCCACTTCAGTATTCTTGCCTTAAAAATCTCATGGACAGAGGAGCCTGGTGGGCTACAGTCCATAGGGTCATAAAGAGTCAGACATGACTTAGCACACATGCCATTATAATTTAATTTATTTAGTTCATTTCAACATCTATAAATACCCCTACATGTGTGCCTGCTCAGTCATTTCAGAAAATTGTGTCTGACTCTGTGATCCTATGGACTGTAGACCACCAGGCTTCTCTGTCCATAGGATTCTCCAGGTAAGAATACTGGAGTGGGTTGTCATCCCCTTCTCCAGGGAATCTTCCTGACGCAGGGATCAAACTCACAATGTCTCCTGTGTCTCCTGCATTGTAAGCAGATTCTTTACCACTGAGCCACCAGGTTAGTTCCTAAATTATGATGGGGGGAGTTAATAAGTAGAGCATGTGAGTTACTCTCTTCTCGTTTCTTATCTTACCTCCCATACATTCCATAATTAATTTCCTTTTAAAATTGATTTCCATAATCTTTGTTCACTGATTCTTTGCATTTCCATGGCTACTATCTTTCACTACCTTTCAGCCCCACTACCTGCCTTCCTCTCTGGACCACTGGCAAAAGTTTCCTCATTTGTGTCTGGCCTCCCCAACTCAGGACCACTCTATGCACGACAGCCCAGACTATTCAGCCTAAGACTATGCCTGCCTTTACAATTTAAAGCTTTCTCCAACTGTAAATCAATTCACCCTTTATATTCCTTATGCTTCAGCAAAAACAAATAGCTTGCTCACTAGTCGTTAGATCGTTGGATGATTTCATCCTTGCTACTTTCTCCACCTGGTAAAATCTCTCTCACTTTCACACTGGCTTCAACTCAACATGGACAAATCCAGTCTTCCCCACGCCTCAACTCAAATACCACCTGCTCCCTGAGGTCTTTGCTAATTTCCCGTCACTGTACATAATCTTAACCCTTTTAACTCTCATAACTTCATTTTGAAGAATCTGTTCTTGAATAAGACCGTATAAAAATCCCATCATGCTGCACCTCTCTTGGGAGGCTGTCACTTCTGCAAAATGGTATGTTTATGCAGGTTGAAGTCACTATTATATAAGTGCTCCCTGCAGGTCTAAATCAACTTTGTATTTTTAATGTGCTTAGCATAATAGCTTTATACTAACCTTCATTCAATGAATAAATGATGTTTGTCAATCCAAGCATTTATTCATTTACTTATTCAATAAATGTTAATTCAGTGCCTACTAGGTGTGAAGCAAAGTTGAACAAAAGACTGAAAGGAGAGGAGGGACTGGGTCATTCAGATATTAATGGGGAAAACATCCCAGCAGCAAAAACAACCAGTGTTAAACCCTAAGATGTGAATGTATGGGGAACGTTTTGGGCACAACAATGGGGCCAAGCCTCTGCAAGAGCGCATGACTGGGGAGAGGAGCAGGGTCTGGGCTTAGAGAGGAACATGGGCAGGGAAGGCAGATTGCGGAAAACCTTGACTTTCCCTCTGAGATGAATCTGAAGCCACTGGAGGATTTGGAGTGCCATCCAGTCCTGCCCTTATCATATCTTATTCTAATTTCTTTTTCACTTTGTGTCCATAAAGATGGTGACCTAAGAGATTTGGGTCTGACAGAGTCCAACTCCTATGCAAGTGTGCTAAGTCGCTTCAGTTGTGTCTGACTCTTTGCGACCCTATGGATTGTAGCCCTCCAGGCTCCTCTGTCCATGGGATTCTCCAGGCAAGAATACTGGAGTGGACTGCCATGCCCTCCTCCAGGGGAATCTTCCCGACCCAGGGATCAAGTCTGAGTCTCTTTCACCTCCTGCATTGGCAGGAGGGTTACCACTAGCACCACCTGGGAAGCCCTCAACTACTAGAAGCTTGTGCAGTCATGGACCCCAGAGTAGGAAAGAGCAGTTCATCCTCCAACAGGCTGCTTCAGAGGCCACTGAGGCGACAGGCTACTGAGACAGGAGCCCATGACCCCAATGCAGCCTGACTTCTTGCTACTCTCCCAGTTCATGGACTGCTCTTTTCTCTGTAGTCCATGTACACTAACCAGAAACCTCTGGTCTTCCTGAAATTTCACTTAAAAATGTTCAGGTATTCTAGCAATGGCTTTCAGAGAGCTTCTGTGAGCACGTAAGATTTCAACCTGATATTGTCAAAGCCTTAAGTAACAGTAATGGTTATGTGACTGTTACTATTCCATAAACTTGTCAGATAAACCATTGGTTTTCAAGTCCAGGTTTAGAAACACCATTTTCATTTTGCTTCACTAGCAAATAGGGAAAAATTTAAACTGAGCCTATTGGATTTTTCTCCTTTTTCTGTCACATCCTCATGAATAAGGACTAATGAGCAGAGAAGTGACTAGAGACTTGTCATCACCATGAAAAAGTTGGGCAGGAGTGACAGGGCCTCATACACTGGCTTTTGGGTGGCAGATGCTGGTGGTAGGATCCTCTCTCTTGCCAAGGGTCACAGGTTCACTCCAGAGGCACCAAGGAAAGAGTCCTGTTTCATCCTCCTTATGAAGATCTCAAAATATCTTCGTATTTCGATCATCTCAATTCTACGCTATGTGGCCCAAGTATAGTATTATGGGGCCTCCGCTGAATTATGGGAGACGGTGAAAAACAAGGAAACCTGGCGTGCTGCAGCCCATGAGGTCAAAAAGAGTCAGATATGACTTAGCAACTGAACAACAACTAAATTATGGATGAAAGAGGGACAATTGATTTGGGCCCGCCAGCCCCCTTCTCACTGTAGTTAAAGTGGCTGTGGTCATAACCACTTGTAGATTCTAGCCTCTAAATTAGAAAAGTCAAGTCTAACCTTAAGTCAGACCTTATTTAATCACAGAGAAGAAACTGGCTGCAAGTGGCGGCTGAGGCACAGTCAGATAACCGGCATCCGGCGCGGCCTCCGTACCTGGCTCCTCTGCTCCTCCCCTTCCTTGTTGTGTGACCTTGGGAAAGTCATCTAGCCTCCCTGGGTTTCAGTCTCCATGTCTGTTGGTTGGAGCTGGCAACACTTATTTTGTAATATTGTCAGAGTAACAGTCTGACAATAACAGTAACAGTCTTTTATTGAGTACCTGGCAAATGGTAGCTCTTGGTGTGTGTGCGCGCTTAGTCGCTCAGTCATGTCCGACTTTGGGACCCTAAGGACTGCAGCCCACCAGGCTCCTCTGTCCATGGGGATTCTCCAGGCGAGGATACTGGGGTGGATTGCCATGCCCTCCTCCAGGGGATCTTCCCGACCCAGGAATAGAACTGGGGTCTTCTGCATTGCAGATGGCTTCTTAACCAGCTGAGCTACCAGGGGAATTCTTTAATAAATGCCAATTTATAATTTTTTATAGTTCCAACATTCTACAAATACAACTCTTTCTAGTCATGTCTTAACCCATACAAGAGATTAATGAATTTTTCCCAATTTTAAAAATAAGTGGAACTATTGAGTCCACATGCATTTTAGAAAACTTTCAAGATATTTCTTCCACTGGGGTGATAACAATGAAGTGAAAATTGCTATTTGATTCACTGGAAAGAATATTCCAGAGGGACTCTTGTGAAATATCAAACTGGGCAGAAAGGACTGGTGAGTGAATTTTGAAGTCCTTCTCCCTCAAATACTTCTTTAAACAAAGATATATTTTGCATGGTTGGGGTTTTAGTTATTTCACATACAGATATTTTTAGAGATCGGTTACATACCAAGCTCTGAGAAAAATTAATGGTTGGGCTTCCACTTGTACCCTGGAAAAGTTTTCATTGTGGTGGATGGAACACTTTCATGTATTATATTACAGTATAGTGAGTTCCCAGGCTTCCCGGGTGTTGCCAGCGGTAAAGAACCTGCCTGCCAACGCAGGAGACAAAAGAGACTCATGCTCATCCCTGGGTCGGGAAGATCCCCTGGAGGAAGGCATGGCAACCCACTCCAGTATTCTTGCCTGGAGAATCCCATGGACAGAGGAACCTGGCAGGCTACGGTCCATAGAGTCGCAAAGAGTCGGACACGACTGAACAAATTCAGCACACACACATGATGAGTTCTAGCAGAGTGTAGTCCTACCTGAGGGCAGAATGATGAATCTGATGATCTCTTGATGCCTGTTCCAGCTGAATAGTTCTGTGATAAGAAATAAGGAGTCAGGATACTGAGATTTTTGGAGGGCTTGCCCTACTAAAGGGGGTCTGTGTGCTGAAGGGGGAAGCGTGATTAGGATAAAACAATTAAGCACATCACTTTTTGCAAGTGGTTAGTGGGCTTCCCAGGTGGGGCTAGTGGTAAAGAACTTGCCTGCCAAAGCTGGAAACATAAGAGGTGCAGGTCTGATCCCTGAGTCAGGAAGATCCCCTGGAGGAGGGGATGGCAGCCCACTCTAGTATCCTTGCCTGGAGAATCCCCTGGACAGAGGAGTCTGGCGGCTTATGTTCCATAGGGTTGAAAAAAGTTGGACAAAGCTGAAGTGACTTAGCACAGCACCGTGGAACTAGTAGATCCATTTTTCAATAGATCCTTACTCCTTAATGATAATGAATAATACCCCATTTTTCATAGGTTATTTTTTCCAATTAAAATTATGATCATTAATTCCCATCTGTGTGCATAAAAAGAACACAGGCAGATAACCTAGAAAATCGACTCTCTGATATTTGCATGTCCTCCTTGTTGGAAATAGGGGTTTAGACTGACATGTAGACTGAATCTAAGGGACTTAAAACAAAAGGGGGTTTGGGAAGCCGCCGCCAAGGGCGGGCTCTGATGCAAGGCCAGGCCTTTCACGTCCTGCCAAAACTGGAGGTGTTCTCAAGCTGGGTAACTTGTGATTATTTTCTCCTGTTGCCTTTTCTTTGAAAACTAATTGTAGTTGTGAAATGGCCATGTTTAAATAATTCATAAAAAAAATAATAAATCCAGAGGAAAGTGGCAAAGGTGTAGAGAAACCTGGTGAAGTACAAAGCAGGGGTCAAGTCCCTCGAAGTTCTCTGAGAGCGTCTTTCCTCTGGGGTGCTTAATTAGGCCTGTCTGCCTGTTTGGCCCTGGGTTGGTTTTTGTTCTTTCAAGAGAGCTGTTGACCTAATCCCACATTAGAACACAGTCAGCACTAGCTTCTCACAGTTCATGAAAACATTTGTAAATGCTGTTATTTTGGCATCAGGAAAAAAAATCAGTACTTTCTGACTGGGGGAAACTCATACATTTATAATTGTGTTTTTTAATGTAGTAGAATAGCCTTTTAGCTCTACCAATTATGCAAAGCAGTTAGACAGCATTGTTGAATGTAGGCAACTAAATGCCCAGAAGATCCTTAACTATAAAAACAAGAGCTTCCTCAAAGTTTTGGAGATTCTTCCAATCAGACAATTAATTGAACTAACTCAGTGGTGCCTTTAGAAGGTTTATTGCTCCTGGAACTATTACTATGCTTACAGAGGCATTTTAAGTGGTACATTTTTAAAACTTCTAGATCAATTAGTCTGCAATAGAAGGTTATCTCTAGGTCTAAGATTACTTTTTTGTGTGTGCTGGTATATCATTTTCAGTAATTAGCTATTTTTTTTTTTTTTGTAGAACTAATTAGTAACTCATGCCCTGAAGAAAATGTTGCCTATTTGCTAGAATTTCACCCTCCCACTGTGAGGGAATTTCCACTATCTTCTTCATCCCCCCTTCCCCGATGTGTATGGATGGTTAGAATTAATAAGACAAAGGTGACTCAATTGTGTCCAAGGGGACAAGTTAAGTTTCTATATTCTATTAAGTCCGCTAACCACACGAAGGTTTTAAAACCAAAAGTTATTGAAGGATATGCTGCTTCAACTATTACATATGCCTAGTTTCATTTTTACTTAAATACCTTGGTGTTTCCTCTTTCACTTAGTACCAAATGTTTCTGTCTAATGCTCCATTATTGAAAAACTGATCTCTAAAGTTGACATTCAAATATATCCATCTGGCTCCTTAAATACCATGAGGTCTCTTTTGTTTGCCCAAGTCTCTGATGAGGAGATGTTTCTCACTTAATGGCTACTGTGGATCACAGATGATGGTTTATAGGTTCAGGCAAATGGCAGGCAGCACTCTTTTAAGCAACCAAGGAGCACCCTGGTACCTGGTAATTACCCTGCGGAGCTCACTGGCTGTTAATGGCACCTGCCCAGGCAGCATCAGGGAGGCTGGTCTCAACACCAAAGCTCCTTCTTGTTAATTAACCTGTAGGCACTGGTTACAAATGAAACCTATTCATTTCCAGTTAATATATTTGCTGATACTTTAAGCACTCATTTATTATTATGCTTGTTAAGCGAAGGGTGGAGAAGGATTGTTTGAATGCCTTCCACTAGTATGGGCTGAGCTTCAAGATATCAGCAGATCGACTCCTGTGTCAATTGTATGGCTATGTGCTTGGTGGGCTCCCAAATCTGCTTAAGAAAGATGAGCTTCTCTCAACCGTGAAAACAAGATAGGGGGCAACTGAGAAGCGAGGCCCCCACGACAGTAATCGGTGAATTTCCATTAAGAGGAGAACTTTCTTACATGTTAAATGCAATTCATTTGAAATTTGATTTCATTTGTCCATCGACCTCATGACTCCTTTGTGTCTGAGTAGATGAAAAGCTTAGACACATGCAAGTAGATGTGTCTTGGTTTTCCCGAATGAAATAATGAAACAAAATCAAGAAGAATTTGCTTAATCATCTTTAAGCAAAGGTAATTTAAGGATCATAAAGAAATTAAGTTATAGATACCATAAAATGTCTGGAGAAGGAAATGGCAACCCACTCCAATATTCTTGCATGGGAAATCCCATGGACAAAGGAGCCTGGGGGGCTACAGTCCATGAGGTTGAAAAAGAGTCAGACACAATTTAGTGGCTAAGCAAACAATATGTCAGGAATATGGTAATGGAAAACGCAGCAGAAACAATGCATCTATTCAGCATATTTTAGATAAAACCTACAATAAAAGAGTTATTCTAGTAGAGACTGCCAAATTATAACTCAAAATTTTACGTTCTTAGCATTTTGGCAATTAATCTTAGATATTTTATTATTCTTCAAAACTCATGTTGGAGCGTTTTCTAAAATACATTTTCCTCAAAGTGAGAATAACTTACTTTACAAATGATGAAGAAATGGTATTTTATGCTACCATTCTTTATTTGAATGCAGTATTGGAGTGATGTAGCTTAAAAATTTGCCCTTTGGAATATTTTCTTTGTTTTTGCTGCATCAAAAATCATGCTTATCTGAACTTCAACTAGGTTCGCTTAACTGCATACAGAGTTCAAAATATACTTAAATATTGATGGAAGCAGCATTCCCACAGCCACCAATCAATTACTTTGATTCTTCTGTTTTAAAATTGGTCTGATAATGCATTTTAGAATAGGTCAACACCACCTGCTACATAACGTCATATGTCTAATTTGTTCCTCTTCATCATAATCATGTAGTTAAGAACAATATGCTTAAAATTTTAAGTTGTCACTGGGAAGCAAGATATGTGAAATTGACAAAAGAATTGATAAAATTGCTATAAGGGCATCATGTTTTAAAATATATAATACGTCCCTGCATCCTGTTTTCCCATGAACCTGTGACACTTTGGATATACTGCTCATTTGCATTAACTCCATTTTCCTATACACACACATTCTCTATTAACCAACTCAATAAGGGAAACATTTCTCTGGGTCCAGATGCCACAAAATTTCTCACTGCCCCTTGCAGCATTATTCAGAGAAATTAGAGAATTCTTTTCACTCTTGCCCTACCAAATCACCTTTATTCTGAGTATGAATTCTCTGTTAACAGCACCCATGAATATAAGTTATGACTAAACTAGATGACATATTAAAAAGCAGAGACATTACTTTGCCAACAAAGGTCCATCTAGTCAAGGCTATGGTTTTTCCTGTAGTCGTGTGTGGATGTGAGAGTTGGACTATAAAGAAAGCTGAGTGCCGAAGAATTGATGCTTTTGAACTGTGGTGTTGGAGAAGACTCTTGAGAGTCCCTTGGGCTGCAAGGAGATCCAATCAGTCCATCCTAAGGGAAATCAGTCCTGAATATTCATTGGAAGGATTGATGCTGAAGCTGAAACTCCAATACTTTGGCCACCTGATGTGAAGAACCAACTCATTGGAAAAGACCTTGATGCTGGAAAAGATTGAAGGTGGGAGGAGAAGGGGATGACAAAGGATGAGATGGTTGGATGGACGACATCACTGACTCAATGGGCATAAGTTTGAGTAAACTCTGGGAGCTGGTGATGGACGGGGAGGCCTGGCATGCTGTAGTCCGTGGGGTTGCAAAGAGTTGGACAAGACTGAGTGACTGAACTGAACTAAACTATGTGAAAAGTATGGAGATGAAACCAGAAGGACTGTAATAACATCCACCATCATCATACTATTTTTTTAAGTTCTGCTTTTGCCAATCAGGGACAGTTACCAGACATGGCAACAAGAAGAAGGAAAAACACGGAGGTTCATTCTTCTGCTTCCCTGGTAACTCAGCTGGTAAAGAATGTGCCTGTGATGCAGGAGAACTGGGTTTTATCCCTGGCTTGGGAATATCCCCTGCAAAAGGGAACGGCTACCCACTCCAGTATTCTGGCCTGGAGAATTCCCATGGACTGTATAATCCACAGGGTCACAAAGAGTCGGACACGACTGAGCAACTTTCAATTTCACTTTTGTTCTTCTGCTAGTGTCCTTGGTGTACTTTTCAGTTCAGTTGCTCAGTCGTGTCCAACTCTTTTGCGACCCGATGGACTGCAACACACCAGGCTTCCCTGTCCATCACCAACTCCCAGAGCTTGCTCAAACTCATGTCTATCAAGTCAGTGATGCCATTCAACCATCTCGTCCTCTGTCATGCCCTTCTCCTCCCACCTTCAATCATTCCCAGCATCAGGGTCTTTTCCAGTGAGTCAGTTCTTTGCATCAGGTGGCCAAAGTATTGGAGTTTCAGCTTCAACATCAGTCCTTCCATAAACACTCAGGACTGATTTCCTTTAGGATGGACTGGTTGGATCTCCTTGCAGTCCAAGAGACTCTTAGGAATCTTCTCCAACACCACAGTTCAAAAGCATCAATTCTTTGGTGCTCAGCTTTCTTTATAGTCCAACTCTCACATCCATACATGACCACTGGAAAAACCATAGCCTTGACTGGATGGACCTTTGTTGGCAAAGTAATGTCTCTGCTTTTTAATATGCTGTCTAAGTTGGTCATAACTAGGTTGGTGTACTTCACCCCCATTAAAAAATAAATTCATCAGATAACATACTGAAGAAGAAAATAGAGCAGGGACTCATGAAACCTCCCTGAGTGGCCTTTGTGAGAATAACAAGCATCCTTGTGCCTGAGTTTACTCTTTATTCTTTCTTGTTTGGTAGAGCTTGAAAACTGAAGGAACCCAACAGGCCTCCTTCACTTGAGTTCTGGTGCATGTTGTACTCACATGGGATGCTGTAACTTTTAGAGCACTAGGACTGTGTTTAGAGAACTATGCATGCATGCTAAGTCACCAGGCTCCTCTGTCCATGGGATTATCCAGGCAAAAATACTGGAGTGGGTTGCCATGTTCTCCTCCAGGGGATCTTCCCAACCCATGGATCGAACCTCTTCTGCATTGGCAGACAGGTTCTTTACCACTAGCACCATCTGGGAATCCCCTTAGTGCACTATACTCTATATAAAATAACATCCTGGTAACATTAAAGTGGGTATTTAGAAAAAGTTTTGTCATTAGGAGTTGATTTAATACTGTGAAAGAAGTTCAAAATTCATAGTGATCATTTACCTGAACCCCTATATCACCTATTGTCCCTCATTTTGATTAGCTACCTTGAATGCTGTGCACAATTATAATTATTTATTTATAAAATAAATGTTGTAAATATGTATTATGTATCCACATATCCAGTCACTCTTTGAAATAAACCCTATAAATCCAGTACTTATATATAAACCAAGCAATTGCATGTTATATTAATAAGAAAATTATAACACTTAAGTCCTACACCTTTTATTATAAGTCTTGTTATTGATCTAAGTCTATTTGGGCATTCACATGTACTAGGTTCTTTTGCGTAGATACACATAGCTTTTAATAGTTAGAAATATATGGAAACTAAAATTTTTCTCCCCCCAAATTTTGCTACTTAATGGTGCTTAGTTGCTTAGTCATATCCAGCTCTTTGCAATCCTGTGGACTATAGTCCACCAGGCTCCTCTGTCCATGGGATTTTCCAGGCAAGAATACTGGAGTGGGTTGCCATGCCCTTCTCCAGGGGAATCTTCACAGCTCAGGGATTAAACCTGAGTCTCCTACATTGCACATGGATCCTTTACCATCTGAGACACCAGGAAAGCATGTTACAATAAAAGCAAACCTGAGAATAAATTCTGTAACACATACACATGTCATCACATATATATTTTTTTCAGTAACAGGGACACAAAAAATCATCTGCTCTATAAAAAACTTTCTTATTTAATTTATTATGTGAATAAATGTGTGTCCACCAGTTTGAGGAGCACTTACTCTATCTTTTACGATCAAAGACACAGAATATGTTATAGGCTTTTTGTGGGTGAGAGGTCACCCAGGAGGGTGGTAGTGGAGAAAACCATCACAAAAGAAGCTAACCTTGAGTCTGACTGCCAAGAAAAGGCAGGTCTTAGATGGATGGAACAGGGCCAAGGGCATCTGAAGCAGGAAAGAACCAACAAAAAATTTCCAAAGTGGAAACACCTCTGTACATAGGCAGACATACATGTTTATGGAATTGCACTTTTCCTAACTCCAGCCATCAAAGTTGGAACAACATTTTGAAAATGAGGAACATTATCATCAAATTATAGGTGTCTTAGCAGCCATACCACCAGAATTAATCTACCCTAATAGGCCAAACAGGAATAAAGATTGTAGATTTTCTATATTTTATAGGCAACTTGACTTTCAGTTACAACATTTTACAACCTATTCTGTAAATCAGAAAGGGCTGGGAAGACACAATCTGTGATCCCACAGCAGTGCCATGTGCTCCAGTGTGTTCAGTTTTCCCCCATTATCACCTATTCATTCATTCATTCATTCATTCAATCAGCAATCTGGATAAAAGCTAAGACTGTTCTCAAGGGTAGCTAGAGTGTCTCCATCTGCATATATTATTGGCTGCCATTTTGCAAGGGCATCGGGAGAATTGGCACAAATTGTCAGCTGTTCTTCTTTCTGCACCATAAAAATGCTGAACTTCCAGGCTTTGAGATATTTTACTAGGATGACTAAATGCCCAGATTTGCTTGACACAGTCCCAGTTTTGCCCGTTGTCGAGTGTGTGATTGCTAATAGCACCTAGTTCCTTTCTTTAAAGTGTCCCACACAATACAATAAATTATATGGTCCCTTTAATGCTGCCTGACCAGCTTTTAGTTAACAGGCCTCTAAATTAAGCAACGATTTAGGAAAGAAGGCTACTTACAAGTTAACATATCTTTAGTCTAGACTGTGTATTAGAAAGCAGACATCACTTTGCCAACAAAGGTGTGTATAGTCAAAACTATGGTTTTTCCGGTCATGTATGGATAAGAGAGTTGGCCCATGAAGATGGCTGAATGCCAAAGAATTGATGCTTTCAAATTGTGGTGTTGGAGAAGACTCTTGAGAGTCCCTTGGACTACAAGGAGATCAAACCAGTCAATCCTAATGGAAATCAACCGTGAATATTCGTTGGAAGGACAGATGCTAAAGCTGAAGCTCCATTACTCTGGCTACCTGATACGAAGAGCCAACTCATTGGAAAAGACACTGATGCTGGAAAAGATTGAGGGAAGGAAGAGAAGGGAGTGGCAGAGGGTGAGATGGTTCCGTGGTATCATTGACTCAATGCACATGCATTTGAGCAAACTCCATGATATAACAAGGGACAGGGGAACCTGGTGTTCTACAGTCCATGGGACTGTAGAGTCAGACGTGATTTAGTGACTGAACAAAAACAACCAAGGAGAACTGCTGGAGAGATTTCTTGAACTAGTTATGTGGTACTGAAAACAAGTCAATTTGGGCAACAGAGCTTGACAACTAGGTCAGGGGAACAAATCACCATGGTTGGGGAGCAAACTCACAGACAGGCTAGGCAGCCAAGGTCACAGCCCCGTTTTGCCCACTTTCTGCCCATGTGAACTTATCCTCACTGGTCTCAGTTTTCTCATCTGTAGAGTGAAGATGGTTAGGAGTACCTCTCCCATAGGGGTGCAATGATGATTATATTAAGCATTTTTTATGGGTTGAGGCTGTGTTAGTTCTTTGTTGCAGCCTGTGGGCCTTCCCTCGTGTGACAAGCAGGGTCTGCTCTCTCTGGGAGCAGTGTGTGGGCTTCTCAGTCCCATGGCCATTGAGCCACCAGAGAAGTCCACGTAACTGTCCACTTAACCACTGGGCCACCAGGCAAGTTCCAATTCATTTCTGTGAACTGCCTAGAACAGTGCCTGGCACCCTGTCAGTCATGCAATAAGGATTTGCATCGGAGTCAGGAATCTCTTTGAGATCCCAATTTCATTTTCTTCAGGTACATGCCCAGAAGTGGGATCGCTGGATAATAAAATATGGTGGTTCCATTTTTAACTGTTGGAGGAATCTCTATACTGTTTGCTGCAAAACTGTACCAATTTACATTCCCACCAACAGTCCACAAGGGGTCCCTTTTCTTCACACTCTCACCAATATTTGTTATCTCATCTTGATAACAAGCATGTTAGCAGGTGCTAATTGATATTTCATTGTGACTTTTTTGCATTTCTTTGATTTGTGATATTGAGCACCTTTTCCATGCCTTTTAGACATTGATGTCTTCTTTTGAGAAATGCCTCTTCAGGTCCTTTCTCCTTTTTATAAATCAACTTATTTGATTTTTTGCTACTGATTTGCATGTTCACTGCCGCATCATTTACAATAAACACCTAAATGCCATCAACAGATGAAAAGAAAAAATGTAGTGTATATATATATATATTTATATGTGTATATATATGTTATGCATATATGGGATTATATATATGCATATAACAATATGTGGGAATATTGTTGTTATGTTGTGTGTTGAAAAGTGAAAGTGAAAATCGCTCAGTTGTGTCCAACTCTTCCATGGGATTCTCCAGGCAAGAATACTGGAGTGGGTTGCCATTCCCTTCTCCAGGGGATCTTCCCAACCCAGAGATCAACCTCAGGCAGATTCTCTACCAGCTGAACCATCAGGGAAGTCTAAAGAGAAGCCCCAAACCTCAATAGAAGCTAAAAAATAAGGTAGGTAAGTATGGATGAATTCACAGATCTTGCAGAGATGCAGCCTTAACTAAGCAATGTCATTCATCCAGTTTAATAGGCTATGCAACAGATTTAATAGTCAATGAAACCAATGGGTTGCTGCTGTAACCTTTAAGATATTTGGGATCTGTATTATAATAAAAGTAAAATTTTTAATTATAATAAAACTTTAAGCTTGTATGAAGTGAAATCTGTCTCATTTTATCTCACTGACAACTATAGAGATGCTACTGTGCTTCGTTTTATTACCTTCAAGACATAAAGGATTTTGGTATCTTACTACGTTACAGCATCTTAAAATTTTTTATCTTCTAATATTAAAATACTCTACACTCTCATAGAATATAAACTTCATTTATATCTCCCCAGTTCTGTGTAAAAGGTATCATCTACATTTTTTATTTGGATATGTCACTAAACTAGATCAATTTCATGGTATACATGAGAGGCAATATACATTAAACTTGAAAAAGAATTGCTGAGGTTAATAGGATACATTAAATTGATAATATTTGACTGTTGGCTATTGAACCGCGGATTAAGATATTAGACAGTTCCCCAAAGTAAATACCTTGATAGAAAGATCACAATGGAATTTAGAAATTAAATATAAAAGACTATGTTAATGTGGTGTAAGTGGGAACATGAGAAAATATCAAAGTTGAAGTTTTTGTTGGAAGATGAATTTGAAATGATCGCTTATGCATATGCAACTTTTTAATACATACTCTCTGAGGTACATTTACCCTCACATTTAGAAGTCTAATTAGTAATAAAAACGGAAGAGTTCATAATGATAGCACCCTGCTCTTAGGGTCCCTATTATAGATTCTGAAAACAAATTCATGAATATCTTAATTTATATGATGTCATTTTTCTGTACCTAAATACTGAAGCCCAAAAGCTTTTTCCTTTCTCTTTCATCTTCCTTCCTTTCCCCTTCCATCCTCTCTTTCTTTCTTTATTTTTTCTTTCTTAAACATTTAATGTGTAAGTTTGAAGCCTGAGGATCTTGTTTCTGTCCAAAAAATGTCAATTTTTGACATTTTTCTTCTGCAAAACAAAAGATTTGTAAAAATAAGTACCCATAATGAAATGTGTGCTTTTTCTAATGCGAGATGTTTCTTGGAAAAGCTAACAGGCATTTGGATAACGAACCATCAAAAACATCACTTCTAAGGCTTTTCTTTTAGGCTGTTGCTGGTAGAATGCCTCTTAACCCTTGAGGCAACTCAACAATTGAGTTAAGGAGATTTTCATGTATCAGTTTTGCCTGTCATATGGTTGACTTAACTCCAGGATATACTTTGCAGCTGAAGGTTCATTTCCCTCAATTTGTTAAGTGGCTAATTACAAAGGTTCACAAAAGAATTGACACAAGGAAAAGATAGGGGCCTGGCTTCTCTCAGCAGGCCCAAGAGACCCGTACAAGTGTCATTTGTAAAAGCAGAGCACAAATTTAACAATGGCCTTAATAAGCTGCCAGAATCTGGGGTATAATGAAAGGGAAATTTTTATGTGGATGTAAAGCAGGCACTAAACTGTTGGGACTTCTATTTTTATTTTTTTACATTGACAACTGAGTCCTAATATAAGTCATGAAGGCTCTACTACAAAAATAAAATTTTCAACCTGAGTTGACCACAACAAGCTAAATTAAAAGACAATTTATTTTGTACCTACAACTGAGATTTACAGTTTTCTTCCCCCTCTGTGATATATTGAAAATACTTTTGGATCCCAATAAAAAATTGGTCTTATTTCCTGATTAAGGAGCCATTTAAATATATTATTAGAAATAATGACTGGAAATGTAAGATGAAACATCTGTATGAAGAAATAAAGCTTTTCCATCACATAAAAACCAGTGTTCCTATTCACAGGCAGTACCATGAATTCAAAATGCTAGCCTTTTAACATTTGAAAACAGCATAAACAACAAGGAAAACTCCCTTTACTTGAGAGCATGCTAGCTAATGAAACAGAATGAAAATTGCTGCATTGTTTCCACCTTTCTTCAAAACATCCCTATGCATAGCGTTCGCATCATTATGTAAGACATTTGCAAATATGTATAATGCTTTTGCCTATGGGAAAACTGTCTTGCTCTAATGTATTCCTGAAAGATGAATGAACAATTCTTTAGGTATGATAAAAAGATTCAGAGGGCTGGATAGAGCAGTAATATTAAAGCCACAGGCTCATCATTTAAATTTTTTTTAATGTCAACTGCTAACACTGCAGGTCTGTTTTACTTAAAGAATTTTTTTTTTCTCTGCAAACTCACCACTTCTTTTCCAATTCCTTTTCTGATTCACCCCTTATTGGCTGGAGGCTGCCTGCTTTGATACTTCAGCAGGGAATCTTGTGAAGTTAGAATATTCTTTGGCTTCAGATCTCTGATCTGGATTTTTGCCTGATCTCTAGATTTTCAGTAGCTGAAACAATTGCTAAATTTGGACATCGGCAGATATCCATCCATCTCATTATCACTTGACTTTAGTAATCAGACCAGGAGCTGATTTTTAGGGTTCCACAGAGACTGAAGTTGTAAAAATGTGGAAAGTTTTCATCACATTTTTGCAATATAGAAAGCAAATGGAACGGTAGTGGATTTAACAGCATAGAGGAAGTTAGAACATAAATGCTAGCAGAGAGGGAGCAGAAACACAGGTGAGCTGGTTTGTCCCATAAAACCTGAGACTTTCTGCACTTTGAGACATCACATATCTGACAGTGCAAAGCCAAAATGACAGTCACTGAAGCTCCCAGGAAGACGAGAGTTTTATTTTACGGAACAAACTGAGCAAAAACTTCCCAGATTCAGGTGCAACCAGCATAAAAATAGTCAGGGTCAT
This sequence comes from Cervus canadensis, assembly GCF_019320065.1. NCBI lineage: Eukaryota > Metazoa > Chordata > Mammalia > Artiodactyla > Cervidae > Cervus > Cervus canadensis. The sequence goes on along the minus strand of NC_057394.1, from coordinate 33,220,930 downwards.
GACCTGGAGTGGATAACACTGATTTGATTAAAAGAAGGCAGGTGGAGAGGGAGGTGGGAGGGGGGATCGGGATGGGAAATACATGTAAATCCATGGCTGATTCATGTCAATGTATGGCAAAAACCACTACAATATTGTAAAGTAATTAGCCTCCAACTAATAAAAATAAATGAAAAAAAAAAAAAAGAAAGAAAGCAGGTTCCTTAAGAGACCTCACCACCAATTAAAAATCAGGAAATTTGAAAGCAACTTTTCTGGGGACACTGAACCAACTTTTAGAGAGCTTCTAATGAAAAGGTCACCTTGCTTTCTGATGAGCCCGCAATAAAGTCCCTCAGTGGAAAAGTTCCATCTATACATAAGGAGCCTCTGATTTTCTTTTTAGAGCCTCATTCACAAGCATTAACAGCAGCAAGGGATCACCAGGCATTTGAAGAAGCCAGCAATCAGAAAAAGATTGGAAAAGTAATCACACAAATTCAGAGCAGGCACACAAGGCAGAATACAGAAGAAACCTTTAAAAATACAAATATCACCACAGAAAAACAAGTGCTATATCACTTATATATGTAATCTGAAAAAATTACAAATGAACCTATTTATAAAGCAGAGATAGACTCACAGACATAGAAAACAAAATGATGATTACCAAAGGGATAGGGGAGGAGGGATAAGTTAAGAGTATGGGATTAACAGATACAAACCATTATATATAAAGTAGATAAACAACAAGGATTTACTTAAATAACAATAATAAAGATAATTATATCCTTAGAGAGTCAAGAAAAGAAACTGTGTTCATAAAACAGGAGCAAATGCTGTGAAAAAGAAAAACCAGAAACAAGAAAGAGCTAGTATAAAGTAAGAGTAAGATTGCCAAAGTGACAATTTAGTAGAAGTGACAGATAAAGACAAGAAAATTTCCCAGCAAATATATCAAAAAAATAAAGAAATGGAAAGTAGATGAATAAAAAAGTTGAGAAGATAAAATGCTGTCTTAATAAAAAGTCTAGAGAGAACAGGAAGAATGGAGGGGGGAAAAAAGATCCATAAAGTAATACAAGAAAAACATTCAGAACTAAAGGCATTTGTCTGTTGGTTATAAGGATACTGTAAGTATTCAGTCCAATACCTGTAAATGAAAAAAATAAAAAGACCAAACCAAGACACATCATGATGACTTTTTACAGCACCAAGGATAACACAAAATCTTTAATATTTCAAAAAAGAAAGAAAGGAAATAAAACAGGGAAAGAAATTTAGAAAAAGTCAAAAGACAAGCAACAGATCACATATATAAAGAGCAGAATCACAGTGGCAACAGATTTTCTCAGAAACAACATAGGGAACTAGAAGAAGTGTAAAACTTCTTTCAAAATCTGAAGGTGAAATGACTTTAAACCAAAAATTTTATATTGTCACTACTCTTAATTGGGTCTGAGAGTAGAACAAATACATATCTAGACATAACAGGATTCTAAAAATGTTACCTACCATCACCTATTTTTTAGGAACCTACTGCTTTGGCTATTATTGTTAATAATTATTAGTAACACTCCTTTTATTCTCAAAGATGTTCTAGTTATTTTTTAGTTAACTTATTTTTTGGCTGCGCTGAGTCTTTGTTACTGCTCTCTGGTTTTTCTCTAGTTGCAATGAGTGGGAGCAAAGAGGAGAGTGAAAAAGTTGGCTTAAAACTCAACATTCAGAAAACTAAGATCATGGCGTCTGGTCCCATCACCTCCTGGCAAATGAATGGGGAAACAGAGGAAATAGTAGCTGACTTTATTTGGGGGGGGGGGGCTCCAAAATCACTGCGGATGGTGATTGCAGCCATGAAATTAAAAGATGCTCACTCCTTGGAAGGAAAGTTATGACCAACCTAGATAGTATGTTAAAAAGCAGAGACATTACTTTGCCAACAAAGGTCCATCTAGTCAAGGATACGGTTTTTCCAGTGGTCATGTATGGATGTGAGAGTTGGACTATAAAGAAAGCTGAACACTGAAGAATCGATGCTTTTGAACTGTGGTGTTTGAGAAGACTCTTGAGAGTCCCTTGGACTGCAAGGAGATCCAACCAGTCCATCCTAAAGGAGATCAGTCCTGGGTGTTCATTGAAAGGACTGATGTTGAAGCTGAAACTCCAATACTTTGGCCACCTGATGCAAAGAGCTGACACATTGGAAAAGACCCTGATGCTGGGAGGGATTGGGGGCAGGAGGAGAAGGGGATGACAGAGGATGAGATGGTTGGATGGTATCACTGACTCAATAGACATGGGTTTGGGTGATGGACAGGGAGGCCTGGCGTGCTGCGGTTCATGGGGTCGCAAAGAGTGGGACGCGACTAATTGACAGAACTGAGCTAAGCTGAGCTCTCCAGTCGCAGTGTGTGGGCTCTCTTTGTTTCAGAACACGGCCCTCGGGTGCGCAGGCTTCAGTAGTTGCAGCACATGGGCTCAGTAGTTGTGGCGCACCAGCTTAGCTCCCCTGAGGAATGTGGAATCTTCCTGGACCAGGGATCCAACCCATGACCCCTGCATTGGCAGGCGAATTCTTAACAACTGGACCAAAAGGGAAGTCACATTCTAGTTTTGACATTCAACATTCTTTTTTTTTTTTTTTTACTTTCAAAATTCTTAACCAGATTTCTGCACTTTCATTCAACACCAAAAAACATGATAAAATTAGTGGATTTATTTATATACAATCTGAGAAGTGAATCAGAAAGTACACATGATTATCTTGAGGCTATGAAATAATTTTCTATAAGGAAACCTCATATTAGCAGATGCAGCTTTTTTAGTTAAAAAAGAAAGAAAAGAAATAAAAATAAGTGTTTAACACTCAACAAATGTCATTCAGATGTTTTGCTTGTTTCTGCTACTCATGGAAGTCATTTTAAAATGTGTGCCCATATTCTCACTCTTCAGAGGTACCTTTGCAGCCTCCTTGAGGAATGAGGGATCAAAATTGCCGGGAGAAATATCAATAACCTCAGATACACAGATGACACCACCCTTATGGCAGAGAGTGAAGAGAAATTGAAGAATCTCTTGATGAAAGTGAAAGAGGAGCATGATAAAACTGGCTTAAAACTCAACATTCAAAAACCTAAGTTCATGGCATCTGGTCCCATCACTTCATGGCAAATAGATGGGGAAACAATGGAGACAGTAAGAGACTTTCTTTCCTTGGGCTCCAAAATCACTACAGATGGTGATTGCAGCCATGAAATTGAAAGATTCTTCTTCCTTAGAAGAAAAGCTATGACTAACCTAGACAGCATATTAAGAAGCAGAGACATTACTTTGTAGACAAAGGTCCATCTAGTCAAGACTATGATTTTTCCAGTAGTCAAGTATGGATGTGAGTGTTGGACTATAAAGAAAGCCGAGCACTGAGGAATTCATGCTTTTGAACTGTGGTGTTGGAGAAGGCTCTTGAGAGTCCCTTGGACTGCAAGGAGATCAAAGCAGTCAATCCTAATGGAAATCATCCCTGAATATTCATTGGAAGGACTGATGCTGAAGCTGAAACTCCAATACTTTGGCCACCTGATGTGCAGAACTGACTCATTTGAAAAGACCCTGATGCTGGGAAAGATTGAATTGGGAGAAGGGGACAACAGAGGATGAGATGGTTGGATGGCATCACTGACTCAATAGACATAAGTTTGAGCAAGCTCCGGGAGTTGGTGATGGACAGGGAAGCCTGGCATGCTACAGTCCATGGGGTCTCTTAGTCGGACACAACTAACAGACTGAACTGAACTGAACTGAAGGAAACTTTACTTCTGATAGGAGTATGTTATCTCTCTCTCTCTCTTTTTTTTTTTTTTTTTTATAAATGTCTCAAAGCAGGCTAATTTCTGCCATTAAAGAAAATGTATATTTAAAAAATAAAATGATAAGATAAAATGTGTGCCCAAAGATTGCTTTCATAAAAGAAGACATCTATTAATCATGAAATCACAAATCTCATAATATGAACCCCCAAAGATGTTATTTCAAGTTCTTTAGATTTACTGTCAATTGTCTTTGTAGCCATTAAAACATGGAATTCTTTATTTGGAGCTTAAAGGATGAAAACATCATTTGAAAAAGTGTGTACACATTTTAAAGACGGTTTTGATGCACACACCCATATTAGGTATTGTGCTGTTTTCAACTCGCTCAGAGAGATGGTTACACTCATGGGCTCCAGAAGGTCTGACTGGCTTTTCTTGGCTGTGTAACCTTCTGGGAACTGACGAAACCCCTCTATGCTTTAGTTTTCTCATCTGTAAAAGGTAAAACAACCCACAGTTTGGTGTGCTTTGGATCAAAACATGTTTGCCAGTCTCTATTTTGTTATATGGAAGCTTCCCAAATATGGTTGTTTTACTAAGCCTTTGTTGGTTTTCTCATAACAAAGTCAGTAGGTTAGTCTTGTTTCTCCCAAACACTGAGATAGCTGTACTCTGTAGTTTAAAATATGAGTGCTTGGACTTCCCTGGTGGTCCAGGGGTTAAGACTCTGCACTTCCAATGTGGGGGAGTGGGGGGGGGGGTGGGTTCAATCCCTGATTGGGGAGCTAAGATACCACATGCTTCACAGTGTGACCGAAAAAAAAAAAAAATGAGTGCCTGCTTTTCCATCATCCAACAGAAATGAATATAGAAGGAAAGTTACTGAACCTATGTCATTTTTAGCCACAACTGACCATCCTTGCCCATCTGAAAGTATGAGCAAGCAAGCTGTAGACAATTTGGCAATGTCTTCACTAGACTGCTTGGAGAAGCTATGGATGCCACATCTTTTTCTGTAGATAGAGTTACATACACCAGCCAAGAAGCTAGAATATATGGGAAAGAGAAATAACTCGCCTGGCATGTTTTTATTATGGTTAGTGCTTGTTGATTAGGAGACTATGACCTGAGGTTGTGTGGTCCACTGCAAGACTGTTATGTAACCAAATAATAGGTGAATGTTGGTAAGTTTCTTTATAAAGATGAAATGATAACTCCTTTTCTAAGTACTTATCAGCGTCTTAAAAATGTAGGGCTTTGAGATCATTTAAGCATTATTTGAAATGTATTTTAAGATCTGGGGATAAAAATATATGGTTTGTTGTTTTCCTTTTTCTTTTCTTTCTTCTCCTATGAAAGCAAGTGATGATTAAAGCATTGAAGTTTTCTGGTGAATGAAACAGCCAGACCACTTTTCATGACAAAGTTGGTAATTAGAAGGCCAATTTAATGGTGAATCAGGCAGAAATATTCAAACCATGACAAATGACTTTAATAATGCAGCTTGCAATGCTTGAACAGAAATAAATTTCACTTCCTCAAACTCTCACTTTTTTTCTGCCTGCCTGGAAGATACAACTGTCCAGGAGGTATTTTGTACCCTTTATTCAGTAAAGCTTTTACTAGATTTTAAGCGACCAAATAGCTTGCAAATGCAAAACATCATTCAACTTCTTATGTTTTTTTTTTTTTTTCCTGAAGGTAGACCGTGTTCAGAATTCTGAGTAAGTCAAGATTTATTTTTCTTCTGTTCTGCTTAGCCCTGCAATAGTATTTTATTGTTGCCACTCTGACTTGAGGTATTAAAGGGAGCTACATTGGCCTCAAAATTGAAAGCTAATTTTGGTGTTTGTCATAAGTTTGTTAAGACCACATGCATTCCACAGTTTGAAAAATTTCATTATTCTGTCCATGCTGGGGCTTCGTAATTGGATAGTAAGGATGTTCAAAGACTAATTTAGTGAATTGCGCAATATTTTAAATGGAATTATGCAGGTTTATGGGACCTTAGGGGATTCAGCTAGGAGCCTCTCGAGAAAATCTGTTTATCAGTAAATGATATTAGCAGCTTTCACCTAGCTTTTGTCTTCATTAAATTGCTGCTCTCCCAATTGAGGGTCACATCTGAGGCCTGCTTTGATAATTTGTCATTATTGTCTTGTTTATTGGAGTATAAAGTTGATACAGGCTGGGCTGTGCTGTTTATACACAACGCGCAAAGAAGTTTCTATTAACAGTTCCACTGGTGCTAAATCAAAGTGGAATTTTTCAGGATTCAAGAAAAGGCATCATTTGTAACATTCTGATTTCCTCTAAAACTCTCTGAGTGCATGCCATGCCCCCTTCTCTAATATGTATAACACATAATGGCATTGCTAGAACCAATTCTCTGCAGACTTTCCAAAAAATCCATTTTTATCTTCAAAAATAAGGTTTAAAGTTGAAATTCTTTCCCTAGTATTGACCTGTCAGATTAAGCCAAACCCATGCCTCAGGGCTCCCTTAAAGTATGACATTCACACATTAATGGCCATTAACTATTTATCTTAAGAGACTTGGGGTTACAGTTGAGATATCAAAATGATTAAGAAACATAGTATTTATCATAGCACAATCGAGCATACTTTCCACTGCACTTATGTGTTCTGATTCCAGCAAGAGGACAGGAACTCCTTGTTCATGGCTTATTTGAAAGTAGCACTGAGCATGTTTAAATCAACTGGTTTCTGTCTGGGCTTTAGATGTGAATTGCCACAAGGTGTTTATTCCCCAATGATGACATGGAATCTAGAACTGGGAAAGAGAGCATGTAGATTCTATTTCCAACCAGGTCTCTAATTTTAGGCATTTTTTCCAGGGCAATTTGCACATCTCCTATCTGTTTTTCTGTCTTTTCAGCAGCGTCGTTTGATGGACACCAGCTTCCCTGTGTATATGATCTGGGATTTGTTCTACTCACAGGAGTGTTCAGACATATCTCACCTTCCCATCTCCCTCTTCCATCCTTTCACCCTCCATTTCAGTCCCTCCTACGCCAGGAGCAATATTGTTTCTGAATGAGAGGCTGGGCATAGCAAGGCAGCCGAATGAAAGGTCAGCAGCCAACACCCACTGTACTTTTCTGTACAACCTAGGAGAAAAGAACTCCCAGTCCTTTGTAACACAAAGGGTGGATTCTCCTTTGGACTCACCTAGCAGAGTGGCGGTTCAGCAGACATTTCACTGTGCACATCCAGCTTTCCCATTTCCTGAGCCATCCTTGGCCCCACTCAACCTGGGAGGTTGAGAAGGACCAGTGCTCATCTCTGGGGATCTAACTACATCCTACACAATGGGCATGAGGCATTGGGATATCAGGAAGGCAAAGGCCAGCCCTTCAAGTGTAAGGACAAATGGAAATAGTAATGTTCATTCTCTCAAGAGCTCAGAAAGATGGCTTAGGTTCTCCTATGACAGTGCTCAGGCCAGAAACCTAGCCAATCTCATTTTTAAATACCGATACCTTGAACATCTACAGTTTTTAAAGATTTATGGTTATTATCACCATCTATTCTCCCACATAATCACCAGCCTTTCACTTTAAAATGGTTAAAAATTGTTTCATAGATTGCAGATCATTAATGCAGATTAGACTATTTCTATATTTGATTTCTTAATTTTTAAAAGGAAAACAGCTCTTTCTCACACACACTCTCACTTTTTTTTTTTTACTTGAAAATTTTAAATGGCTCTCTAGACACCTCTTTCAATAACTCTTACCCTCCAAAGCTAGGCTGCCTTTTAATTTCACTTTAAAATAGCTACATTGGGACCATAATATGATTAGAACTAATGAATATTGTGGAGAGAATAAAAAAATTTTTATCTAAAATCTTTAAAAAGTATAAATACTTCATGTGAGTAAGGACCTAGGGCTCATCCCAGCCCCGTTGAGGACTCAGTTTTGATTCTGAGGATAAATCACTTGAGCTCATCAGGCCTCACCTTCCTTGTCAGCTCAAAAGTATCATGACTCTAGAAGTTTCTTCACTGAATGATAAGAAGCAATTGTGTTAAAATAAGTCGCCGTCCCTTAATACCAGTGATAATAACAATAATAACAAAACTGTCTAAGTGCCAAGACAGTAGAAACTACTCAGATATTGTATCTAATTGGGTCATTTGTAGAGACATGGATGGCCCTAGAGTCTGTCATACAGAGCGAAGTCAGAAAGAGAAGAACAAATATTGTATATTAACGCATATATGTGGAATCTAGAAAAATAGTACAGATGAACCTATTTTTAGGAATGGAGATGCAGATGTAGAGAATGGACGTGTGCACACGGTGGTGGGGGGTGGGAAGAGTTGGGAGGTTGGGGATTAGTATGTGCATTACCATGAGTATGACAGATGGCTAGTGGGAACCTGCTGTGTAGCTCAGGGAGCTTAGCTCCGTGCTCTGTGGTGACCTAGAGGGACAGGATGGGGGTGGGTGGGAGATCCAAGAGGGAGGGCATATATGTATACGTAGCTGATTCACTTCCATGTTCAACACTGTAAAGTAACTATACCCTAACTAAAAAAATCTTGCCTGTTTCTTTTCAAAGGAGCTCTAGACACAGAGAATTAGCAGGATGACATCTAATAAAATTGCCAACTTATTAATGAATATTCCAAGTTTACCTAAAAGGTTCTTTCTTTCAGTAAGAGTTCTTCATTCTTGACTAGCTTCTTTTTTAAAATATTATTTCTCAAGCTTAATCCAGGCATCTAGAATTTGCTTGGTAATTATGGAAATCTAAGGTGTTTTCCCCAGAAAGACTGGGATGTCAGAATCTCTACTGTTTAAGGACATTTCTTTTGGAATCAACTATTGTTCCTGAGACACAGTTCTATCTCTCTTAAGAGCTTTGCAAACCTCAGCAACTCTTCTATTTGTCATGATTTCCCCTCTATGGAGGTCTTTCTATTATGGTTTGGGCTCTGTTCCCATCCTAGAGCCCCCCAAGGGGCTCTATGACAAGAGGCAAAACTTTCTCCATGCTTCTGTCTCACCATCCCCAAATCCTAAGCACCCTCATCCTCTGGAGTCTGACTTTTCCAAAACACACTTAAGAACATTGGGTGACTTACTTCACTCTGTGTGACAGTCTCTAAGTCCATTCACGTCTCTGCAAATGACCCGGTTCTGTTCCATTTTAGGGCCAAGTGATATTCCACGGTATATATAAACCACCTCTTCTTTATCCATTCCTATGTTGAACATTAAGGTTGCTTCTGTGTCCTGGCTATTTTGAATAAGGCTGCAGTGAACGTTGAGGTGCAGGTATCTTTTTGAATTATAGTTTTCTCTGGATGCTGTGTAAAATAGGTAACCAATGAAAACATACCGTATAGCACAGGAAATTCTACTTAATGCTCTGTGGTGACCTAAATGTGGAGGAAGTCCAAAACTGGGGTGGGGGAGGGCGGGAATACGTATATGTATTGTGTTAGTTGCTCAGTCATATCTGACTCTTTGCGACCCCATGGACAGTAGCCGCCCAGGCTCCTCTGTCCATGGAATTCTCCAGACAAGAATACTGGGGTGGGTTGCCATTTCCTCCTCCAATGCATGTCTATGGCTGATTCATTTTTGCTGCTCAGCAGAAACTAACACATTGTGAAGCAACTATACTCCAGTAAAAATTAATTTAAAAAATGTTAATTAAAAGAAAATGAGGAGAAGGAAATGGCAAACCACTCCAGTATTCTTACCTGGAAAAGTCCATGGACAGAGGAGCCTGGCGGGCTGCAGTCCATGGGGTTACATGACTGAGCATGTGTGCACAAGGGTGGAGGGAGATGGGTTGGTAGCAATAAACTGATAGAACTAAAAAAAAAAAGAAAACGAATGTTTGATGGGTTATTTTGAATAGAGACAGCAAGAATTGTTGAATTTTGCAGAGTTTTAAGAGGCAATAGCATGGGAGAGCCCAGAACAAGATGGTAAGTCTAGATGTCAAGAACCTGGAGGCTAATTCCGTTTCTGTAACCTTGAGCAAGTGTCCTCACAAGTTGGCTTTATTCCCCTCTGCCCTGGAATGACAAGGTGGTGAAGAAGCTCTGGCTTGTAGTGCATTTGCCATGACAGCCCGTGAGCCCCCTGAGAATTTCAGAGGAAAGGAGAGACTGAGTGGACGTGGTCAGCCCTACAACAGCCCAGTGATCAAAGCTAGAGATCCCAGCTCACTGGCCGCAAACACAGCTTTGTAGGCTCACTCCAGCCTAAAGAGAAGACTACGAATTGGCTTGTCAGCAGAAACCAGCTAAGCTATATTCATTTTTCTTTTTCTACCTTCAGTATTCTTATTTTCTGCTTAGTCTTGAGCTTATTTAATTCTGCTATGGAATTTTAAAAGCTAGGCATTTCTATGGCAGTTCTTATATTTGGTGAGAAATGATGAATACACAAAAGGCTTCTGGCTTTAAAAGCATTAGATATTTTGAAGTGGCTGTATATATTGATAGATATAATCCTGAATTTTGAGCAAAGAAGATCTGAAAGTTCTATTCCTTGACCTGTAAAACAGAGAAAATAGTAGTCATTCTCAAAAGACTCGTTGCTACTTAAGGACTTATCCATCATTGTGTTAAATAGCAAACAAAAAAGTTTGGAGCAGACATGTTTATATTCAACTAGATAAGCCACAATAAAACAACACAATTTGATTTAGTTATAAAATTCAGAAATATAGACAGATCTGCTTAAATGCAAGTTAACACAAATTTGAAGTATGACTTACTTTTTGAAATGATAATGTTTTTAATGGAATTTTACTTAATTTGAGAAAGAAATGAAATTTCTTCTTGAGAAACAAAAGAAATTTGCAGATATTATTTTATCTACATTTTCAGTTGCAAATATGTATCAGCTTGATTTTCAGATAACTGATCATTGAGACTTTTTCTTCAAGTAAATGCATGTGAGTCCTAGAATATAGGGTCTTTATTCCCTGAAGAAGCAGAAAATGCCTCAATAAATTTGTCTCTTCTTCTTTGAGTCAGCTTGCATTTCAAAATTTTATACTTTTTTTTTCTGGTTGAGGATTTATTTGTGTTCCTGTTAATGTGAAGAGATTGGGGCTTTAGTTGCAAATCCATCAATTCTCAAATTGTGGGGTTGGAAACAGGGATGGGGAGATCAAAGGAAGGTGAAAAACAGAAAATACAGAAGAGAAAAGATAAGTATATAAGACAAAAATATAAGATAGCTTACAATTGTTAAAAGAGATTCAAAAGTAAAATAATAAATAAATAACAAAAGAGGTTCTGTTTCTCAATTGAGAATTTTAACTATGCTGCTTTGCAAATTATTCATGTTAACCTAAAAATGATAAGGAGCCACAGTTTTTATGCACTTTTCCTGGGGCTTCCCTGGTGGCCCAGACAGTAAAGAATTTGCCGTTAATGAGGGAGACCCAGGTTCAAATCCTGGGTTGAGAAGATACCCTGGAGAAGGGAACGGTTACCCACTTCAGTATTCTTGCCTGGGGATTTCCATGGACAGAGCAGCCTGGTAGGCTACAATCCATGGAGTTGCAAAGAGTCAGACACGACTGAGTGACTAATGCTAACACACACATGCATTTTTCCTACCCCCAAATAAACAATATTAATGAGAATTCTGATTGGTCATGGATATATCTGATCCTGGAGGAAAGGGTAGTCTTGTTGAGCATGTGCAGGAAGAAGGGGTCTTTGTGGGTTACATACTCTCTCCTGCAGGGTCAAGTGCCTCTCAACAGATGGCTCCATGATTGCGTTTCTTACCAGGTGAGTGTCCCCTCCATGTCCACTCACAATTCCCAGGAGCTGCTTTGTTACCAAAAAAACGAAATTTCAAGACTTTCATGATTCTCCCAGTTTGACAGCTGTGGGATGTCTCTTAATTACACATCATTCTGTGCACCTGTCTGGGATTTTTAAACAAATCTTCCTTGATGGCAGTTCACATTGAAGTTTCTGTTTTGCATATTACTGCCATCCCAATTATATTTATATCTGAAGAGCAGGTTCAATAGGTGAGGCACTGCAGATCATTTTAAAGAATTCCATTCATTTGGAATTGAACAAAATAACTGTTTGGCCAAGTATGCCCCCAACAAAATAACACTTCTGTAAAATCTCCATCACCAAACGAAATATTTGGACAAATAATCTGGTAAATGCTGCACACTATCTACCACTCCTGGTTAGCCACAATGCACATTAATAAATTGAAGCTCTGAGAAATACTTTATGAAAGTACCCATTTCACTGTATTTAATCCAGAGTTTCTCAGTCACTTCAGACTCCTTTCTGTAGTAGACCTTATTTGCATGCTGTGTAACAGTTTTGGGAGGCATAATCTTTAATGAAGGCTGGCCAAGGTACTCCAGAAATTAAAGGAATTAATATATGATATGGAATATGTATATACAACAAACAGGCTTCCCAGATGGCACATTAGTAAAGAATCCACTTGCCAATGCAGTAGACCAAGAGAGGCAGGTTTGAGCCCTAGGTTAGGAAGATTCCCTGGAGTAGGACATGGCAATCCACTCCATAGAAGGGAATGGCAACTCACTCCAGTATTCTGGCCTGGAGAACCATGTGGACAGAGGAGCCCGGCAGACTACAGTCCATAGGGTCCCAGGTTGGACACAACTGAAGTGACTTAGCGTGCAAGCACATTCTTGCCTGAAAAATCCCATGGATATAGGAGCTTGGCAGGCTACAGTCCAGGGGCTGCAAAGAGTTCAGTACAGCTGACTGTCTGCACATGCACACACACATACACACACAATATAACAAACAATGGCCAAGATCAAACAGGGGAGACAAGATATATGTTTATCCCATATTCTAACCCCACCTAACATCCCATATTCCAAACTGGCTAACAGAAAGATTGAAATCCCTAACACTACTGCCTAGAAATTGTGGGGCAAAATGAGCAAGCAAAGTTCAGCATTAATATGTTTTTGGTTTATAAGCCAAAATACTACTAGAATTTTCCTTGACTACCCTTAGATCAAGTAGTACCCTTAACCCTTAGATCAAGAAGTAAAATTTATTATATCATAACTTCCAATACCCAAACTACAGTAACCCAGATTATTGCTCATATTTTTAAAGCCAATGAAATATGTTCCAGAGGTTGTCAGGTTGACCAGTTGACCAAGTCATAGTACATGGTCATAAGACTCCAAATTGACTTTAGACTTAGGGTCCATAATCTATGCTTCAGTTTCTTTAAAGAAAAAATTTATTAAAATGCGACTCCAAATCAATGAGATGCCATGTCAATTTTTTAAAAAAAATCAAGTCCTCCTAACCAGGGAGATTCATCTGGCTGCTGTTTCCTAAATAATATGACGAAATCAGAACAGTCACATCTTCCATGCACCAGCACGTTGGAGAGGTTGCTAGAAAACATAGATATTTTTAGTCCTGTGTTACAGCTGAAGATCCAATCACACAAAGACTTTATATTCAGTGAGACTGAATTTTCTTTCTTTTTCCAAGCTACCTTGCTTAGTGAAATTGGGCAATTTATCACACAATGGCCTGCAGCAAATTTAGTATATGCAAGTGATTAGTTTGCCTCTTCCCCACACAGCCTTGATGTAGTTGGGGAAGAGCTGCAGCAGCAAAAGAAGGTCACTTATAACACAAATCCTCTGGGGAACCGTTAATGGGCTATTGACCCTTCTCTACTTTAGGTTGATGTGTCATATTTGATTCTGGTTTCTTGAGATGAAATTTCCAAGTGCTGATGGTTCAGGCCTATACAAGATGGGTTTTTCTATCAAGTTTTAAGCACCATATTATTCACACCATGAATGGCAGGTGCCACGTTGATTGGATTGGAGATAAGTTTACCATTTCTAGCTGGCCCAGGGCAAAGGAAAAATATGCTATTGACAACATTGGTTAATAACCAAGAGCAAATTATATCTTCACCCTTGCATTTAACACATTTCCCTCTCTCCCTCTTAGCCTATTTCCACAAGATCTGGGACACTAAGTCAACATTTTTGGTATGGTGTGCCCCTTGGGTCTATTTTTATACTAAATTAAATGAGTCCCTTTTCCACCAACTAATGACTCACTGCTTCACCATCAAAAAGTCTATGGCAAATGTAAAACTATTTCAGATAAAATGCTAGGTTCAATTAACAATCCCTAATGGAAAAGAATCAGTGCAAACAATCAGAAATGTTGAATGGGCTTATGGATCTTATTTTTTAATTTAAGATGTGACTGTGCTATGCTTAGTCACTCAGTCATGTCTGACTCTTTAATACCTCTAATAGAATTACCTTTATACATTCCAAGAGCAGAGATTAAGTTGACAGACATTTAAGAAGTGTAGTCAAACCAGTGCATCATCCATGTATGTCATTTTCTGTGGCAGTGGCACGGAGACCAAAAGGAACACTTTGAGAGGTTGAAGGAAGCCAGAGTAGGGATGAAATGCTTTTCCTGGCTCAATTGAACACCGACAATAAGAAACTATTATTGGAAGATGGTAGGGGTTTTTTGAGGTGGAATAAAAATGTGAGGGTAAACAAGGTGGAAAGACAACCCTCAGAATGGGAGAAAATAATAGCAAATGAAACAACCGACAAAGGATTAATCTCCAAAAGCTGCTCATGCAGCTCAACACTAGAAAAACAAGCAACCCAATCAAAAAGTGGGAAGAAGACCTAAACAGACATTTCTCCAAGGAAGACAATCAGGTGGCTAGTAAACACATGAAAAGATACTCATCATGGCTCATTATTAGAGAAATGCAAATCAAAACTACCATGAAGCATCACCTCACACTGGTCAGAATGATCATCATCAGAAAAATCTACAAACAATAAAGGCTGGAAGGGGTGTGGAGAAATGGGAACCCTCTTGCCCTGTTGGTGGGAACATAAACTGATACAGTCACTATGGAGAACAGTACGGAGATTCCTTAAAAAACTAGGAATAAAACTACCATAGAATCCAGCAACCCCATTACTAGGCATATGCCCTGAGAAAACCACAATTGAAAAAGACACATGTACCCCAATGTTCACTGCAGCACTAATCACGATATCTAGGACATGGAAGCAACCCAGATGTCCACTGACAGATGAATGGGTAGAGAAGCTGTGGTACATATATACGATGGAATATTACTCAGCCATAAAAAGGAACACATTTGAGCCAGTTCTAATGAGGTGGGTGCACCTAGAGCCTATTCCACTGAGCAAAGTAAATCAGAAAGAGAAAAATAAATATCATATAGTAATACACACATATGGAATCTAGAAAGGCAGTACTGATAAAACTATTTTCAGGGCAGCAACAGAGGTGCAGACTTATAGAACAGACTTGTGGACACAGTGGGGGAAGGAGAGGGTGGGACAAATTGAGAGAGTAGCCTGGAAACATATACACTACCATATGTAAAATAGAGAGCCAGTGGGAATTTGCCATATGACTCAGGGAACCCAAACCATTCTTCTGTGACAGTCTAGAGGGGTGTGGGATGGGGTGGGAGGCGAAAGGAAGCTTCAAGAGGGAGGGGACATGTATACCTATCGCTGATTCATGTTGATGTATGGCAGGAGTCAACACAATATTGGCAAGCAATTATCTTCCAATTAAAAATAAATAAATTTAAACTAGAAAAAAAATAAATGTAGGGGAAGGGAAAGAGAGGGAGAAATAGAGGAGGAAGAGGACATAGTAGGTGAAAGGAAGGGCCTGAATGGTGCAACAAATATGCAGTTGGTCCTGGTTACTCACCCTGGAGGAACATGCAGTGGAAGCACTGAAGAAGCAGATTTTCCTCGGATTTACCACCTCCCACTCTAGAGCTATGGAAGCAGGAGATATGCATAAGAAGATGGGTACATTGGAAGTCAGCCACAGAAGGTGGAAAGCAAGTTTCCTTGAATTTTCAAAACCTCCAGCTATGGTAGCAGATGTAGAAAACAGGTATATAACAAGCTCTCAATTTCTTGCAGCCATAAACTTATTGTGAAATCACCGATTTAGAAAGAGGGAGGTTTTCACTCTCCAAGACTCACTAAATTACTGAACCAGGCCAATTTATGATCTTCCATGTGTTGCTGCAAAGAAAATTCTCCCTGCAGGTAAGCTGTCTATCTTGAGCCAGAGATATTAGAAGCAATTTTATGAGCAGGATCATTAATTATGACCTATGAAATTTTAATAGGTACCTTCTTCGGATCCTGTGTAGGAGCTAAGATCAAAGTGGCTGCAAACCATTGACACACACTTGGTCACCAGAAAGTCTGGCAAGCTTCCAAGGATTTGAGATCTCAATGTACTTATTACTTCTGTTGCTTATGTTTTGTTAAAGGCAGCATATGTGAAAAATATATATGTACATATATGTGCAAATATATGCATATATATAGATACACACAAACACATATATATGTACATGCACATATATTGCAGCTTCTATAGAATTTCATTTAGTAAATCCTGATGGTTGTACTAGATCTCATTTATTTTTTATATTTGTATCTCTAAGGAGTACTACTTTTCTTTCTTAATTATAATTAAGAGATGGTATGGTATAGCAAAAAGATAAATGAATGTGAAATGACCTACATTTGTTCCAGGTCTGTCATATAACAGAACATGTCGTCGGGTAACTGCCTTAACTGATCTGGGCTTCAGTGTCTATTCACATAAGACACGGGTGTCTCATTCTTTCTTACACCTGTGAGACACTGGTGTTCCACGAGAGCTATTGGAAAACAGGGCTCCATGTTTATTAACATGTTTGTCTTTCAGATCTAAGATTCCATGGATACATGCTTCTGTTGGTTCCAGGAAAATGGGGATAATAACAGTACCTGCCCCTAGGCTTGCTGTGAAGACAAAATAAGATAATCTGTGCAAAGCACCTCAAAGGGTCTCTAGCTTACAGTACACATCTCAGACATGCTCATTCTTATTATCTTTATTATTTCTTCTACATTGGAAAAAAGCAAGGCACTTGTAAAGAAACGTTGGTTCAAAATGCTCTAAAAAGTGGAATAAATAAAATGAAAGATCCATCATCTGGCATGTTGGGTGCTACTAAAATCGTATAGCGACATTACTAGACGCTGCAGGTGTTACATGTGATAGGAGCTTGTGCCTGTTCTTTCAAATTTAATACTCTTTTGTCCCGAGCACATGGAGAATGAAAGCTCCCCAAATAAAAAGAAAACAAAAGGAAAAACAGGTGCTCCTAAATGCCCCTGTTAGGGTCCCATTAAAATTGGCTGCGGGATCTAAGGACTTAGAGGAGACATCAAAATCGTGAAACTAGTCTGGCTAGTTCTCTAGAGACCAGGCTGGTCAGATGAATAGTCAAACAGACTGTGCTTTTCTATATATGATAAAAGTAATCAGAAATAATATTTGTACTCATGAAATTCTTGAGTCTAGCTTTGACATTCCCTTCTGTTTGTCTAGAAAAAGTTTCCTTTGCCTAAACCACATTAAAATTACAAATTACTATCAAAATCCTTTAGCTGTCTGTATTGCAAATCAACTGTACTTCAATAAAACAAATCGTTTAGCTGTCTGGTTAAAATTATTTCAGCTTTTTTTTTTTTTGATGAATAACTTACTGATCAAGGCGTTATTTTCTAATCAGGTCTCATATGTCAGCAGTGTGTCAAATGGATGTCTAGCATACTCCATAGACTGGGTTTCCTTGATAGTCTAGCTCAAATCCTAGCTGTGTGAGTGTCATCATGTTCAATCCTTATCTTCTCTAGACTCTTTCACCAGCACTGCCAATGGCCTCTGACTGTGATCTAGGGTCCTGTGAGTTCCACAGCCATCCTGATGGGGTCAGAAGGTCAACCTCAGCCCACAGTGGCAGGGAAGCCACTAAACCTCATCTCTGTTACCTCTCTCCACCCCACCCCCCATTTCCTGGGGCCTGGAGCACAGACTGGATTTCTGCCTTGATCTCCCTCCAGGCCTCCAGTCTCAGTAGAGCTGAAGTTATATTCTCCCCAAACTGCTAGAATGCATCTGTACATCCCAACCCAGGGCTGAGCATGTGCTGTGAGTGGTCTCAGCAGCCACCAGGCAGGCTGTGCAAGCACAGGCTCCTGGGAGGGCAGGTGCCTTGTCCAGGTCTACACGTCTGGGCTTACCCAGCTATGGACCAGGCTCAAGGATGCCTCACACTGATCCTTTGCAAAGATCAGTCTCTGAACCGTTTCATGTCTCCAAGCCCTTGTCACCACCAGCCTGGGCTATCGATAACCTCTGCAAGCCCCTGAGTGGATCACTAAGGCTATTCCAACTGTGGAAATTTAGCGCCTTCTCCCCACCAACTAAATTACCCCCCTCAGTGTTAGGAAGTTGCTGACAAGCTCTCCTTCCTTTATGCAATGCTAACATAGATTTTTAAGAACTTATCCTTTCATCCTTTCACCTTCCATGCCTACTTCTATGTATGGACGTGGCCAATCCTTGTCATGCCAAGGGTCACTCCTACCCTCGATGATCCTTTCATATCCCTGCCCCATATCCCACAGCCTCTGGAAAATGCACTCCAGGGGAAAATGGGACGTCAGATAGGACAAGTAGCTGTGTTACACTGATTTCTTCAATGAATATAATCAATGACTACTCACAGATGGTGTTTCATAGCCATCTATATTTTCAGGTAGAGGAAGAATCTTTGACTGGCTTACCTTGCAGACCATTGAGTGGATAAAATGAGATTAAGTATAGAAAACCACTTGTCAGCTCTCAAGTGCCATATGAATACCATTATTCAATGTCATTGAGGAATATCCACTCATTACTAATTTTAGTTCCTAATATGATATTGCACTTATTTATTCAGCTTATATAATAGGTACAAAATTGTCAGCATTTATAAAGGCACAAAAAGAGAATGTAACTTTCTATTTCAACACCTCACTCTAATCTCTGCTTTGAACGCTATTCCACCAGGTGACCGAGAGCTCAACTTCTGTCAGGCTTTTAGTCATATTGGTGTTTCTGGACTTTTCATGATTTCCCCTTCTCCATTCTCCCCAGGGTTCCCTTGAGTAGTGGGGGATCTTATCTCACCTCTAGGCTGCAAAGAGAGGAGATAGGAGAGAGCTCTCCATTTTAGGCTGATGTCACCCTTGTTTCTGATGCTTGAGTTCCTATCAGCCTTCAGTTCATGACCGGTGCACCGTGTCCACCCTCCCAGGCCCTCAGGTCCACTCTCTGACACTCCTTCTCCTGGGCATGAGAAGCTGGCGGGGGGCGGGGGGCAGTGGTGCGCTGCTGGAGATTTGAGGAACTGGCCCCATGCGCTGAAAAACACCCCTGGTTATTTCTAGTGCCCTAGTACTTCATGATAGGGGAACACCCAGGATCAATTTTTGTTTTCCAACTCATCTCTATCTCCACAGCCCAAGGAAATTCTTAGCAAGACAAAGAAAAGGAGAGAGTCCTACAAAAAGGTCATCAAGCACCAAGTCTTTTGTTTGGAAAACAGAAACTTTGGCCTCAAACTCCAACGCCCAAGCACTTGAGCCTAATGTTCCTTCCTCAACTCGGAGCCCTGATAAAAACTTAAACTTGCTTTGAAGAGTTTATCGTTCACTGCTCCTTTTCTCAAACCACAGAAAGGGTCCTAAAGTGAAAGAAAATGTCTTGTATCTGAATTGTGTGGAGCTGACTTAGGGACATGAATTTTTAGAACTCATTCAATTTTGTGTGTAACATGTGTTTATTTTCTTACAGGTAAATTATACCTCAATCAAGTTGATTGAAAATATTCAGATAGGGACTTCTCCTATCTGAAAGGTTAAGCTTCCGCTGTCCAACACAAGGGTACAGGTTCAATCCTCAGTCAGGGAACTAAGATCCCACATACCTCAGGGTGCAGCAAAAAATTAAAAAAAAAAAAAAACAAATCAGTAAAATTTGTTTAAAAAAAAAAGAAAATATTCAGATAAATGTGAACACACACACAGAGGAAGGTATTTAAATATTACCCTTTTACATTTATCTGATCAGTTTTGTCTTCTTTCTTAATAAACAAATCCTAACTACATTGTAGCATTAAAATATGACTTCTCCAAAAAAAAAAAAATATGACTTCTCCAACTCGATTCTTTTCCTTATGACATTCTCTTGATTGCCAATTTCTTTTTATTTTAGAACTACATCAAATATACTCCCTTTATTCCCCATTTTTCCTTTTCGCAATTCTGATTTTATTGGTGTGTGCTCGCTACTTTATTTCTGCTCTGAGTATAAAATACAGGCTGCTGTGGTTTGTTTCATAGACATCTGTACTGAGCTATACGAATGACAGCACACTCCAGAGGCTACTCAGGTATGTTCTCAACACAGTATTTAAGATCCTTGGAGTGAAAAAGAAAGCGATTAGACAACAATGTCTCTTTCACAGGCATCAGAAGTTTAGTTTTCTAATACAATGGCTGTTTCTCTGTGTTGAGGCCTTTTTTCTGATAAAAAAAATATATGAATAACCGGCATTTTACAAGCGTCACCAACAAACTACATTAAACAATCATTTTTGTTCTCAAATGATTTGACTGCTAAGAACATGAAACATAAAAAGTGTCTGTATTTCTGGTTTGTCATAGAAGAAGTGTTGTGTATCTATTTGCATTCATAATTGAAATGATGGATTCTGAGGTCCTACTCTATTTTTCAATTCCACGATTTTAAGTTGGGAAAGAGTATAACAAAATGTCATCACAGGAAAATATCACATTTCCTTTTCACATATAATTGTTCAAGGTAGAGTTCTCAGTGCATCAGTATTATGTAAATCATAGCATAGATGTTTATTTAAATAATCGAATCATTGAAAGGTCACTGCAAATCATCTTTGTTGCTAGTTCTCTCAGAACAATGCGGGTCACCAGTGAGTGCCAATCTTTCTCCAGGGAGTTTGAGAAGATCCAGGGTTTTGGAACTAACTGATAACGTCAGAAGGCTATGAGTAGGCAAATCATGTAAGAAAGTAGACTTTGAAAATTATGACATGCCTCATGTAAAACCGACATAAGTATCATCAAAATCATTTATTAAACAGCCAATTCAGCATGATGTTCAGCTTCTATCTTCCAAGAGAAACTGCTGCCAATAAATAGCTTCTCACTGGATCATCCTTGGCAATCACAATCCTCCAGTGATTACAAAGGGCTATCTGAATTTGGTGAAGTACATTTGGACTCCTGGCAGATATATGTCATTGGCACATGCAATATCAATTGTTTTCTTTTGGCACTTTCAAGTCTAAATTACTTTTAAGACTCCAGAGATGAAGAATCAGACAATGTCCATTGACTCTGATCTATCACCAGGAAAAATGTTACTCTCAAACTATAAATACATTAGTTGCTTTATATCATTAGGGATAATGATGAATGTTATTACTACTACCACTATTAACACTATGCTGAGGTCCTAAGTCAGTCATAATTAATAAATCAATGGCATCACATGATCAGTATTTAGTTTCTTTATTAAATATAACGATGAAAATGAGGCAAAGCACAGGAGCCCAAGTATTGATAGCACTGGGATATAAGATGGGTGAGTCGTGGAAGTAATAGCCCACAGGGCTGCAGCCAAATCTCATGTCTCCATACGGAGCAAGCATTTTTCTCTGTGATTACCACACTGTGATTCTGAAGACTTCTGAATTATTTTCAAGGTAGCTTTGAAATATCCTCAAGTCAAAGTTGAAACAGTAACCGATTTAATTAGTAAGTTAGCCTTATACTTAATCTAAACATTCCATACTCCAGAGAACCAAATATTATGATTGATTTTTACTTTGTATTTGTAAAGGTACAGGTAAAGTAAAAAGAGTCAATGCAGAATATAATTCTCCTTCTTCAATGTTAGATGTCCATCTCCTTAGAAAAACTTAAATTAAGTCTATCTCTTGGCAGAATGGACACTAAAAGTTGCCTCCAGTCTTCAGTTCTCATTATTGAGAGAGCATTAAGCTCGAATTCTTTAAACAACTCATCCAATAATTTTCAAGTCATAGACTATAAACAAAATCAGGACTTGCTAGATTCAAATACATGCAAAATTATCATATGTGATTTCCATGTAGAATCCATTATCTTGGTTGAATATTAAAATATATTTCCTCTAAAAGGTATTTCATATATTTTAATTTGTCTCATTTTGAGGGCTTGATAGAAGTCTCCTGAGACTTTTTTCAGGTAAATATTTTTGAAAATAAAAAGGCTTTGACTTGAAATAAAAACCCTTAGGGTTTTCATAGTTGAAGGAACTTTGAAAATGTGAGTCTTGAAAGAAAGAAAAAATTAAATTTGGCCAATCAGTTTAACAATATCATAGCATTACTTTTATGGGTCACTGAAACCCTGGATGATTCTGTGGTATTCCCGGAGAAACTAAAAAGAGAAATTGATTGGGTTATGCATGGCCCACCCACTCCCAAGTAGTTCACTGCAAAGTAATGCATATTGGAAAAGGCCATTCAAAGCTCCCGCACACTAATGGGTCTGATGGGCTCTGAATGAGCTGGCACTTTTCACGAGAAAGATCTAGGCATTGTTATGAACAGCACAATTAAGATGTCTGCTCAGTGGGCTACACCGGGCCAAAAAGCAAATAGACTGCTTGGATGAATTAATAAAGGGAGAGATAATGTAGAATTATTATAATGGCCTTGCATAAACCTTGATGAGTGGGGGGAGTTTCAATGCTTCCTGCCTAAATTTAGAGGAGTAAATCAGCTTCTCCCATCATGGATCATTTGACTCATTTCCAGAGGAACTCTCTGGGTACCATTTTGCTGAATCTGGGAGGCAGTAGCCAGGTGCCTTGTAACATCAGAAACATCATTCTTACCACATCTGTTTGGCTGCTGATGCCTTTGGATGGGTTCTGCTCACCTATTTTCTTCTGACTCAGCTTAGGCAAACTTCCTGCCTGTTTATGGAGTGTCATGAAAGTTGGGAAGAGGAAATGGGATGGCATACAGACGTTGAACATCCCAGGAGCAACATATCTATAAACATTTCAGGCATTTATAACCCTATCTTGGAGATGGGTTCAAAAAGTTTTCAGATGCTTTAAAGCTTCTTCCAACTTTGATAAAATGTTTCTCCCTGTAAACTGTAATAAACCCATTTCATCTAAGCCATAGCTCCCCTTTTCAATGGTCCTTACTTCAGAGTAAGTAGAAAAAAAAAATAGATATCTACCTAAAGTAAGCATAATTGGGATCCCTCAAGACACTTCCTCTGTGAGAAATTCACCTTCCTTTAAAAACCTTACAAGATGGAGGGTCGGGGGCAGGGAGTTTCAAGAGGTAGGGGGCATATGTATACTCATGGCCAATCCATGTTGTTATAAGGCAAAAATCAACACAACATTGTAAAGCAATTATCCTCCAACTGGTGTCTCAGACAGTAAAGAATCTGCCTGCAATGCGGGAGACCTAAGTTTGATCCCTGGGTTGGGAAGATCCCCTAGAGAAGGGAATGGCTACCCACTCCAGTATCCTTGTCTGGAGAAGTCCATGGGCAGAGGAGCCTGGACATCTACAGTCCACAGGGTTGCAGGAGTCAGACACGACTGACAGACTAACACTTTCACGTACACTAAAAATAAATTTTAAAAAAACTATAAGAATATAAAAGAAGACACAATCTCATATATTTTAGATCCATTCAGGTTTCCTACACAACTGTCTCCAAGGGTCACACACATCTATGACGGCTGTACTACTTGTGCATGCAAGTGTGTGTGTGTGTGGTGTGTGTGTATCCTTAGTTTTGTGTTATTAAAGGTTCTCCCCAGCAACTCAGTCAAGAAGTAAATTTCCACAGAAAATATTGAGAGCAGATACACTGAAGTTGCTCTTGGTCATCAAAGGAGCTGTAGCAAATTCTCCCATCAGGTTATTCACAGAGTTTAAAGCATTTTTTACTTAAAGCTGTTTAGAATCTAATATCTCATATGATCCTAAAACAATCCTGAAAAACTTAAAACTTGAAAAAACAGAGTCCTAAAAAAGTTAGGTGATCTCACTGGGTCATTTGAAATTTTGGGCATCCAAATAGAGATTAATACCTCCACTTTTAGTTCACTAGACCTTTAGTTCACTCCTCCAATTGTTACTGGTACAGAAATTGAGAGTAAGTGTGTATAAAGTTTTTATAGCAGTTTGGCATTGCTATGACAACCATTGGCATTCCCTGATAACTCAGACGGTAAAGAATCTGCCCACAATGCAGCAGGCCTGGGTTCGATTCCTGGGTCAGTAAGATCCTCTGGAAAAGGAAATGGCAACCCACTCCAGTGTTCTTGCCTGGAGAATCCCAGCGACAGAGGAGCCTGCTGGGCTGCCGTCTATGCAGTCGCACAGAGTCGGACACGACTGAAGCGACTTAGCAGTAGCATCAGCATAAGGTAGAGATACCTAAGTTTGTATATCAATTTCTTAAGATTAACAGTTGTAACCTTCAGGTGCACCAAGAGAGGGCAAGGGATAGAATATCCTAGAGATCTAGCAAATTAAATCCTGAAAAACTTTTGTTGGTAGTTTATACACCTCTGATTCTTGAAGTAGGAATGTGCTGCTGGTTATTTCTATCAGATAGGAAAGAGTTAATATCCACTTTTTGGAGAAATGTCTACCGAAATTCGAATGCAGAGTGGGGTCTGAGTGTGGTTCTCCAGAGCCTATCGATAAAAGAAATGCAGAACAGCATTGATCTCACTGCTGCCGAAGTGCCCAGGTTTCGATCTATGGTCATATTGACCCCATTCCCAGAACAAAATGTAACAAAATTTACACAACAGCAGTATCAAATGGCCTCATCGATGCCATCTGTGATGATCAAGGAGAAGTTGATTTTCAAGTTTGTCAATACTTCTGTTGAAAACACTATAGTTCCTGTCAAAACAGTGCTGGGAGAGAATAATAAGAAACATTTGATAAGCAACTTTTTTTCTCTCTCTAGTGACAATGTCACACATATTCCCCCCAACACAGTTATAGTAAAAAGATTTTAAGAGTTCCTGGGGGAAGGGGGCAAATATAATGCTGAAATCGATTATGATTCTTACATTAAAATGATACATTTCAATGTATATGTATAAGTGAATCACTTTGCTGAAAACATGAAACCCACACAGCATTGTAAATTAACTATACTCCGATAAAATTAAATAATGAATAATCTACCTTAGATCTGAACCCAATCCTTGTTCATCTGTATATGTGCCAGAGTCCATGATGTTACAATCAGTCGGCACTTGTGCAACTTGTTCATTGCTTTTTTTTTTACTTTAAACAAAACTCAGCAAAGTAAAAAAATAAATAAATAAAGACTGTGTGTTTCACATGTTTCCATTTAGTCACAGAAAGATGTTTATAATATGCTGTCAATAAGAGACAGGTTATAAAATTGTATCCATAATGCAATTCAATTTTGCTACTGTATATGCACTGGGGGAAAAAAATCTGAAAGAGACACATCCCCAAAATTTAACAGTGGTGTCCTCTAACCACCTTTAACAGTGGTGATGTTATTATTATTATTGATCCTTTTTCTTTTGCTTGTTGTTTTCTAATATTCCCCTCATAAGCATGATTTTCTATTTTCCTTTTTTAAAAAATGGAAGAAGAGGAAATATTTTTACCTGCTTCTGAGCTGGTACAATGATCTATCAGTAAATAATCTGCCTTCAACATTTCTGCAAGTAGGAGCTCATCCAAAACACTCAAAATTTTGCTGATGTGTGACGGTGAGGGTCACAGGGAAGACAAGACGTTTGCTTCCCTTCCTTTCCCAGGCAGAGAGTCTTTAGAAGTATCAGCACAAGAAGTAATCAAATAACTGAAAGAATATAAAATAATAATGTATGTGTGAAAGTATAGAATTCCCTCAAAAGTAAGTCAAAACCTCTGTTCTTGAATAGATAAAAAAAGAAAGTCTGGAGACCTTGAAGGACTGTTTCTGATTAGCAGGGCTACAGGTTCTAAAATCTGAGAGACCTAAGTTTGATTTCTGTCACCACCACTAATGAGCAGATTGTTTCACATCTCTGAGTGTCAGTTTTCTCTTCTGTAAACTGAGGAAAATAATAACCATCTCATAGAGATTTAAAATAACCATTTCAGAATCTGTGCTAAAAGTTTATTACATTGCTTTACACATGTTAAGCCCTCAGTAAACAGTTGCCATAAAATTACTGTTAATCAAGAAAGGTTTTCCTCTTGTTTCCTTCAAATTCTCACTGTGGCCAACACCCTGCTTGCTTCTCTGTCCTTTGGGCATAAAGGGCAAGCCATTTCTCCTTCTCCACTGATACTTCCTTTAGGAAAAATGGAAGGCAAGTTATTCCACCTCCATCATAACCAAAAAGGACTTGCCAGGTGCTCAGGGGTAAAGAATCTGCCTTCCAATGCAGGGATGTGGGAGACATGGATTTGGGGTGGGTAAGAACCCCTGGAGGAGGAAATAGCAACCCACTCTGGTATTTTTTTCTGGGAAATTCCAAGGACAGAGGAGGCTGTCAGGCTACAGTTCATAGTGTTGCAAAGAGTTGGACATGACTGAGCACACATGCCAGACTCTATAACCAAACATCACGGTCTAGTACATTCAGAGGAAAGACAGCAAATGCAATATCTAAATTCAAAAACATATATAAATATAACGGCACTGCTTCCCAGGTGGCTCAGTAGTAGAGAACCCTCCTGCCAATACAGGAGATGGGGGTTCAATTCCTGGTCAGGAAGATGCCAGGGTGAAGGAAATGGCAGCCCACTCCAGTACTCTTACTTGGGAAATCCCATGGACGGAAAAGCCTGGTGGACTACAGTCCATGGGGTCACAAAGGAGTTGGACACGACTTAGCAATTAAAAAACAACAATTGGGAATCATAGAATGATCTGCATAATCTGCTCCCAACATTCCTGAACAAGGAATGAAGTGAAGTGAAGTGTTGTCACTCAGTCGTGTCCAGCTCTTTTCAACCCCATGGACTGTAGCCTGCCAGGCTCCTCTATCCAAGGGATTTTCTAGGCAAGAATCCTGGAGTGGGCTGCCATCTCCTCCTCCAGGGGATCTTCCCAGTCCAGGAATTGAACCTGGGTCCCCCGAAATACAGGCAGATTCTTTACCATCTGAGTCACCAGGAAAGCCCTTGAACAAGAAGGGTTTCCTCCAAAAGTAATAATAATAATAAACAAGCCATAGTATAGAAAAAAAAAGAGCATTGTGAATTTCACTTAAGCCAGTTGGGTCATGCCTAGCTCTCAGGCGCTTTCTGGTAGTCAGCTGCCCCTGAAGAAAACCCAAGTGAGAGGATTCCACTGTCACTCCTGCAAGTACAATTCTGCCAGGCAGTCAGACTTTTACTAAGTAAGTACTTGTTAGCAAGTAAGCCCCAATGTACTTCATACAATCTGTCCTGTGAACTCAGTGTACCTTTGGGCAATTAGGAGATATGATGGAATTCTAGAAGCAAATTTCTAATATTCTTACAGTTGGTATCAGGTGAGCAGTCGTCCTCCTGAATCAGTGGCTGAGCTTGGGGTCATTTGGGGTTCCATGCTCTGTGCCTAACAGTCCTGGCTATAGACATTGCTGGATTCTTTTATTATTACTATCATTAAAAACCATTGATTTTGTATTGGAGTATAGCTGACTGACAAAGTTGTGATAGTTTCAGGAGGACAGCAACAGGACTCAGCCATTCATATACCTGTATCCATTCTCCCAGCAGCTCCCTTCTCATTCAAGCTGCTACCTAACATTGAGCAGGGTTCCCTGTGCTGTACAGTAGGTCCTTGATGCTTATCCCTTTTAAATACTGCAGAGTGTACATAGCAATCCCAAACTGGTTTCTTAATCCACATTCATGAAAGAGGAGCAAAGTGTGGAAGGGATATCCTGTGAATATTTTAGCCTTTTCATGTGTTTTGCATACTTAACTTCATACTGAGAGTGCATTAAACACAGTCTAGAATAAGCCATGAATTTAACCAGCAGCAGCCTAATTTTGACATTGTCTAAGTCAATTAACATCACCCAAAGTGTCAGTGGGTGTATGGATAGTTTTCTACACAGTCTGGGGTAGCCGTTTATGGAGTGTGGCTCATCTGATAAAATGTTAGCCTACCATCTTTGGAGGATGGATTCTTGGTGAAAACAGCTGACCGTTCCTAAAATTAAACACTAAACTAACTGGTGTGTGTGTGTGTGTGTTAGTCGCTCAGTCATGTCCAACTCTTTAT
Source organism: Cervus canadensis (assembly GCF_019320065.1). Lineage (NCBI taxonomy): Eukaryota > Metazoa > Chordata > Mammalia > Artiodactyla > Cervidae > Cervus > Cervus canadensis. Next base: position 33,192,828 of record NC_057394.1, on the reverse strand, counting down.
GACCCCCTAGACTGTAGTCCGCCAGGCTCCTCTGTCCATGGGATTCTCCAGGCAAGAATACTGGAATGGGTTTCCATTTCCTTCTCAAGGGGATCTTCCCAACCCAGGGATCGAACTTGGGTCTTCCACATTGCAGGCTGATTCTTTACCATCTGAACCACCAGGGAAGCCCAAGCTAATTGGTACATAATACTCTACTCTTTTTGTACTGAAGTTTTAGAATAATGTATTAAAGACAGTAACAAAATGAAACCTAATGTATTTATATTAATTAGAAATGATATCTCTTGAGTGCCTATGTATATGAAGACACTTTTGCATCCTCCTTTCATTATACCATCTTCAGTAACCTTGACTCATTAACCCAGAGATAGATATCACTGAATTGTTCATCAATTGTTTCCAGTCTGTTGTGAAATAATCTTTGTATCTAGATTTATTTTCTAAGGTCTGATTTGTCATTTGGCCAGAATTCTCACTTTCCCAAGATACCAATGGATCTTGGTATCAAGAACCTATTTGTAAATTTACTGTTTACTTGATATCACTGAATTACCTATTCACTGGGGCGGGAGGGGGGGTCAGGGAGGAAATCAGCTATCTTTTATTTCAGTCCAAAAACTTACAGAAACTAAGACTTATTCCTTAAAAAAAATCTGTTCTCTGTTGCATTCTGCCCTAACCAAGTAAAGTAGCAGGACAATGACCGACTACATTGTCATCTTTCACTGCTACTTACATCTTTTCTTCTATGTAAGAATGTAGCAGTTTTGTGTATCTACTCTGTATCTTGTTTGTGTCCTTTGTGAGCATTTTATAAATGTTAAACTGAAACTATAAAGGCATAGTTAATACAGTGTAGCTTACAATTATATCTACTATTTTTGACCTCTTATTGTGAGCTAGACATTTTGTTAAGTACTTCACAGATATGTTATTTAATCACACACCCATTGAGGAGACTTTTGCTATCCGTATCTTATAGGTAAGTTAAGAGCTATAAGAAGTCTGTTGCCAAAGTTACCCAGCTAGGAGGTAATAGAAGTAGATTTGAGCTCAGCTGTCTGACTCACAGGGCTTCCCAGGTGGCTCAGTGGTAAAGACTCCATCTGCCAATGCAGGAGATTTGGATTCAGTCTCTGGGTCGGGAAGATCCCCTGGAGAAGGAAATGGCAGCCCACTCCAGTACTCTTGCCTGGGAAATCCCAAGGACAGAGGAGCCTGGTGGGCTACAGTCCATGGGGTCGCAAAAGAGTCAGACAGGACTTAGTGACTAAACAAGGAAAACAACTCTGACTCAGAACCAGCCCTCTGACTACCTTATACTACATTGTAACCCGTCCTTTCCCACATACATTCCTCGTGACCACACACATCTATTGTTTACAACTTAAGGCATCCTCAAGGCAGGAGCCCTTTATTTTCAGCTTCAGGTTTACAATTTGGTGAATTATAAGTGAATAAGTGACATTCCCTGAAAACATTACTTTTTAAAAAAATAGCCCTTTTGCTGGTTTTATTTCCATGATCACTTCAATAATTTATCTTGTGAAAATTTCAATATCTGTGTGTCATCATATAAATAGTAACCTAATATCTCTAAAATCCCAAAGAAAATTGTGCTTGCAAAGGCGATATCTCTGTGACTCCATGTTATGGGGGTCTTGGAGAGGATACGGACACCCCTGTAAAGATGTCGAAGGCTGACATCTGGGACTTGCCCTTAATTGTTGCAATGGAGGAGGCAAATCCAGTGAGACAGAAAGGGCATATTTGTAGAAAAACAGAGAAAGTTTTCAAAGTTTGTGTGTGTGTGTGTGTGTGAGAGAGAGAGAGAACTCTAATAAGTGTGATGTCATGACCTCTTGGAAAAAAGTGCAGAATACATACCTTGCAACCCAGGGCTAGCCCAGGGCAAAACATAATCCAGACGAGGTACACCCATGGACTCTCAAGCAGGCCTTTCTATCTGGACTTCCCTTCTCCCCAGTTCTCCTTCTTCTAAAGCTCACATAGTTCCACCCCATTAAAGCTTACTCTTAAAAAAGATATCAAATAGGCAATTAAGAAACAGTAGTGTCAAGCGTTAACAAAAACGTAGAGGACATAGTTTCATAAAAGTTTGATAAAATTTGACATCCGTACATTCTTTGTGGCCAGCAACTTATAACACTTTTCAACTGCCTTGAAAGTGTATATACCGTTAACTTGAAACATTTCATTTCTAGAACTTTATCTTAACAAATATTAACTTTTGCAAAATTTGAAACTATAACAGCATATCAGAAATTCCAAAAATAAGCTAAGTAAATAAAAATACGAAAATTGATTACCATAAATTACAACACAACCTTACACCAAAATACTAAGTAATCATTATATTGGAGAAGCATCTTATTTCTAATAAAACTTGACTTGAAAAAGCAAATTATAAATTGTATAGAAAGGTAAAATATTATCTGCATACAACAAATATAAAAGAATGTACGATCTCTGAGAATTTAAACATTATCTTCAGGTAATAAGAATACAGAGGGCTTAATTTGGTCTCCTTTGTTTGTCTGTAGCTTGTAGTTTTTAAAGTGAACATGTACTACCGTTATAATAAAAAGAGTTTCTTTTTTGTTTTAAGAAGAAAAATCTGATACTCTAGGTGTAAGTGTGAGTGGCTCTCTTACTTTGATCCCTATCTGTGATATAAAAGTGTTTTTGTTTTTTTTTTTTCAATCTGGAAAAGGAAACCTTCAGCATTTGGGACTGTGTACAAAATGATTCTCCTTAACAGACATCCTTTCAAGGATATAAACTAGCAGCTACTCAGAGGGTTCATCAGACCCCACAGGAGGCTGAGACCTCCTCCATGTGTCTCCTTATATTTGGAAGTCCCTGTGAAGCCGTTTATATCAGAGACTCCAAACCCCAGAGTTCTGAAATCTTCCCAATTTGTGCTCTGTGAACTATGACATAAATTTTGCTTACCCATAGATGATATACTGTTAAGATGAGAGGATGAAAGGATAGAAGACCTTTCAAAGAAAAAAGAAAGCTACCTTAATGTGTGTTCAGCTCCTGAGATGTGTGTTCATAGTCATGTCACACCAGATTCCCCATCAAAGCCATGCCTGGTCATGGATCCATCATCTTTGTTCAGTCTGAAAGGTCTTTTCTAACTTCTTAGCCTAGAATATTTTACTCCATCTAGAAAACCTAATCCAAACAATCTCTCTTTTAGACTCTACTTACTACATGTCCCCCTACTGTGTCCCTCACTATTTCTAGAGGGCAGAAACAGAATTAATGTCTCCTTTCTGAGTGGCTACAGCACTTTTTTCACACTGCTGTTATAAAATGAGTCAGAAAGTGATCTGACAGTAGCTTGCCATTTTATTTCTCCTTGCCCCACTCACTCATCTATTCCCATACTGGGAACATTTACCAGGAAAGGAGCAGTGAGAAAAAGAGACATAACACTATGATTTATTCAGTCCCTACTTTTCATCAGTAACCATTTGCAATAGGTGTTTTTACTTATGCTACCTAATGGTATTATCAAATCCTCCAAAAGTCATGTAGTATACACTTCACAATGGAGGAAGTAGACTCTCAAACCAGCACAGTTGCGGCTGTGGCTGAATTGTGTCTTCCCCACCCAAAGTCATATGTTGAAGCCTTACCCCAACCTCCACACTGTGTGATATAGTATTTGAAGATGCGGACTTCGGGAGAAAATTAGTTTTAGATGAGGTCATGTGAGTGGGGTCCTCATGATGGAATTAGTGCCCTTGGAAGGAGAGACACCAGAAAGAGTACTTTCTCTCTCCTCTTTGTGGGCACAGTAAGAAGGTGGCTGTCTGCAAACCAGTAACCTGGCCGTGCTGGGGCTCTAGTCTCTGAACTCAGACTTCTAACCTCCAAAGCTGTGAGTAAATACATTTCTGTTTAAGCCACCCAATCTATAGTATTTTGTCACTGCAGTCCAAGCAGACTAAGGCTGATGTTGAATACTAGAGCCAGCATTTAAATCCTGCCTTATTTTTTTCTCTATGGTATTATGACAGTGTGTTAATCACTCAGTTGTGTCTGACTCTTTGCGACCCATGGACTATAGACCACTAGGCTTCCCTTGTCCATGGAATTCTCCAGGCAAGAAAACTGCAGTGGATAGTCATTCCCTTCTCCAGGGGATCTTACTGACCCAAGGATCAAACCTGGGTCTCCTGCACTGCAGGCAGATTCTTTACCATCTGAGCCACCAAGGAAGTCTGTGCTGCCTCTCAACGTGGACTATTATATGCCATTATAATTCCAGTATTTAGCATCTGTGCTGTGCTTAGTCACTCAGTCTCGTCTGACTCTTTGCGACCCCATGGACTGCAGCCCACCAGACTCCTCTGTCCATGGGAATTTTCCAGGCAAGAATACTGGAGTGGGCTGCCATGCCCTCCTCCAGGGAATCTCCCCAACCCAGGGATCAAAACTGCATCACTTGCATCTCCTGCATTACAGGCAGATTCTTTACCAACTGAGCCACCAGGAAAGCCAGTATTTAGCAGAGTGACTGGAATATGAAAGTGAAGTCACTCAGTCGTGTCTGACTCTTTGCGACCCCATGGACCATAGCCTACCAGGCTTCTCCGTCCATGGGATTTTCCAGGCAAGAATACTGGAGTGGGTTACCATTTCCTTCTCCAGGAGATCTTCCCAACCCAGGGATTGAACCCGGTCTCCCGCACTGTAGGCAGACACTTTGCCATCTGAGCCACTGGGGAGGTCCTGGAATACAGCAAAGTAAAATTTCACAGATGGATGTTGCATGTGGAATGAATGAATGAATAATCAAATGATTATAAATAAAAAGATAAGCATTTACAGCTGAACTTTCACAGTCTAGACACACACCAGTTTACAAATATTTTTGTTCAGAGCAAACCATTTCTGATTGCCACGCAGCAAATATGTACCACTCTCTTGGTTGTAGAGAAAGTGCCAGTGTGTTCTGGGCGGTGTAAAGACTACCACTGGCATTTGCTGAGCTGTTTTGCTTAAGGAGATAAGCTTCTTCTTGGGAATCAGTCAGGAAATCTGGGAAGCTACATTAACCTTTTGAAATTATTGAATCTTGGTCTGCTTTCTTAAACTGAGAAAGCACAGAGACTTTATTTCATGCTTTGAAAATAAAACTGGACACAGCTTGTTTTTAAAGAATATAAACTTGAATTTTAGCCCATTCTTGATTATTAAATGCATAAGTTTTTCTTCTGCTTTTAGAGTGATTATTCATACTGTGGTTTACTCTGTAATCACATCAAATCTTGTTTTATTCTGATAGTGATTTTGATGCCAACACATTTCTTATCATTCTGGTATGTAAGCATTATGAAAACCAAACTTCATAATCTCCCCAACGTCATTTTTCATTGGCCATAATATTTAAATACCACCCTCAAAGAACAATCCAGAATAAGAATTTCAGAGAGTCCCAGGAGCTTTCCTGTCAGCTCATAACCTACACGCTGAGAGTTAGCAATCATTAGCACTGCAGAAACCAGTAATTGAGGACCAAGCACCACACTTGGAGACTTGGAGAACTCAGGTTTATTACACTGGCAGGCCCAGAGGAGTTAACACCTAAGCTCTGAGCCCCGAACAAAGGAGTTACAGAGTTTTTATAGACCTACTATAGTGGGCAACACTAGCTGCTAACAGGCTGGTTTAAACTAAGGGGTTTTGCATGCACGGGAACAGTGGTCAAGATGGGGAGGGGAGTGTCTGATCTTTGCGCGGACAGGCAAGATTAAGCAGGTTTGCAGGGGCTGGGCAATTGCGAAGAGCAATACAAGGGTGAGTGAGATAAGCTCCAGTTCCTAGTATTGTAAGTCCCCACTTTCTGAGACTACAGGACCTACGTGATCCAAACTTTGCAAGGAGCAAAATTACAGAGTTACAGAGGCAGAAGAGCAGGAGGTTATGTAAAATTTTAACTTTTCCTCTTCACCAGTGCATGCTTGGAGACCAGCGTTGTCAAGGAAGCACAGGATAGCTGCAATGGAGGCATGAAAGCAAATCCAGGTCTCACACATCCCTTATTCTCTTCATTAAAACTTCACTTCCTTTCATGACTATTTATATAATTCTATCTTGCAAGACAGTAATATTTATGCCTCTCTCCTAAAAATACTAATGGCTGATGTATCTCAGTCTTGTTCCTAGCTCCATAGATGTGTCAATGGGTGTGTGTCCTGAAATCCTACTCTATCATCCAACATTTTTTAAAAGATATAAATGTGAAAGAAAAGATAAAAATAAAGTAGATAAGAATCTCATAAAACAGCCGTTAGGGGACATAGCTAAAAGATTAAAGGTAAATATATATTGCCAGACATGGTAATAAGGTGGTCAGGCACTCTTGAAATTAAGCTTGGAAATGTAATATATAGAGATGAAAGGAAATTAAATATGAAACCCTGAGATACTTATTAAGCCGTCAGTGGGAATCTGGACCATGATGTCACAACTAGGAGAGGAAAGACGACGTGTGTAAAGTTGGACGAGATCCAGTTTGTGCTGTAGATTTATGCAGTTAATTTTGTCCCCTGACTGCATTCAGATGAGCATTTCTCCTAGACATACACCAAGAAAATTGCTGCATTATAGCTGTGTTAATGGTAATCAGCTTGCTAATGAGCACCAGAAGGTCGTTACACCAAAGAGAGGCTCAAAGATGTATAACCTAGAGGAAACAAGAGCGTAATTCTTCAGGGAATGCAAGTGTCTTGTTTGTAGGTCATAGATTATTTGTTTTGGTCACTGCATTGCACAGGGAGTTTAATTTACGCAGGAAAAAAAAATGAAGCCTTTTGAATTGTGAGATCAGCCCAGCTTAATTAAGAAAAGTAACACTAGATAGCTTTGAATTTGTGGTAAAAATAGACTTCTTCATCAGTAGACCTAAGATAGTCCTGTGCTGTGTGGAATGATAGTTGAGGTTATGCAAAATGTGAGATTTTATTTGTATTTATTCGTATGCCAGACATTGCTTTATGGCTTTCTGGCATGGACAAGGTCAAAACCTCTGGGGAGAAAAAGGTAAGGTTCAGAAATTAAGTCACAGTCTTGTGCAAACAATTTCAGAGTCTAAGCTTTCTGAGAGAATTAAGAGATATTTTAATGTTTACCTCAGATGTGCATTTTGGCTTCAAAAGGTTAAGTATTTACTGATACTGACAAAGGAGACTATTCACCAGGAACGCTGCTGTTATAGTTTATTAGGAAGGTCAGGGACATGACGAGGCATCCCTATTCAAGCTGGGTGGGGCCTCCCAGGAACTTGCTCCCCACTGAAGAGTTAGGGAGCTCATCAACTCCTGTATTGTATCAATAGAAACAGAATCATATCACTTGCTTAAATCATTTCAGAAGTTCTATATTTTTGTTTAATGAGTACTTTTAAATAAACTGTTTCACTAATATGCTCTTTGGGTAGCTTTTATAACCAAAGAAGGATACCTTGGAAATGAACAATGGTAATAATTTGCACCTCCCCTGTCTGCTAGTACATGGAATTCATCACCATATTCAAATAAATGTTTTTCTCATCCCCAAAAGAACAAATGAAATGGCTTCTGATGATAGATAGACAGACAGATATAGATACACACAAATATAGATGAACTGATTGCAATGTAATAAATATAACATCATACTATACTATACTATTGGAGAAGGGAATGGCAACCCACTTCATTATTCTTGCCTGGAAAATCCCATGAACAGAAGAGTTCATAGGTTCGCAAACAGCCAAACACAAGTGAGTAACTAACATACACACACACACACACACACACACACACACATATGTGCTATACTATACTATATTATACTATACTATACTATAGGCATTTTATAATTTCCAACCTTATACCTCTCAGAATGAGAAGCTCATATTTTTTAACATTTACCAATATCCTAAAATAAACATCTACTTTTGAGAAGGAAACTTCCTTTGTTCCAAATTCTCAACACCAGAGGGCCCAGTTCTAAACTTCCTCACTGCAAAGAAAACACTCTGGATTAAACCAGTGTTTTAATCGTTGGTTCCATGGTGTCATCTTTTTTCAGAACTTCTATGACATATGTCCTCTCATAAACATTCCAGCCCATCTACACAGAATAATTTCACTGGAGAATGTGTTTCCATACCAATTTGGAAAAAAAAAAAAAATAGAAAGATAAAGAAAAGATAAATGACAGCTGAGGAGTAGGGGAGGGAGGGAGGGAGAAGGGAAGGGAGGGCCCTGTGGAAGGATAGGATGGATAGGTAAGATACTTAATCTATCAGTATAACAATATGGTGTTGGGGAAATATATTTTAAAAACAAAATCTTCCGATACAGAAAACCTCTCCACAAAAATAGTAGAGCGAGAAAACACGTTTATCATTGAATAAGCATTGAACCAGAAAGCAAAGTGAATCAGAGGCAATCCACTAAGAGACGGATGTAAAGACAGAAAAGAATCTTCAGAAGATGCAAGCCACTGCATACATATTCTCGAACAGGAACTAGTCCTCAAGTCAGAGCGCTTGACAGCACCATCTGTAATAAGCGGTTCATCCTGATTTCACCTGGTAGTTGGGGTGACCATTCGTGTTGGCTAATTTTGCTTTTTCCAGAGTGAAAACACATTACTCATCTCTTTGTGACAGGAAGTAGCTTTGCAGTTTGGAATAAGACACCCACCAAAATCAGGTTCTTGTCCACTCACAGAGACTGAGAGATGGGGGCCCTGTCTCCCTTGATGTTTAAAGAGATAACCTCCCAGGTCCTTGAGAAAGACATTCCCAGGTCAGAAAGCTGAAAAAAGGCCTATCTAGTTTTCTAAAAGTTTCTTATATATTTCAAAGAGATGAAGAAGTACTTGTAATTACATGTTTTCTAAAATAAATGCTGGAGAAGGAAATGGCAATCCACTCCAGTGTTCTTGCCAAGAAAATCTCCCAGACAGAAGAACCCAGTGGGCTACAGTCTGTGGGGTCGCATAGAGTCAGACACGACTTAGTGGCTGAGCAGTGACAGTGACCAGCAGCAGACTGGGAGGGCAAAGTAAACGCTCTGAGAAAAAGGAGGGGAGGGAAATCTCTTTCCTTATTTTCATCAGGAGGAATTAAGCCTCTTATATTTGATTTGTATTTGTCCTGACACCGGGCACTACTGATTTTAACCCAAAATAAGCCCCCCTGGGTTCTCTCTGAGGTTTGGGTTACTTGCCCTGATGGAAGGGCAGGCAGGAGTCTGAGCTGAAGCTGCTCTGGTTCCCAGAGCTCTGGAGTCTCCCAGGTCTGAGCGCTCCCACACTCTGGGAGTTTGCTTCCAGGGGGTCCCCCAGGATCTAACTCCGAGCTCCTCCCACCTTCCTGCAGACTCAGCCTAGGCCAAGGTTCTTCCTCTCTATCCTGCTCCCAGACAGTGCTACAGCTGCTGACCCAAGGCCCGCGTTCTGAACAACAGCTATATGTTCACTTATCCTCATAAGTGCAAAAATCCACCACTTACCAGACACCTGGGGCTTCCCCCCATGGCTCAGAAGGTAAAGAATCTGCCTGCAGGAGACCCAGTTCCATTCCTGGGTTGGCAAGATCCTTTGGAGAAAGAAATGGCAACCCACTCCAGTATTCTTCCCTGGAGAATCCCATGCACAGAGGAGCCTGGTAGGCTACAGTCCATGGGATCACAAAGAGCTGGACATGACTGAACCGACTTAGTAGAGCTCCAGACACTTGCCCTGGAGAAAGTCATTTCTCCTCTTTAATTTTAAGGAAGAAAGACCCATAGATGAACTAAGAAAGTCAAGAAATCATTTCCTAGAACAGCAGAGACTTAGGGCCTGAAAGTGACCTTAAAGACAAATTCATCCTGTCCCCAAACATTGTCAGTTTCCATGTTTAAGGCAGCACATTCCACTATCAGATGCCTCACAATTTTATACACAGAGGTACAATCTGCTTCTTTACCCATCTGACCCATCGGGTCTGCTTCTGTCATCTGGAACTACAGCAAATAAAATAAGGTAGAAAAAGCTAACATCTCCAAGGCACTATAGAGCCTATAAAGCAAATTTATGTTGATTACCTGATTTTATCAACAGAACCCTTTATATATTTGCAGCCAGTAGTTTTTTCACAACTGCCTTATCTTCAGTAGGGGAAACTCCCCAGGGTTTCCAGACTCTTCACCAACTTGATTTCCTTCATTTATACTCACTATGGTTTTTAGTGCCTCCTTTTAATTGGGTACAAATTAATGGCAATTAAAGAATTAGACCTTATCTCAGAAAATACTTCCTAGTAAGCACTTCCTTGGCCCAATCACTTTTTGCTACGTTAAAATGCTGCATTAGTAGTAAGTCTTCTTTTCTTACAAATAAGAATAAACAAAATATTCTTACTAAAAACAGTACGCATGATACAGGTTTGTTAAACATTTTTCTCCTTCTTTTGCTAGCAGATTGTTGTAAATGTGCTTTTATCTCACATGTCATGCTAAAGGAAGCAAGACCTCAGAGAAGAAGAAAGCATGTTTATGAAGACCCTGACTGCCCAGAGCTGTCTCCATGCTGCAGATGGTGTGGGAGGGTGGCTTTGTTAACTCACACTGTGTCTTGGTCAGTTCAGACTCTCAGATGCGCTCGCGCTTACCCAGCTTCTCTCCTCTATAAAGAGGAGGGGATCTGTGCCTTCAGCTCCAGGGGTATGGGGGACAGAGGCTGACACTAGCAGACACGTGAGTCCTGGGTGTGCCCTGGCTGGCGCTTCATATTTCTGCTGTGTGCTGACTCCATCTGGCAGTTGGGCGTCCTGCACATGTGCTTTATTCTTCTGGCTCCTGGGAAAATCCTGAGTCTCCATCACGTCCACTATCCAGAGCCCTGGCTCATGAAGAGTCACCTGCAGTCCTGTCCCCAAGACTGGTCGACTGTGCATCAACTCAGCTTCTACAGCGTGGAACTGAGAAAACCTCAAGAGCACCGGGAAGACCTTGCTCTGTCTGATCACACCTCACCTCCTCTCTCCTCATGAGGCTCTGGGTGGAGCAGACTGCAATCGGAATTCCAAACAGGGGAGTGGAGCGTGGGCCTCCCCCTTGACTGCCTCCCCTTTCACTGACAGGGGGGTGACCCCAGTGCCCACCACCTCCTCACTGCACACCACTGCCACCCAAACCAACCCCAGGGAGGTGGACATCTCCCATCTCATCCACCTTCTCTCTCCTTCCCACTGTCTTCTGAGGTCACAAAGACTGTCTTCCGCTGCATCCTTTCCTAGTCTACATCTCCTTTACCTGAAACTATGATTGGACCAGCTCAACCTGTCTGTGCTGTGCTGGGCTCAGTCGTGTCTGACTGTGACCCTATGGACTGTAGCCCATCAGGTTCCTCTGTCCATGAGATTCTCCAGGCAAAAGTACTGGAGTGGGTTGCCATGCCCTTCTCTGGGGGATCTTCCCAACCCAGGGGTGGAAGCTGAGTCTCCTTCACTGCAGGAAGATTCTTTACCATCTGAGCCACCAGGGAAGCCTTATCTCCCATACAGACTCCGGGTTTATTAAGGAAGGACCCTTGTTGATTTTGATCTCTTCATCACTTAGTACAGCTCCTAACTATCCAAAGGGGCAGCAAAGCCTAGCCTAAGTTCTGATTGGGTTCAGATTTTGGTTCTACTGGATCCTGGTTATGTGATTTTGAGCAAGTAATTAACCTCTCGGGTGCTTAAATCTGCTTACCTATTAAGTGCAGAAGATAATAATAGATGTAATGACTATTACGAATAGTAATAGAGACTTCCAGGTGGCACAGTGGTAAAGAATCTGCCTGCAATACAGAGATGCAGGAGACACGGGTTTGATCCTTGGGTTGTGAAGATCCCCTGGAGAAGGGAATGGCAACCCACTCCAGGATTCTTGCATGGAGAATCCCATGGAGAGAGGAGGCTGGTGGGCTACAGGCCATGGGGTTTCAAAGAGTTGGACACGACTGAGCAACTAACACACACACACACAAATACTGTATTTTATAATTAACATGGGCATGTCGTAAATGTCTGTGAACTGTCCTAAAGACCAGCAGCTGCTCTCTAGTCTGCTCTTCTCTAGGAAACCAACTGGTTTTGGAAGTCACAGAGGATAAGGGTAGTGGTTTATGCTCCCAGACACAATTATTCTCTAGGCTGTGATGCTGCATGTCACACACAGAGGGTTTATCAAGTCTCCAGTGTTTGCAAGGACTGTGGAGCCTGCGTGCACCACTGCTTCTAGCGTAGATCTCACAATAAAGGTACACGTTTGATCTGAGCCCCTGGTCCATCTCTTGCTGGGTACCGAGGGCTCCCAGAAGGCCCAGGAGGATGAACAGGTGAGTTGATAGCAACACACTGGTGGAGTTCTGGCCTCTGCATCAGAAAACAATACTAAGGTGCTTGCTTCAGCAGCCTGTATACTAAAATTGAAATAATACAGAGATTATCATGGCCCCTGCTCAAGGATGACATGCAAATTCATGAAGCGTTGGGTATTTTTTTGTAAATCAACGATAGTTAAATAAATAAGCAAACAAATGAAAAAGAAAACATCTCCAAGACCTGTGTAATCTTAGGGAGTCACTTAACCTGACTAAACCTCAGTTTCCATATGGAAAATAGATGAAATAAAGTATGTGAATATTCATATGTCAAGCACTTAATGATGTACAAAAGCAAGAGATTTGCTAATTACCCTCATCAAAAGCTCCTCTAAGCCCAGAGGAGTCAGTCTGTCTGATTCACAGAAACTTCCTGTAATATTTTCAAGGGGCAACCCCCAGTATGAGAGCTTGCATAGGTTCTGACATTAATGTATTGTGTGTGTGTGTGTGTGTGTGTATGCCTGACACGTCTATCTCCTCTCCATATTTTACCTCACATCCTAAGAAATCCAATTACTTACTATATTCCTATCAGAACTAAATAAAAGATTTTATTCTAATGACTAGCAGACAGTAGGGGTAAAATTAGCTTTGGATGACTATGAAAGTGCATAATGTTCTAGTTTACCAGAAGCCAAGGAAACATAGTATATCCAGCAGCAATTTTTCTTCCTTCTTATTCTTTCTTTGTGGTGAAGCTGAGAATAGTGCCCTTAGGTTTTTCTCACTATATATGTAGATGGGGGAGCAGAAAGGAGCTGCCACACCTCGGACTCAGAGAAAGTGCAATTAAAAAGGCAAAAATAATTTGTTAAAAAAAATAATAATAATAATTTGTTGCTCTTTTACCACAGTGTTTCTTTCCTATCAAAGTCACCTCAAATCAACCATGTGAACATAATGTAATTCAACAAAAATATTATTTTAGGCATAAGAAAATTTTATAGGAGGAAACATATTGGATGAAGTATCGCTCGTGGTGTAATTTTAATTCTGAAAGATCTTGCTAAGAGGGCTTATTTAAATAGGTTCTCCCTGAGATGAATATTTAGGGGGAAAATATTCCTACAGGATGATTTATAGCAGAATTATATGAACAGAATGAAGGACAGAAGAATTTTATTAGAAAAGGGTCTCATTTCCACAAAATATAAATTATACCTTTTAGAAAATATATTGAATTTTATTAATATTCTGTAGACAGCCCGAAGTGTTAATCTCTACCCCTACCTATAAGACTTTCATTATGATGTACAAGGTGTATTTACCCTTTAACCAAATAATTTTAGAGCAACTCAGTGGAGCCTCCAGTTTACATATCCTACAAAATATTTTCATTGCGGTTACAAAAATCTTATACTTTGTTGGCAACTTTTAATGATATAAATGTAGGGGTGTCTGTATTCACATATGCATGTTTTGGGTGTTACAAGAATGCATATTAATCAGGAGCTCATTGCATTTGATGTCTAGAAAGAATTTTCTCCAGCACTCACTGTTTTTGTTGTTAATGTTTTAACCATTATTGCTAAGTAGAGATACAATCAGCTTGAGGTTCTTCAGTGCTCTGATTAAAATTCTGCATTGTGTGATCTTAAAATTTACAGTTAGAGGAATTACTTACAGTAGATCATTGAGTACTGTATTTCTGCCTGGCATTTGAAAGTGACCTCATTTAGACCTTGGTAACTAATATTTTTGATGAGGAAATTGACTTATTAGGATTTAAAGAACTTGGTTATAAATCCTTTTCTGGTCTCTATCTGACATGAAAATTGAGCCTTTCTTGGGATGGTGGCTTTGTTGTAGCAAAGAAGAGTAAATTGACCACTAAATGCAGCGTGAGTTTCAGCAAGGACAAGCTAGAATTTACATTTTGAAAGTGAGGGCTGAGAACAGAAATGAGGATAAATCCAGGAGATTCGAGAGAAAAGACTAGATGCATTTTGATTCTTAAATAAATGTTATTAAATATTTTTCTTTTACATAAGTATACATAGACTGTAGCAATCATATATGTCATTCTACCAGGGCATGGAAAAAGGAACCCAGACTCTCTGTCTCATTCAAAATACCTGTAAAATATGCTACTGCAAGAATTCTTATTCTGTATTTATAAAATGGGAAGAATCTGGTTTTAATAGCTGGGCCTAAGTTAAAACTAGAACCCATGCATTTCTTTATATCTTAAAAAAATATTCTAGTGATTCCTCACTGAACACGGGTTAAGAACAGCTTCTACTTGCATCTCCATGAAGAGGAGAATGCTGAAGACACATTTCTTCCAAGTGGCTGGAAATTTGAAAGCAAGACATCTTGGCATGTCACCCAGGCCCTTATCTAAATCTAAAGCCCTACACCTACATGTCAATCCCAAACTCCCTAACACGGCTATATTTAGAATAGGTAATCAGCAAGGTCTTATTGTATAACACAGGGAACTCTGCTCAATGCTATATGGCAGCCTAGATGGGAGGAGGGTTTAGGGGAGAGTGGATACATGTGTACATACGGCCGAGTCCCTTTGCTATCCACCTGAAATTATCACAATATTGTTAATCAGCTATTCTTCAATAGAAAACAATTTTTTTTTTTAATACAGCCCTGGGGAACTGCACATGAAGGAATTCTCTGGTATTTATTATTGGTCAAAGTGCCATATATCTCCAGGTAATAAACCTGAAGTTCAAAGAATACTTTTCAGCACAAGTATTTCTGGCTTGCTCTCAGAATAAATGCTGAAATTCAAGAATCCATAGCCTCTTCATCTGGATAAAAAAATTTAAGGCAAAACATTAAACCTAAAGGGCTATCAATACATGTTCCCCCCAAAATAAATGAGATGGAAAAAAAAAAAGGAAAAGGATTTTAGAATTGTCTCTATCAATCTGTAAGGAAACACTAGCATCATTCTCTGTCCATGGTATTTTAGAGTGGTAGGAGCTCTGAAAAGATTCTCTAATCTACCATACACATTTTCCCATGTGAGAAAACCATCAGAGTTGTTGTGAGATGTCTAAGGCCACATAGTCAACCAAAGGCAAGCCAGGATTTGAACCAGGGTCTTTCTATACTGGTATATATCTTCACCTCCATTATTTTTCAGGAACACAGGACTGAGGCAAAGTTCAACACTGTCAAAGATGGCAAATGTAACCTCTACTTTGAAGGGGAGACAAACCAAATTAAATCTATCTCCTCCAATCAACAAAACTTTTTTCTCTCTTTACATCCTCCTCGGTGGTTGCCTCTGGTTTTCCTAACTTATCATTATGGATGAAAAAACTTAAGCATGACAATACTAGAAATGGTGACTGCAGATAAATCTTCAATAAATTTCAAATCCATGTGTGTTCTTATTTTTTGTTGTCAGTTTATTTTAGCTTTTTCATTTACGTATTTACTTAGCCCTCACCATATCCCAAACAGACCAATACAGTCCATGGAATTCTCTAGGCCAGAATACTAGAGTGGGTAGCCTTTCCCTTCTCCAGGGGATCTTCCCAACCCAGGGATCAAACCCAGGTCTCCTGTATTGCAGGTGGATTCTTTACCAGCTGAACCACAGGGAAGCCCAAAATAGAATTTAAGATGGCAGAAAATTTACCTCTGTATGCATTCTTCACCCCTTCTGTCAAACCATGGTGTGTATCATCAGAAATTAATGTAATAATAAGGTAGCCGGGCCCTTTTTCTTCTTGGTTCCATCTGATGACTCCTCCTGGTAATGCATCACTGTTGTGAATAACCCAAAATCTGCCTGAGACAACATGGAAAGGTGAAGTCACAGTTCCAAGAGATATAATTATTTAATGAATCAAATTATTCACATTGCTTATACCTCTACAGAACTGGCCCACATAAAAAATATGGATTATTCATTTCTAAGGTGTATTCCTAGGTGTTATATAAAAATTTTAGACCTTTATCTAAGTAACATGGTTTTCCCAAAAAGTCTCTGTAAGCAATCCTAAGCCCTAAAATAACCAGTCTAGGGGAAGCTTCTTTCTTTCTACTTATCATTCAGTTGCATACTTTGGTCACTCAAGCTATTGTCAATAAAAATTTGGAATACCAAAAGAAAAAAGAGAAGATGTGAAATATTCTCTTTGGCAGCATTTGGTGCTTTTAAAATAAAAAGTCAGCATCCCCTTTTGTATATAAGCTCAGAACATCACATCCCATGGCATCTTTTCAAATGGCCTGAATTGTATTCCTCGCTTCCCTTGATTTATCCCCCCATTGGCCCCTGCAGGAGAGCATCATTTTTTTTCTCCTGCCCTCTGTCTCCTATATTTCATTTCAGGTGTCTATCGAGGCAATGAAAGATAAAGCTCTTTGCTTTCCCTTGTACTAAAGTTCTATATGGAATCAGTTCACCTGTCTGTCACTCCTCATTAAATTCTTACCCTCTTCATTCACATCCTGATCTTTGCAAATGAACATTTGCTTAATAAATGTTCCCAAGACTAACAGTGCAGAGTGAAAATCCCACACAGCAGTAAATTATTAACTCAGTCACAGAGGGAGTGCCATATATGACTTTTCAGAATGAGTTATTATGTGGATCATCATGTAATTATGAATTTTTCAAGCCATGATAGAGGAAAATTGAATATTTAATATTTTATGGACATATTCTACACTGAGGACATCTTTCAAAATTTTATGATAATTTTTAGAGTGAGCGAAGAGCAGAACAAAAGTTACAAAATAATTGCAAACTTGAATATTTAATCACCAGGGACATTGTTGATTATTTCTCAAATTATGTAATGTAACCAAGGCTGTGAACTTTTAATCATAGTGTATTCAAATGGAGAAAATAAAGGGCATTAAAATCAATCTATAAGTATGTTTTGGTTGTTTAAGAAATAAGAATACAAAGCTTAATGTTGTCAAATTGAGATCTTAGGGTATAAATATTCATGTGAGAGGCAATCTTGAGGGATTTGTTCTAAATGAGCTATTGTTGAATGAAAACTTTTTAAAATGAGCCAATTTTAAATGTTCAAAATCAACACTAAGGAGTAAACATTGAAATAGCTTAAAACACTTGACTGAAAATAAAATGGAAAACATAAATTGGTGTTTGTCTGAAAATTTTTAAATTGCAAGAAATATTTTATAGTTTTAATTTTAAAAAATTAAGGAAAATTAAAAGATAGACAATTCCATGCCAAATAACCAATAATAAGATTTTATGAGTTGCCCTGTATCCTTTACACAAATTCATGCATTCACGTCATAACATAATATGTAGCACTTCAGTTATCACTCATATTTTAACTTTGAAAATTAGAATATTTAGTGATTTCAAATTGTTTCTCAATAGATTCTCATTGCTGGAGAGGGTCACTTCCCAGTGCTAATACTGATAAGATTTGAGGACATTTGAACTCAGGTTCTCACACGGGCTGCAGGCACATCAGCATTGTCTAGTCCTACCTCCTAGAGAGGCTGAGTTGGCCTAAAGCTGGACTCTTTTTTTAAACCTTTCCAATTATTTTAATTTTCAGCCATGGTTTAGAACCACTGATACTGACAGGGCTGTCATGAAGTTTTCAGAAGTCAAAACTTCATATACAATTTTAAAATCCCAAAGAATCAACATTTTGGGTGCATTGAGCATATGTGAATTAAGGATATGGAGTTAGTGAGCAAACTGTCCAGGGTCTCAAATTGCACATAATCTAAAGAAAAACACACATGAATGTCTACAACTCAGTGTAACTGCTGCTATTAGAGAGATGTGTATTGGGTGACACAGCAGTGGAGAAGAAAATCAACATTCCAGGTACCAAAATAAGCTTTGTTAAACCTGAAATTGACTAAGAAAAAAATATAACTCTGTTTCTTGCATTTATTCAGTCATTTGTTCACTCAGGCAATTATTTATTCAACAAACATTTATTAAATGACTACTAGTTTCCATGTCCTGTCTTTTCCTTCTTTTCATAGATTATGGAATTTACTGAAAATACAGTGTATCAGTTAGCTATTGCTGGATAAGAAACTACAACAAATTCAAGTGACTTAAAACTATAGCTATTTATTTGCTCATGGTTCTGAGATTGGACATTTAGGCTGGTTAAGCAGTTTCTTCAGAAAAGCATGCCCAAATTATATTATAACTCCTTAAGATCTTTTAAGAAAATTAAGATTTAACATAAATGCCTGCACTTGCCTGAGAAATGGAATCTGTTTAGTGGAGTGAATCCTTCCTTTTAAAAAAAATCAGATCTATACACAGTAGAAAGTTTTAGAGGAAAAATAATAGAGTAACTGTCAAAATGGAGACACAAATTTTCTGCTCCTTCTTCATCCGTTATTGTTTTCCAGTAATGTAAATAAGAGAGGTCAGTTCTTCCTTCTCCCATGAGACTCTCCTACTTGTCGACCCTTCTCTTACTCTTCAGGACAAGCCAGGAGAAGAATAAGAGTCTCATGCACTGATACTGTCTCCAACCTATATTGAACAGAGTGGTAATGAAAGAGTTAATTGCTCAGTTGTGTCCAACTCTTTGCGACCCCAAGGACTGTAGCCTGCCAGCCTCTGTGGGACTGTCCAGGCAAGAATACTTGAGTGGGTTGCATTTCCTTCTCCAGGGATGAAAGAACAAGAGCCCAACTATGTAAATTCTCACAGCTTTCCCAGTCTCCTCTGGAGTCATGTCACTTCCATAAGGAGACTGGAGATGGAGGAAATGAGGGAACGGTGAAAGACTCTGTACTTGAATGGCTAGATTGGCAGGACCAAGGTGCTGAACATTTAAGGCCATGATTTTGTTTCTTTTTTCTTTTTTTTAGTATTGTCCTAGTATCCTTCTTGTTTATTTGCTTGCTTATTTGTATGCTTGTTTTACAGATAAGGACACTGAACTTAGAAATTCTGCTGTGTCGTTGCCTCACTTGTATGTCAGGAAGCTATGTAGAGCTATTCAGGATAAGACAAGTACTGAATATATTCTAGGAACCCTCCTGAACTTGGCTTTCTGATTTGTTTTGTGATAAGAACAGCTAGCATGCGATCTGTCCTCTCTACAAATTAATAAGTTTACAAAATTCTGTTGTTAACTACAGGCACAACTGTTGTATAATAGACCCCTAGAACTCATTTGTTTTTCATAACTGAAGCTGCATACCCCTCGAACTGCAGCTCCCCATTTCCTTCTCCCCCAACCCCTGGCAACCACTATTCCACTCTCTGTTTCTATGGGTTTGACCATCTTAGAGTCCACATGTAAGCAGAATCACACAGTATTTGTCCTCCTGTGACTAGATTATTTCACTTAGCACAATGTCCTTTCAGATCACCCATGTTTTTGTATATGGCAGGATTTCATTCATTTTTGAGGTTGAATAACATTCTCTTATAGGTGTCTGTCATATTTTCTGTATTCATTCTTCTGTCGGTGGATATTCAAGTTGCTTCCACAGCTTGTCTGTTAATGACTAATGCTGTGATGAACATGGGAGTACAGATGTCTCTTCAAGACCCAGATTTCAATTCTTTTGAGTAAATACCCAGAAGTAGGATTTCTGGATTATATGGCGGTTCACTTTCAATTCTTTGAGGAACCTCTGTACTGTTTTCCATAGTGGCTGCACCGTTTTACATTCCTACCAGCAGTGTACAAGGGTTTCCTTTTCCCCATATTCTTGCCATTGCTATGATATTTTTAATCAGAACTCAAAACTCTGAAAAACAATATAATAACCTTAGAGTAATGTCAGTGAAGACAACTCCCAAACTTCTTAGAAGAAAAATAAAGACTTTACATAACTGGTGGGAGCAATCACGGGTCTAATGGGAGGACTAAGAATGGCAAACATAACACTTCTTTCCAAATCGATTCTATATTTAAAGCATTTCCAGTCCCAGTGGGATTTCTAGAAAGCGAATTTGATACACTATCTTAAAATACTTCTGGTAAAGAATTTAAAAAATGTTCAAAGAAGAAAACTGGGAACATGGGTGATTATTTTTCTTTTCTCTATTTTACAAAAATATTGTGCTTTTAAAAAATTATGATTAAAATATTTTACTTTTGAATACTTGTTCATTAGATGTCCAAAATATTATTAAAGTCTTTATGCAAATATGTTGTTGAACTAAAAATAATAATATCCATTAATCCCTGAAAAATGGATTCACTCAGGGCTAACCTTGAAACAGGGCTGGTGCTAGTTTCTGAGGATTTAAAGATAAATAAGATACAAACCCCTGCTCTCAAGAGAGTTAAAAGTCCAGTCTTTACCTCACCGTAAAGACAGGGAAGTAAATATATAATTGCAATATGGTGTTCTCAGTGCTAACATAGACTCACTCACAGGGTCCTCTGGGACTATATAGGAGGGACCCCAGGGGAGATGGTGCTCACTTAGATTAAACAGATAAGAAGGTGGATTCAAGGAGGGGAACACTGACTGATAAGCCTGAAGCAGTGGGCACTGATCACATCATAACCTAAGACTATAACTTTTTTCCACTTGAGCATCGGGCACTGACTGAGGCAGCTGACAGCCCATCAAACTTCTAATTCTCAACAGCTCTATTCATGGAATTACCATCTACCCCTAATAGAAACATGCACAGTTATGCATTCCTCAAGTGCGGCTTCATCAGTGTAGGCAGAGTTTGCTCCAAAATAGCACTTTGAACTAAGAGTATCCATCATACATTTTTTTAAAAAAATCAGTATTCACTGGTGAAGTTCTGTTTTATAAAAGTGCTGACTCATTCCTTTTTCTTTTAACCACCTAGTCATCAAGTTGAAGACACCTAACAACCATCATTTGACCTGAACCGAGAAAGTGCCACAAAATGTTGAAACTTTGTAAGCGCCAGTTCAAGCCCTGCTTTCAAGCTGTCACAAAGAATTCCCCTTCTCACCTTGCCAGGGCATGAAGCGTTTCAACTAGACCTGCAGAACTGCAACCAAGCCTGCCTGTCCATAAAAGGAGAGAACTGGCCATGGAGCCTAAAATTGGTGAGTTCTTTCTCAGCGGGGATAGCCAACTGATAATGCACAGAGCAGCTGTTTTCAATGTGACAACTAAAGATCACCAGAGTCTAAGGGAAAAGAAGACAGAGGTATGTGTTATAGAAGTGGGACTGCTGAGGATGACCAGAAAGGAACAAAAAGAGCAAAGGAAAGAGGGTGCCTAGCTGCTGAATTCCATTCTACCAACAGAATTCAGGTCAGTGGGCATGGCCCACGTGGGGCGTGTTGATCAACCCTGGCTCAGAGACCAGCGAAGTAAACAACAAGGCCAGAAGGTAGATCTCACTGTCCTGGTGAAATGGTTCTCTTTATCAGGTACACACCATACTGCTTGGTCCCAGGCTATGCCCTCTAAGTACACATTCTATGTGCTCTCAGCGTTCCTATGGTCAACAAAGAATCCATCCCTCCCCCTCCTTGCCTCCAGCCTGGATCCAGAATAATATGATATTCTCCCCAAGCTACAATGTTTTATGTTAACTACAACTCAGTAAGAAACTTATTTCAGCAGGCAGCTGAAGCTGAATAATATGATAAAACAAATTAGTAAAATTCATTATCTAACTGTTTTCCAGAATTCCCTGATCTCAACTGGGCAAAGACACCCAAAACTTCCTACCTTTAGTTTCAGGTCAGACAATCCAAGTTTCAATTTAACTCTTTTAGAGCAGTGTGCTTTTTAAAAATCAGCATATTAGTTGAGCCCTCACTGGAGAAGTTGAGCAGCATTAATTCTGTATCAGCTGCACTCCCAGTGCCAGAGCTTCAGCCCAAAGTCTGTCACCATTATATTCAGTGTGGCTTAAGACCAAGCAATCCACACTCTATTCATAATATACCATGAACTTCAGCATTAGAAAACTTTGGGCATTATTAGACCTACCTGATTGATTGTGGTCAGTATCAGGCCAACTTGAATGACAGCCAGAAAATTCACAGGGTGAGTCTTCACCTCCCCCATTTAATTCATGAAAGTATAATAAAAAATTGTACCAGCCCTTGTTACAAATGGCAAGGATGATTTTATTCAAGATTATTACAATAGGAGAGAAATTGAACTCAATTCCACTGAAATAAAATGTGGGAGGAGTTTTTGAACCCTGAACTGAACTACTAGAAAAGTACTGGAGGAACAGCTTCCCTGGTGGTCCAGTGGATAAGACTTCACTCCCAATGCAGGGTGCTTGGGCTTGAACCCTGGTCAGGGAGCTAGATTCCACATGCTGCATCTAAGACCCGGCACAGCCAAATAAATAAACACATAAATATTTAAAAGAAAAGTACTGGAGGACTTTTAGGGGGCAGGCTGGTCAATGATTAAGCCATCTGTGTTTGATAATTAGCCCTTACTGAAGTTAGGTACCCACCTTCTCACAGAGTTTGGAGACGTGGGTGCTATTTCCCTCAGTGATTACATTTCCAAGGGATAAATCGCAAGTCCTTGAGAAAGGCTTTTCTGGGTTGTAGAAGATGTACATCTCCAAGAAAAAAGGAAAGAATTTATAAGTTTTCTAAAGTAAATGCTACAAGAAATGGGAGGTCAGGGACCTAGTGCCAAGAAGAAGCCTGTCCAAAGGCTAGTCAAGCTGAGCAAGAACCTCAGGTCGTCTAGGTCAAAAAGCACTTCAAATTCTATGAGCAATGTGATTCTTGAGGCAAGATATTTAGAGGACATTATTGCATTTCTTCAGTGAGTCCAATAACTCAGCCTCTCAGACTCTGGAATTATAATACCATGTGAGCTTTAATTATCAAGTCCTGTAGTGCCCCAAGTGATTTTTTTCTTATGAGGATCCTCACCTGTCCTGGTTTCACCTGAGATATCTCCGGCGATGTAAAAGGCAAAAGTGATGTTGGCTGATGAGTATGTGGACAACCTATCACCCTTTAAAAGGAGGGCGACGATTGATTTTTGCCTTGGTGAACACAAGCTATTTTGAACATGAAAATGAAAGGGTAGCTGTTCAGTGGTGTCCAACCAGGCTCCTCTGTCCATGGGATTTCCCAGACAAGAATACTGGAGTGGGTTGCCATTTCCTCTTCCAAGGGATCTTCCTGACCCAGGTATTGAACCTGGGTCTCCTGCATTGCAGGCAGATTCTGTACCATCTGAGTCACAAGGGAAGCCCATCTTGACTATAAAGCTTTTTAAAGCATATATGCCAAAATGTCTTCAATTTGTGCAAATTCAGCTCACTTCACTTCTTCCAAGGCTTATTCATTCATCCATTTATTCAGCAAATATTTAGTGCCAGATTGTGCTGGGCCATACATAAACCATGCCCTCTCTCCAAAACAGACATGAAAC
Organism: Cervus canadensis; assembly: GCF_019320065.1. Taxonomy (NCBI): domain Eukaryota; kingdom Metazoa; phylum Chordata; class Mammalia; order Artiodactyla; family Cervidae; genus Cervus; species Cervus canadensis. The sequence continues at coordinate 33,169,059 of NC_057394.1, read as the reverse complement.
TGTACACTGGATCCACTACCTACCAGTGATCATAACTAGCATGATATTAATATGCTAATAAATATTCATTAAATATTTCTGACAAGCCCTTTCCGAAGTACTTTGCGTCATTTACATTATATAGTTTACAACAGCCCTATGAAATCAGTACTATTATTATCAGATCGATTCTTTTCACAGGAGGAGCCTGAGACTCAGAGTGGTTAAGTGAATTATCCTAGGTGACTATTCACAGCTGGGCCAGGGACTTGAACTCAGGTTGGTGTGCCTCTAAACCTGTGCTCCCCAGTGGGGAAGGGGAGGGTGGGATGAACTGGAAGGTTAGGGTTGGCTTGTATACACTAGCCAATAGATAGCTGGTGGGAAGCTGCTATATAGCACAGGGAGTTCAGCTCAGTGCTCCATGACGACCAAGAGGGTGGGAATTAGTGGGAGGGTGGCTGCAGATGGAGGGGATATGTATATGTATACAAATAACTGATTCACTTTGTTGTATGACCGAAACGAACACAATTTTTTAGTTAAATTCCAATAAAAAATTAGGTGAACACACACATAAAAATAAGATAAAATAAAAAAGAAACCTGTGCTACTAATCATTTCTCATACTCCTTGCTGAATATCATTCAGAGCATCACCTGCCTCCTTCATGAATTCAATTTAAAGTCAGCAAGTACATACTAAGCACTCCAAGAATTGAGAATTCACACTGTTAGCAGAAATTCCCCTATTTCAGGGTACAAAGAGCAAGAGATGATCTCGGAGATGACGAGAGTACACCAGGCTTGATGCTAAAACTCAATACAAGTGCTCCCAGGGCACCAGCAGGGCATATGGTTTGGTGAAACAAACAGGTCCCAGTCCTGGAGAAGGCCATGTCCATTACAGCCACGTGTCCCCAACTTCAGTCCATATCCACAATTTCTGCTATGTCCACATAGCGCTTGTATTCTTGTTCACCTAGTATTTAAATAGATCCACTTTATAGTTGTTGTTCAGTCACTAAGTCGTGTCCGACTCTGTGACCCCGTGAGCTACAACACACCAGCCTTCCCTGTCCTTCACTATCTCCCTGAGTTTGCTCAAACTCATGTCCATTGAGTCAGTGATGGCATCCAATCACCTCATCTTCTGTCTCCCCCTTCTCTTCTTGCCTTCAATCTTTCGCAGCATCAGGGTCTTTTCCAATGACTTGACTCTTTGCATCAGGTGGCCAAAGTACTGGAGCTCCAACTTCGGCATCAGTCCTTCTAATGAATATTCAGGGTTGATTTCCTTTAGGATTGACTGATTTCATATCCTTGCTGTCCAAGGGACTCTCAAGAGTCTTTTCCAGCACCACAGTTCAAAAGCATCAATTATTTGGTGTTCAGCCTTCTTTATGGTTTGACTCTCACATCTGTGTACATGACTACTGGAAAAACCACAGCTTTGACTATACGGACCTTTGTCAGCAAAGTGATGTCTCTGCTTTTTAATACTCTGTTTAGGGTGGTCATAGCTTTTCTTCCAAGGAGCAAGCATCTTTTAATTTCGTGGCTGCAGGATTTATATATATATATGGCATCACCATCATAGTGAATGAAGGAAAAAAAGGCAGATTTTTTATTACCATTAAAATAAATGTAACAGTATTGCAACATATTCATCTGGGCACTGAGTTCATCTCAAGTGCCCTGAGGGAAGGACTACTTGCCCTCGGGTTTCCTTTGATTTCCTCTTTCCCATCCCACTCTGGGCATCACTGCACAGATCCCAGGCCCAGTTCTCACTCTGGGGAAGCACTCTAGATTTCTCCATTCTACCTGCCACCCCACTGCACACATCAGAGTGTTCGAAGCCCCACTGATTCAGGGCTTTCACAGGAAACTCACGAAATAGTCTGATAAAGTAGTTCTTCTGTGTGTTCATAGAGTAACACTCATCTGTAATTAGGAATGTGCAGTGAGCCAGGCACTGGGCAAATGCATGTTATTATCCCCTTTTTCTATATGAGGAGACTGAAGCCTGCATTGTGACTACATGAAGGGAAATCAAATAATTTGCCTAAAAGGCCTCATAGCTGATGAGCTGCAAGTCTCTGTACCTCCAAAGTCTAAATATGCTTACATACTGAGTCAGTCCACTCTTTCCACTGCTGTTAATGGAAGGCCTACATTTAGGCCTGTGTTATATGTCATAGATGGGCTTCCCTGGTGACTCAGTGGTAAAGACTCTATCTGCAATGCAGGAGATACAGGAGACAGGGGTTCACTCACTGGGTAGGGAAGGTTCCCTGGAGAAAGGCATGGCACCTCACTCCAATATTCTTGCCTGGAAAATCCCATGGACAGAGAAGCCTGGTGTCCATAGCTTGCCAAGAATCAGACATGACTGAAGCAACTGAGCATGCCTAAGTCATAGATGGACTGGTCTCCCTTCCCCCTCAACCCCCCACTACCACCTTCCTCTGCAGGTCACTGGCCACATGGTCACCACACACACACACACACACACACACACCTTCAATGACCAGCTTTTCACCAGCCTACAGGATTCAGCTCAAACTTCCTGCAGCATTAAGGCTCATCACAACCCAGCCACAACCTGACCTCCCTCAGCCCCCTCCCTCTCACCTCACAGTCATCTTAGATTTCACTCTTCCCCCTAACCACATCATATTCCCTCGCAGCTGTGCAAAAAGGCAGCGGAGAACACTGCAAGGTCAGAGAAAGGGCATGAGCTTGGGAACAGATAGACCTGTTTGAATCACAAATTTGGCAAGTTGTTTAACCTTGAGAGTTGTTTAACCTCTCAGGGCCTCCTCTGTTTTCCCACATAAACAACAGTGACCATGCATCTCTCTTATAGGCAGGGGGCTGGACAGCATGTCTAACGCATACCACGTGGTGTGCCACGACAATGGCATCCGGCAGGCCTTCAAACCCAAGTCGCTATTATACCTGTGTCCATGCTGTTCCCTTAAAAGTTACCTGGAATTGTTTTCTCTTCTCATCTTGGAAAATGCCTGTCCATTCTTCAAGCTCAAATGTCACATCTTGTATGAATGCTTTCCCAATTTCTTCAGGCAGTATTAACTCCTCTTTCCGCTGAACTTCCCTAGCACTCAGCGCCCACCTCAACTTATTGTAATACTTTAGGTTGGCTTTTCATTTTCTGTCACTTGCTTCCCTCTTCCTTTAGACCATGACCTCTTAGGAGACTGTGTACCTACCACGTGCAGTACTGTTTTTTGAATGACTTATGGTGTGCCCCCCACCAGACATCATTTGCATTTGAATAATGCTTTAAAATTAGACTGAAATTGTAGCTGAAGTGGGAACAGTGAGGTAGGTGGGTGGCAGGTGAGTTCTTTCTCCTAAGTCCCCAAACACTTCCATCCACTTTGTATTCATAAGGCCATTTTGGTTCCCGAATCTTTGTCTGCAAACTATATTGGTCTTCCCTCAGAAGCATGAGGGAATTTTTGTGACAGGAAAAGATAATGCTTACAAAATCTTTTCATCATCACCGTTGATTATTTATGAACTCTTACAGGAAAGGGACCCTCTGGATGCCGGCTTGTGGGAGAAGCCACCCCCTCCCTCAATTTATAATAAATGAATGTTGGAGTAAATCTCTTCATTAACCAGATACAGAAAGGAATTTATGCTCCAAAGTAGTCAATCGTCTCTTCAGCCACAAAAGCCTCAAAGACTCCTCTTCTAGAACATTCTCTCTGGTGGGACAGACCTTTGCTGACCGTCGGAGCACAGGGAAGACTTCAGCAGGTAGACTCTGCAAAGCTCGCAGCCCAAAACACACGCGGGCAGCCTCGCTGCCTGGAAGCCGGTGGGTGGTCTTGGCTGGTGAAAGGCCGTCCTTCAAGCAACTGAGGCAGGAGCCCATTAAAGGTCTTAATTTTACATGATGTGGCCCGGCGAGTTTATAAATAAATAACAAACGAACATTCCCCACGGTTCCTCTCTTCTGGATTTCTGTGTACCTACTACAGGCCTGGCAGCCGCAGGAGCTGCTCAGATGCCAGATCAGAATTGCTCTGCAGAGAGTGAGGGGGGAGGCATTTCTTCGCCAGGACTGGGTAACTTTTGACGCCGACCTCACTGGATCCAGTCACCTTAAAAAAAAAGAAAAAAAAATCGTCATCTAATCTACCCTCTGTGGTTGGATGCGCTCGATTTAAGATTATCATCATGTGTGGCAAGAAGAAAACACAGATGTTAGAGTTTCAGAAAAATGTACTGTGGGGGAACATTAGTAAAAAATACTGTTTAAAATATATAGCATATGTAACTATTAAATACATAAAAATCCCATGTACCAAGAGGCAAAACATGATGAAAGTTGTTGAATATTTTAAGTACCTATATTGCTGCATAAAATGGTTCTGTGCGGTGGAATTTTCTATTGCGGGAGATTTATGAAATTTTGTCAAAGTGGTAGATCATGCTGAAGTCAGGGGAAATACTTGCACACTTTAGGTTGCTTTCTATTTTTAATTAAGTTTGAAACTGCATCTTTGTACTTGTGAGTATGCATATAAATACATGTAAGTGCGGATGTGATTAACAATAATGCTGGTCTATGCAGACATTCAAATTCACTCACAAAATGACCCCCTCCCACTGCAGAAAAAATTACTTAATTGAGGCTGGGTCTGTGTAGTCATAATGAACTCAGAGTAGAATGGCAAAACTCAAACAGTATAGTTCACCCTCCCTGATTTTAACAGCGTAGGAGGCAGGAATTAAACAAGCCTTTGGGGTCCTAACCTGGATCTCCAATTGGAGATGAGCCTTGATAACTGAAAGTTATTGTACTTGTCATGTTAACCTATATCAGTAAAGATGGAGACTGGCTGAATTTGGGTAGTTTGAATAAAGTCCATCTAATGTTTATTCCAAGGGACTGAGAACTGGACAAAATGTTCAAAGGCACCCTTGAAAATTACCTGGCATCCAAGTTACTCAGAGCGCAAAATCCTAAGCTAGTATTAACAATGATGAAATCAAGGGCAAATAAGGAGCTCAGATGGATACCCGTGAAAGTCTAAGATGAATAATGATAATTTTGCATGCTAAGTCATGACAGTTGTGTCCGACCCTTTGTGATGCTATGGACTGTAGCCTGCCAAACCCCTCTGTCTGTGGAGATTCTCCAGGCAAGAATACTGGAGTGGTTTGCCACACCCTCCTCCAGGGGATTTTCCCAACCCAAGGATCGAACCGGTGTTTCTTATGTTTCCTGCATTGGCAGGTAAGTTCTTTACCAAGATGAATAAACGCAGAGGGAAAAAAGAGAAACAAAAAGAATGCAAGCAGTGGTCTGTCTCTAGATGCAACCTGAGTCCCTTTTCACCATAAGCTCCCCTCTGCCACTCCCCCCCACCTCCATTCTCCTGGATCAACCTTTCTTCTGAATTACCATTGCACCTGGAGCCCATACTGTATAACCTCGCATGTAATTACATACTCTTCTGTTTTCATGTTGTTTTATATGTGTTCATTTTCATCCTAACTAGATTCAAATGTATTTGGAGGTCAGTAACTACATCTCATATATCTGTATTTTCCCCAGGGCCTCCCACAGCCCTATTCACTTTAAAAGTTTCAGCAGTTGCTCATTGGTTGAGTCAATATCAAGTCATTTTTGCCCTCTAGCAAAGACTGACAGCAAGTGTCATTCTTTCTTCCTCCATCATGTCATATCCACACCTGTTCCAATGTTCCTACAAAACATATAAACATATACTCTAAAATATGAGGGTATTTTCCTATTTATTATACACTTCATTCTGTAACATTTTTTACACAACCACATATACAGATTCAATTCATTCTTTCTAATAGTTACATAAAATTTTATTGTGTGGTTGTACCACTATTTAGTCAGTCGTCCCCTGCTGCCCTTTATTCTAACATGTTACCTAATATTACAATAAATAAATATATCTATATTATCATGTACATATGCTTTTATTTCTTCATAGAGTCCCAGAGTAGGACCACAGAATTAAAGATTACTTTGCAAAATCAAATTGTTAAAGATACTTCCAGTCTACTTTTTTAAAAATATTTAGTCATCGCCCCACCATTAATATATTTTAGTGTTCCCTCACACTCTTGACAGCATTGGATATTATCAACTTTTTTCATATCTATCAAGGGTTAAGAATAGGACTAGAGAAAAAATGTTTTCTCACAGTTTGGTTGTGCATCTCTCTTAACTCCATTGCTAGTGGAGTTAAGTCTCCCCGCTGTCCATGTGCATTTCTCCTTGTGAGAATTGATTTTCATAGTTTCTACCCTTTTTTTAGCCACACAGCAAGGCATATGGAACTTCCTTGACCAGGAATCAAACCCATACCCTTTGCAGTGGAAACTCAGAGTCTTAATCCATTTTTTACATTTACTATTTAGGAGTTCTCTGTATACCAGGGATATTTTTCATTCACTGTGTTTCCCAGATAAATCTTACATGTTTATATCTTGTAAACTACTAAGGATAATGATTGCATCTTAAAGCTGCTCTCCCAATCCCTTCTTGCTAGCAGTTCTGGCATAGTAAGTTATGATGTGTTCATTCAGGGAGTTTAGTAAATATATTCAACAATCTCAACCAACATCAATCAGAAGTGATTAGGTCACATGTTGGGACTGAGCAAACAAATATTCATTGCAGAGTAGAGTACTTAGTACCCTAAAATGTCTGCTTGATCAAGTAAGGCATTTCCATTTTAGTTAAAACTTGGCATCCAGGTTAATGCCCACCCTTAGCTCCAGTTCACACCCACTTAGTTCCAACACAGTAAAGACTTCGGAGAAAGCATTTGAGTCCAACATGTGAAAGTACAACTGCCAAGGATATTTAAGTAAAAACTGGACAAACAGATTAAGAGGCAGCTTTCAGCTTTTTGTATACACCCATTATGTTTGCTTTTTTTTTTTTTTTTTTTGCATCTGACTTTCATCTTTGGTGTGAATTGGGTTTGAATGAGAAGTGGCAGAGAAAACTAAAACTTACCTGAGAGTCAGGATATTTGGGTATGGTTTTAGTTCCGCCTCCAGATAACTAACTGCTCTTAGGCAATTCAGACTTCAGGTTTCTCAACAAAATGATAGAACAAATGATCTCTTGCATGATAAGTCTACAAATAAACCATGATCTCCCCTGCTCTGTTCATCTCCACATCAACTGCTAAGAACAAATAAGTGTGTATATGTGTGTGTATATATATGAGTATGTGTACATGCCTCATTCGTGATTTATATACGCGGAGTAAGATCTCAGAAGGACAGGAAAAGTTGAGAATAGGTAGGTATTTATTAAACTGTGAGCTTCTTGAAAAGGTAAAAGAGGTTTTTCCTTTTCTGCAAATGCTAAAATTACTGATAGAGATTCACTGAAAGTCTAGCTTTGTCAATTTTATATGTTCCTGTAACTTCTAATAACTAGGACTTTAAATTTTATATGACAACACTAATTTGAGAAACAATAAACTGTCCACTGGGAAAAAAAATGCACAACCTGAAAGTTGAGAATCATGTTTTATCAGGGACTTTACTGAGGACAATAACCTGGGAAACATCCTCTCAGACCGCTCTGAGGAGCTGATGCAAAGAGTTAGGGGGGAGCCAGGATACATAGGAGTTTCTGCTGGAAAAATAAAGCAAAAAACAACACAAAGAAATGTAGCTGAACATCAAAAGATTACTGCTAATCTTGAAATCAGACTTCTCAAGTAAACGCTTTTAGGGCTTTTCTGTATATGGGAAGATACAGGGTTTGAGGCTTATGGAAATCATTCCTTTGATGTGCATCTTAACTCCATAAGGCCAGCATCCTATTCTTCTCCATCTTGAACTCCCTCAGCGGTTGATGGCTCAATGGTGGACAAAATTCACCACTTACTGAAATGTCAAGTGACAGTCTTTGTCCACTAGAGGACAAAATTTTCCTGAATTATCTCATTTCATAGAAAAGGCATTACTCTGGCCTTCTAGAGGTAAAGATAAACAACTGATCCCTGGTCTGACAACCCAGTGAAAACTAGTTTGTGAAAAATGTGTCCAATTCACCTATAATTATAGAAAGACTCATCTTTCTTTTACCAAGCTTTGGAAAGTATAGAATTAGACTTTGAGCTAGCAAAACGAGGCCACAAAATACACTATTTCTTTGCACATAGTTCATGCTTGATATACATTTACTAGTTAGTTATTTGATAGTTGTTGATCTTTTGGCCTGCCTAAACCTGTGTGGTACATGCGTTATCAGTCATGTCCGACTCTCTGCAACCCCATGGACTGTAGTCCACCAGGTTCCTCTGTCCATGGGATTCTCCAAGCAAGAATACTGCAGTGGGTTGCCATTTCCCACTCTAGGGGATCTTTCCAACCCAGAGATCAAATTTGCTGTTTCTTGCATCTCCTGCATTGGCAGGCAGGTTCTTTACCACTGTGCCACCTGGGAAGCCCACCTAATCCTGATATTGCTTTAAATCTCTACTCTGTCCATGTAGCTGTTAGAATGTTAGAGCGACCATGAATTAAATAGCAACACTTCAAAAAGGCAGGGTTGGCCTGTGGCCAGGAGTCAAGCTGTATGTGGAAAATGAAGAATAAAACCCTTGAAATCCAACTCTGTTAAGAAGATGTGTTTGCTTTTTAACTGACATAATACACCTCCAATTCAACCATATTTCCCCCCATCATGACAACCAACATTTTAAAACTGTTCTTTCACTATGAATTACTTGTATGTGTCTGTTTAAAGCCACTTGACTTCATAGTCCTTTCAAAATGCAGTTCAAAGACATTCACCTAATCCATTTCTTCTAAACAATGAGCCTAGTTTGACTGGAGAAAAGGAAATATTGAAAAACCTTCTAGGGAGGCTTTGAACACTCCCAGGGAAAGGGCGCTTTCAGGGAATGGTTAAGTACTTTGAAAACTCTAAGGAGCTTTGTAGCTAGAGATGACCTTATAACCCCTCAACAGCTTTTTGCAAACAAAATCTTTCAAGCTTCCTCTAAAAGACTGGTGAGCAACAATTTGAAGAATGAGGTTTTCCTTTGTGTCAGATTACAGAGCTCAGCAGTTCTAACCTTTTTCTTCTATTATGTTTCTGATCTAAATAAGGAATTATTTATCACCAGAAAATGGTGGTATTCAGATCACAAACTTCCTCAGAGCACTGACTTTGATGCTCAACCGTGTATAGAGATAGAAGGAGGAGAAGACTACATCTTTGGAGTGTATCCTAAGGGCCACTCAGAGGCTGCTTTTCCAAAGAGAAGGCACTGGGTTCTCTGGTCATTGAGAATGAACCTCTCTGCTAACTCCTTGATTTCAACTAGTTATTGTAACACAACATTTTCTCAGGACCTTGACGTTTCATTGTCCCATGAGGACAGAATTTCTTCTCCATGCCAAGAAATAAATGTATTTATTAGAAGCTTAATTCAATGTGAATTTTTTGACAAATTTATGGAGAGATTAGTTTATATTCCTCCACTAATGCCTCCTGCTAATAGTCTAGGGAATTTCACAATCCACCAGAAGGCAGACTCCTGGGAATGTACATGTTACACAGTGTTTAGCTCTTTCCCATGCAGAATTGAGATGCCATTATGAAAACTGAGCCCTAAAGATGTTTTCAACCTTAAGGTAACTGGGAAATTGTCATTTAAAAGCAATATTTACTACTCTTTGCATATTGTTTTGGGGACAGACTATTCCTTGAATTCTGAAAAGAAAAAAAATCATCCAAATAGTCCTTTCAGCTTTCAAATGTAAAGCAAAGAATCTTTTCTGAAATAGAGGTATTGGAGACCAGCGGCTACAAAGAGCTAAACTGGGGACTTCCCTGGTGGTCCAGTGGTTAAGAATCTGCTGTCCAGTGGAGGGGATGTGGGTTCGATCCCTGGCCAGGGAGCTAAGATCCCACATGCTGGGAGGCAACTAAGCCCGAGCGCCACAGCTAGTAGTGAAGCCCACACGCTCTGGAGCTCACGCACCACAACTAGAGAGAAGTCCGAGCAATGAAGAGCAGCAAAAGATCTCTCAATCCAGGCGTGCCTCAACCAAGACCCAATGCCGCCAAAAAAATAAATAAGTAAAAATTTTTAAAAAGAGCTAAACTGGTCTGGCTGGTAATATAAAGCTGTCTCTAATGTAGACAGCTTTGAAGCTCTGCAAGTTGTGTTTCCTTCAGAGAAATGTTCTTTTCCTTAGTAAAAATTGAGCGTCTCTGTGCTTGTTCTGGGAGAAAGCAATGGCACCCCACTCCAGCACTCTTGCCTGGAAAATCCCATGGACGGAGGAGCCTGGTGGGCTGCAGTCCATGGGGTCGCTAGGAGTCGGACACGACTGAGCGACTTCACTTTCACTTTTCACTTTCATGCATTGGAGAAGGAAGTGGCAACCCACTCCAGTGTTCTTGCCTGGAGAATCCCAGGGACTGGGGAGCCTGGTGGGCTGCCATCTCTGGGGTCACACAGAGTCAGACACGACTGAAGCGACTGAGCAACAGCAGCAGTGCTTGTTCTGGAGTCTGAGAGGGGCAGAGGTAAGATGACAGGGGAAGGGGAGGAAGAAGGGAAGGGGGAGGGAGATGATGGGAGAGGATCAGTGGTTGTCAGAAATCTGCACCTGTGGGCCCAAGGCTGAAGGAGGAAACTGGGAGAAACAGGAAATGTGGAAATGTTGTGAGTATCTGGACTGGGAAGCGGGGACCCCAAATCATTTAATTTCAGTAGTAATGGAAATGGGACCTCATTTAAATATGCCATACCTTATTCTCAGAAGTTGATGCAACTTAAATACACATTACACAACCAAAAGATAAAAGATTCCTAAGTTACAGAACTCTTTACCAAATTACTATCTGACCTGTTACAGTGGAGGAGAGGGGCTTCCCTTGTGGCTCAGATGGTAAAGAATCTGCCTGCAATGTGGGAAACCCAGGTTTGATCACTGGGTCAGGATGATCCCTTCAAGAAGGGAATGGCTACCTACCCCAATATTCTTGCCTGGAGAATTCCAAGGATAGGGAGCAACTGAGCAACTTTCACTTCACTTTCACTTTGCACAGTGGAGGAGAAAGTGTGATAGTTTTGCACTAAAATGCTGTTTATTTCAGTTCAATTCAGTCGCTCAGTCATGTCCAACTCTTTGTGACACCATGCACTGCAGCATGCCAGGCTCCCCTCTCCATCACCAACTCCCAGAGCCTACTCAAACACATGTCCATCAAGTCCATGATGCCATCCAACCATCTCATCCTCTGTCATCCACTTCTCCTCCCACCTTTAATCTTTCCCAGCATCAGAGTCTTCGAGTGAGTCAGTTCTTTGCATCAGGTTGCCAAAGTATTGGAGTTTCAGCTTCAGCATCAGTCCTTCCAATGAATATTCAGGACTGATTTCCTTTAGGATGGACTGGTTGGATCTGCTTGCAGTCCAAGAGACTCTCAAGAGTCTTCTCCAATACCACAGTTCAAAAGCATCAATTCTTCAGTGCTCAGCTTTCTTTATAGTCCAACTCTCACACCCATACATGACTACTGGAAAAAACATAGCCTTGACTAGATGGACCTTTGTCTGCAAAGTAATGTCTCTGCTTCTTAAAATGCTGTCTAGGTTTTTCATAGCTTTTCTTCCAAGGAGCAAGTGTTTTTAATTTCATGGCCGCAGTAACCATCTGCAGTGATTTTGGAGCCCAAAAAAATAAAGTCTGCCAATGTTTATACTGTTCCCCTATCTACTTGCCATGAAATGATGGAACCGGATGACATGGCCTTAGTTTTTTGAAAGTTGAGTGTTAAGTCAGCTTTTTCACTCTACTCTTTCACTTTTATCAAGAGGCTCTTTAGTTCCTCTTCTCTTTCTGCAAAGGGTGGTGTCATCTGCATATCTGAGGTTATTGATATTTCTCCCAGCAATCATGATTCCAGCTTGTGTTTCATCCAGCCCAGCATTTTGCATTATATTCTCTGCATATAAGCTAAATAAACAGGGTGACAATATACAGGCTTGATGTACTTCTTTCTCAATTCGGAGCCAGTCAGTTGTTCCATGTCCAGTTCTAACTATTGCTTCCTGACCTGCATATAGATTTCTCAGGAGGCAGGCCAGGCGGTCTGGTATTCCCATCTCCTGAAGAATTTTCCACAATTTGTTGTGATCCACACAGTCAAAAGCTTTAGTGTAGTCAATAAAGCAGAAATAGATGTTTTTCTGGGACTCTCTTGCTTTTTTGATGATCCAACGGATGTTGGAAATTTGATCTCTAGTTCCACTGCCTTTTCTAAATCTAGCTTGAACATCTGGAAGTTCATGGTTCACAAACTGTTGAAGCCTGGCTTGGAGAATTTTCAACATTACTTTGCTAGCATGTGAGATGAGTGAAACTGTGCATTAGTTTGAACATTCTTTGTCATTGCCTTTCTTTGGGATTGGAATGAAAACTGACTATTTCCAGTCTTGTGGACACTGTTGAGTTTTCCACATTTGCTGGCATATCTTTTAGTATTTGAAATAGCTCAACTGGAATTCCATCACCTCCACTAGCTTTGTTCGTAGTGATGTTTCCTAAGGTCCACTTGACTTCACATTCCAGGATGTCTGGCTCTAGGTGAGTGATCACACCATCATGGTTATCTGCGTCATGAACATCTTTCTTGTATAGTTCTTCTGTATATTCTTGCCACCTCTTAACATCTTCTGCTTCTCTTAGGTCCATACCATTTCTGTCCTTCATTGAGACCATCTTTGCATGAAATGTTCCCTTGGTATCTTTAATTTTCTTGAAGAGATCTCTATTCTTGCCCATTCTGTTGTTTTCTGCTATTTCTTTGCATTGATCTTTGAGGAAGGCTTCCTTATCTCTCCTGGCTATTCTCTGGAACTCTGCATTCAAATGGGTATATCTTTCCTTTTCTCCTTTGCCTTTAGCTTCTCTTCTTTTCTCATCTATGTGTAAAGCCTCCTCAGACAACCATTTTACCTCTTTGCAATTATTTTTCTTGGGGATCATCTTGATCGCTATCTCCTGTACAATGTCAGGAAACTCCTTCCATAGTTCTTCAGGCACTCTATCAGATCTAATCCCTTGAATCTATTTGTCACTTCCACTGTATTATTGCAAGGGATTTGATTTAGGTCATACGTGAATCCAAGTCTATGCCCCGACCATTAAGGTTGAAGAAGCTGAAGTTGAACGGTTCTATGAAGACCTACAAGATCTTTTAGAACTAACACCAAAAAAGATGTCCTTTTCATTATAGGGGACTGAAATGCAAAAGTAGGAAGTTAAGAAACACCTGGAGTAACAGGAAAATTTGGCCTTGGAGTACGGAATGAAGCAGGGCAAAGGCTAACAGAGTTTTGCCAAGAGAACACACTGGTCATAGCAAACACCCTCTTCCAACAACACAAGAGAAGACTCTACACATGGACATCACCAGATGGTCAACACTGAAATCAGATTGGTTATATTCTTTGCAGTCAAAGATGTAGAAGCTATATACAGTCAGCAAAAAAAGACCAGGAGCTGACTGTGGCTCAGATCATGAACTGCTTATTGCCAAATTCAGACTTAAACTGAAGAAAGTAGGGAAAACCACTAGACCATTCAGGTATGACCTAAATCAAATCCCTTATGACTACACAGTGGAAGTGAGAAATATATCTAAGGGACCAGATCTGATAGACAGAGAGCCTGATGAACTATGGACGGAGGTTTGTGACATTGTACAGGAGACAGAGATCAAGACCATCCGCATGGAAAAGAAATGCAAAAAAGGCAAAATGGTTGTCTGAGGAGACCTTACAAATAGCTGTGAAATGAAGAGAAGCGAAAAGCAAAGGAGAAAAGGAAAGATATTCCCATTTGAATGCAGAGTTCCAAAGAATAGCCAGGAGAGATAAGAAAGCCTTCCTCAGCCATCAATGCAAAGAAATAGAGGAAAACAACAGAATGGGAAAGAATAGAGATCTCTTCAAGAAAATTAAAGATACCAAGGGAACATTTCATGCAAAGATGGTCTCAATGAAGGACAGAAATGGTATGGACCTAAGAGAAGCAGAAGATGTTAAGAGGTGGCAAGAATATACAGAAGAACTATACAAGAAAGATGTTCATGACGCAGATAACCATGATGGTGTGATCACTCACCTAGAGCCAGACATCCTGGAATGTGAAGTCAAGTGGACCTTAGGAAACATCACTACGAACAAAGCTAGTGGAGGTGATGGAATTCCAGTTGAGCTATTTCAAATCCTGAAAGATGATGCTGTGAAAGTGCTGCACTCAATATGCCAGCAAATTTGAAAAACTCAGCAGTGGCCACACGACTGGAAAAGTTCAGTTTTCATTCCAATCCCTAAGAAAGGCAATCCTGAAGAATGCTCAAACTACCGCACAATTGCACTCATCTCACATGCTAGTAAAGTAATGCTCAAAATTCTCCAACCCAGGCTTCAGCAATACGTGAACCGAGAACTTCCAGATGTTCAAGCTGGTTTTAGAAAAGGCCAAGGAACCAGAGATCAAATTGCCAACATCCACTGGATCATTGAAAAAGCAAGAGAGTCCCAGAAAAACATCTATTTCTGCTTTATTGACTATGCAAAAGCCTTCGACTGTATGGATCACAATAAACTGTGGAAAATTCTGAAGGAGATGGGAATACCAGACCACCTGACCTGCCTCTTGAGAAACCTGTATGCAGGTCAGGAAGCAACAGTTAGAACTGGACATGGGACAACAGACTGGTTCCAAATAGGAAAAGGAGTACGTCAAGGCTGTGTATTGTCACCCTGCTTATTTAACTTATATGCAGAGTACATCATGAGAAACCCTGGGCTGGAGGAAGCACAAGCTGGAATCAAGATTGCTGGGAGAATTATCAATAACCTCAGATATGCAGATGACACCACCCTTATGGCAGAAAGTGAAGAGGAACTAAAAAGCCTCTTGATGAAAGTGAAAGAGGAGAGTGAAAAAGTTGGCTTAAAGCTCAACATTCAGAAAACTAAGATCATGGCATCTGGTCCCATCACCTCATGGGAAATAGATGGGGAGACAGTGGAAACAGCGTCAGACTTCATTTTTTTGGGCTCCAAAATCACTGCAGATGGTGACTGCAGCCATGAAATTAAAAGACACTTACTCCTTGGAAGGAAAGTTATGACCAATCTAGATAGCATATTAAAAAGCAGAGACATTACTTTGTCAACAAAGGTCCATCTGGTCAAGGCTGTGGTTTTTCCAGTGGTCGTGTATGGATGTGAGAGTTGGACTGTAAAGAAAACTGAGTGCCGAAAAATTGATGCTTTTGAACTATGGTGTTTGAGAAGACTCTTGAGAGTCCCTTGGACTGCAAGAAGATCCATACAGTCCATCCTGAAGGAGATCAGTCCTGGGTGTTCATTGGAAGGACTGATGTTGAAGCCGAAGCTCCAATACTTTGGCCACCTCATGCAAAGAGATGACTCGTTGGAAGAGACCCTGATGCTGGGAGGGATTGGAGGCAGGAGGAGAACAGGACAACAGAGGATGAGATGGTTGGATGGCATCACCGACTCGATGGGCATGGGTTTGAGTAAACTCTGGGAGTTGGTGATGGACAGGGAGGCCTGGCGTGCTGCGATTCATGGGGCCGCAAAGAGTCAGACACGACTGAGCTAACCGAACTGAACTGAATAACAAAATGTGTTAGGTGCTTTTTATACCAGAAGCAAACTGACCATGATAGATTCAGCTTTGAGTTTTGTGGCATCTACTTGGCTGTGCAGGAATTTTATCTTTATTTCTAAGTTCTAGGCATGTTGGCATCTGCTCAGTCCTCTTACCTTGTCATCCACGGGCCCTCTACCTCAGCGTGCTCTAAAAAAGTCAGTCGCTGATTGTGGACACATTCACTTGCACACTCACCTGTGGACTTCCCCAGAATGTTTCCTGACACACAGCAGGGAATCCATATCCTTACTGAACTGCCTGAGTAACTACATATGAGTCTATCCTTTTTTATATATATACAAATAAATCACAAATTATGGAATAATTGTTAGGCTATGAAAACCTTAACTCAAGCAGTTTTTAAAGATATCTTCCAACTTATGAACCTGTTTAATATAATCCACTAAACTATCAGATTAAGCATAACCTATAGCATGTCGGCAGAGTAGGAGGACATGCACTCATCTTCTCCTGCAAGAACTCCAAAATTACAACTCGCTGTTGAACAACCATTGACAGGAGAATGTTGGATCCCACCAAAAAAGATACCTCACGTCCAGGAGCAAAGGAGAAGCCCCAGAAAAGTGGAAGGAGGGGCGAAGTCACATTTAGAATCAAACCCCATGCCTGCCAGAGATGCTTGGAGGGCTCAACCAAACCCTATGCACACTAGAAACCAGAGGCCCCACAGAGACTGAGCCAGAACTATGCCTGAGTGTCTCCTGAGGAGGCATAGGTCAGCAATGGCCTGCCGCAGGGGCAGGGGCTCTGGGTGCAGCAGACCTGGGTATGGCATAAGCCCTCTTGGAGGAGGTCACCATTAACCCCACCGTAGAGCTGCCAGAACTTACACAGGACTGAGGAAACAGATTCTTGGAGGGCATAAACAAAACCTTATGTGCACCAGGACTCAGGAGGAAGGAGCAGTGATCCCACAAGAGATTGAGCCAGACTTGCCTGTGAGTGTCTAGGAGTTTCTTGTGGAGGTATGGGTTGGTGGTGGCTTGCTGCAGGGTCAGGGCCACATGTGACATTTTGAAGGAGGTCACCATTATCTTCATCATTTCCACCATAGTTTGGCCTCAGCTCAAACAACAGGGAGGGAACACTGCCCCGCCCATCAACAGAAAATTGGATTAAAGATTTACTGAGCATGGCCCCACCCATCAGTTTTCCCCTCAATCATTCTCTCCCATCAGGAAGCTTCCATAAGCCTTTTATCCTTTTTCATCAGAGGGTGACAGACTGAAAACCACAATCACAGAAAACTAACCAAACTGATCACATGGACCACAGCCTTGTCTAACTCAGTGAAACTATGAGTCATGCCATATAGGGCCACCCAAGACAGATAGGTCATGGTGGAGAGTTCTGACAAAATGTGGTCCACTGGAGAAGGGAATGGCAAACCACTTCACTATTCTTGCCTTGAAAACCCCATGAACAGTATGAAAAGGCAAAAAGATAGGACACTGAAAGATGAACTCCTCAAGTCAGTAGGTGCTCCAATATGCTACTGGAGAGAAGTGGAGAAATAATTCCAAAAAGAAAGAAGAGACGGAACCAAAGGAAAAACAACACCCAGCTGTTGATGTGACTGGTGATGGAAGTAAAATCTGATGTTGTAAAGAGCAATATTGCATAGGAACCTGGAATGTTAGGTCCATGAATCAAGGTAAATTAGAAATGGTCAAACAAGAGATGGCAAGAGTGAACATTGACATTTTAGGAATCAGTGAACTAAAATGGACTGGAATGGGAGAATTTAACTCAGTTGACATTATATCTACTACTGTGGGCAGAAATCCCTTAGAAGAAATGGAGTAAACATCATAGTCAACAAAAGAGTCCAGAATGCAGTACTTGGATGCAATCTCAAAAACAACAGAATGATCTCCTTTCATTTCCAAGGCAAACCATTCAGTATCACAGTAATCCAAGTTTATGCCCTGATCAATAATGCTGAAAAAGCTGAAGTTGAATGGTTCTATGAAGACTTACAAGACCTTCTAGAATTAACACCCCCAAAAAGATGTCCTTTTCTTTATAGGGGATTGGAATGCAAAGTAGGAAGTCAAGGGATACCTGGAGTAACAGGAAAATTTGGCCTTAGAGTCCAAAACGAAACAGGGAAAAGGCTAACATAGTTTTGTCAAGAGAACGCACTGGTCATAGAAAACACATTTAACAACACAAGAGAAGATTCTACACATGGACATCACCAGATGGCCAACACTGAAATCAGAATGATTATATTCTTTGCAGTCAAATATGGAGAAACTCTATACAGTCAGCAAAAACAAGACTGGGAGCTGACTGTGGCTCAGATCATGAACTTTTTATTGCCAAATTCAGACTTAAACTGAAGAAAGTAAGGAAAACCACTAGATGATTCAGTTCAGTCGCTCAGTTGTGTCCGATTCTTTGCAACCCCATGAATCGCAGCACGCCAGACCTCCCTGTCCATCACCAACTCCCAGAGTTTACTCAAACCCATGCCCATCGAGTCGGTGATGCCATCCAACCATCTCATCCTCTGTTGTCCTGTTCTCCTCCTGCCTCCAATCCCTCCCAGCATCAGGGTCTCTTCCAACGAGTCATCTCTTTGCATGAGGTGGCCAAAGTATTGGAGCTTCGGCTTCAACATCAGTCCTTCCAATGAACACCCAGGACTGATCTCCTTCAGGATGGACTGTATGGATCTTCTTGCAGTCCAAGGGACTCTCAAGAGTCTTCTCAAACACCATAGTTCAAAAGCATCAATTTTTCGGCACTCAGTTTTCTTTACAGTCCAACTCTCACATCCATACACGACCACTGGAAAAACCATAGCCTTGACCAGATGGACCTTTGTTGACAAAGTAATGTCTCTGCTTTTTAATATGCTATCTAGATTGGTCATAACTTTCCTTCCAAGGAGTAGTGTCTTACATTTCATGGCTGCAGTCAACCCATCTGGCAGTGATTTTGGAGGCGCCAAAAAATGAAGTCCTGAGACGCTGTTTCCACTGTCCCCCCATCTATTCCCATGAAGTGATGGGACCAGATGCCATGATCTTACTTTTCTGAATACTGAGCTTTAAACCAACTTTTTCACTCTCCTCTTTCACTTTCATCAGGAGGCTTTTTAGTTCCTCTTCACTTTCTGCCATAAGGGTGATGTCATCTGCATATCTGAGAGTTTTAATTGATAAATTCTGCCCAAGCAATCGCTCGATTCCAGCTGGTGGCTTCCATCCACCCAGGGTTCTCATGATGTACTCTGCATATAAGTTAAATAATGCAAGGTGAACATAACAGCCTCTGACATATTCTTTTCCTATTGGGAACCCAGTCTGTTGTCCCATGTCCAGTTCTAACTGTTGCTTCCTGACCTGCATACAGGTTTCTCAAGAGGCAGGTCAGGTGGTCTGGTATTCCCATCTCCTTCAGAATTTTCCACAGTTTATTGTGATCCATACAGTCGAAGGCTTTTGCATAGTCAATAAAGCAGAAATAGATGTTTTTCTGGGACTCTCTTGCTTTTTCAATGATCCAGTGGATGTTGGCAATTTGATCTCTGGTTCCTTGGCCTTTTCTAAAACCAGCTTGAACATCTGGAAGTTCTCGGTTCACGTATTGCTGAAGCCTGGGTTGGAGAATTTTGAGCATTACTTTACTAGCATGTGAGATGAGTGCAATTGTGCGGTAGTTTGAGCATTCTTCAGGATTGCCTTTCTTAGGGATTGGAATGAAAACTGAACTTTTCCAGTCGTGTGGCCACTGCTGAGTTTTTCAAATTTGCTGGCATATTGAGTGCAGCACTTTCACAGCATCATCTTTCAGGATTTGAAATAGCTCAACTGGAATTCCATCACATCCACTAGCTTTGTTCATAGCGAATCATTCTAAGGCCCACTTGACTTCACATTCCAGGATGTCTGGCTCTAGGTGAATGATCACACCATTGTTACTATCTGGGTCGTGAAGATCTTTTTTGTACAGTTCTTCTTTGTATTCTTGCCACCTCTTCTTAATATCTTCTGCTTCTGTTAGGTCCATACCATTTCTGTCCTTTCTTGAGACCGTCTTTGCATGGAATGTTCCCTTGATATCTCTAATTTTCTTGAAGAGATCTCTATTCTTTCCCATTCTGTTGTCTTCCTCTATTTCTTTGCATTGATCGCTGAGGAAGGCTTTCTTATGTCTCCTGGCTATTCTTTGGAACTCTGCATTCAAATGGGAATATCTTTCCTTTTCTCCTTTGCTTTTCACTTCTCTTCATTTCACAGCTATTTGTAAGGCCTCCTCAGACACCATTTTTCCTTTTTGCATTTCTTTTCCGT
Organism: Cervus canadensis; assembly: GCF_019320065.1. Lineage (NCBI taxonomy): Eukaryota > Metazoa > Chordata > Mammalia > Artiodactyla > Cervidae > Cervus > Cervus canadensis. The sequence continues at coordinate 33,148,991 of NC_057394.1, read as the reverse complement.
GGGGATGGTCTTGATCCCTGTCTCCTGTACAATGTCATGAACCTCCATCCATAGTTCATCAGGCTCTCTGTCTATCAGATCTGGTCCCTTAGATATATTTCTCACTTCCACTGTGTAGTCATAAGGGATTTGATTTAGGTCATACCTGAATGGTCTAGTGGTTTTCCCTACTTTCTTCAATCTAAGTCTGAATTTGGCAATAAGGAGTTCATGATCTGAGCCACAGTCAGCTCCTGACTGGAAAAATTCCCCACTGGCTGACTGGAGAGACTTTCCCTACTCTGACACATTTTGTTATTACTCATTTCTAAACCCGTAGTAGTTTCAATCATAAGTCAAGCACTATATGTAGGAACCCTGAGAGCAATGAAGAGAAAACTTCTCACTCACAATGGAGTAAGGAGAATGATAAGAAGCAGACATGGGAAGCTACTCAGTTTCCAGTTTGGGTCAGTTGGTATAGTCTACTCCATGGATTGACAAACTTTTTCCATAAACACCAGAGAGTAAATGTATGAGGGTTGGCAGGTTGTCCAGAGTCTATCGCAGCTACTCCACACTGCCACTGTAGCACAAAAGTAGGCACAGATGATGTACAAATGAATGGTCATGGCTATGTTCCAGTGAGGTATTATTTAAAGGGTAGACAGAGGGCCACATTTGGCCTCCAACAGTAGGTTACCAACCCCTGGTCTAATGACCCCTGAAGGCAGTGCTGAATTAAAATACAATACCATAACTGATAGCTCAGCTGGTAAAGAATCCACCAGCAATGCAGGAGACCCCAGTTCGATTCCTGGGTTGGGAAGATCCCCTGGAGAAGGGATAGGATACCCACTCCAGTATTATTGGGCTTCCCCAGTGGCTTAGATGGTAAAGAATCTGCCTGCAAGGTGGGAGACCTGGATTTGATCCCCTGATTGGGAAGAACCCCAGGAAGAGGGCAAGGCAACCCACGCCAGTATTCTTGCCTGGAGAATCCCCATGGACAGAGGAGCCTGGCGGGCTACAGTCCATGGGTTCACAAAGAGTTGGACATGACTGAGCGACTAACCACAGCACAGCACCATAACTGATATTTGTAACTGTGGTCTTAGCTCAGCAAGTAATATTTTGATCATCATTCAGTGTTCTTCACTTAAGAAGGGACTTCCCTCGTGGTCCAGTGGCTAAGATTCTGAGCTCCCAATGCACGGGGTCCAAGTTTGATCCCTTATCAGGGAACTAGATCCCTCACGCCATAGCTAAGAGTTTGCATGCCACAACTAAAGATCCTGAGTGCTGCAACTAAGACCTGCACAGCCAAATAAATATTAATAAATAATTCATTTAGAAAAAGAAGTCAAGAGAATGTGTAAAGTGTATTAGAAAGAGTCTACCTAGTATTAGAAATAATTTTGGTAGTTAGGAGATAAATACTAAGCTACATGGCAGAAAATAATCTAAAAACATAGCATGTTCTGTATATTTGTGTGGCTGAAGTTTTCGTTCCTGTGGATTTCTGTACCAGCATGTACACAGTATTTATACTTGTAGTCTAGACCTGAATCCTCTAATACAGTAACCACCAGCCACATGTGACCACCAAGCATCTGAAATGTGGCTAATATTCCTGAAGAACTCAATTTGGGGCTTTGTTTATTTCTGCATTACATTTAAATTTATTAAAAGTGGTTACTCATTTCAGTGAGTGGAAAACTTTAAAATGCATTTGTTACAATTTGGATGAACTTTTTCAGTCTAATTTTTGGAAATCTAAATACAGATCAGGTATTTCTTATGAAAATGTAGCATTCAACTTGAGATGTGTATTGCATTATATTTCTCTTGGACAAAATATCTAATATGTATTTTATGGTCTAGAATATCCTGGTGAGGGACGTCAATGTGTTTCCTTCTGCATTTGAAGAGTGGGGAAAGACTGGACAGTAAACGGTGTGTGCAGTGAGTTAATGGCAGCAAGGCAATTACATTCAGAGTCCTGTTATTCCAGCTCTTCGGCTCATCCTATTGAACTGCAATGCCTTAACAACTCTTAATGGAATCAAATCTCCCCTGAGATATCTTTAAATCCACATTATTTGGCTAATGTGAATTCTGATGTTTGTGAAGAGACCAGTAGCCGGAGTGATCAATTGTAATCCCCAGGAGATAGGGCCCCAGGTCGTCCTCAGCCTGCGAGACTGAAGGCGTGACTCAGCATCGGCAGTTCAATCGAACTCACAACCTGATAACTCATTGAGAAAGAACCAGTGTGATCCAGAGCCACTCTTTGTTTGTCTGAAAATCCTCTCACACACACAGCAGAACTAAAACCACACCTATGTGTCCTGACTCCCAGGTAGGTTTTGTTTCTCTGCCATTTCTCATTCAAATGCAGTTTACACAAAAGGTAAAAGTCAAAAGCAGGGAAAAGCAAGAATCATTTTTTAGGGACTTCCCTGGTGGTCCAGTGGTTAAAAATTTGCCTTCCAATGCAGGAGGTGCAGGCTTGATCCCTGTTCAGGGAGCTAAGATCCTACATTCCTGTGACTGCAAAACCAAAACATAAAACAGAAACAATATTGTAACAAATCCAATATAAAGACTTTAAAAAATGGTCCATATTAAAAAAAAAAAAAGAATCTCTCTCTCTCTTTTTTTTTTTTAACTTTCTCCAATTTGAGATCTCAGTGATAAAATTTTGGGTGGATTTGCAACAAAAGTTGTCATTGTACCTACACGCCTTCCCTGCCTGAAGCCAAAAAAGTAATGATCAAACTATTAGCAGGCTACAAAACCTGAGCACCAACCAATCAAGAAGGACATTGGCAGAGCTGGGGGAAAGTCTGGCCATCAGCTTTCTCTCCAGGTCTCCTAGTTCCTTCTCTCCTGCCATGTTCGCTTTATATTCCTAGCCTAGAGTTCCAGGCAGCCACTTTGATGAAAACTCTGGAACCCTTTGCCCCAATCCCAGGTCCTCCTGCCCCTGGTTTAGGAGTTGGCAGTCACTGTCTCGGCCCACAGTTTCTAGTCTGGGTCTACAGCACTGCCTGACCACAGTACCAAACATTACGAGGACTTCACTGAAGACTGTCTCCCCTCTGGCCCACCCAACTTCATCTTCTACCTTCCCCAAGGCTGCACATCCACCCTTGGATGCAGGACTTGAACTACCCAGTTGGCCCTAGGGATGCAAGGTCCACCCCTCCCACTCCGCACACTTCCTACCCCCACACACCTTTCAGATGAAATCTCAACTTCTTCCAGTCTGAGTCCACCCGAGATCTAACAGGTCCTCTCAGTGTGTGAAGACTTTGCCTATGCCCCATACCCTTATTCTCATTTGCCTGTGGAGGCAAAAGTGAAGTCGCTCAGTCATATCTGACTCTTTGCGACCCCATGGTTCCTCCATCCATGGATTTTTCCAGGCAAGAATACTGGAGTGGGTTGCCATTTCTAAGTGGATAGCATTATACTTCATTTGGTGGTTATTTCCCACATGTTATGTTCCTTCTGTATTTGTAACTTCTCGGAGAATACCTACAGTTAACAATATTGTATTGTATATTTGAAAATTGTTAAGAGAGAAGGTCTTAAAATTTCCCATCACAAGAAACAAAAATTGCTGCTATTAATACTGGTGGTGATGATGTTATCTTGACCTATTGTGGTGACCATTTTATAACACATGCATGTATTGAATCACTATGTTATATACCTGAAACTAATATAATGTTATATGTCAATTATATCTTATTTTAAAATAAAAAGTAAAATACAATGAGAAAGAGAAAAAAAAGAAAGAGAATACTTTTAAAAAAATACGATGTCTTTTGTAACCTAAGTGTCATAAAAGCTGGATACACAAAGGCTGGATTATGAAACAGGCATTCCATGGAGTACTATTAACATATACATTAACAATAAGTTAATAATACATTAACACTGCCTTCTCCAACAAAAGTCAGTTTCACAAATATAATGTTGAATGAAAGAGGCTAGACTCAAAGCAATATCTTTTGTATGATTCTATTTACATATAGTTCAAAAGCACCCAAAACTAGGCTAAAACATTTAAGAAGTCAGGGTAGTAGTTACCTCTGAGGAGGAAAAAGAGAAAAGGGATTATGAGTTGATTCAAGGGTGGAATTCTAGAGGTTGGCAGAATTGTATTTCTTGCCCTGGGTGATGACTGTGTGGAGAGCTCACTTTATGACAATACATTAAACCATATGATTCTGCAATTTTTTCTGCATTTTTTCTATAAATGTGTTACACTCCCCTCAAAAGTCAAGAAACTTATCTTCTAATAAACAGGAAACAAAAGGTAAATTATATTATGTATTCAGCAAAAAAGGCTAATGTTTCTCCTGTGTAAAACAGCAATGATTACCTTGTTTTGATTTGAGGAACCCAGTCAACACTTCCAGTGATGCCAGAAATTTCTTCATAAGAAGTTCAATTTTTCTGTAAAAGAAGATCTTATTGCATGCAAATACCGGTAGAAAATAAGTCAGAAATTATTGGCGGTTTGTTCACCATTAGAGGGTAGGGCTAAAGTGCAGGAGTTCTGGAGACAAACTAGGCAGTTCACATTCTGGTTCTACTACTTTCTAGCTGTTCCAGTTACTTTTGTTATATAGCAAATCACCCCCAAACTCAATGACTTAAAACAACAACTATTTCATTTTGTTCAGGTTCTGTGGGTTAGAGATTTGGGGAAGTGCTCATCTCAGTGATTTTTTTGTTGTTGTTCCTTGTAGCACTGCCTCAGATCACTCAGTGATGCTCAGCTGGCTGATGAGCTAGCTGGTCTGCAGCGGGCGGGGTGTAGGGGGCGTCTTAGAAGGTTTCATTCACAAGTTTGGTACTAGAGATAAAATGACTCAAAGCTAGGGTTGCCAGGCGGAGCAGCTGCTTGTGACCTCTCTGCATAACTTGGCTTCTTGACAATATGGCAGCCTCAGGGTAAGCAGACTTCACGCATGGCAGCTCAGGGCTCCCAGTACAAGTGGTCCAGTGATCAAGGCCAAAGTTACATTGCCTTTCATGTTCTAGATGCAGAAGCCAAGTCGTGTCACATCAGCCACACTCTGTTGAGTGACGTAGTCATAAATCCACCCAGATTCAAAGGCAAGAGACACAAGACCTGACCCCTTAATGGGAAGAGTCATAAGGTCACATCGTCAAAGAACACGCAGGATGAGAGCTCTTGTTGCAGCCAGCTGTGGAAATTACCATCTACTACGCTTGTTGTGTGACCTTGGGCAAATATTTTAAATTCACCAAGACTCGCTTACTGCACTTGTAAAAGGATGGTAATAATAGCCACTTTATGGAATTACTTTGAGGACGGACCGATGACATAATACACCTTAGGTGTTTAGCAGTACCAGGGTCACAGGAAGAGAAGAGGAAACATTAGTTATTTACCTTCCTGTGAAGACAGCAGGAGCTGAGGAAAGTGGAGGTCAAAAAGAAGGCAATGCTAGGGTAAAAGTCAGAGAGGGCAGACCTGGGAAGAAGGGCACGGGGGGAGGAATAGGCAAGTTACACAATCAGTGATGCATCCCAAGAAGGCAAAATGGTTCAGAAAACAATGTGAGCAAGAAGGAAAAACAAGCTTTTTCAGCTTCCCAATTTTCCCTAGAATTGGCCTTGGTATTTTGTCAAGCAAGCTGTGGGAGATGACTTGTTTAAAAAAGTCATTTTCATTAGAAACATCAGATTGTCTTCATTCTTAGGGCCGCCAAGTAAAAATAAAAGAGGAACCCTGCTTTTGACACATCCTGACACTGACGGCAGAGAGTAATCTTTCTTAAGTCTCTAAACAAAGGAACACCAACCTTTCTGGGCCATGGTGGTGCCCTGGGATTTGTTACTGAAATGGAAGGATGTAACAAAATTTAAGTGTAATAAATGGATCTCTTCCAAACAAGTCCCAGATGAACCAGGTGAAGGGGATCTGTATTATGGGATGTTTTATTAATACTTAACAGAAAGAGCCAAAAACCCTTTGCCACTTGGCAGCTGTGAAATAAACCTTTTTAGCAAATGATGAAAACAGGAGACAATGTAAATTAACACTTTGCAAGGAATTAATGTAAAATTTTCAGTCCCAGAACTGACATGATGCTTCAGTTGACAAGCCAAATGATACTTTATGCCATTTTTTTTTGCCAGTTTTTAATTGCAAAAATACAGAATTATATGAAAGACAAAGTAGATAATATTTTTGCAGGTCCTCTGCATGGATTTAGTGCTCTTTCAGCTTGTTACTCAGGAACACTTATTGAGCACCTATTGGATACTAAATCTGAGCTGTCCGGAAGCTATACTTTCTACAGTCTTGCAACGAATATACAAATTTGAGAATTCCAAAGTCATGCTAAATTGTGATTCTACACTGGAGAAGCTGACTGTAATCTGGGACTTTGAGCTTTCTATGAAATAAACAGGAAAAAAAAACTAAAAATATTTACTTAATATCTACATGGGCACAGGCCTTGCTATGTGTAGTGAAATATACAAAGTTGAGTAATATCCAAACACTATTGTTACAAGTGTCGTAATCTAGCAAACAGAGGCATACAGTAATAACTCTATCATGAAACACATAAAGATCAAATACCAGAGTAGAGATTTTTAAAAAACATCATTCTCTGAGGATATTTGGAACAGAGTGATTCATTCCAACAGGGATGTAGTAAAGAGAGAAAGCTTATTTTAAAAAGCGAAATTTCAAAGGGAGCCTTGAAGGATAGTTAGTGCTTTGAAGGAATATCCAAGGTCTAAGAGTATCCAAATAGAATGAGCATATTAAACAGGCTTTAGAAGCAGGATAATATAGAGAATACTCCAGGAAGAGAAAGCTGATCACACTGTGAGGTTCTTAGAGTCAGAGAATGCTTTTGCTTATTTTCAACACCTTGCTGGCACAAAGTAGAAGCTCAATAAATGTTCAGTAAATAATCAGATATTGGGCTATGGATGTAGAATGAAACAGACAAAGAGGGGAGAAAAGATCTTGAAAGTACAGTGCAAAAGTCCAGATCTCATTTTGCATGTAAAGACATGATGGATTGATGTCACAGGACAATTCAATCACAAGGAACATAAGGAATGAGAATAAAAGGAAAGACAACAGCAGGGAAAACTTCACTGTTTATTTCCTACCAACAGCGTTTATTCTCATGATGGGTATTCAGGAAGGGTGCTTGTCTGATACATTAAAAAACAAGACTGATTTGTAAAGTATCATGATTTTATTCCTAACTCTGTGGTTAGGATTTCTCCACTGTATTTTCAAACTTTTCAGAACTTGATTTTTGAAAAAGTGTTAATTGAGTCAATGTTTGAAGCGTTTAACACACAGGGGGGGGAAATGCTAGAAAAATATCAACTCATTTGACTCCATAAGAAAAAAAACTTTGATATAAATTCTTTAAAAATAACTAAAAGAAAAATGCAAACAACAGACAGTAAAAAAAAAAAGCATCAAATAAGACAGATGAATATATAATACATTTATTATATAAAAAGATCATTCAATTTGATAAGAAAATACTAAGAAATCAATAAATAAATGATCAAAGGGCTAAGATAACTAGGAAATGACTCACAAAGAAAAAGAAATGTAAATCAAAATGGCAAGTTTTCAATCTGGACAGTAAGGGAAAAATAAAAGATGTTAAAATAGTGAGATGTTATTTTCTAGGTTAACAAAAACAGTGTTTTAATATTAATAACCAATTCTGCCAAAGTTGCAATCAAATTGTTACATTTATACATTGTTATGACATTATTAATTGGTGCAAATCTTAGAAATCTACTTGACACAATATACCAGGTGCTATCAAAACCATGAATCCCACTCATGGGACTTGACTTAAGAAAAATTCAAAGGAAGAAAAATTTATGAGATTGAAGAAATTAATTTCAGTATAATTACAACAATGAAAATCTGAGCAAGGCAAAGTAAATTTAACAAGCAGTTATTAAGTGACTCTCTCCAATGCGCCCTTTGATAACAGTGAAGAAAGTCAAGAAGATTTAGTTGCTGTCATCATGAGCTCATCCAAGGCAGAGGTTACTGTCCAAATTCAGACATGACAGAGTCACTTTGACACATGTACACTACCATATGTAAAATAGATAGCTGGTGGGAAGCTGCTGCTAGCACGGGAAGCTCAGCCCATGCTCTTTGATGACCTATAGACAGGTGGGGTGGTGGAGGGGAGGAAGGCTCAAAAGGGAGGGGATACATGTGTACTTATAGCCGGTCCTAGTTGTTGTGCAGCAGAAACCAAGCCAACATTGTAAAGCAATCATCCTCCAATTAAAAAAAAGAGTCCTTTAAAAGCCAAAAAAAAGGAGGCTTTGAGCCTGCCATGAGCCACATGCTCCTCTCACCTCTTAGAGCTAAGGATCTGATCACAAAAAATCCATCGGAATTGCCTGCAACACTTTTAAAACATGCATATGTCTAAGTTCCATCATCAGGAGATTCTAATTCAGAATCTACCAATTTCAGTTGTTTTTTTGGTCCAGTTAACTATACTGAAGGACAGGGAAGCCTGAAGTGCTGCAGTCCATGAGGTCGCAAAGAGTCGGACACGACTAAGCGACTGAAGAACAACCATATTGAAAAGGTATAAAGATAATACACTTGCGTACAGATGTGTTTGACATTGCTACTCAGATCATTACGCTTGTCAAATGCTCAATAAAACAATAGCAAAGCACGATCATGAAGAATTAAGTTGTTATGAAATTCAGCTTCCCTTCATAGGGTGCTGGTGACTCTAACTTAATGCCTTGTTTGTGCTAACGTTGAAAGTTACTGAGAAAGTATTAGCAAAAATATAAGTGGAAAATTTTGTATTGGCTGTAACAGAAATGAATGACCAAAATCTAAATTGATTTTTACGGTTATTCTTTGCTTTTACTGCTTTAAAAAACTTAGTGTCTACTATTAAAGTAATTCATAAAAGTATATAATTAATCTGAACCTCACCAGCATCCCTCCTCTGTCTCTCTCTCTGCCCCTTACATATTGTTCCCAAATGGAAATTTCATTCTCTCTATATTGTATAAGAGTACTCTCTTAACTGTTTCATTTTTCCATGCTATAATTCTCAAATTGTTTCCGATGGGTTTGATATTAACAAATCCTAATTGGTTGTATAATAGGAGCAGACAGTACAGTATTAAGCCACTTCTACAGCACCTACTTTCTGTATGCAAATCAGACAGAAACAAATGTTTGGCCCCAGCTGGGCAAAATGTCCCATTTAGAATTCTTTTCCTCTTCTTTGTTCTTTGATGTTCTGCAAATGAGCTTTAGAACTCCACTCTTCACACAATTCAATTTTACAGACCCATTATCTGAGATATAATGTGGAGGTTAAATATATCAGGGCAGCCATTATGTGAAAATAATTAACAGTAATGAATAATGCACTAATTCCACTGATGAGAGATGGTTATATGTGTAATGAAGTGTTGGGGCAGCCCTGACAAATGAAATTAAAATATTTAAACACTGTTTTATGATATTACTTTGCTCATATAATTTCCTTTACCTACAATGAGCCACTTGGATTATCGTCATTATCTTGACAGCTCTGAAGGATGAAATAGTGCAGGTTAATGTGACAGCGATTAGTCAGAATGAAAATCCATCACCCAGGGCAGAACAGGCGGAGGCAGAAAGGGCCCCTACCCGGTCCTGTTTCCAACACTAGAAGAATGATACTATCAACATCACTTCAATATTAAATGGGTAGAATTATCTTGTCATTCAGTTACAGCCTCTGAAGAAGTACCTATTTGTACCTGCAAAGGAAAGGTCAGCCTTTCTTAATCACCCATAAAAATATGTTGATGGATCCTTTATATCAATAATAGTGACAGGAACAGAGACAGGAGAGAAGCATGACAATTTAACGGCAAGAAGTTTCTCCCTCAAGTCCTGCAGCTTTTTCCCAGGAATTTTTACTGAAAATTGGACCTCAGAGTCCAGTCTGTTGACAAGAACACCGTTTGTCGCCTGCTTACTCTTGCTCTGAGATGATCACAGCAGACTTCTTTTTTGAAATCAGATTCTACCTCTGTTGAACTTGATTTTGCAAACATTCTTTGGAACATTTTTCCCAATCCTGTGTGGAACAGCTTTTCAAGACACAGCAAGTTTGAATTTTTCAATCCTGGTGAGGTAATCATCTATCTGCTTAACATGATGCCTAAACGTGATGCTAAACTTTAATAAAATATATGATGGGACAGGAAGTCATTGGTAACATAAGTGGAAACTATTACATCATCAATATCCACTCGTACATTCATATTATCATGATTTTAGTTTATCAACTGACAAGAGGGATATCATTTCCAGAAATCTTTTATCTATACAAAGCATGTTAACAGTCTTAAAATTCTATTTCTTTACTTTTCTTTTGCTTCAGAACAATCGTGAAGAAGAGAAACTACTGCCATTAGAAGAGACTTCCAGAGAATTTCATTCTCGTTTTTTCTTTGCCTTTGGTTACAAGATGACTTGCTTTGATTCTGCTCCCATGAGGGAAAAAAAATAACAGCATATGTTCACTAAAGACTAAAGCTCAAGTTCTCTTCCGCTTTACCTTAACTAGTTCCAATATACTGGAAGTCCTCCTGTGTAACAAGGCATCATTATTTAGAGTGTGAACACAGCAGATTCGTTTGCTTATATTTAAAGTCAAATTTGAAAGTCTGTTTCCTTTATTTCAAGCCAGAATTCAGTGCCAGGAAAACAGGAATATCAACTTTGCTGGCAAGAGTTTGCTGGCCTGGCCTTGCTAACTTTGGGACACAATAACATTTAAAGGAAGAGTCATATATCCACAAACTCTTTCCAAATACAAAACTTAGGATCTCCTTCATGCATTGATAGAGCAATTACACAGCCATCTCTAACATCAATGGGATTAAAAAAAACTAAATACCAGGGAAAATATCTCCTTTTAGGAACTGAAGTGTTCATGATTACCTGAACAAAGTTTTTGAAGAGATAAAAGCACAATATGATTTTTAAAAAAGAAAGAAAGAAAAGAAAAAACCTTGTTAACATCAATACTGGGAGATAGAACAGTATTCGTGTAAGATTAACTGCACAACATCAGTATATTCATAACTGAACCTGCAATTAAATTAAAATAGCAAGGCCCCTTATGTAAGGGGTGGGTTATAGTCACTTCATAGATTTATGTAGATATCTAATCTAATTGGCATTTTTGAATGCTAATTCATTACCAACTCCTATTGCTACCTCAGCTATCCTTATGGAAAAGCCCAAAAAAGGAGAAAAAATATGCACCACTCAGAAACAATCTATGTGTGCAAATTTGCAAAGTTGTATGACAACATATATAAGATATGTCTCTATCTTAATAGGAAATAACCCTTGAAAATAATATATCCCTTTCCCGTACTTCTTGCATTTGGTTTGGAAAAAAATTACAATTTACTTCAATTATCTGACAATGAAGTGCCTCGGTAATAAATCTAACATTAAAAAATCATTTCCAGCAAATTACTCCAATAAAATCAATGAAGGTCAGGCTCAGCTGTAGCAACAAACAAATGACATGCTATTGACAGGCTAGATGGACTTAATTGTCATTTATAAAGGTTAAGGGGATAAAACAATCTAATAGAAAGCAAATGTTTTCTAAACAAACAAACAAACCAAAATGGAAACAAGTGAGATAAACAGCAATTTAGGCATGAACAACCTCAACATTTTACTGGCCTGGTCCCAAAGCAAAAATCTGAGTTATTCTGAGTCTCAGCAAGCATGCATGTTGGAGTCAGTCAATATTTATCTGCTTCAAGGCTGCTTTGTGATCTTTCTACCTTTTATATATTGAAGTCATGAAACAGATTTTCTGCTAATAGAAAATGAAGAATTGATAAAATTGAATAACAGTAGCTAGGTTAAAAGCAGCTTGACCCATTTCAGAATTCCAGTAACTGCATCTTTGAGAACAGCAAACAGAGAGATGACAGCTTACCAATTCTCTGATAAGGAGAGAAGCTTGTTAACTGTGAGAGTTCTTTACCAGACATAAACCTAGGTTCTAAACATTCATATGTTGTTTAAAATCCATGTTTGCAAACACCGTGAGACATAACCGAATAAACCTAGAAGGATCTTGTTAGCAAGTAATTGCCCACTCCCACCTGCAAAAGTTAGCAAAGCTTAACAATGGCATGGATCAAACTGCTTTGTCTGTACAGATTTCTCAAAACAGACCCCAAAACTTGCCTTACCTGAAAACGTCCAGGATCTTCCCTCTGTATTACAAGTGGCTCTCAGCCATTGCTTTAATGGAAAAGGAAACATTTTGAAGAGATCCTACTCTCCTGAAACCACAGCTTCATAGAATCTCTAAAAAAGAAAAGGGCTGTAGATCACCGAATCCAATTCTTTCATTTCTCAGAGAAAGCAACACAGAATCAGAGAAAGAGAACTAGCCCCAGGTCAGTTGACTCCCAGGGAGATGTTTTTTAACCAAGATTTTTTTTAAAATGCTAAAAGGACGAAGAGAATACTGTCTGCTTCCCATACACGCCTGTTTTACCAAAATATGCAAACCGGTGTTCACAAGTGTGCCCACAATTACCTTCTTCATTGGTTAAAAGAGCAAGGACCAAGTTTCTCAAATTTAAAACTTTTCCTCTCCTCGTCTCCTCTCCTGGTCTTTTCTCACATGGACACCCCCAAATACTCCCAAGTCTTTAAAAAAGAAAGAAAAAGAAAGAGAGAGACAGAGAGATAAAAGAGAATAAAGAGGAGAAAGAAGCAAGAAAGGGAAAGAGGGAGAGACAGAGGAAGGAAGGGAGGGAGAAAATGTCAATTAAATTTAGTCTCTGAAATTAGCCTGGCTATCTCAAATAAATAAGCAAATTTTAAAAAAGCAAATTTTTTTAAAAAAGCAGAAAATAAGTAAGCAAACAAAAACCTCCCCACAAGAAAAGAAGATAAATGTGAATTTTATATTTTTGTAATACCAGAAAATTATTTATTCTTATCTTTGGTGACATTCCTTACAGAAAAACTTTAGATGGATTTTTTCCTTTTCTTTAAATGCAGTATAGTTGACCTTCACTATCATATTAGCTTCAGGTGTACCACTTAGTGATCTGACATTTATACACGTTATGAATTGATCATCTTGATAAGACTAGTAAACACCTGTCACCACATAAAGTTATTACAGTATTATTGACGCATTCCCTTTGCTGTGTGCTACATCCTCATGATGTATTTATTAACTGGAAGTGCATACCTCTTCATCCTCTTCAGCTATGTTGCCCTCCCACCCCTGCTCTGGTGGCCACCAGTTTGTTTTCTGTCTCTACAAATTTGTGCCTATTTTGTTTATTCATTTATTTATTTCTCACACATAAGTGAGCTCATTCAGTATCTGTCTTATTCTGTCTGACTTATTTCACTTAGCATAATACTCTGCTGCTGCTGCTGCTGCTAAGTCACTTCAGTTATATCCGACCCTTTGCCATCCTACAGACTGTAGCCCACCAAGCTCCTCTGTCCATGGGATTCTCCAAGCAAGAGTAGTGGAATGGGTTCCCATGCCCTCATTCAGGGGATCTTCCCGGCCCAGGAATTGAACCCACATCTCTTACGTCTCCTGTATTGGCAGGAGACTAGCACTGCATGAGTAGCCCCACAATACTCTCTAGGTACATCCATGTTACTGCTAATGACAATATTTCACTCTTCTTATGGCTGAGTAATGTTCCATTGTGTGTGTGTGTGTGTGTGTGTGTGTGTGTGTGTATACACACACACATATATATATCACATCTTTATCCACTCATCCATGCATGAACCCTTGGTTGCTTCCATTATCTTGGCCACTGTAAATAATGCTGCAATGAACATAGGGGTGTGTATATCTTTTCCAGCTAGTGTTTTCATAATCTTCAGATAAAAACCCAGAAGTGGAATTGCTGGACCATATGGTAGTTCTATTTTCAACTTTCTGAAGAGCATCCATACTCTTTTCCATAGTGGCTGCACCAATTTATATTCCTACCAGTGGTGCACATCCTAGCCAACACTTGTTATATTGTTGGTGCTGGCCGTTCGGACAAGGTATGCAGTGATATCTCATTGTGGTTTTGATTTGCACTTCCCTGATGACAAGTGACGTCGAGAATCTTTTCATAGGTCAGTTGGCCATCTTGGAAAAATGTCTATTCGGGTGCTCTGCCCATTTTTCAATCAGATTTTGTGTTTTGTTTTTTATTTTCATTTGGCTGAGTCAGATCTCAGTTGCAGCATGTGAGATCTTCGTTGTATCAAACAGATATTTCATTTTGGCACACAAACTCTCTAGCTGTGGCTCACAGTCTTGGTTGCTCCATGGCACATAGGATCCTAGATCCCTGACCAGGGATTGAACCCATGTCCCCTGCATTGCAAGGTGAATGCTTAACCACTGGACCACCAGGGAAGTCCCAGATTGTGTTTTCTTTTTCATATTGAGTTATGTTAGTTTTTATATGTTTTAGACCTTAATCGCTTATCATATACACCATTTGCAAATATCTTCTCTCATTCCGTGGGTTGGTTTTTCATTTTGTTGATGGTTTCCTTAAATGTAAGACCTGAAACCTTAAAACTCCTAGAAGAAGACTTAGTATGCTCGTTGACATCAGTCTTTATAATATTTTGGGGGGTATCTTCTTAGGTAAGAGCAACAAAAGCAAAAATAAATAGATGGGACTACATAATACAAAAAGGATTTGCATGGGGTCAGGTGGAAGTTTCTGAATTTTGTTTAAAATATAGAAACAAAACTATGACATAATGATATAACTTAATTGGCAAAACATGGATTTGATATTTTATTTTTCTTCTTAATGGATTTCCCCAGTATTAAGAAGCTAAAATCACTAAGTCTCCCCTCAATGGCTAATAAAAGAAGGTTTGTTCAAAATTCAAGCATCAGTTCCCACATTTTTGCTAACAGACCTTATTTCGTGTATTTAGTTTATAACAACAATGTTAAAATCACCATCAATAGTTGTATGAACCAAAGGCACAATTTATAACAGTCAGTGGGAAATATCTATTAAATACTAAAGTAGGGGATCACTTGGGCAAATTTCTAGTAAAGCAACTGCTTCTTAAGAGAACTTCACCTTCAGCTTGTGCCTAAGGAGTATTTTTTTAACCAAAACAGCAAAAGGGAATTTGTTCTTAAAATGAAAGGTGCATTATAAACGCTTAATAAACCCAAAATAATACAACTTCCTCATTTTTAGTAAAATTGAATTCTGGAAGCTGAGGCTCAAGAGAGATCAGGATAATTTCTGAGTCTCAGCAGCCTTGTCAGTTCCATCGATAAAGTGGAAATAAAATTTATTTTCTCATCTTCTTATTCCAGTTGTATTTTGAACAATGGGTAAGTCCAGTTGGGCACTCCCAGCATAGAGGGGCTAAAGATACACAGAAAGTGTTGCACAAGATCCAGGGATCAATACAAATGCTTCCGTGGCTACTCAGCTTTACCACCTTACATGACCCACTCCCAGACACAGTCACCATGAGACCCCAGTGCATGAATAGAGAGATTTATTTGGTTGTCTGCAATCCAACCATGATGCCAATATAAAAGACTTTCAAAGCTACAACTCAAGCATTGATTTCTCTCTCAAGATTACCATCACTTTTTAAATTTCTACCAAAATGGCTTTAAAATCAACCTTGGCATCAGAGATCACCTTCCACTAAACAGATGTCTACTGGTTAATTTTCTTTTCTTTTTTTTCATTTATTTTTATTAGTTGGAGGCTAATTACTTCACAACATTTCAGTGGGTTTTGTCATACATTGACATGAATCAGCCATGGATTTACATGTATTC